>NC_080791.1:58942940-59595996 GCF_028018385.1 Neofelis nebulosa | reverse complement strand
CACAAGCTGGTGTCCACTACCGAACTAGAACCAGCGGACTTTTACCTTTCAGCACAGTGCTGGGTTCTTAGCGCTTCACGTCTGGGGCCCTGGGTTGTGTGTGTTCAGGGTGATGGTGGTTGGTGGGGGCATAGCTGCACCAGTATCTGAAGCTGAGACTAGGAATGTGGAGAGCAACTTGCAGAGAGCATAGGTTGCAGGGAGAAGAGAGCTCTGACTCTAGAGAGCAACCACCACAGCAAGAAAAACTACTGACCGACCAGGTGGGGCCCACCAAGCCTGGGGAAGGGCCTTCTCAGCCTCCACCCAGGCCTCCCTAGTACTCCCCATCAGCGGCCCCCATGAAAGCCTCAGCACAGCGAAGGTGCAAGGGACAAAGCTGAAGGAGCTCTGGAATCGAGGGGCCTGTATCAATCTTGGGGGGGGGGGTCTCTATTATGGTAGGTGGGGCACATCCCTCAGCCTGAGCCAACTGATGACACAATCCGTGCCCAGCTGACTCTCATTTGTTAGGGGTTTCTCCCCTACATTTAGTGCTCAGATGAGGACGCTAAAGCTCAAGATAATTTGAGTTATTTTCCCCCAAGGTCAAGCCAGAGGTGGTGTGTTAGGGCTGAGAACTGTGCTCTAAACTGCTAGACCGTGTTTCCCCAAAGAGCCTGACCCAAAGAGTCACCTGGTGCTCCTGAGAGTACTGATTTGTCTTGTGACCCAATCAGTGAGTGATTGGGTCATTAGAAGGATGATTGGGTCCTGGAATGAATGAATTACCAAGTGAGAGAATGAATAAACACTGGAGTAAATAGAGCAGCAGAATATTGGATTGTGGAAAGGTGAGGGGCGAGGAGGAGAGGGGAGGTAGGAATTCAATTCCAGGTTTCCCAAGCCCTGCCAGGCAGTCAGCCTGGAGGCCACCCAGCTCAGGTCCCGTCCAGGAGGCCAAGGAAGCTGCCTGAGCTCCACAGGACAGGGCGGGGAGGGCAAGGCAGTGTGGAGACAAGGCAACTTTGAGCAGAGGGGCGTGTGTGCTTTGGGAGCCATGGGAAACGAATGCCAAACTTTAGGAGAGCCCAGGCGCCTGGTGACCGGTGGGGTGAAGGAACGGTCAGTTCCCTCCCAAAGTTCAGTGTCTGAATTCAGAGGATTCAGGTGCTAACGAAAGCCAAAGGGAGGCCAGCTCTGTGGTCGGGGGCAGGAACCTCCCCAAGGCCCCGGAGGCTGTCCAGCTGGCTGCCCACAGCCCTCTGTGCCCTGGGACATTCCCCGTGGTGCAGGATCTCCAGGAGAGGCCAAATGATGAGGCTGGGAAGGGCTGGAACTGGGGCTGGGTTTTGTTGTCTTGTTTTAAACTTAGGTCTGCGGCTTATCTGGAGCTCCAAAACTGAGGTTATCGTCAAAGTTTGCACGAAGTCATTTGGTGTCAAAATCTGACCTGAAAATTAATGTGAGGTTATTATAGTTTTTATTTCTCCCACCAGTGTAGCTATTTCAGCACAGAATGTATGCTTGACTGTTGCGTGCAGGTGAATTGTATTACTTTTACAAAATCCTAAATACTTGAAATTCTGAAACACTTGCCTCCAAGGATTTCAAACAAGACTGTGGACCTATGGCAATCTCCCGGCTATTTCTTCATTTTGCCCAAACCCCATCCCTTAGTTTCATCATTTGATCCTCCTGTCCACCTGGAGAAGTCACTAATGACACTAGCAAGGACTGTCCCAGAGGGCGGTGTCTGATCCCACCCCTCCCTGAGGCTATGAAGACAGGGGTAGGGGTGGGGCATGACCCGGCCCAGGCTTCTTGGAGGCTCCACCCACCTGGGGCTGTTCCCACACACCTGGAGGCCCCACCTCTGCTTTCCTTGGTGCCACTGACCACAGGTCTTCCTTCAGACACTGACATGGCCCAGCTGGTGACAACAGAGTTGCTGCTCCTTCTGGCGGGGGTGGCTGCAGTGTGGGCAGCCCGGCCCAGGACTGAGCTTCTCAATGTCTGTATGGATGCCAAGCACCACAAGGAAAAGCCAAGCCCAGAAGACGAGCTGCATGAGCAGGTGGGCGGAGGGGTGATCCGAGGTGGGGAGGTGCTGACTCAGGAAGAGGGCAGCCAGAGATAGAAGCATCAAACCCTTTCCATGGTGGAGGTAGGAAGGCGACCTGAGAGACTTTGAGTTTGCACTAATGCGGGCAACTACTGGCTTACCACATACTGTGTGCCCAGTGTCGCCAGTACAATGCCAGCACCTCAGCTCCTTGGTTGTTGGGTTTCCGCGTTACACAGATCAGGAAGCACGTCCAGAGAGGAGCCTGGGAAATGACACAGGAGAGACCCGTCAGACACATCAGACCCATGGGCTGATTTTGATTTCAGAGTTTAGACAGGAACTGACCCAAGAATCTGAGAGCAGCAAGTGCACACAACACATTGTGGTTTCTTTCCCTCCAGCCCCAAACAGCTCGAGAAAAGTAGATTTCTCACGGTCTTGAGGCTGGGTGTGAGGCACATTGATTCATGCATCTAGCAATCATTTCCACTGGGGCTCTTGACCTTTTTGTTGGACCTGAGGTCTCTTTTCTATGAAAATTATTTTGTCACAACCCCCCTTTTTTTTTTTTAACGTTTATTTATTTTTGAGACAGAGAGAGGCAGAGCATGAACGGGGGAGGGGCTGAGAGAGAGGGAGACACAGAATTGGAAACAGGCTCCAGGCTCCGAGCCGTCAGCCCAGACCCCGACTCGGGGCTCGAACTCACGGGCCGCGAGATCATGACCTGAGCCGAAGTCGGACGCTTAACCGACCGAGCCACCCAGGCGCCCCTGTAAATGTTCATTTTGACCTCAGTAGCAGATAATGATCACAGTCCCCAGTTAGTGCTTGCTCAGAATCACTGAGCCTGCAGCTAAGTGATGGTGTAACTTGCATACTTTGAGCAGCCTTGATTTTAACTTCTTTTAAAGTGCACTTTTTTTTGTTTTTATTGTGGTTTTTTAAGCTTTTTAAAACAATGTTTATCTTATTTATTTTTGAGAGAGACAGAGACAGAGATAGAGCATGAGCAGAGGAGGGGCAGAGAGAGGGGGAGACACAGAATCCAAAGCAGGTTCTGTGCTGCCAGCACAGAGCCCCATGCAGGGCTCGAACTCACAAACCGTGAGATCCTGACCTGAGCCAAAGTCAGTCACTTAAGCAACTAAACCACCCAGGCGCCCCTAAAGAGCACATTTTAATATTTTGCTTTTAAACTGAATTCTAAACTATGGGTTTTCATTCATTCACTGTTTTGAGTATTTATGTAATTAGATCTATTCTGAGGTTCCAATTTATTTAGCTTGCCTCCTCACCTCTGGGTTTTTGTCACCTTCTAAATGAGGCTTGTCTGACAAGTCTAGAAAACTGCCCTTCCCCATCCCTCTCCCCTGCTTAATCTCTTTCCAAAGCAGTTGATGAGTTTTCATTGTTATGTCTCTACCTTCTGGGTTAGAGTAAGTAGGAGCTCAATAGAGATTTGGATTATTGAATTTTATAATGGCTGCACTTCCCCCAAAGAGGGTCCCCCAGTGGCAAGTATTTCTCTGAAAGATTGACTGTGTTAGGGGATAAAAGAGGGAGGAGTCTTGGTAGCTCAGTGAGTCAAGTGTAGGACTCTTGATTTCAGCTCAGGTTATGATCTCATAGTTCATGGGATCAAGCCCAATGTCAGTCTCTGTACTGACAGCGCAGAGCCTGCTTGGGATTTTCTCTCTCTCCCTCTCTCCTTCTCTCTCTCTCTCTCTCTCTCTTTCTCTCTCCCACCCCCAAGTAAATAACTAAACATTAAAAAAATAAAAAAATGATTTAAAAAAGACTAAAGGGGGAGAGGCTGCACATGGGAATACTGTGGCTGTGCCAGGCATGGGAGTTAGTGCCTGTGTCTCCCCCACCCAGTGCAGCCCCTGGAAGAAGAATTCCTGCTGCTTTGCCAACACCAGCCGGGAAGCCCATAAGGACATTTCCTACCTGTACAGATTCAACTGGGACCACTGTGGACAGATGGCACCCGCCTGCAAACAGCACTTCATCCAGGACACCTGCCTCTATGAGTGCTCCCCCAACCTGGGGCCCTGGATCCAGCAGGTATGAGTGTCCTCCCCTGGACCCCCAACTTTGCAGAGGACCTGAGCCTCCCAGACAACTCCTCGGGCTGCCTCTCCAGCTCTCTCTTCAGGGCAGAGCTGCCGAGAATTTTGAACCTGAGACCTTTTTCTCCACTCACCTCTCCCAGGTGAACCAGAGCTGGCGCAAAGAACGCATCCTGAACGTGCCCCTGTGCAAGGAGGACTGTCAGCAATGGTGGGAGGACTGTCGCACGTCCTACACCTGCAAGAGCAACTGGCACAAGGGCTGGGACTGGAGCTCAGGTGAGGGCCTGGGCAGGTCAGGGAGGGAGAGATTTGGAGGCAGAGGTGTGGGGTGTGGAGCTGGCATATTGGGGCTGTGAGATTGGCGGAAACAAAGTTAGTTCTGCGCCCAGTGGCTAAAGGTCTTCCATCTTCCCTACAGGGCATAACCGGTGCCCAGTGGGAGCTGCCTGCCACCACTTCCATTTCTATTTCCCCACACCTGCTGCTCTGTGCAGTGAAATCTGGAGCCGCTCCTACAAACTCAGCAACTACAGCCGAGGGAGCGGCCGCTGCATCCAGATGTGGTTCGACCCGGCCCAGGGCAACCCCAACGAGGAGGTGGCCAGGTTCTATGCCTTGGCCATGAGTGCTGGGGCCATGCCCCATGGGATTGGGCTTCTCCTGCTCAGCCTGGTCCCTATGCTGCACCTCTGGCTCCTCAGCTGAGCTCCTTTTACCTTGTGATACCTGCACAGCCCTGCCCTGTTCAGCCCCATAGCTCCCTGCTATTCACTTCCTGTTCCTTGGATGGGGGTGGGGCTCTGACCCACGTTTGAATAAACCAGACACCTAACATGTATTAAGTGAATTCTTTGGGTGTGAAATGGGAATGTGACTTTTGCTTTCAGGTTCCCGCTGATTGAAGCCAGTTAGACTTGGTCAGTTCCAAGTTCTGAAACTTACTATGAACTTTCTAGATGTTTAACTGCGCTTATAACCTAGGACATATTCATAGCTCTCAATTTCATTTTTTGTTACAGCTCTAATCTAGAGCCAGGCCCAGAATTTTATTTTATTTTATGTTATGTTATGTTATGTTATTTTTTTAAGTTTATTTTTCACAGAGAGAGAGAGAGAGAGAGAGAGAGAGAGCATGGGTGGGGGAGGGGCAGAGATAGGGAGACACAGAATCTGAAGCAGGCTCCAGGCTCTGAGCTGTCAGCACAGAGCCCGATGCGGGGCTCGAACTCACGCACCTCGAGATCATGACCTGAGCCGAAGTAGGACGCTCAGCCAACTGAGCCACCCAGGCGCCCCAAGGCTCAGAATTTTAGAATTTGAATTGGACCTATGTCCCCCCCCCCAAGGTTGACTATTCTGCTCCGTGCTCAGCTTTCCAATAGAAGAGAGAGGAATGGGTGTGCCTGGCATGTTCTGGATGTATGGCTGGGTAGAGGTGAAGAGGTTCAGCAAGAGCCATTCCTCACCAACAGCTAACACCCACAAAGCACTATCTACCAGGCACTATCCTAAATACTTTACATTTATTCCTATAGGGTATATAGACTGTTGTGTGCCTTGTACATATGTGGAAATGGCCACATAAATTAAGAAATATGGCTAAAACTGTCCCCTGCATAAAAGCTGAGATTCCAACTCAGGCAATCTGACTCTTGAGAATAAATTCTTTCCCCTGCAGACTGGGTAAATATGTGTATCTTGAAGGGATAATGGACCTCATGCTTAACCAGACTTGTGCGCTTGAGCTGGTCTAGCAGAGCCAGGAATGGAACCCAAACCTAGCTCCTAGATCAGGTTCCAAACCAATAATTTGACAGACTTTTAGGCAGTGTTTTCACATTAAGCATAGGTTGTAGCAGTTATAATAAGCTAGGTTAAAAAAAATAATAAGCTAGGCTATGTTACAGTAACATCTCAAATATCTCCCTGGCACAACTAACATTTCTTATTCAAGCCACAGAGTTTAATGTGGGTTAAGCAGGGTTGGGGAGGGGGGGATTTCTGCATGGCACTCAGGGATTCCCAAGGTTGAGGGAGGCTCCATCTCATCGTACACTTCCATGAGACAGGAATAGGAAGCTTGGTGAATTCTCTACAGGCTTACAAAACTTCCACCCATCACTAATTTTGATGGCCACATCAAGTCATTGCCATGACTAACTTCCAGGAGGCGAGGAAAATACAATGCTAACAAGTTCTTGGAAGGAGAGGGGGAGCAGAATGTTTGTCAAAAGACCTACCAACTTGTAATGTTATGGTCAGTTTATGTTTCTGGCATGGTCGTGGTTACAAATTTAATTTTTCAGCTTGATTCAGGTAAGAAAGAGAACCAGCCCTTTGAACCCTATGCAAAGAACTACATCAACATGAAAAGTGGAGCGTTCCACTGGCCACCATCCTAGGTAGTCTTGCAAACAAGGCCAACTGATGTATTACATTTAATATGGAACCAATGATACTATTTACAAATGCAACTTATTTATAGATGTGTTAGAATGAGTGAAATTTGGGGCACCTGGGTGGCTCAGTTGGTTGAGCATCTGACTTAGGCTCAGGTTGTGATCTCACCACTCACGAGTTCAAGCCCCGCATTGGGCTCACTGGTGTTAGTGTGGAGACTGTTTCAGCTCTTCTGTCCCCACCTCTCTCTGTCCCTTTCCTGCTTGAGCTCTCTCTTAAAAATAAATAAATCTTAAAAAAAAAAAAAAAAAGAATGAGTGAAATTTAAGATCGGTATCACTTCAAGCCAACATGCCTTATTAAAAGCTTATTGTGCTGTTTCTGAACCATGTATAAGAATACTTGTCTGAGTCCCACTTTCTGGAGTTGCCATTCTCAAGTTCTGAGGAGTCATTAGCTTGCAGAATGTATTAATAATTTTCCATATTAAGATCTCCTCAGCAGCGGTACTGGCATAAGGATTGACATAGAGATTAATGGATCAGAACTGAGAGTCCAGAAATAAATCCTTATATTTATATTTAATTGATATTTGACAAAGGTGCTAAGGCAATTCATCGGGGGGAAAGGATAGTCTGTTCAACAAATGTGTTGGGACAACTGATTATCCACACACAAAAAGGTGAACTTATGGTATGACCTTCAAGTCATACCATATACAGAAAATTAACTCAAAAAGATCATAGACTTAAATGTGACAGCCAAGGGTCACCTGGGTGGCTTAGTGGTTAAGTGTACAACTTCAGCTCAGGTCATGATCTTGCCCTTCATGAGGCAGAGCTCCATGTTGGGCTCTGGGCTGACAGTTCAGAGCCAGGAGCCTGCTTTAGATTCTGTCTCCCTCTCTGTCTGCCCCTCCCTCACTTGCACTCTCTCTCTGTCTCTCAAAAATAAATGTTAAAAAAGAAGTCTTTTTAACTGTGACAGCTAAAACAAAATTTCTAGAAGAAAACAAGAGAATAGTTAACAGACGTTGCGTTAGGCAAAGATTTCTTAGATTAAAACTTCTAGGGGTGCCTGGGTGGCTCAGTCGGTTGAGTGTCTGACTTCAGCTCAGGTCATGATCTCACACTCTGTGAGTTTAAACCCCGTGTCGGGCTCTGTGCTGACAGCTCGGAGCCTGGACCCTGCTTCAGATTCTGTGTCTCCCTCTCTCTCTGCCCCTCCCCTGCTCATGCTCTGTCTCTCTCTGTCTCAAAAATAAAACATTGAAAAAAAAATAAACTTCTACTGGGCCGCCTGGCTGGCTCAGTCAGTGGAGCATGCAACTCTTGATCTCAGGGTCATCAGTTCTGGCCCTATGTTGGGTGTAGAGACTATTTAAAGAAAAAAAATCTTAAAAAAAAAAAAAAGCTTCTACCTATTCTAAGATGGACAGTGTATTTTTTCTTTCTTTCTTTCTTTCTTTCTTTCTTTCTTTCTTTCTATTTTAACTTGTTTTATTTTTTTTTTAATTTACATCCAAATTAGTTAGCATATAGTGCAACAATGATTTCAGGAGTAGATTCCTTAATGCCCCTTACCCATTTAGCCCATCCCCTCTCCCACAACCCCTCCAGTAACCCTCAGTTTGTTCTCCATGTTTCAGAGTCTCTTATGTTTTGTCCCCCTCTCTGTTTTTATATTATTTGTGTTTCCCTTCCCTTATGTTCATCTGTTTTGTCTCTTAAAGTCCTCTTATGAGTGAAGTCATATGATTTGTGTCTTTCTCTGACTAATTTCACTTAGCATAATACCCTCCAGTTCCATCCACGTAGTTGCAAATGGCAAGATTTCATTCTTTTTGATTGCTGAGTAATACTCCACTTTGTGTGTGTGTGTGTGTGTGTGTGTGTGTGTGTGTATACATATACATATATACACACACCACATCTTCTTTATCCATTCATCCATCGATGGACATTTGGGCTCTTTCCATATTTTGTCTATTGTTGATAGTACTGCTGTAAACATTGGGGTGCGTGTGCCCCTTCAAAACAGCACTCCTGTACCCCCTGGATAAATGCCTAGTAGTGCAATTGCTGGGTCATAGGGTAGTTCTATTTTTAGTTTTTTGAGGAACCTCCATATTGTTTTCCAGAGTGGCTGCACCAGCTTGCATTCCCATCTTTCTTTCTTTTTAAGATGGACTGTGTTCTGTTGGACCAAAAGTAGTCTATGACTGAAAAAAACTGTATGACTGAAAAAACTGATAAACTGGATATCATCAAAATTCCAAGACCTCTGCACTTCAAAATATATCATTTAGAAAACTGGAGCTCCTGGGTGGCTCAGTCGGTTGAGAGTCCGACCTTGGCTCAGGTCATGATCTCACGGCTTGTGAGTTTGAGCCCCACATTGGGCTCTGTGCTGACAGCTCAGAGCCTGGAATCTACTTCGGATTCTGTGTCTCCGTCTCTCTGCCCCTCCCCCACTCACGCTCTGTCTCTCTCTGTCTCTCAAAAATAAATAAACATTTTAACAATTTTTTCAAGAAAATTAAAAGACAAGTTACAGACTGGAGGAAATATCTGGAAAACACATATCTGATAAAGGATTTGTATCCATAATATATAAATAATGCTTACCACTCAATAGTTAGAAAACAAACAACTCAATCAAATAATGGGCAATAGAATGAACAGACATTTCATCAAAGAAGTTACACAAATGGCTAATAAGAATGTGAAAAGATGCTCGATACCATTCATTAGTCATTAGAAAGATGTAAATTAAAACCACAATAAGATACCATTTCATACCCACTAGAATGTTTATAGTAAAAAAGGCAATAACAAATGTTGGCAAGGATGTGGAGAAATTGGAACTCTGATACATTGTTGAAAGAGAGGTAAAATGGTGCTGTCTTTTGGAGAACTGTGTGGCAGTTTCAAAAACAGTTACAGGTAAGACTGCCTTACAACTCAGCAATTCTACTTCTAAGCATCTACCCAAGAGAAATGAAAATATACATCCACATAAACACTTGTATGTGAATGTTCATAGAAGCATTATTCAGAGGAGTGCCTGGGTGACTCAGTCAGTCGAGCGTCCGACTCTTGATCTGGGTAGGGTCATGATCTCACAGTTCATGTGTTTGGGCCCCGCATTACACTCTGTGCTGATAGTGTGGAGCCTGCTTGGGATTCTCTGTGTCCCTTTCTCTCTGCCCCTCCCTTGCTCATGCTCTATCTCTCTCAAAATAAATAAATAAGCATTAAAAAAAAGAAGCATTATTCAGAATAGGTCAAGACTTAAAATAACCTAAATGTCTATCAACCAGACAATGTATAGACAAAATTTATTTTACCCATACAATGGAATATTATTCAGCAATAAAAAGTAACAAACTACTGACACATGCTAATGTCATGATGAACCTTAAAAACACTATGTTAAGTGAAACTCCATTTGTATGAAAATTCCAGAAAAGGCAAATTTATAGAGACAAAGTAGATTAGTGGTTGCCTAGGGCTGGGATTTGGGAACCAAGATTAATTATAAATGGACATGAGGGGGCATGAAAATTTTCTAAAACTCATTTATGGTGAGGTTGTACCACTTGGCAAAATATTTGTAAACTTTAAATAAGTAAATTTTACGATCTGTAAAAGAGTGAATGATTACCTATATGATACTCTCCCCTGCAATGGTAGCATATAGAGGATCTTAAATGATTCTAAATTTCTGTGGGGTGTGTTCATGAGGTGACAGATTCTGAGGAATTCAGAATCTGGCTCCATAAAAATCTATCATCTGAGCCAAACTCGATCCCATCATAAACTTTGAGAGATGAGGTGCTTCAGTGGCTCAGTTGGTTGTGTGTCTGATTCTTGATTTGGGCTCAGGTCATGATCACAGGGTTGTGGGATGGAGCCCCACATTAGATTCTCTCTCTCTCCCTCTGCCCCTCTCCCCCATTCATGTGCTCTTTATTTTTATTTAAAAATTTTTAATGTTTATTTATTTTTGAGAGAGAGAGAGTACGAGCAGGTGAGGGGCAGAGAGAGAGGGAGACACAGAATACAAAGCAGGCTCTAGGCTCTGAGCTGTCAGCACAGAGCCCAGTGCAGGGCTGGAATTCATGAGCTGTGAGATCATGACCTGAGCCGAAGTCAGACGCTTAACCGACTGAGCCACCCAGAAGCCCCACCTGCTCTTTAAAATCAAAAACAACAAAACTTTGAGAGACTGGTTGGGAAAATGCAGCAATCAAGGAGGGACTCTGTGCTTGGTGTGGTATGGACAGTACCAGTAGAGATATTTAGGAGTGTGGCCCATTGACCAAGGGTTTTTTTTAGAGAAAGGGTTTATTCCAGTTGGCACAAGTATGGTCTATTAAATTGAGGGTTAGAAACCAGAGCCAGGAGAGAAAAAGGGCTACATCATATGACTAATGAAAAAAAGATCATGAAGCACATTACCAAAAATACCAACACAACAGCCACAACCATATTGCCTTCTCAATTTCACTAATTCCGTTAAAAATATTCCTGCTTCTTGTCTGTGGGCTAGCTTCTCCCTCCATAGAAGTCTTCTGTTTTAGGACTGAAATTTTTCTGGAAACCTCAAGCCTCACAGCTCCAATGGGTTGCACTGTCCAAGGGTCAGCTATGGTGGTGATGTCAGACCCATGAGTCTGTTCTCCTGTCAAGTATGGCAGAATCTTTGGGAAAACAAAAGGAGAGAATAGAACCTCCTTGTTGGCAGGACCGAATGATCTAGAGACCTACTGATGTCCAATATCAGAGTGAAAGAGAGAAGCTTCATCGAGGAGAAAGACAACAGAGCATGAAGCTACTGGTGACTGCTGCATTTCATGAAGTCTCAGTTGATGGCTACTCTGAAGAGGAAATATTATTAGGATCTGGGGAAGGAGAGTTACCTTTGCAACCAACTTATTTTTGATGATTCTATTTGTCCTTCCTTACTTGCCTTGAGCTCTGGGTGATATGGACAGTGGATATATTTAGAAATCTTGAGGGCCTTACAGTCTATTGTGTAAGATGTACACCAAACTTACTATCGATAATAAAAAGTTATTTTAAACGAAGGCATAAAATGATCTTGGAAATAAATTTGTTGATAGGCATCATGCAAGCCCTTGCATGTGAACATGAGTATGTTTTTACCAATTTGGGAAAGTTCGCAGTCACTGACCATTCACAGCCACAAACTTCACCCTGTAGAAAAGTCTTCTGGAAAGGATGAGCTCCTCTCTTGGCTTTGACATCTTTCTCTACATTATGGACATGATGAACAAGGCAGATTTTGTTTGTTTGTTTGTTTGTTTGTTTGTTTGTTTGTTTTGAGAGGGAGAGAGCGAGTGAGCATGTGAGCAGAGAGGGGCAGAGAGAAAGAGGGAGAGAGAAAATCCCAAGCAGGCTCCACACTGTCAGCACAGAGCCCCAAGTGGGGGCTCAATCGTACAAACCGTGAGATCATGACCAGAGTGAAAACTAAGAGGTGGTGCTCAACTGACTGAGTCACCCAGGTGCCCCAAGGCAGCTCTTTAGAATACTGATAGCTAATTTTAAAAACATGGAGCATACCGACCATACCGAATTATTTTTAGCATCCCTCCTTGTAGCCTTTCCTTCTGAGTGCCAGGCAGTGAGAAAGCAAATTTTTTGTGTATTCTAACAGCTTCCAGGGAAGCATCAAGATGATTTTGGTGTAAAAGATGCCTTGATAATTTTGTTATTCTGAATTTAGGGGCTGATCGTGCATAAGGGAAACAGAAAAAAAAAGTGTTGTCAGGAAATAACCTCAGCCTCAGTCGTGTTATTAATAAGAACATTATATTTTATAATTTTATATTTTAGAACATTAAAAATGTTAACTTCTCCAGAAGTGAGGAACCCTAATGTTTTCTGTTCTCTCTTGACCCAAGGGGATGGATAATGTGAGTCGTGAAAACTTAACATGCTTTCTAAGAAGTGAAAGTTCACTTTCACATTATGCAAGGACTTAAGCTGTGCTATAAGGAGAAAACACACCAAAATAACTTTTATTTCTTCATGTTAAGTATAGACTGTATACTCAAAGACCATTTCGCTTTTTCTTTTTTTTAAGTAGGCTCCACTCCCAGTGTGGAGCCCAACATGGGGCTTGAACTTACTATCCAGAGATCAAAACCTGAGCTGAGATCAAGAGTCAGACACTTAACCCGACTGAGCCACACAGGTGCCCCTCAAAGACCATTTTTCTTATGAGTGACCATAGCATCTAAACATTGATACTTCTTAAAGTACAAGTAGTCTGAAGAAGCACTTCTGGAATGGCGGAGTAAAGACATCTGAAAATCTGCTTCTCCATAAAAGCAATAATACTGGTAAAAATTGTCAAAATCAAGTTTTTAGGAGTCTGGAAACCAAGGCTTTCAAAAATCGAAGGAGAATTTGTTTAAGAAAAATGGTCGAATGTCAGTAGGAACAGTGAATTTTGACCGGCTTCTTCCCCATCCTCCTCTCCCCAACTCCACAGGAGCTCCACAAATCCGCAGTCTCACAACTACACTAGCTTTGAAAAACAGTGGCCTAGCAGCCACTAGAGGGGGCAGCATGGGTGTGGAACTCCCCAAACAGCCCCATCCCTAGAGAACTGTCACCGTTTGATCTATCTGTAAGCTCCCTTGAAGAGTCCCATTCATAGCACTAGTCTTTATTTGACCTGATTCAGAACTCTCACAGCAAGAAACTCTATTTTGTTTGTCTAAACAATTAGCAGCAAATTGTTTGACGTCCCAGCTGCCGGAGGCAGAAACACCAGCTGAAGCAAACAAGAGGCTGGCTAAAAAACTTAAGAGGAATATTGGGGAATGAAATGTCGATGGAGGGCTATGAAATCTCTGATTACCTCGGGATCTAGAAATCTGCAAATGTTTACAGAACTGTGAGCACATCCAGGAAATACCTGAGGAAGTTCCAATCTCTCCATCAACTCTGGTGAGCTTGAGGTCCTGCTCATGCAGGAAGTGAGGAATAAGGCAGAGTAAACTGCCAGAGTGTTGAAGGCTTGCCTGAACCCTTGGTAAAAAGTAGGAAACTTACTGCTTCAAGGAATTTAATGAAATTTCTGTCCAATCATTAACTGACCACTAAGCAAACCAGGCAGAAACTTCAGCGACCGCATATGACAAAGAAAATAAGACTCTACAGAATTAACCCATGAAAGTTGATAAACAAATAAGCAGCAACAACTCAAGCCATAGTTGGGGAGATCTGATTTCCAGAGTTGCCATCTTACATTAATTAAAACACCCAATTTTTGAGGACTTAGTTGGCTCAGTTGGTGGAGTGTGCAATTCTTGATCTTGGGGTTGTGAGTTCAAGCCCCACATGGAATGTAGAGATTAAAAATAAAATCTTTTTTAAAAATTACCCAATTTTCAACAAAAAATATGAGACATGCAAAGAAACAGGAAAGTGTGAGTCATACACAGGGGGGAAAAAAAGCACTCAGAATAAACGGTCCCTGAGGAAGCCCAGACACTGGACTTATTAGACAAAGACTTTAAACCAGCTATTATAAGCAAGAAGTAGGGTGGCTGGCTGGCTCAGTAGGCAAAGCGTGACACTCTTAACCTCAGGATCATGAGTTCAAGCCTCGTGTTGAGCGTAGAGCCTACTTTTTTTTTTTAAAAAAAAGAGGAAACTATGTCTAAAGAATTCAAGGAAATATGAAAATGATGTCTCACTAAATAGAGAACGTCAATAAAGAAATAAAAATTATTGGGATGCCTGGCTGGCGCCAGTCAGTAAAACATGTGACTCTTGATCTCAGGATCATGTGTTCAAGCCCCACATTGGGCATGGAGCCTACCTAAAAAATAAAAAGAAATAAAAAAAAGAAATAAAAATTATTTAAAAACTGAAATAGAAATTAGGGTAGAACAGTACAATAACTGAAATGAAATATTTACTAGAAACTGCTCAACTTGATAAGGAATATCTACCAAAAAACCTAGAGCTAACATACTTTTTTTTTGAGAGAGAGTGCGAGCACAAGTGGGGGAGATAGGCAAGGGGGAGAGAGAGAGAGAGAGAGAGAGAGAGAGAGAGAGAGAATCTTAAACAGGCTCCGTGCTCAGCACAGAGCCCAATACGGGGTTTGATCCCACGATGCTAGGAACCCTTGGTTCCCCAACCCAACCCAATCAAGAGTTGGAGGTAGAGCTAACATACTCAATGGTGAGAAACTTGAAGCTTTCCTATTAAGATCAGGTACAAGGTAAGGAGGTCCCTTTCACTTCTCAGCATTGTACTGAAAGTTCTAGCTAATGCATCAGGATGATCAGGATGAGAAAAGGAAATAAAAGGTACAGATTGGGAAGGAAGAAATAAAGTGTCCTTGTTCATAGATGACATATTCATCTATAAAGAAAATCTGGGGCACTTGGGTGGCTCAGCTGGTTAAACATCTGACTTCTGCTTGGGCCATGATCTCGCGGTTTGTGAGTTGAAGCCCCACATCAGGCTCTGTGCTGACAGCTCAGAGCCTGCTTTGGATTCTGTGTGTGTCTCTCTCTGTTCCTTCCCCACTCACCCTCTGTCTCGCTCTGTCTCTCAAAAATAAATAGACATTAAAAAAAATTAAAAGAAAAAAGAAAATCTGAAGAAATGACAAAAAAATTTCTGGCACTAATAAGTGATTATAGCAAGATTGAAGGATATAAAGTTAATATGTGGAGGTCAACTGCCTTCCCACATACTAGCAATGAACAAGTGGAATTTGAAATTAAAAAATATATATCATTCGGGGCGCCTGGGTGGCGCAGTCGGTTAAGCGTCCGACTTCAGCCAGGTCACGATCTCGCGGTCCGTGAGTTCGAGCCCCGCGTCAGGCTCTGGGCCGATGGCTCGGAGCCTGGAGCCTGTTTCCGATTCTGTGTCTCCCTCTCTCTCTGCCCCTCCCCCGTTCATGCTCTGTCTCTCTCTGTCCCAAAAAAATAAATAAAAAACGTTGGAAAAAAAAAATTAAAAAAAAATATATATATATATCATTCATAATAGCATCTGGAAAAAAATGAAATACATAGGTATAAATCTAACAAACTATGTATAAAATCTATGTGAGGAAACTATGAAATTGATGAATGAAATCAAGGAATTAAATAAAGGAGACATATTTCATGTAAGGAAGACTCAATATCGTCAAGATGTCAGTTGTTCCCAACTTGATCTATAGATCCAATGTCATCCCAATCAAAATCCCAGCAAGTTACTTGGTAGATATTGACAAACTGAGCCTACAGATTGTGTGGAGATGCAAAAGACCCAGAACAACCAGCACAATATTGAGAAGAACAAAGTTGGATAAATGACAATACCTGACTTCAAAACTTACTGCAAAGCTACAGTAATCGAGACAATGTGGGCGGCACCTGGGTGGCTCAGTCGGTTAAGCGGCAAGCATCCCACTTCAGTTCAGGTGGTAATCTCGGGGCTCATGAGTTGAGCCCCGCATCGGGCTCTCTGCTATCATTGAGGAGGATGCTTTGGATCCACTGTCTCCCTCTCTCTGACCCTCCCTCACTAGCTTTCTCTCTCTCTCTCTCAGAAAATAAACACAACAAAAAAGACAATGTGGTATTGGCAAAAGAATAAACAAACGGATTAATGACACAGAGAGTCCACAGATACACTCACATAAGTATAATCAACTGCTCTTTGACAAAGGGACAGTGGCAATAAAATGGAGCAAAGAGAATCTTTTCAACAAATGTTGCCAGGACAACTGGACATCACATACAAAATGATAAATCTGGATACACGTCACACTTTTTGTGAAGGCACAGGAAGTAATTGAAAATGGATCACAGACTTGAATAGATCACAGATGCAAAACTATAAAACTCCTAGGAGATGATGTATAAGAAAATCTAGGTGACCTGGGTTTTGTGATGACTTTTTTTTTAATGTTTACTTTATTTTATTTTTTGAGAGAGAGTCAGAGCACAAGCAGGGGAGGGGCAGAGAGAGGGGAGACACAGAATACGAAGCCGGCTCCAGGCTCTGAGCTGTCAGCACAGAGCCTGACGCGGGGCTCGAACTCATGACCCTGAGATCAAGACCAGAGCTGAGATCAAGAGGTGGATGCTTAACCAGCTGAGCCACCCAGGTGCCCCTGGTGATGACTTGTAAGATACAAAATCAGGAGAGCCTGGGTAGCTCCATCAGTTGAGCATAGGACTTCGGCTCAGGTCATGACCTCATAGTTTGTGAGCTCCAGCCGAGGGGGAGCTCATTGCTGTCAGCACAGAGTTCACTTTGGATCCTCTGTCCCTCTCTCTTTGCCCCTCCCCCGTTCACTCTTTCTCTCTCTCAAAAATAAATAAACATTAAAAAAAAAAAAAAAGATACACAACCAAAGGCATGATCCATGAAAGAAAGAACTGACAAGCTAGTCTTAATTAAAATCTAAATTTTCTGGGATGCCGGGGTGTCTCAGTCCCTTATGCCTCCAACTTCAGTTCAGGTCATGATCTTGTGGTTCGAGCCCTGCATCAGGCTCTGTGCTGACAGCTGACAGCCTGCTTCAGATTCTGCATCTCTCTCTCTTTCTGCCCCTCCCCTGCTTGCTCATGTGTGTGTGTGCATACTCTCTCTCTTTCTCTCTCAAAAATAAATAAGCATCAAAATTTTTAAAATTTTCTGATACGTAAAAGATACTAAGAGAATGAGAAGACAAGCCACAGACTGGGACAAAATATTTGCAAAACACATACCAAATAAAGGACTGTTTTCTAAAATAGAAAGAACTCTTAAAGCTCAACAATAAGAAAATAAACAACCTGATTAAAAATAGCCGAATACCTTAATTAGCCGACACCTCAGCCAAGAAGATACACAGATGGCAAATAAACATATGCAAAGATGCTCCACATATATATCTTCAGGGAAATGCAAATTAAAACAATAGTGAGGGGCGCCTGGGTGGCTCAATCGGTTAAGCCTCTGACTTCGGCTCAGGTCATGATCTCGCCCCTCGTGAGTTCGAGCCCTGCATCGGGCTCTGTGCTGACAGTTCAGAGCCTGGAGCCTGGAGCCTGCTTCGGATTCTGTGTCTCCCTCTCTCTGTCCTTCCTCTACTCTCTCTCTGTCTCTCTCAAAAATAACTCAACATTAAAAAAAAAAATTAAAGCAAGAACAACAGTGAAATACCACTATACACCTAACAGAAAAAAATAATCTGAAACACTGACAACACCAAATGCTGGTGAGGATGTGGAGCAATAGGAACTCTCATTCGTTGCTGGTGAAAATACAAAATGATACGGCCACTTTGAAAGACTGTTTGGTGGTTTCCTAACAAAATTAAACGTATTCTTACCATATAATCCAGCATTTCCCCAAAGGACTTGAAAACTTATGTCCACATAGAAATCTGTACATAGATGTTTCTAGCAGCTTTATTCATAATTGCCAAATGTTGAAGCAACCAAGATGTCCTTCAGTAGGTGAGCAGATAAATGAACTGTGGTACATCCGGACAATGGAATATTATTCAGCACTAAAAAGAAATGAATAATCAAGCCATGAAAAGACATGGAGGAACCTTGAATGCATATTACTAAGTGAAAGAAGCCAACGTGAAAAGGCTACAGACTATATAATTCCAACTATATGACATTCTGGAAAAGGTGCAAACTAGGAGACATTATAAAGATCAGCGGTTGTTGGGGGCTGGGGAGAAGGAGGGATAAATAGGCAGAGCAGAGAGGTTTTTTTTTTTTTAAGACTTTATTTTTTTGAGTAATCTGTACATCTGACGTGGGGCTCAAATTTACAATCCCAAAAGTCACATGCTCTACTGACTGAGTCAGCCAGGTGCCCCAGAGAAGAGGGTATTTTTAGGGCAATGAAAATAATCTGTATAATAATGACACGTGCTATGATATATTTGTCCAAACCCAAAGAATGTACAACACCAAAAGGGTACTGTAATCTGAACTATGCACTTCAGGTAATTAAGATGTGTTAATGTAGGTTTATCAGTTGTAACGAACGTACTACTCTGGTTGGGGATGTTATAATGGAGGAAGATATGCATGTCTGGAGGCAGGGGGTATATGGGAAATCCCTATACCTTCTCCTTGATTTTGTTGTGAACCTTAAGCTCCTTTTTTAAGGAAAAGTAAAGTCTGAATTTAAAACAGTTTCTTACTGTAGGTACTCAGCAGTAGATTTGAAGGGGTAGAAGAAAGAATCTACAGACTTGGAAATAGAAATTGTCCATTTTTTTTAAGTTTACTTATTTATTTTGAGACACAGAGACAGAGAGAGCGTGCATGAGCACATGAGTGGGGGAAGGACAGAAAGAGAGGGAGGGAGAGAATCCTAAGCAGGTTCCATACTGTCAGCGCAGAGCCTGATGTGGGGCTTGAACCCACGAACAGTGAGATCATGACCTGAACCAAAATCAAGAGTCACTTAATGGACTGAGGTAACCAGGCGCCCCAGAAATTGCCCATTCTTAAAAACAAACAGGATGAAGAAAAATGAACAGAACACAGGGACATGTGGGAATACCATCAAGCATACCAGAATATGCACAATGGGAGTCCTAGAAGGAGTAGAAAGAGAATAAGAGCATAAATAATTGGAGAAATCAAGACCAAAACCACTCAGATTTTAAATAAAAAAATTAATCTACACGTCTAAGTTCAGTGACCTCCAAGTAAGAGAAACTCAAAGAAATTCACACTTGAACACATCAGAGTCAAACTATTGGACTATAAAGAGAGAATCTTGAAAGCAACAATAGAAAAATGACTCATCATTTATAAAGGATCCTCAATAAGATCAACTGTTAATGTCTCATTTAGAAACTATGAAGTCCAGGAGGCAATGGGATGAAATATTCAAAGTAATGAAAGAAAAAGACTGTCAGCCCAGAATTTTATAACCAAAAAAATTCTTCTTCAAAGGAGAAATGAAGACATACACAAATAAACCAAAGTTGAGAGAATTTGTCACTAGCAGACTTTCCCTACAAGAAATACTAATGATTGCCCTTTAGGCTGAAATGAAAGAACACCAGACAGTGAGTTGAATCCACATGAAGAAATAAAGAGCACCAGTAAAAGTTACTGCATAAAGAAATAGAAAATACGGGGGCGCCTGGGTGGCGCAGTCGGTTAAGCGTCCGACTTCAGCCAGGTCACGATCTCGCGGTCCGTGAGTTCGAGCCCCGCGTCAGGCTCTGGGCTGATGGCTCGGAGCCTGGAGCCTGTTTCCGATTCTGTGTCTCCCTCTCTCTCTGCCCCTCCCCCATTCATGCTCTGTCTCTCTCTGTCCCAAAAACAAATTTTAAAAAAAAAGTTGAAAAAAAAAATTAAAAAAAAGAAATAGAAAACACGGTATAAATGTTTTTATGTTGTAACTCTTTTCTTATCCTGTCTAATGGGAAAAGATAGCTTCACGAAGCAATAACTATAAAATGGTATATTTTTTTTATTGAGAGAGAGAGAGCGCGAGAGCGCACAAGTAGGGGAGAGGCAGAGAAAGAGGGGGACAGAGGATCTGAAGTGGGCTCTGCGCTGACAGCCAGATGCGGGACTCAAACTCACAAACCATGAGATCATGACTTGAGCTGAAGTCTGATGCTCAACCAACTGAGTCATCCAGGTGCCCCTAAAAGGGTACTAATATGCTCATAGTGTATAAAAATGTAATTTATATAATAATACAGCAAAGGAGTATGAGAAGGAATGAAACTATACTGGAGTAAAATTTTGAACATTATTGAAACTCAGTATTAATCTGAACTAGATTGTTATAAATTATGATGTTAATTGCAACCCCAGAGCAACTATTAAGAAAAAATTATAAAAATATAATAAAAGAAACAACAAAGTAATTAAAAGGGTACATTTTAAAATATCTATTAAACACAAAAGAAGGGAGTAAAGGAGAAATAGAGGAACAAAAGAACCAAAATACATATATAAAACAAAATTGCAGGTGTAAAACCTGTTATTAGTAATTACATTATATATAAATAGATTGAATTCTCCAATAAAAATGCAAAGATTGGCAGATAAAAAAATCATTGTCCAACTATACACTCTTTTTTTTAATGTTTATTTATTTTTGAGAGAGAAAGAGAGAGCTCAGGAGAGGGGCAGAGAGAGACAGAGAGACAGAGAATCCAAAGCAGGCTCTGTGCTGACAGCAGACAGCTTGAACTCACAAACTGTGAGATCATGACCTGAGGTAAAGTCGGACACTTAATCGACTGAGCCACCCAGGCACCCCAACTATCCACTCTTTGCATGACTCACGCTTCAGATTCATAGACACAAAAAAGGCTGAACGTAAAAGGATGGAAAAAGATACATTATGCAAAAAATAACTAAAGGATATCTAGAGTGGCTATAATAGTATCAGACAAATAGAATTTAAGACAAAAATTGTTAAGAGGCAAAGAAAGGCATTTTATTTTATCTTTTAAAGTTTATTCATTTTGAGAGAGAGATAGACACACGTGTGTGCACACACGGGAGGGGGCAGAGAGAGAGGGAGACAGAATCCCAAGCAGGCTCCACGGTATCAATATGCAGCCTGACATGGGACTCAATCCCATGAACCGTGAGATCATGACATGAGCCAAAACCAAGAATCAGACACTCCACCGACTGAGCCACAAAGGCACACCAAAAAGAAAGATTTTAAATCAAAACCTAACCTTCTACCTTAAAAAATAGAAAAAGAGCAAAATAAACTCAAAGTGAAAAGGAAAAAAATTAAGAGTAAAGCAAAAATAAATGGAATAGAGCATAGAAAAACAATAGAGAAAAACCATGAAAATGAAAGTTGGTTCTTTGTTTTGTTTTTTTTAATTAATTATTTAATTAATTCATTTTTAAGTAAGCTCTACACTTAACATGGGGCTCAAACTCATGACCCCAAGATTAAGAGTCACATGCTCTACTGACTGAGCCAGTCAGGTGCCCCCAAAAGTTGTTTCTTTGAGAATATCAACAAAAACCTTTATTTAGACTGATCAAGAAAAAAAGGAAAGAAGAGTCAAATTAATAATATCAGGAATAAAAGAGGAGACAACACTAATACAGAAATAAAAAGCATTGTAAAAGAATATTATGAACAATTGTATGCCAATAAATTAGATACCATAAATGAAATGGCCAAATTCCTAGAAAGATACAAACTACCAAAGATGACATAAGAAGAAGTAAAACATCTAAATATACCTGTAACAAGGAAAGGGATCGAATTCATAATTTTAAAACTTCCCACAAATAAAAGTTCAGGCTCACACAGCCTCAGTGGTGCACTCTACCAAATGTTTAAAGAATAATTACTACCAATCCTTCAGAAACTCTTTGAGGCACCAACTGGCTTAGTTGGAATAGAATGTGACTCTTGATCTTGGGGTACAAGCCCTACGTTGGGTGTAGACATTATTAAAATAAATAAACTTTAACAAAAAAAGAAATTATTTCAAAAAAGAAGAGGTAATACATCTCAACTCATTCTGTGAGATCAATATTACTCTGATACAAAATCACACAAAGACATTGCAAGAAAACTACAGACCAATATCCACTATGGATAAAGACATAAATATTCTCAATGAAATACTAGCAAACTGAATCCAGCCAGGGGCGCCTGGATGGCTCAGTCAGTTAAGAATGACTTAAAAAAAATTTTTTTTTCATTTAATGTTTATTTTATTTTTGAGAGAGTGAGAGAGTGAGCATTAGCGGGGGAGGGGCAGAGAGACTGGGGACGGGGGGGGGGACAGGATAGAGGATCCGAAGTGGGCTCTGTGCTGACAGCAGAGAGCCCCATGTGGGGCTCAAACTCTTGAACCCAAGATCGTGACCTGAGTCAAAGTCAACACTTAACCAACTGAGCCATCCAGGTGCCCCAAGCATCTGATCCTTGATTTTGGCTCAGGTCATGATCCCAGGGTATGAGATTGAGCCCCGAGTTGGGCTCCATGCTGAGCATGGAGCCTGCTTAAGATTCTCTCTCTCTCCTGCCCCTCTTCCCTGTTTGTGTGCTCTCTCTCTCTCAAAAAAAAAATAAATAAAATTATATATATATATATATATATATATATATATATATATACACACACACACACACACACACACACACACACACACACACAAAAACAACCCACAACTGAATCCTGCCACATATAAAAAGGATTGCACATCATGACCAAATAGGATTAATCCCAGAATGCAAGTTGGTTTAACATCCAAAAATTAATTGATTCAAAATATCATATTACTAGAATAGAAGACAAAACCCACATGATCATCTCAGTCGAAACATAATTTGGCAGAATCCAAAATACTTTCATGATTTAAAACAAAACAAAACCCAATACTGAACAAACTAGGAATAGAAGAGGATTCACGCAACCTGACAAAGGTCATCTATGAAAAAGGCACAGATAACATCCCAGTCAACATCAAAAGGCTTTCCCACTAATATCAGGAATAAGGAAGTATATCCATGCTCATCATGTCTATCCAACTTGTACAAAAGTTGTAGCTATGGGTACTTGGCTGGCTTAGTCAGTGGAGCACACGACTCTTGATCTTGGGGTGGTGAGTTTGAACCCCACTTTGGTGTAGAGATTAATTAAAAAAAAGTTGTAGCTAAGCCTGTTAGTCAATAAAAAGGAATAAAGGCATACAGATTTGAAAGCAAGAAGCAAAACTATTTCTCCTTCCTTCCTTCCTTCCTTCCTTCCTTCCTTCCTTCCTTCCTTCCTTCCTTCCTTCCTTCCTTCCTTCCTTCCTTCCTTCCTTTTTTTGCTGCAAAAAGCTTTATCATTTCCATTTGGTCCACAGCTTAAAAAGCTGCCTAGAGACTGCAGGGAGAAACTCAAGTACAAGCCTGGGCATAAAAGGGATGCCATCTAGGAAATGTTTCTCTAGGAAGAAGTAAAACTTTCTATTCACAGATGTCATTGTACATAGAAAATCCTAAGGAATCCACAAAATAGTATTACTAATAAGTGAGTCTAGAAAGTTTGTAGGATAGCAGATAAATACACAAAAATCAATTGTATTTCTATATGCCTGCAATGAAAATATAAAAATGAACTTAAGGAGCACCAGGGTGGCTCAGCCAGGTAAGTGTCCAACTTCAACTTAGGTCATGATCTCACAGTTTGTGGATTCGAGCCCCACATCAGTCTCTATACCATCAGCTTGGGATTCTCTCTCTCCCTCTCTCTGCCCCTCTCCTGCTTGCTCTCTCTCTCTCAAAATAAATAAATAAACTTAAAAAAAAAAGACTATAATTCCAGGGGCACCTGGCTGGCTCAGTCGGAAAAGCATGTGACTCTTTTTCTTTTTTAAATGTGTATTTATATTGAGAGAAAGAGGGGGGGGGCGGAGCATGAGCAAATGGGGGAGGGGCAGAGAGAGAACCCCAAGCTGGCTATGCACTTCCAGCACAGAGCCCAGTGCAGGGTTCCATCTCACCAACCATGAGATCATGACCTGTGCCGAAATCAAGAGTAGGATGCTTAACCAACTGAGCCACGAAGGCACCCTGGAACAGCATGTGACTCTTAATCTTGGGGTCATGAGTTCTTAGCCCCACAATGGGTGAAGAGGTTGTTTAAATAAATAAAACTTAAAAAAAAAAAAAAGAATATCATTCCATTCACAATAGCATAAAAAAGAATAAAATACATAGAAGTGAACTTAACAGAGTAAAAGGCTTATATACTGAAAACTATAAAACATTGTTGAAAGAAATTTAAAACCTAAATAAATGGAAAGAAAGCCCATGTTCATCAATCAGGAGACTTACTATTGTTAAGAGGGCATTACTCCCCAAACTGATCTACAGATTCAATTCAATCCTTCTCTAAACGCCAGCTGGCTTTTTTGGAGAAATTGACAATCTAATCCTAAAATCCATATGGACATAGAAGAAACCCATAACAGCCAAAACACTCTTGAAAATGAACAAAATTAGAGGACTCACACTTTTTGAGTACAAAACTTCCTACAAAGCTACAATAATAAAGACAGTGTGATAGTAGCATAAATATAGATATGTAGGTCAATGAAATAGAACTGAGAGTCCACATTTTTGACAAATTGAATTGTGCCAAGACAATTCAATGAGGGAAAGAATAGCCTTTTCAATATGTGGTGCTGGGATACAACTGGATATTCACATGCAAAATAATAAAGTTGGACACTCTCATTTTATACCTGATATAAAAATTAAACTCACAATGGATCATAGACCTAAATGTAAAAGCTAAAACTATAGAACTTCTTTATTTTTTTTAATTTTTTAGAGTTTATTTCTTTATTTTGAGAGAGAGAGAGAGAGAGCACAATTGGGGAAGGGGCAGAGAAAGAGAGGAAGAGAGAGAATCCCAAGCAGGCTCCACATCACCAGTGCAGAGCCCGATGTGGGGCTCAAAGTCACAAACCACAAGATCATGACTTGAGCCAAAGTTGGACACTTAACAGACTAAGCCACCCAGGTGTCCTTTAAAAATTATAGAACTCCTTTAAAAAAACAAAACAAAACAGGGGAAGAGCTTCATGGCATTGCATTAGGCAATGATTTCTTGGATATGACAGCAAAAGCACAGGCAATAAAAGAAAAAACAGATAAATTAGACTGCATCAAAATGGGAAACCAGGCATCCAAGGAGAGTTAACAGAATGAAAAGGCAACCTACAGAATGGGAGAAAAGATTTGCAAATCATATATCTGACAAAGGGTTAGTCCAGAATATATAGAGAACTCCTACAACAATAAAAAGACATGTAATACAAATGGGGTATCTGGGTGGCTCAGTTGATTAAATGTCTGACTTCAGCTCAGGTCATGATCTCAGGCTTGTGAGTTCAAGCCCTGCATCCGGGCACTGTGCTGACGGCTTAGAGTCTGGAGCCTGCTTCAGATTCTGTTCTCCCTCTCTCTCTGCCCCTCCCCCGCTCATGCTAGGTCTCTCTCTCTGTCAAAAATAAACATTAAAAAAATTTTTTTTAAATAAAAAAATTTTTTTTAATTTTTTAATGTTTATTTTTGAGAGAGAGACAGACAGGGCATGAGCAGGGGAGGGGCAGAGAGAGGGAGACACAGAATCTGAAACAGGCTCCAGGCTCTGAGCCATCAGCACAGAGCCCAATGAGGGGCTCGATCTCATGAACCTTGAGATAATAACCTGAGCTGAGGTCAAATGCTTAACCGACTGAGCCACCCAGACGCCCCACGTTAAAAAAATTTTTTTGAAGACATAGAATACAATTTAAAAGTGGGCAAACAACTTGGACAGACATTTGTATATCTTCCAAAGAAGATATACAAATGATCAATAAGCCTATGAAAAGATGTTCAACATCACTCATCACCAGGGAAATGCAAATCCAATCCATGACCTCACACGCCCACTAGGATGGCTTTTATTAAAAAAACAAAAAGCCAACAGGAAATAACAAGTGTTGGTGAGGATGTGGTGGAATTAGAACCCTGTACACTGTTGGTAGGAATGGAAAATTGTACAACTATTACAGCAAATATTATGGCAGTTCCTTAAA
Source organism: Neofelis nebulosa (assembly GCF_028018385.1). Lineage (NCBI taxonomy): Eukaryota > Metazoa > Chordata > Mammalia > Carnivora > Felidae > Neofelis > Neofelis nebulosa. The sequence goes on along the minus strand of NC_080791.1, from coordinate 59,569,868 downwards.
AATTAAAGGTAGAATTACCATATGATCCAGCTCGTCCATATCTGGATATATGAAAGAATTGAAAGCAAGGGCCTCAAAAGATATTTGTGCACCCATGTTCGTAATAGCATTCTTCATAATACCAAGAGGTGGACGCATCCCAGGATCTATAAAGGGATGAATGGAGAAACAAAATGTAGCATATACATATAATGAATTACTATTCAGTTATCAAAAAGAAATGAGGGGCGCCTGGGTGGCTCAGTCGGTTAAGCGGCTGACTTCGGCTCAGGTCATGATCTCGCAGTCCGTGAGTTCGAGCCCCGCGTCGGGTTCTGTGCTGACGGCTTGGAGCCTGGAGCCTGTTTCGGATTCTGTGTCTCCCTCTCGCTGACCCTCCCCTGTTCATGCTCTGTCTCTCTCTGTCTCAAAAATAAATAAAACATTAAAAAGAAAAAAAAAGAAATGAAATTTTGACATATGGATTAACCTTGAGGACATTATGCTATGAGAAATAAGCCAGCGACAAAAAGACAAATACTATATGATTCCCATTTATATGAAATATCTAAAGTAGTCAATTCATAAAAACAGAAAGTTGAATGATGGCTACCAGGGACTGGGGAGAGGAGGAAATGGGATATTGTTGCTTAATGACAATAGGGTTTCAGTTTTACAAGACGCAAAGTTTCTGGAGATTGCACAACATAAATACACTTAAAATTACTGAACTGTACACTTAAAAATAATTAAGATGTTAAGTTTTACATAATGTTTACCACATTTTTAAAAAAAGTTTATTTATTTACTTTGAAAGAAAGAGAGCAAGCGCAGGCTAGAGAGGGGCACAGAAAGGGAGAGAGAGAATTCCGAGCAGGCTCCACACTGCCAGTGCAGAGCCCGATGTGGAGCTCGAACTATGAACCATGAGATCATGACCTGAGCTGAATCTAGAGTTGGACACTTAACCTACTGAGCCACCCAGGTGCCCCTACCACATTTTTTTAAGGCTATCAAAAAATGTTCAATTATTTTTTTTAAAATTTTGTTTAATGTTTATTTATTTTTGAGACAGAGAAAGAGCATGAATGGGGGGAGGGTTGGAGAGAGAAGGAGACATCGACTCCGAAGCAGGCTCCAGGCTCTGAGCTGTCAGCACAGAGTCCGATGCGGGGCTCAAACTCATGGACCATGAGATCGTGACCTGAGCTGAAGTCAGACGCTTAACTGACTGAGCCACCCAGGCACCCCATTTCAATTATGTTCATAGAAATGCTAGGTGGTGAGATATGATCATTTACCAGGGTTTTTTTTTATTTTTTCTTTAATTTTTTTTTTAACGTTTATTTATTTTTGAGACAGAGAGAGACAGAGCATGAACGGGGGAGGGGCAGAGAGAGAAGGAGACACAGAATCAGAAGCAGGCTCCAGGCTCTGAGCCATCAGCACAGAGCCCGACGCGGGGCTCGAACTCACGGACCGTGAGATCGTGACCTGAGCTGAAGTTGGACGCCCAACCGACTGAGCCACCCAGGGGCCCCCATTTACCAGATTTGAGACCATTTTTCTTTGTGACCCTTGACTTCTATACTTCAACCTCTACCTATGTCTACCTGGCTACTCAAAAAGTAACCTGAGAGCTATCATTTAAGCCCACTCATTTTGTGCCAGGCTTTTCCATATATAATTCTCCACAATTTCCTGGAGAGTAAACGAAAGCTCAGAAAGGCTGTGACATTTTCCAAGGTTGTGTGAGGGACGGTGCTACCATTGGGACCCATGGCCTGACCCTAAAGCCTGGGTTTTTCCCTACTGCACCTCACGCCCAACAAACCCGCTTCATCCTAACAACCACGTGGGGTACCTCAAAAGTTCAGATCCCCCTTAGAGATGAGCTTCTCTAGGTTTTGATGAATCTTGGATGTGTGAATCCTGTGATGAATAAATTAACAAAGAGTTGAATGGAAACAGGAATGAATACATTGAGAGACTAATGGAGCCTTGAATGGGTGGGGCCTGGAAGAGAGGGAAGACCAGAAGAGCCGAATGAGGAAATTATACTGTGCTAACCAGAGTTCTTACAGTCTGTCTTGCACCGAGGTCAGAGACCACTGGTGAAAGTCAAAGGGCCTGGAGCCATTGCCAGCCTGAGAAGAGGCCAATTCAGACACAGCTGTGTGTGCTCCCAGCCGCAAAGGAGGCTCAGGCAAGATGCCCTAAGAGGGAAGGGTGACAGGGACACTGGGGAGACTTGGCGGGTTTCTGTGTAGGGGAGGGGCAGATCTTTCTTTAGAAAGATCACTCGGGCTCCTGTGGGGAAGGTGACTTTAAGGGGAAGAAATTGGAGGAGGGAAGACCTGACCCCAAATATAGAGCCAAGGGAAGTGAATTCCAGAAAGATCTTTGGAAGGACCCTTGACCAGGGCTTTGTGATGATCAGCTGCATGTAGGGATGGTGAGAGAGAGGAAGGAGTCTCCATTATCCCTTCCGGTACTTCAGTGACAGAGCCCAAAGAACAGATCTTTTTTTCCCCCTTAAGTTTATTTATTTATTTTGAGAGTGAGAAAGACATGGGAGGGCGGTGCAGAGAGAGAGAGAGAAGAAAGAGAATTGCAAGCAGGCTGTCAGTACAGAGCCTGATGCAGGACTTGAACCTTCCAACCGTGAGACCATGACTCGAGCCAAAACCAAGAGTAGGAAGTTTAACCGACTGAGCCACCCAGGCGCCCCAGGAATAGATCTTTAATAGATGGGAGTGGGGGGTGAGGGTCAGTCAGGAACAGAGAAGCGGGCCGTCACTTTTGCTGGGTGACTCCCATGACTCTAAGTGCTCGTCTATTTGGCTGTTCCAACATGAGGTACTTTTATGTTTTATGTTGTCCCCAAGGGCCCAGGGGTCTCTGCACTTGTTTTCTGAAGGGTAAGGAAGGGGGATCTGCAGGGGTAAGTGCATTAGCCTAGCGAGAGCTGAGGAGGCCAAAGTCATGATGGGGTGGAGGGAGGAAATGGTTTTCAGAAAACAAGGAAGGAAAAAGTCTGAGGAAGCAAAAGTTAGAAACCACCACTCTTTCTATTTCTGTATTACTTAACCAAATACCACCCCATGTGCTACATCCCTTGACCCTCATGGTGATCGGGAGAACTCAGCAGAGCTGGGCCACTGCCTTCCCCAGGCTAACAGGGTCTCTAAGCTGGCACGGGAACCCAGGTGGTTCGGTGCCTCGTGGAGCACTTGCTGGACACAGCATAAGGGCAATGGGTGTCCCTGGCCCCTTTCAGGGCAGGAGGGCATGGACCTGAACTATTTAATTACTTTTCTTGGGTAAAGTTGAGAGAAGATGAGGGCACAAAAACATCTCCTCCAATTTAGGAAGACTCCCCCAGAGCCAGTCCACTAACCTCAGATCTCCTCTGAGCCCACCAAGCCTGGAATGGGGAGCCCCCTTTGCCAACCTTCTCTACTTCAGCTTCAGGGAGCCTCAGGACCCCAGCACTAAAGGAACAGGGTCTGACCCCATCCTCCACTGTGGAGATGGGGAGACTGATGCAGGGGGTCAAGGGGGACGCCGCATGAGGCTCTCTCCCTTCAGGCCTCGGCCTCCCTAACCACAGCTCCATCTGCAGGGACACAAAGACATGGCCTGGAGACTGACACCACTTCTGCTGCTGCTGCTGGCCTGGACAGCCTCCATGTGCAGTGCCCGGAACAGGGTAGACCTGCTCAACGTCTGCATGGACGCCAAGCACCACAAGACAAAGCCAGGCCCCGAGGACAAGTTGCATGACCAGGTATGGCCGTAGTGTGGCTCGAGTTGGGGAGGGGGTTGGTTCTAATGGGGAAGAGGAAGTCAGGGTGGTGGGGGAAGGACGGACTGATCAGATAGCCCCACATCCTGAGTTACTGCTGTGGGAGAAGATGAAGGTAGGGTGGGGGGTATTGGTTGAGGTGATTTAGGGGTGGCCTCCTCAGAGGATAATGTCAGCAGTGATACGATATGATCACTTGTTGAGCACTTACTACGCGTTGAGTTTTCTGCACGTGATTTCACATTCCCAGTAGTCGTTCAATGTAGGAGATCATGTTCTCCCCCATAGAACCCAAATGAGGAAATGGGCCCAGAGAAGCAGAGGACGCACAGAAGATCTGGACATAAGCAGCCCCTGTGGTGTGGGGGTAGGACTGGGGTGGGCACTCCCAGCATGTTAGAGGGTAAGAGACTGTCGGGGAGGATGGTTCTCACTACCTTCATCACGTGCCAGTCCATGAAGCGTCAGAGTAGAGGACAAGGGCTCTTACGGCTGTGACCCAGGGGCACGATTGCTGCACATCCACTCACTCTATACAAGCGGATGCCAGTTGGTTTCAACTCTACTGAGACTCCATGTCTCCTTTTTTTCTGAAATAAAATTCAAAGCCAATAGGACCTATTTGTACATTTAACTTAAAAAATATCAACATGACTCTATCTATCTGTAATACAAAAGAGAAGCACAAAGAAAGCAATTTATAATAAAATATATTTCCATGTGTCAATTCTCTGATATGACTACGTTAGAAATCACTATCAAATGGCATGTTTGCTTTTTAAGTTACTGCTTTATTTTCTTTAATCTTTATTTATTTTTTAGAGAGAGAGAGATAGAGAGAGAGAGAGAGAATGCAAGAGGGGAAGGCGCAGAGAGAGAGAGAGGGAGACACGGAATCTGAAGCAGGCTCCAGGCTTTGAGCTGTCAGCACAGAGCCTGACGTGGGCTCAAACTCATGAACTGTGAGATCATGACCTGAACCCAAGTTGGGAGCTTAACCAACTGAGCCACCCAGGTGCCCCAATGTTTGCTTTTATTCACCAAATCACTAGGAATGGGGCAGCTACAAATGAAGATGGATACAGGTATATTCTGTTGACAACTCAAATGCTATAAGATACTCTATGCAGTGTTGCCATTGATGACATAATTTTCTAAAATAGTGAATAATTCCAGTAAAACAAAACACATAGCACGGCCTTCCTTTTCATAGTATTTACAGTCCTGAAAAAGCCAGTCTCTATTAAAGCTTACTAAAATATGATGCATCTATATGTAAGATGGAGTTTAGATTTAGGAAATCATAAATAGGTCTTTCATTTATTTTTTTCAGCAAATATTTTTACAGGCCTGCCACGTGTCTGGCACTGGCCTCACCGCTGGGGACACAGAACTTAATACCTACCAAGAAGAAAGTTATTCAACATACATTACTGCATAGGTCATTCCCTTCCTCCTTTGCTCAAAATGCCACTTTCCAGTGAGGCTTTTCACAACCACCTTCTTTAAAATTTCAACAATCACCCCATACTCCACATCCCTATTCCCTGCTGTAATTTTCTCCATGTAATTGATCATATCCTGACACTATATTTTTTCTCTTTTAGTTTCTTACTGTCTGTCTCCATTGATCAGGATGTAAGTTCTATGAACACATATTTCTGTTTTGCTTTCTACCGTATTCTTAGCATCTAGAACAGTAACTGGCATAGAAATAGGTACTCAGTAATTATTTTTTAATGAATAAATAAATCAAAGAACTCCCTATAAAATATGAAGGGCTGCTTAAACGATAGCTATTGTCCTCCCAAGACAGGGTTTCTTTCCAGCTCCCACAACCCCTGATTACACTGTTATAACTAAGTCTCCCCCAAGATGGGAGCTCCTGGAGGCCAAGGACAGAGGGGTCTTCACAGTAAACTTCCCTAGGACAACCCACCTGAGGCAGGAGACCAAGCACCAAATAGGGAGAGGCTGAAGGTTTTGGTGGGGGAGGCATGTGTTCCAGTGTCTTCTCCACCCAGTGCACTCCCTGGAGGAAGAACGCCTGCTGCTCACACAACACCAGCCAGGAGCTGCACAAGGACCCCTCCCTCTTGTATAACTTTAACCTGGACCACTGCGGCAAGATAGAGCCTGCCTGCCAGCGCCACTTCATTCAGGACAACTGTCTGTACGAGTGCTCACCCAATCTGGGGCCCTGGATCCAGGAGGTACGGGCCTCTCCCTCACCCCAGCCCAGCGGGCTGCCATCCTGCTCGGTCAAGGTGGTCAAGGCGGTGGCTGCCAGCACCCCTGGCTGAGAGGAGCCCTCCCTCCCCACCTCCCACCCAGGTGAACCAGAGCTGGCGCAAGGAACGCTTCCTGGACGTGCCCCTGTGCAAGGAAGACTGTCAGCAATGGTGGGAGGACTGCCGCACCTCCTACACCTGCAAGAGCAACTGGCACAAGGGCTGGGACTGGAGCTCAGGTGAGGGCCTGGGGGTGCGGAGATGGAGGCGGGGTCCGAGGATCTGGGGTTGGGTGCGGGTCTCCAGGGGGGTGGCCAGAAATGGGCTTTGGGCCCAGGGGCTGAATGTCTGTGTCCACCCTCTCTCCCCATGCAGGATCGAACAAGTGTCCAGCCGGAGCCACCTGCCGCACATTTGAGACCTACTTTCCCACGCCCGCAGCCCTGTGTGAGGGCATCTGGAGCCGCTCCTACAAACTCAGCAACTACAGCCGAGGGAGCGGCCGCTGCATCCAGATGTGGTTCGACCCGGCCCAGGGCAACCCCAACGAGGAGGTGGCCAGGTTCTATGCCTTGGCCATGAGTGCTGGGGCCATGCCCCATGGGATTGGGCTTCTCCTGCTCAGCCTGGTCCCTATGCTGCACCTCTGGCTCCTCAGCTGAGTCCAGCCCTCCTCAGGCATGTTCGCTGCATGTCCCCAGTTTTGATGACCAAGCTTGGCTCAGCATAGCTCTCACAAATGAGGGAGTGCTAAGCATGCCTCCACTCATTATCCATCCTTCTACCATCCGGTTCCTGCTTCCATGGTGGGCCTTGGGCTTTCTCTGACAGTCAGTTCAAACAAAGAGACAGACCTATCCGTGTCTGATGAATGGTTTTGGTTTCAGTAAGTAGAGGACAGCTTCCATAGCTTTTGTATTCCTTCAGATGAGAGAAATGAGACTTGGGTTTGAATCCTAGCTCTGCTACTGACTATGGAAAGTGAAGCAGTTGCTTGTCTACATTAAAGCTTAGTTTTTTCCTCAGTAAAATGGGCATAATAATCCTTCTTTCCCCCAGAGTTGTGAAGTACAAAGGAGATGTTGCCAGAAAGCATGTGAGCCCAGTGTCTGTGCCCTTAATAGTCCTCGGGGATCCTGTTCTCTTGTAGCCAAACATGAGAGACAGGTCCAGGACTGTGTTACTTGTATTGGTCCCCAAATATCCCCACTTTCTCTCAGGTCCTGTCTGCCTGGCTTTGTGGTCAGCTCTGCTGGGGATGGAAGTCCAGGGAAGGCTCTGGATTCCCAGTGGGGGTGAAAAAAATTCTCACGTGATGTGGATTGAAGGGACAGAGTTGAGACTAGGAACCCTCAGAGGCGGAAGACAGAAGAATGGGGAGGGCAGTGTGGGAGGTTCCTGGAAGATGAAATGTTCGAGTCTAGAATTGGTTTAGCCCTGCTGCAGCCAGGAGGATGGGAAAAGGTTGGAAAGTCTTGGGGGCTTCCCAGGGGCAGAAGCCTGGCCTCTCCTCTGGCGATTGCTAGATACACCTGTTCTGTCTCTACACATCCCCCAGGAACTAGGCCTGAGTAGGTCTCTGGGTCTCCCTCTTGCCTTTTTCCCCTGGGGAAGTCTTTGTCTCTACATCCCCCTCACAGTCATCTCCAAAAAGGCACAGGTACCTCTCTGAGACACCAGGCAGGTTGGTGATCAAGCTAGGACTAGAACCCAGGTATGAAGTTTCCTAGTCCAGGTCTCTTCCCTCCCCACCGCACCAGGGTGTCTCCTTCATGGCAGACTCACCTTCCCTCATTTCTAGAGCTGAGTGACGGGAAAAGTCGGGCAGTTTGGAGGATGACTTATGGGGTTCCTGGAGGGGTCTAGAGACACTGTTGGGTGTGGGGGGGCTGTCTCTTAGTCACTATATTTACCTAGTCGGGAAAGCCCCCACAGAGCCCATTCCGTATCCCAAGCTTTGGTCCCGCTGGGTTAAACAAATACTTATTGGAAATAGAGGAAGGAGCTTGTAGGGACTGACCCAGGCACAGGTTCAATTGAGCAAAGTGAAAGTTCTCTCCCAGGTTAAAGGGGATAGGCCGACGGTGGCTCAGGAGTTGGCAGCAGTGGGAGCCAGGATGGAGGCCTGCGCCTTTAAGGAGCCAAGGGGCGGAGGGGCGGGGCAGGAAGCGGACTCCCGGGAGACGCTGCCACCGGCTAGGTCTTTTTTGGGGGGAAGGGGCGGGCCAGACCCTCCATGGGCCCCGCCCCCTTTCCGGCGACCGTGTTCCCCCCACCCTCCCGCCAAGGGCGGGCGTCTGAGCGGGGGTGTCTGAACGTACCCGATAAGGGGAGCTCCCGGTTCGGCGTCCCGCCCACAAAGGCTCAAGTTTGTTGTCTTGGAGGGAGTAGCTGGGGCGGGGGCGGGTGCTAATAATACCCGTTCGTTCAGGCGCAGCGCTTTACAGTTTACACAGCTGTCACCTTCGTTACTCCTTAATTAATAATAAAAATAGCCGCTGTTCTGGAGCGCCTACTGGATGCCAGGCCCCGTGCCGAGAGCTTTACAAGCAGTCCCATTGAGTCGGCCAAATAACATTGCCCCCACTTTGCAGAGCGGGAAGGCGAGGCGCGGAGAGGTGCCGTGACTGGCCCGAGGTCACTCGGCGGGTCAGCGGCTCCAGGATCTGGGGGCCGGGGTAGGCGGGGCGCGGGTGCTACCCCCGGCTCCGCGGAGAGCCGCGGGGGCGGAGCGGCGGGCGGGGCGGAAGGCGAGGGGGGGTGCGGCGGCAGAGGATGGCCATCTTAAGTGGCCGTTGAGAGTCAAGGGCCGCTTCCCCCGGGAAAGGGGCATCGGAGCGGCCCAGGAGGTGGGGGTCTGCGCGCGGCGGCTGCGGTTCTGGGGAGAAGTCGGGAGCCCAGGGGTTTGAGGGAACTTTCTTCCAGAGGGCAGTTGGGGGTGCTGATCTCGGACTGCTGAACCCCTCAAGGCCCCGGCCTGCGTGTATGGGGGATGGTGCCAGGGAACTTGGCAGGGAGGGGGGAAGGGCTCTGCCCCGGCTGCGAGGGGCTGCCAGGGACTGTGCCCGGGGATTCGAGGACACTGGACCTTGTCTGAGGGTGTATGGGAGACCAGGTCTCAATGGGGGGAGGGGGGATTTACCCCCGCGGGATTTGTCGGGGGCTGGCCCCAGTGGAGTTTGAGGGTTCAGGTCTAAGAGGGGCCTAGATTTCACGGGAGTTGAAGGTCCAGGCCGCTCGGATAACGAGGATAAGGATGGGAAGAGGTTCATCTTGGATCCCTCGCGGGTTTTGGGAACTCGACCCTTTGAGGCTGCAAGGGGAGCTGAATGGAAAGGATTTGGGGTGGAATTAGACGATTATGGGAATTGGGGGTCATATCATTGCGATTACTAGAGACGGCTTATTTTCCGGAGAGGGGGCCGGGATCCAAAGTGTCCAGAAGCAGGGTGGGGGAACTTGACCTTCGTTGGGGGGATGGTTGGGGACTGGATCTCTAAGGGGTGGTGATGGCAGGGCAGGATCATTGTGGGTTTGGGGGAATCCTGAGGGAATGTGGGGGCCATCATCCCCGCGGGGAAGATGGTGGGGGTAGGGGCGGGCCGGGCCGTGGGCCGAGCGGAGGGGGAGGGGGCCGGCCGCCGGCTCAGCGCTGCGCTCCTGCCCCTCCCCCGCCGCCTCTGAACAAACTTTTCTTTCTCTTCAAGTTGAGGCCGGCGCTGCAGGCGGCGGCGGCGGCGGCGGCGGCGGCGGCGCGGCGAACAAGGCGGCCTGCGCGGCAGAGCGCGGAGCCCCAGACATCCAGCCCGGTCCGGTCCGCGGATCCTCAGGGCCCGGGCCCGGGCCCGCCCCCAGCCTCAGCCCCGAGCGTCCCGGGGCGGATGGCGCGGGGCGGTGGGCGCGGGAGGCGCTGAGCCCTACACGCGCCATGGCTTCGGCTTGCGGGGCGCCGTGCCTGGGGGGTGCGGGGCCCGGGAGCGCGCTGGGCAGCCCGGCCCCCGCCTGGTACCACCGCGACCTGAGCCGAGCTGCCGCCGAGGAGCTGCTGGCCCGGGCAGGCCGCGATGGCAGCTTCCTGGTCCGAGACAGCGAGAGCGTGGCGGGAGCTTTCGCGCTCTGTGTCCTGTGAGTGGGCTGGGGCTCCTGGCGGGCGGGGGCACGGCCCAGGTTCCTTGCATGTGCGCGGAGGGCCTGGGACAGTGGGACGTCTGCGCCCTCCACAGTGGGAGCTTTGGCTTCAAGCCGGGACTGAGGAAGGATGCAGGGGGCACTTCCTTCCTGCTGTGTCTGGGGACACTTTCTGGGGCAGGGAGGGCAGAGTATGTGGGGTCCTGTTAAACAGGGTGGCTGTAATAGGGAAAAATGCAGGGAGTCTCTGGCAGACCCCCTCAGGCACCCTCCAGGCAGGAGGGGCGGGAGGGAGTGAGGATGTGTGGATGTGTGTTCCGGGGTTATATGCAGTTCTGTTTATACAGGGATTGGGTGTTAAGAGCTGTAGGCATAGAGGGAGTTGAGGCCAGAGAGACTGATGGATATGTGAGGATGCCCAGCAGCTTCCTGTGCCGCCAGGACTGAAATTGGGACCTGCCTGGCCGTAGATGTCTGGGGCTGGTGGAGCAGAGTGGTGTTGAGAAAAGGGGATGTGAGGCTATATGGGGCCGTGTCATTATTTCATGAATCAATGGGCGCGTTCATGTGCCCTGGCTCTGGGCCCCAGTCCTGGGCATCCTGGCTGCCCTAGCCCTGAGCTATGGGTGCTGAATGTGGAGCCAGACTTGGCAGCTCCCTGAATGGATCTCATCCTGTGCCTGTACCCATCAGCTGTATGTGGCAGTGGTGTCGGGTGCGTTTGGTATGTTTGGAGCCTTCTCCCTGAGCTGTCTCCTGCACCCCGTGGTCTGATACTAGGTGGGCTCCTGTGGGCCTTGTTAGGATCTGGTAGTATTCCTCAGCCTCGTGAACCCTCCCAAACCCCTGTCGTTCTGTCCCTTACCCCTCTGTTCTCCTCACTTCTTTGGGGGTACATGGGCATAGGCCAGTGGTTCTCAGTTGAGGTTGATTTTACCCCTCAGGGACACTTGGCGATGTTTGGAGACATTTTTGGTTGTCACAAGTGGGATATAGTGCTACTGGCATCTAGTGGGTAAAAGCCAGTGATGCCACCACACATCCTAAAATGCACAGGATAGTCCCTCACAACAAAGAACTATGCAGTCCAAAATTTTAGTAGTGTTGGCGTTGAGAAACCCCGGCCTGGGCAGTGGACCTGAAGACGAAGAAGAAGGGGTCCCCTAAATCTCAGCTTATGCACCAAGTCTGACGTCCAGTAGGAGAGACTAACAAGGGACAGCTTCCGCAGATAAATATCACGGAGTCCTGCCTCCCAGCCCCCTCTGAGGCATATCCCCTAATTAGAGAGGGGAGGGAGGCAGGTGCTGGGTCAGCTGTTGAGTGGGAGGGGGACAGCTGGGCCTGTGTCTAGGGGAGGAACATTATTGTCCCAGGAGGGGAGAGCCCAGACTCCACTGCCAGGGGAGGAGATGGGTGGAGTGAGGGTCTGTCTGTGTCAGGGGCTTTGGCTTTGCCAGCTGACTCTGGCTCCTCCTTGCATCTCTGCAGCCCGGGGATGGGGGGAGGGGTCAGAAATGGGATAGAAGCCTGGGGGTAGGTGATGAGAAACATACTTGCTTACCTGTAGGTGGGTAACATTTCCGGACACACCCCTGCTCCAACAGGCACAGGCAATCTGACTGGCAGGTCGGGATACAGGCACTGGGCTCTGCCCTGGCTTTAAGTCCCAGCTCTGCCTTTTACTTAAAAGTGAGGCAAATCACTTTTCCTCTTTGAGCCTATTTCCTCTTCTGGAGAATGGAGTTGGTGCTCATATCTGTACCAAAATGTGAGGATTAAATGAGATCACATCTGTGGGGTGTTGAGTACCCAGCCTGTCATGCAGACAGGGCTCAGTTCATGGGTTGCTTATGTTATAAATACAGACCCACAGTCCACAAACCAGTGCACAAAGACACCCGCACAGAATGTTGCCCCGTCAGCATCCAGGAGAGTGCCCAAAGGGGGCTTACTTGAGGTGGGGGATGGACTGTGGCCAAGGTGTAGGGTCTCCTCAAACAGGCATTCGGTCCTCTGGTGCCAGTGTCCCCCTCCTGCCCAGCACACACATGGACCCGGGTGGCACTGTTGAGCAAGCTTACCTGAGGTATGGCTGCAAGAGAGAGTCTTTGCCCCCATTGAGTGTGGCCTGTGCTGCCCAGGCCTGGCTCAGCTGTCACCTGCTCAGCTGTTGCTGCCACCTGTCAGTACCCCTCTTGCCCCTCCTCAGTTTGGCACTCTTACAAGCCTGGGTCTGCCACAGGGGACCCCTTGGGTCATCCCAATTTCCTGGTATCTGGGGAAGGGGGACAGAAGCTGGGATACCCGCATACTCCCTAGCAAAAATGGCCCCTGACACACCCAGCTCCAGTAGAGACAGACACCAATGTAAACACAGACAGCAGGGACACACGTGTGTTAGCACATTGCCTATGCATGCAAACAGAGGTTACCAGGCTTCTGAGGACTCTTACTCTGGCGGGGGGCCAGAGCTGGTACCACAGCCCGAGGGGCTGTTTAGACAGCTGTGGAGGCCACAAAAGAGCTGCCTGTTGCTTCCCGGGCCCTGTGGTGGGTGTGGAGCCTATGTAGGTCTGGCTGGGGTGGGGGGGGGGGGGGATGCTGCTGGTCATTCCTGCTCTTGTTGGCAACACTAGCAGGCTAGAAGTAGACTGGCAGGCTAGAAGTAGACTGGCCTCATCATTAACCCTGTGTGGACTGAGTAAAGGATTTTAGGAAAACTAACCTGAGTGGGCTGGGGGCTGAGCCTGGTGGCAGGAGGAGAGGGTACCTTGGGGCTTAGACCCCAGCTTGGGGGCGACAGATTCTGACCCCTGCTTTGTCATCAGGTATCAGAAGCATGTGCATACATACAGAATTCTACCTGATGGAGAAGACTTCCTGGCCGTGCAGGTAGGAGCTTGGACCCCAACCCCTGACCTTGATTCCAGCCTGTGACTGGCTGATTTTTCTCCCACCCTTGCTTGCTCGCAGACCTCGCAGGGCGTGCCCGTGCGCCGCTTCCAGACCCTGGGCGAGCTCATCGGCCTGTATGCCCAGCCCAACCAGGGCCTTGTGTGCGCCCTGCTGCTCCCTGTGGAGCGGGAGCGAGAGCCAGACCCACCGGACGACCGTGATGCCTCAGGTGCTGCCTGCTGTGCCGTGTACATATGTCTTCTCTGTCCCTTCCCCAGACACCACCTGTTTTTTCCCATCACATCTTCTCAACCTGCCTGCCCTAAAGCCCCCTGCCCCTAACCATGATACCAGAGCCCTTTACCCCACCTCTGTGGAAGTCTCTGATAGCCACAGCATCCCCCCATACTTGAATGAGAATGGGGAGGCCCAAACAGCTGCCCCACTGACTCCTGTCCACAGATGGGGAGGATGAGAAGCCCCCACTGCCCCCGCGCTCTGGCTCCACCAGTATTTCTGCCCCCATGGGGCCTGGCAGCCCCCCAGCAGCCCCTGAGACTCCCACAACTCCAGCTGCTGAAAGGTAAGACCGCAACCCCCTACGCCGAACAGGAATTCCCTTTCTCCTCTGAGAACTTGTCCTCATCAAAGGTAGAGAGACCTTCCCAGCCCCCACTCCTCCCCCAGGGACCTTCATCCCATCTCAGCCCCAGAGGTAGACTCCCTGATCCATGGTGCTCCAATTGTTACCAGTACTATCTCCTCTAGGGATAGGGTGGCGGTGCTGGGACAGGGTCAGCAGATTCTTCACTGACTTTTTAACCCCTCCCTGAAGTGCTCCCAACGGGCTGAGTACTGTCTCGCACGAGTACCTGAAGGGTAGCTACGGACTGGACCTGGAGGCTGTGCGAGGTGGAGCCAGCAACCTGCCCCATCTTACCCGCACCCTGGCCACCTCCTGCCGGAGGCTGCACAGGTACCTGGGGCACCCAACACCATGCATGCAGCCTCTCCTCTGACCTGTCCTCGCCTGCCCCCTTGCTGCACAAATGCTCTGACCTCTGATCTCTGGCCCTGAACAGGGAGCCAGCTGTTGCCTCCTGACTTGTCCTCACCTGAACCCTCGTATCCTCATCGTAGAGGCTGAAGCTGCACACTCAGCCCCCCTTCCCCATACTTGGGTTGGGGTAGGGAGTTCTGACCTACTGTCTCCCCTAGTGAGGTGGACAAGGTCCTGTCAGGCCTGGAGATCCTGTCCAAGGTGTTTGACCAGCAGAGCTCTCCCATGGTGACCCGCCTTTTGCAGCAGCAGGTGGGATTGTGAGGAGACCTGTGGGGAAGGGGTTCATGTTCCGGGTTGGGTGGGGGACCTCCTGCGCGGTGGCCGCATGTTACAAACCTTATTCTTTCTCTGTGCAGAATCCACCACAGACTGGGGAGCAGGAACTAGAGAGCCTGGTGCTGAAGCTGTCCGTGTTAAAGGATTTCCTGTCAGGCATCCAGAAAAAGGTAGCCTTAACCCTGACCTCTGACCTGACCTAGCAGTCTCTGAGTATTTGCGTTGGCCTAACTGATCTCAACCCTGAATCTACAGTTTAGCATTGACCCCACATCAACTGTGTCCCCCCTGGCCCCAGCTTTCAGCATGTCCCCTGACCTTGCCCGCCCTTCCCTGCCCTTCCCCACTCCAGGCCCTGAAGGCCCTGCAGGACATGAGCTCCACAGCCCCGCCGGCCCCGCTGCAGCCATCCATACGTAAGGCCAAGACCATCCCCGTGCAGGCCTTTGAGGTACACGGAGGGGTGACAGGTGGGGCCTCATGGGCCAAAGAGCAGCTGGAGATGAAGGGGGTGTCACCTGCCCCGAGGTCTTTTCAGCAGCCTACACACCTCCTGACCTGCAGGTGAAGCTGGATGTGACCCTGGGTGACCTGACCAAGATTGGGAAGTCACAGAAGTTCACGCTGAGCGTGGATGTGGAGGGTGGGCGGCTGGTGCTGCTGCGGAGACAGCGGGACTCACAGGAGGACTGGACGACCTTCACACACGACCGCAGTGAGCCAGGGCGCAACCTGGGGTGGTGGGCAGGGTGGCCTCCAGGCCTTGGTGCACAGGCCAGTGTAACCATCCTCCATCCCCTAGTCCGCCAGCTCATTAAGTCCCAGCGTGTCCAGAACAAGCTGGGAGTTGTGTTTGAGAAGGAGAAGGATCGGACGCAGCGCAAGGACTTCATCTTTGTCAGTGCCCGGGTGAGTGGCATGTTGGGCTAGGCCCTGGGGGCTGCAGGGGTCCCCTGTGGGATGGGAAGAGAGGGAACACGTGATGTAGGCCGGTCATCCCTCTTGGCAGGAGTGGGTCTGACAGGGTAGAGAGTATGTGTACTGAAAACGGGTGGCCTGAGGGCAGAGTCAAATGGTCATTCAGTGAGCGTTTATTGAGTATCTGTTGTCTGCTTGAGTAGTGGATATTCAGTGAACTCACAGGCATGACCTCATGGGACCTACCACCTACCAGGGACCTCCCCTAACTAGTCGCTGTCCCCCCAGAAGCGGGAGGCCTTCTGCCAGCTGCTGCAGCTCATGAAGAACAAGCACTCGAAGCAAGATGAGCCCGACATGATCTCTGTCTTCATAGGCACCTGGAATATGGGTCAGGCCCAGGTTGGGGCTGGGATGGGAGAGAGGAATAGCCCCAGGTCAAGGGCCTGACCGCCCCCATCCCCTTCGCCTCCAGGAAGTGTACCACCTCCGAAAAACGTGACATCTTGGTTCACATCGAAGGGTCTAGGGAAAACCCTGGATGAAGTCACAGTGACCATACCCCATGACATCTATGTCTTTGGGACCCAGGAGAACTCGGTGGGCGACCGCGAGTGGCTGGACCTACTACGCGGGGGCCTCAAGGAGCTCACAGATCTGGATTACCGCCCGGTGAGGGGGTCATCTTGTCCAGTCCCCCTCCTCACACACCACCCCAAACTATCCTACTTCACCTCATGGGTGACCCTGGGGAGCACAAGTTGACTGGCTTTTCCCTTGGTCCCTGGGCATATCCTTTAGGAGGTCTAACCCGAGTCCTTCATGCTATGGGAATGTGCTGTGTTTCTCTCTGGCACCTCAGGAAAAAGGGGTAGTGGAGACCTTCCTATCCTATGACTGACAGAACAGTCTGTAGTGTAGGTGGGGGTGGGAGGGGAATGCGGACAGTGGCCCCGGTCCAGGGCCGGAGTGACCCCAAACCCTCTACCCAGATTGCCATGCAGTCACTGTGGAACATCAAGGTGGCTGTGCTGGTCAAGCCAGAGCACGAGAACCGAATCAGCCACGTCAGTACATCCAGCGTGAAGACTGGCATCGCCAACACCCTGGGTGAGCAGGGTGGGCAGGGTCCCTCTGTCCACGCCTCCTGCTTCCTCTCCAGCTCACAGTCTCCTCCTTTTGGTTGCTCCCAGCTTTCTTATATAGAGAGCCCTCCCCCCATTTTTTTTAAAGTGTGTTTATTTTGAGAGAGACAGTTAGCAGGAGGGAAGGGGGCAGGGCAGAGAGAGAACCCCAAGCAGGCTCTGTGCTGTCAGCATGGAGCCTGATGTAGGGCTCAAACTCATGAAATGTGAGATCATGACCTGAGCTGAAATCAAGAGTCAGAGGCTCAACCCACTGAGCCACCCGGCACCCCTATAGAGAGCCCTTTGTAAAGCATATTCATATTCTAAATCTCTTCCAGCACCACTAGGAAGGCAGGGCCAGGATAATTACCTCTATTTCATAGATGATAAAACTCAAAAAGACCCAAAAAACACTCAGGCCCAGAGTCGCTGAGTGACCTCTCCAAGGTCACACGACTAGTATGTGGAGGACCTGGCAGAGTGCCCAGGTCTCTTGGTTTGTGGTCCAGTGCTCCCTCAGCATAGATTCTGCTCAGAATCTGCAAGTCCTTTCAGCGTCACCTTTGGGATCCCCTGTGATCTCCAGGGGCCTTGTTCACACATGCAGAGAAACTCGGGCCATCCAGATGGACCGCGTGTGATCTGTGTGGCACCTCCAGGGAAGGAGGGGATGTGTTCAGGGGCCTGCCTGCCTCATAAGCCTCTGCGGGGGGGACTTGGGAGAACCTTCCCACTGCTGCTTCGAGGGGCAGAGGGGAGACTTGGGAGCCCTCTAGATGTGACACAGGCCTTCTTTTCTTGCTTGCCCTGACAGGAAACAAGGGGGCTGTGGGTGTCTCCTTCATGTTTAATGGCACCTCATTTGGCTTTGTGAATTGCCACCTTACCTCGGGAAATGAGAAAACTGCCCGGTGAGGGGGGCACCTCCCCAAGTCTTTACCCTCATTCCCTATTCGCCTGAGACCTATTCCCTTTCCCATATCCCAGTCCATGACCCACCTACCTCCCTGTCCCCAGAGAGCCCCTTCTCCCTTGTCCAAACCCGAGACTGCTGTCTGTTCCTGACCTTGATCTTGTTCCCAGCTATTTCCTCTGTCCCCAGGCACCCTGAGCCCTACCCTGTACCTGACCCCAGAGACTTACCTTTCTGCCAGTCCCTGGCTTGTGACCCTGGAGGCCTCCCCCCACCCCCACCATAGGCGGAACCAGAACTACCTGGACATCCTGCGGCTGCTCTCACTAGGTGACCGACAGCTCAGTGCCTTTGACATCTCTCTGCGTTTCACTCACCTCTTCTGGTTTGGGGACCTCAACTACCGCCTGGACATGGATATCCAGGTGCAAACAGGGCCAGTGGTGACTGGTAGGGGAGCTGGGCTGGGGGGCCAGTTGGGATCCTACCTCTGACTCTGGCTGTGGCTCAAGAGGGAGTTTTCAGTCTTTGTGTCCTCACCACAGGAGATCCTCAACTACATCAGCAGGAAGGAGTTTGAGCCCCTGCTCAGAGTGGACCAGCTCAACTTGGAGCGTGAGAAACACAAGGTCTTTCTTCGATTCAGTGAGTGTGGGCCTGTCAGGAGGTCTCTAAGGGATGGGGCCTTTACGATACTCCTGGGTCTTCAGGGCCCTGATCCATACTTGTTCCCTGCCTTTCCTAGGTGAGGAGGAGATCTCCTTCCCACCCACCTACCGCTATGAGCGGGGTTCCCGGGACACGTATGCCTGGCACAAGCAGAAGCCAACTGGGGTGAGTGAAGGGAACGAGGCAGGTTTGGGGGCGGAGTGCTTGGGAGATTCCCCTGGCCTGCAGTGAATCAAGGGTACATGTCTGGTCAAGGGTCTGGGCAGTTACTATTCCAGCTTCTGTGGTTCCTCTGAGGCCTTAGGGGTGATCCTGAGTGTTACAAGGACCCAAGAAGGGAGGTAGGCACGGGGGCCTGGTGTGGTGGGAGCATAGGGCCTCATCAGCTCTGCTGGGTGGGGCTCATGCTGAGCAACCCCAGCTATTGAACCTGACCATGCTGCCATCTCCTGCCCCAGGTCCGGACCAATGTGCCTTCATGGTGTGACCGGATTCTCTGGAAATCCTACCCTGAGACCCACATCATCTGCAATTCCTATGGTCAGAGTTTCCTGGACAGGGTGATGGGCAGTCCTGGGTGGTCACTGTCCTGACACTGCCCTAGCTTTGGGAAGTGGGAACGGAGAATAAAGAGCTTGCCCCTGAGCTCCCATTCCTATCCCAGGTTGCACTGATGACATCGTCACCAGCGACCACTCCCCTGTGTTTGGGACATTTGAGGTTGGAGTTACCTCTCAGTTCATCTCTAAGAAAGGTGACTATTCTGGATGTGCTTGTGGGTGGATAGGCACTGGTGGTGGCCTGGGGATGTGCATAGGTTTGAATATATCTGTGCGTGTGTTTGTGTGTATACACGGACATGCGGTAATGTTTCTGAATGTGTGCTGTGTGAGGGTGTCTGTGCCTGGGGCATCATGAGAAGTACATGTCCATGAGTGTGTGTATGTGTGTGAGTATAAACGTGCACGTGTATCTGTATTTGCCTGGAACCACATGTGTACCGCTGAGTGTGCCTGGTAGTGTGGGGGATTGTTGGCAGGCCATCCCTGCAGCCATTCTCATCCTCCAGCCCTTCCTTAGATGGTCTCTCATCCTTGGGTTGTCTGTTTGCCCTGGTCCATGGTCTGGGCTTTGGGGTCTCCCCATTGGTTGCTGGGGATTGGGGAGGCCCCTCCTGGCCTTCCTTCCTGGGACCTCCCTTACTGCTCTGCCATGACCCCTGATTTCTTTCCAGGGCTCAGTCTCTGTCCTGTTCCTCCTGTCACCCTCTCAGCCCTCCTGACTGCCTTCTTCCCTTTACCCCTCAGGTCTCTCAAAGACTTCGGACCAGGCCTACATTGAGTTTGAGAGCATTGAGGCCATTGTGAAGACAGCCAGCCGCACCAAGTTCTTCATTGAATTCTATTCCACCTGCCTGGAGGGTCAGAGGGGGGCCCCGGGCTGGGTGTGGCCTGAGAGGGATGGGGAGCCAGAGGTGCCCAGACACCTTGGATATCCCCCTTGGATAGTGGGAAGGGAAGCCGGGAGGTGGCACTCAGTCGGGTATTCCCCACCCTCACCCCAGAGTACAAGAAGAGCTTTGAGAATGATGCCCAGAGCAGTGACAACATCAACTTCCTCAAGGTGCAGTGGTCTTCACGCCAGCTGCCTACGGTGAGGCTTTTGTCAGGGCCTGGGCTTGTAGGTGAGGGCATAGGGAGAGGTGCAGTGGAGCATGTCCATGTATGTACGTGCACATGGGTGTGCGTGCATGCATGTGTATGTGCATGTGTGTGCTGGGGGCTGGGCATGAATGAGGATGAGGGCATTTGCTTTCTTTGAGGGGTGTGGGACCAAGTTGTAGGTTCATTTATTTGTTCACAAAAGCTTTTCGAGTTTCTGCTAAATGTCAGGTCCCGTGTTAGCCATTGAGGATGCGGAAAATTAATTACGATGCTGTTAAATGTTATGAAGGGCCCATGTGGGGCTGTGTCCTCTGTGTTAAGGATTTGGGATTTTTCCCTAGTAGATGAGTGGTAGTGAGCATGGACGAGCCTAAGGGTAGGGATGAGTGGTGTCGGGTAGGAGGGGATGGTTGGGGCTTTGTTCCTCACTGGGTCTCTCTGCTCCTTAGCTCAAGCCAATTCTGGCTGACATCGAGTACCTGCAGGACCAGCACCTCCTGCTCACGGTCAAATCCATGGATGGCTACGAATCCTATGGTGAGGGGTGAGGGGTGCCAAGGGGCACAGAAAGCCAAACAGAGACCTAGAAAGGTTTGGCAATCTGCTGGTCTACCCCATCTGCCCTTCAGGGGAGTGTGTGGTGGCACTCAAGTCCATGATTGGCAGCACAGCACAGCAGTTCCTGACCTTCCTGTCCCACCGTGGCGAGGAGACAGGCAACATCCGTGGCTCCATGAAGGTGCGGGTGCCCACAGAGCGCCTGGGCACCCGTGAGCGACTCTACGGTGGGGGCTCCACTGGGAGGGATATGGGGCATGAGATGGGGTGGTGTGGGCAGGTCTCGGAAAGGAGAACCGAGGGTGTGGGGAGAGCATGTTAGAATCCCTGGAATATTTGGAAGTTCTGCAGCCATGGTTGGGAGTGGGCCTGCCCTGAGGAGTAGCTGGAAAGAGGCTGGTAGGCCCAGTGGGTATCTAGGGTCTAGGACCCCAGGTCCTCTCTGAGTCTCTTTTCTCTTCCTCCCCCAGAGTGGATCAGCATTGATAAGGACGAGGCAGGAGCAAAGAGCAAAGCCCCCTCTGTGTCTCGAGGCAGCCAGGATCCCAGGTGAGCTGGGGTTGTGCTGGGTGTCCCATGAAGGGGTACCCGGGGGCTTTGGGACAGCCTCTACAGCATCTCCTCCCTATACACCCCCGGCAGGTCAGGGAACCGCAAGCCAGCCCCTGCAGAGGCCTCCTGCCCACTGTCCAGGTTATTCGAAGAACCAGAGAAACCACCACCAACTGGGAGGCCCCCAGCCCCACCTCGAGCTGCTCCCCGGGAGGAGCCCTTGACCTCCAGGTGAGAGAAGGAACCTGTTATCCCCCCACTTTAACTATTGCTATGTTTGGTTCTCACGGCCAGCCTGGGGATCATTTGCTGCTTGAGTGTTCTGACGCCCCATGGCTGGGAGTGCCAGGGCTCTACACCTGTGGCCACTCTGGCCAGCCAATCCCCTCTTCGGTGTGGCTCTCTGAATCCAAAGGAGCACAGTGAGCCTTTCCTCCCCATTCTGCCTTAAAAAATAGAATTAGAAGTTGTTTTTGCAATAGTTCCTTCCATGTAAACAGATTTAGCTTGAGCTTTCTGTTTGGCTTCAGCCTGGGATTTCCCTCGGTGCATACTATGGGACCACAGTCCTACAAGATGCCCTATTGGAAATGGGTTTGGGAAACGGTTCTTGCTAGATTCTTTTCTTAGATAGTCCAGTGCACACTAGTGTTCGCAAAAGCTCTGAGCATGTGGACAGGAAGGAAACTGTTTTTCAACTCTGTTGAATATAGTTTCCCAAACTTAATGTGCTAGGAAACTTCTTTTCCACACAGTAACTATTAATACCCTGGGGAACTAGTATTCTGTGGCTCATACTCTTGGAAAGTGAGGCTTACTTTCTAATTATATCCAGCTGTCGATTGAACTTCAATAAAAGCTGCTAGGTACGGTTTGGTGCTTTTTCACTCATCTTCACCTGTTATCAGTCGCCTTGGTTTTATCCTCAGGCTTGAGTAAAACTAACCTGAATCCCTGGGTAAGATTCCTCAGTAGATTGGCCTCAGATGCCTCCAGAGGCTTTCAAATTCTGGCTGATCATTCCCATTAAAGGCCTTCATTGCCTTGACTTCTGGCACCTGTTTGCACTGATTTACGCTCTGAGAATTTTAGCAAGTAAGGCTAGGAAGTTTAGGGATTATCTGTTCAACTGCCATGTCTCCTTGACTTTAGAGATGAAGACCAGAGGGCCAGAGAGGGAAAGCAATGTGCTCAAGGTCTCATGCAATTCTAGGACCAGGGACTCTTATCTCCTGACTCCCAGTCCAGTTCTCCTTCCACTGCACCCATTGCCTTCACTTTGGTCTCTGGGTCCTGACTTAATTATCCTGCTCCCAAATGCAGGTTGAAGGCAGAGGGGGCTCCAGAGCCGGAAGGGGTGGTGGCCCCCCCACCCAAGAACAGCTTCAATAACCCTGCCTACTACGTCCTTGAAGGGGTCCCACACCAGCTGCTGCCCCCGGAGCCACCCTCGCCTGCCAGGACCCCTGTCCCACCTGCCACCAAGAACAAAGTGGCCATCACAGTGCCTGCTCCACAGCTTGGGCGCCACCGGCCCCCCCGTGTGGGAGAGGGGAGCTCATCAGATGAGGAGTCTGGGGGCACACTGCCCCCTCCAGACTTTCCACCACCACCACTGCCAGACTCGGCCATCTTCCTGCCCCCCAGCCTGGACCCTTTGACAGGGCCAGTGGTCAGGGGCCGCAGTGGGGGTGAGGCCCGTGGCCCACCACCTCCCAAGGCCCATCCAAGACCCCCACTACCCCCAGGCCCCTCACCTACCAGCACTTTCCTGGGGGAGGTAGCCAGTGGGGACGATCGTTCCTGCTCAGTGCTGCAGATGGCCAAGACGCTGAGTGAGGTGGACTATGCTCCTGCTGGGCCTGGCCGCTCAGTGCTTCTGCCAGGCCCCCTGGAGCTGCAGCCACCCCGAGGACTGCCCTCAGACTATGGCCGGCCTCTCAGCTTCCCTCCACCTCGCATCAGAGAGAGCATCCAGGAGGACCTGGCAGAGGAGGTGTGTGGACGAGGGGTGGCTGTCTGTGTGTACCTGAGGTGGTATCTTCTTCCTTCACCATTCAGCACTTAGTAGTGTCCCCTCTGCCCTGAGCTGGGCACTGGAGAGTTTGGGGGAGGGGAGGGGAACACTTCAATCAGCCCTAGTTCTTGCCTCCTTCCCGAGAGCACGTGGTAGAAAGTGGCTGTCTGCAGGTGCTTCTCTGTGTGGGTACCTTCAGTGCTCCCCCTGACGTGCCCTATTCCCTCAGGCTCCGTGCCCGCAGGGCGGGCGGGCCAGCGGGCTGGGCGAGGCGGGCATGGGCGCCTGGCTGCGGGCCATCGGTTTGGAGCGCTATGAGGAGGGCCTGGTGCACAATGGCTGGGACGACCTGGAGTTTCTCAGGTGGGGGCGGGGCTGGAGGCGGATGGGTGGGTCTGACCCCTGGGGCGGAGCTACGGGCCCTCAAGACCACTTCGCGGATCTCCCAGCCTATCTTACCCCTACAGCGACATCACCGAGGAGGACCTGGAGGAGGCCGGGGTGCAGGACCCGGCTCACAAGCGCCTCCTTCTGGACACCCTGCAGCTCAGCAAGTGATAGCGGTGGCACTGCGAATCTGCGAACTCAGCGCCCCTCCCCGCCCCTACTAAGGCCCAGCCTTAGCCCCAAAGTTGAAAATTATGAGGGGTGGGGCAGTACCTCTCTGCCTATTTATTGGGGATCTGCGTTCCCCACTGCCCAATCATGTTGGAATGCCCTAATTAGGACATCCTGCCCTTCACCTTTTACAGCAGAGTCAGTTGCCCTAATTACCAAGGATTTTGGTTATTCTGGTGCTGACCTCCCTTTCTGGACCCCTACTCCCAGTCCCGGGGGTGCCTGTAGGGTCCATTTGGGTACGTCTGGGCCCCCACTTCACCGCGGTTTCTGCTGCCCTCTATCTGGCCTTGAACCACAGTGGGGCGTTCTCAGCTAGGACCTCTCCCAACCCCAACTCTGGGGGTGTCCGTCCGGAAATGAAGGAATAGCCCAAGGACTGGGCTGGGGTTTATTTAAGCTTTTCTGCGTGGGTTTAGGGAGGGCAGGCACTTTAATATTGGGGCCGGTTGGGGGTGGGGAGAAGAATCTTGGGCCATAAAGTGCTAGTTTGCTTAGTTCTCACTGTCTCCTGGTCTATACCACCATGGGGTGCGGATGCGTGGCAGCAGTGGCTTCCTCGCTGGTTGCAAGGGGGACCGTCTCTTGCAGGCAGCGTAGCCCCATCCTGAGTACTCAGAAGGGTTGCCAGCGTGATGTCTTCAATAAATTAAGTTTTATTTGGATTGAGCAAAACTCACCTCAATAAATTACAAGTTTTTCAAGGAAAAGAACAACAACAACCAAAAAAAAAAAAAAAAAATCAGGAAAGAGGTAACCCCTCTGTCCCGATGCCCTGGCAGCCAGCCCCTCTGCTCTGAACCGGCCTAACCTCTGCGCCAGACCGGCTGGGAATGGGAGGGGACAAATTGGCAGTGGGACCCTTCAGGCGGCTCATTATCCCAACGACGACCAGAACGGGTGGGGTCAGTGTGGGTTGACCCAGGGGCTAGAGCAGCAGGCTGGTGGCTAAGTGACCCAGCCAGCTGCAGAGCTAGGCTGTTACTGAACTTGAGGACCCTCACATTCCAGCGCTGTTATTTCATCCCGGTTCCACAGAAAACCAAGCTGGAATTGGGGAGGGGAGGGGTGGCGGCCCCAGTGAAAAGCACCCCGCTCTGCTGGGTAGGGTAGGTGAGGAGGAGAGTGTCTCTGACTTGATCTCTCTCCAAAGCTGGGGAGGGCACACCTACGGGTCAGACATGGTAGGGGTAGGGACGGATGGGCACTTCAGGCGGGCGCCCGAATGGGGAGGGATTCTGTCAGGTCCTGGAGGGGCAAGGACGTCTCTGGGGGGCAGGCCCGGAGCCTCCAGAGTCCGGCGGCTAGAAGAGATTGGTCTTCAGGGCCGGCCCAGGCTTCCGGTGGAAGGAGGACAGAACCCCCGAGAAGGGCCCCGGCCCGGGTTCCGCCGGCTGCCAGGCCTTAAGCAGCTCCGCCGCGCCCGCGCCCGGCCCGCCGCCCCCGCCGCCCGCCACGCCGGCCCACAAGGGGCCCTTGAGCGGCTGTGGCCCGGGGCCAGGGCCGGGCCCGGAGCCCAGGGCGGCAGGCAGCGGGCTGGGGCTCAGACGCGGGCTGGCCAGGCCGGGGGCGGGCGGCGGCGGCAGCGACGCGGTGCTGTCGGGCGTAGGGCTGCACGTGGACTCCTTGGAGTCGTCGTCCTCGGACGAGCAGCGCGCCTCGCCCTTTTTGGCGCCCGCCGCGCCCGCCGCACCCTTGGCGCTGGCGGCACGCTCCTGTTTGCGGAACTTGGCCCGGCGGTTCTGGAACCAGACCTGCGGGCACAGGGGCCGGTCAGGCCGAGGCCGCAAGGCGCGGGTGAGCCCTCAGTCCAGAAGGGACCGGATCAGGATTATTGCCAGCTTTCTGAGCGTTGGCCCCTCGGCCCTCCACTTGACCCGTTGCCCTCCTCACCTCTCTGTTCACCTCTTCTCCTCCACTTGCCCTTTCCTTCCAGGTCTTCCCCCTTGGGATCTGCTCACCCGCGGACCCAGTGTTCTTGGTCTCGGGGACTCCGCCTTCGCTCCCCTCATCACCCAAAGCCCTGCCCCGAAGTCCTTCCTACACGAAGCTCCAGGAATTTCCACCTGGGGTGTCCAACGGCGGTTGAGAACGGGTTGGGGCACAGGGGAAACCTTTTGTTCAGGGTCTCCAGTAAGGGCACCAGCTCAACCTCTGTACTGGATTTCTGAGATAGACAACAGAATCTACCCTGGCCTGGCTCTCCTGGGCCCTGTGCCTGCCCAGAGCCCGGGATTTCCCGGCTCGGGGATTTCACAGCTGCAGACCTGGGGAGGGGACGTGGAGGAGCTCACTGGCTTTCCCGTATTCGTCTGCCTCACTTGGCACTGAAGCCTCCCCGGGCTCCCGCTCTACCCACTCGGCCTCCTTCCAGGATTCCGCATGCCTGTCCCTGCTAGGGAGACTGAGGGGGAAATCTGGGGGGCTGAACACGCAGATCTCCCTAGGGCCTCAGGTCTGCCGAGTCCTGGCCCCCTCGCCTACCGCAGCTGCCCATCCTCTCCTTCCCAACCACCCCCAGACCGCGCCCTAGCTCCTGGTCCCAGCTCTCCGCCCCCAGGCTGCACCTGCCTGCCACTCTGTCCCGTGGCCCCCAGGTGCCGGGCACTGACTTCCCACCCCCTGACACGCGCACACTCCCGTTTACACACGCAAAACACGCACCTGCACGCGAGCCTCCGTGAGGTCGATCTTGAGCGCCAGCTCCTCACGCGTGTAAATGTCGGGGTAGTGAGTTTCTGCGAAGACGCGCTCCAGCTCTTTGAGCTGCGCGCTCGTGAACGTGGTGCGGATGCGCCGCTGCTTGCGCTTCTCATGCAGGCCCGACGGCTCCGGGAAGAACTTGTAGGGCACTAGGGGTGTGTGCAGGAAGGGGGAGCAAAGAGGGTGAAGGTGTGAGGGGCAGAGCTCAGCCGGCTGTGTCCTGCCCCTGAGATCGCTCGCGGTCCCTGCCCCTTCCCTGGCCCCTCGGCTTCCTCCTTTCAGTCTCCAATTGAGCCTCTTCCCTACCGTTCAGTGGAGCTGGCAGGAATGAAGACGGACAGGGCGCAGGTAGACATGGGGCCCAAGAGCAGAGGAGAAGGAACCAGGATCTGATCCTCAGGTCAAGACCGCTGACCTGGCCTCACCCACCGCCTTGTTCCCTAATCTCCCTCCAGTCCACTTGCCCCTCCGACCTCCGCTTGGGTGTTTCTGCCTTGGTCAGTCTGCCGGTTTGGTTTCAGGCTGTGCCATGTCCACCTTAACCTTGGCTGTCACGTCTTATCAGTATCGTGAGTCTTCCCAGTACCAGTTCTGGACCTGGCTGGGCGACCGAGACTCCCTGGCCTGGGTCTACTTTCAGCCCTGCCTGTGTACACTCTGCCATGTAGGGACTTGGCCCCCTCTACCCTGCCATTTCTCTTCTCCTAGGCTTCATTTTCTCATCCCCCTCTCATGCCTCATTTTCCTCCAGATGTTGGTCCCCCTCTCCTCTTCCTCATCTCTCTCCATCCGCATCTCTCTTCAGCTTTCCCCTTCTGAACCATTCTTCTCTTTGTGGCCATTGAGAAGAGTCCGTGTTTCTCCCCACCCAGGTTCCTTCACCTTCTTCTTGCCCTTCTCATTCCTCCCAGGCACCTCTGTGTCCCAACTCCCCCACAGCCAGCCCTACCCCTCTCCCTCATTTTCTTCCCATCCTTGTCTCCCATTTACCCCATCCCAATCCCCATTGCCCCACAGCCAGTGTTGCTGACACTGTCTCCTCATCCCTGTCTCCAAGCCCTGCTTAGGTGTCCATATCCTTTAGGGGTCCCTAATATCCTTCATCTTTGTCCTATGTCCCTAGTTCTCTATCTCCCCCCTAATCCTTGTCTCTAACACCCCATTCCTATCCCATCTTCCTCACCTCTGTTGCCAGTCTTCCTTGGTTCCCATCTCCCATAATTCCTGTCCCCATCACCTAGTTCTTATCTCTATCTCCCCAGCCCTGGGTCCCCATTTCTCCCATGGTCCCCAATCTTCCCGTCTTTGCTCACACTTCTCTGTATCTGTCCTCAACTCCCCATCTCAGAACTCCATCTCTCTCGGGCCCATATCCCCATTTCCTGACTGTATCTCCCCAATCCTTATCCTCATCTGGCCCAGACTACCCAATCTCCCCATCCTTGTTCCAGTGTTTGCCTCCATCTTGCTGGTTTTCATTTCTCCAAATCTAGGTTCCTATCGCACCATCCCTCACCACCCTTCAGGCCCCAATCTTCTACTTGGGTCCCAGTGGTGTTCTCAGGAAGGAAGGAGATAAGGACATTGGGTGGGGCAGCTTGGACTCTAACCGTGAGATGGGGATGGCTGAGAGGCTCTATGAGGTTGAGGGTTCAGATGGGGACTTGAATCAAGAGGCTTGGAAGTGGTGGGGGCTGCCTCTGGGTTCTGCAGGACTCTAGCTGGGAGAGGCCCCAGGGGGAACGAAAGTGGCTTAACTCTTTTCTTCTGGCAACAGAACGGGATTCAGTGGTGCAAGAGGGTCAGGACACAGGCAGGATGGGTTCAAAACCAAGCAGGAGGGGCTTGATGATGCTGGGGCTCTAGGAAGGTTTCCATGTGGGCAGCTCAGCTGCTGCAGGAGCCCTTGCTGGGGGTCAGACATGAAGTGGGGTGGGGATAAGGATGGGATCTGATTGGATTGAGCCGGAGTATCTTCTAAGGATACGGGGATGGAGAGGTTTGGTGGTAAGTCTTTGCAGGTGGGGACAAGTGGACCTGGTGAGGGGTCTGGGGCTGCACCAGGGATCTCTTTCCCTGACCTAAAGAGCACAGGATAGGGATTTGGCAGTGAGAAAGAGGAAGGGGAAGGATGAGAGGGTGGGGCTCAACTCTGTCTAGGGGAACCCCATCTTACAGGGAGGCTGGGGTTCCCGCGGGGTGTTGGAGGACAAGGATGGTGGCAGCTGTGGGGGACAGTCGCAGTCACCTGCCACATAGACCAGGGGCTGGGGTTTCCGCAGGATTTGGAGGGAGGGTTGGGCCGGGGCTGGGCTCACCTGCCGAGTAGGGCGCGGGCTGGTGGTCGCGTAGAGCGCCAAGCGCGCAGTTGGAAGAGCCGAGCGCGGGGCAGGGCGGACCAGCCGCAGGGAAGGCGGGTCGCAGGGGGCTGTACTGGAAGCCGCCGGGCTGGCTGCAGGCGCCGAAATCGCCGTAGGCGGACGCCTCCATGGCCGCCACGCACGAGTCGTACGAATTGAGGTAGGAGTAGTCCATCGGCCCGGGGGTCGGGGTCGGGGGCCGGACCGGGCCGGGTCGGGTTGGGGTTGGGGTCCGGGTCCCGGGCCGGGTGGGGGTCGGGATAAGGGTTCGAGCGCCTGGCGCCGAGGACCCGAGGCCGGCTCTGAGCGCCCGCGAGTCCGCCCGCCCCGTCGCGGCCACCCTCCGCCCGGGTGCAATGCAAGTGCAGCCAGACCGGGCCCGCGCGCCTTTTAACGCTCAGGACCCCGCGGAGGGAGCGGGGCGGGGCGAGCTCCGTGGGGCGGGGCCTGGGCCTCCCAGGCCCCACCCCCAGCCACACCAGACCCCCACCCCAAAGGGTCCCCGCCGCCCTCCTTGGGCTCCCGAGGTGCAGGGAGGGGTGGCGCGGGGACCGATCCCTAGAGTCCCCATCGGGCCCCAATCTGGACCAGACCTTCGCTCGCTACGCATAGTGCCAGGCTGGAGGGTCCCAACCCCTTTCCTCGGCCTCCCCACCTGCGGCCCAGCAGAAGGGAGGGGAAATAGGCCTGGCGGCGCTCATGTGAAGAAGTTAATTTAATTCGTCCCGATAACCGAGTTATTCTGATCCAGCCCCTCGGCTCCGCCCCCAGCGAGGTCCCCATCCCGGCGGGGACCACGGAGGCAGCCCAGGAGGGGGATGGAGACACGGACAAGGAAGAGACGGAG
The DNA here is from genome assembly GCF_028018385.1 of Neofelis nebulosa. NCBI lineage: Eukaryota > Metazoa > Chordata > Mammalia > Carnivora > Felidae > Neofelis > Neofelis nebulosa. The sequence continues at coordinate 59,540,539 of NC_080791.1, read as the reverse complement.
CCTGGAATAGGGACGTGGATGAAGAGAGGACACAGGGAGAGAAAGGGACAGAAACGTGATGGAGAAAGGGACAAGAGCGATACAAGTACACAGATGGAGACAAGGATGAGACATGGACCAGAGAGAGATTGGAGATGGGGCCAAGGAGGTGCACAGGGGCAGAGATGGAGACAGAGCTGAAGTGCATACAAGAGAAAAGCAGGGATGGAGATGTGGATGAGGCAGAAACAGAAAGAACAAAGATAAGAAAGAGACAGAGAGGGAATGGAGAAAGAGAATGAGGAGACAGAGAAGGCACCCGCATGAGATGTGGACGGAATCAGGGATTGAGATGGAGATCAGGAGAGAGAGGAGACAAAACAGGGCAGGGACAGTGAAACACACACACGGAGGGATAGTCTCAGAGAGACAAGGCCAGAGACAGGGAGAGGAGGAACAGAGGCTGAGAGAAAGAGCTTTTGGAGAGCTGAGACCCACAGCGGGATCACCCAGAGGGTGGTAGGATTCTGGTGGAGGGGCCACGGGAGGCTGCTGAGGGGGAGGGTTGCTGCAGCCGATAGCCCTCTATCCTGACTTGGCCACAAAACCGTGCCCTGTACCTTCAGGCCAGCCTGCCTCTCCCCTCTAGTTCCCCAGCTCTGTCTTCCCTGTGTGCCTCCACACAGTGTGACTCGCTGGTCCTCAGCACCGTCCGCAAAGACTGTTTGCGATGAATGTCAGGATCAGGAGTAACTGAGTGACCCCCACACTTTCCCTAAGCCTCTTAACCCCCCCCCCCTTTTCTTCACCAGGAAAACCACTTAGACTCTTTCTGGAGCTGGTCACAGACCTAGCCCTCAGCAGATTCAGACACAGACCTTCACACTGTGGGAAAACCAACACAGACTCCCTTCTAGAACAGAAGAGAAAAGCTTTTTGCCTTGGCAGCTTACCTGAGGTGGATTGGACAGCCTCCTCACCCAGCCCTCGGCCTCCTCCAGCCAAATCTTGGTAGGTCCTACAGATGGGGGACTGAAGACCCAGAAGAAGGCCAGGGGAGGGTGGCACCTTATTACCAAAGTCCTTGCAGGATGAGAGAAGGACTCTGGGAATATCTTCTCCCAATTTACCAACTTAGTGGGGAACGTGACTATCCTCAGGTCACCCACTTCCCTGGCCACCAGTTCTTTGCTTCACACAAGGACCACCTATCTCCAATTTTTGTAACTGCTCCATGCCACAGGGGTTTTTTTGAAGTGTTTTCTCTAATTACTTTTTAGATATAAACTTCTAAAACTGGCAGCAAAATTGCTTCAAAAGTCCTCCCCACTGGTGTGTGAAGCGTACTGCTCACCTGTGACACATCCTCCACAGGAAGCCTAAGGGATCTCAGAATTGAGAAATCAGAGGTGCTCTCCTTAGACCTATTATGGCTCTCCATTGCCCTCATGATCAAATCCAAGCCCTCATTCTGGTCACAGTGTCCTCTGTACCAGTGCTCCAGCCTACCTCTACCTCACCTTGGCTTTCTTTGAAGCCCTCACACATTGATCTTTTAGTTCATACTGTTCTCTCTAGCTGGAATGTTCATTCCACTACCCCCTCCCCCATCCAACTCCCCCTTACCTCCCCAAAACACCCAAACCTGGTGGGTTCTTGTTTATCCATCTGGTCTCAACTTGGACATTATTGTTTCCTGGAAGCCTTCTGTGATACTCCTAGACTATGTTGAGTGTCCCATAGTACCTCCCTCTCTTTTGGTTACTCATGTTACCAATATTCACAATAAAGTGCAATGTCTCAGGACAGAACTGTTACCTCCCAGTTCTACCACTGTCGAGCTCATCATTCTGTACATCACAGGTCTTCTCATGTCTGCCTGTTGAGTTAAGGAAAGCTAAGCTGGAATCTTTGTGTTGGGGAATCCCACCCTTATTTCTGGGGAAGGAATCCTCATCCCCTGATTCTTACTCCCCACTCACCGGAAAGGGATCATCCTCCCCTTTTCATACCCTCATTCTGCAGGGACAGGAAACTTCCTTCTGCTGAGCCACCCTTCTGCCTGCAAGAAAGTTCTCCCTCGTCTGAGGAATTTGCAGGGGGCCTGATCCCTTCTCCAATGACAAAGCTGAAGCAAAAGAACAATTGAAGCTTGTAGGCAGGGACAAATAGAGATCTGAGGAGAGGCAAAGAGCTTCTGGTTCCAGTTTTCTCAGAGACCATGATCCATCCCTATCATTTCTACAGCTTGGGTTTGATCATTGAGCCAATAAAGTCTCCTCTCTGTCTACACCTACTTTAAGTTGGGCTTCTGATACCTGCAGTCAAAAGTTCTGACCAATATAATCTCTGAGTGCTTGACACCTTTATAAGTAATCAAATATCGCAGTGGTGATTAGAAATTTTATGTAATGTGCATGTTGCACAGTTAGCAGGGCAGAAGCTGACCTTCCCATGACTCAGGGCTGTGGACTTGGAGGTTCTTTTCTCAGCAGGCAGCCATTTGCATCCTGCTGATTGGCAAAGAAACAGACATAGCACCCCCCCCCCCCCCCAATGCTTTGAATCCTGTTGACTACTGGGTTCAGGTCTTCCAGATGGTGGAAATAAGGGGACTTTGGAGGCTAGGCTGCGTGGTGTGGTGGTGGTGGTGGTGGTGGTGGTGTGGAAGTGATATGGGGGCAGAAAAGGGGGCTTCCCGAGAACTCTTCATAAAAGAAGAAAGAAACAGAGTGGGCTGGACTCTGCAAAGACCTCACGCTCAAGAGGCTAGTGTTTGAGAGCTGATGTGGGGAGCTTGTCCTGACTAAAACTCCCTCCCACATATGCATGCATTCCTGGGGGAATAAAAAAAAATGCTCTAGCACAAAATAGTGTTGCAGTAGTCTTGCTGTGATGCCTTCTTGCTGAGCATAATGTCTTCACTTCCATGAGTAATGACAGATTCTGGAGCCTGATAGCTGGTTTTAGCTCTGCCACTTACAAGCTTATGACTTAAGGTAAGTCATTCAACCTCTCTATACCTCAGTTTTCTCACCTGTAAACTGGTTGATTTTTTTAAATATGAAATTTATTGTCAAATTGATTTCCATACAACACCCAGTGCTCATCCCAACAGGTGCCCTCCTCAATGCCCATCAGCCACTTTCCCCTCCCTCCCACCCCCATCAACCCTCAGTTTATTCTGTTTTTAACAGTCTCTTATGGTTTGCCTCCCTCCCTAACTTTTTTTCCCCTTCCCTTCCCCCATGGCCTTCTGTTAAGTTTCTCAGGATCCACATAAGAATGAAAACATATGGTATCTGTCTTTCTCTGCCTGACTTATTTCACTTAGCATAACACTCTCCAGTTCCATCCACGTTGCTACAAAAGGCCATATTTCATTCTCATTGCCACGTAGTATTCCATTGTGTATATAAACCACAATTTCTTCATGCATTCATCAGTTGATGGACATGTAGGCTCTTTCCATAATTTGGCTATTGTTGAAAGTGCTGCTATAAACATTGGGGTACAAGTGCCCCTCTGCATCAGCACTCCTGTATCCCTTGGGTAAATTCCTAGCAGTGCTATTGCTGGGTCATAAGGTAGATCTATTTTTAATTTTTTGAGGAACCTCCACACTTTTCCAGAGTGGCTGCATAAACTGGTTGATTTTGGGGCGCCTGGGTGGCGCAGTCGGTTAAGCGTCCGACTTCAGCCAGGTCACGATCTCGCGGTCTGTGAGTTTGAGCCCCGCGTCAGGCTCTGGGCTGATGGCTCGGAGCCTGGAGCCTGTTTCCGATTCTGTGTCTCCCTCTCTCTCTGCCCCTCCCCCGTTCATGCTCTGTCTCTCTCTGTCCCAAAAAAAAAAAAAAAAAAAAAAGTTGAAAAAAAAAAATAAACTGGTTGATTTTAATGATTAGGTGAATTAAAATATATAAAATGTTTGAATAGTACCTAGCACATAGTAAACATTAAGTAAATTAGCTACCACCACCGCTGCTGTTGCCACCACCACTGTCCATATGCACACTTCCTTCTCCCTCTCACCAACTGATTCAGCCCTGTGTGACTCAGAGACCCAGACCACACTCTGGTCAGGCTTCTCTGGCTTGTTACACCTCATACCTGGGTATATAATCTGGACAAAAACTCCCATCATTGCACCATAGCATCACCTCTATCCTTAAGATTTCAGAAGAAATCAGGGCTCAGCAGTTACCCAGACTGACCTCTTAATTTTTACAGATGAAGAGAGAGGTCCAAGGAGTGGTCTTGTAGAGTCACTTCCACACAGTGAAGTGTGTCAGGATGGGAGGAGTCCCCCACAGAGGGAGCAGAATGAAAAAGGAATGTAGGGAGAGACTGTTTTTCTTCTGCTCTGACAACTAACTTACTCTGTGACCCTGGATAGTGGAAGAGCCCTGAAAATGGATGAGGAAGGACCCATGTTCTGGAGAACTTTTTTTGCCTGTGGTCACTTGGAGAAGGATAGCCTGGGAATTCCCAGGTACCACCACCTTATTCCAACTTCTATGAGTAGCCTCTGAGGTCAGGCTTGCCTAGGCTCAGAATGTGGCTGCCAAGCTGACTTATTAATCCAGGGCACCCCTCGCTAGTCCTTCTCTCCTATGGAAAGAACATGGAGCAGTGGCTCTTCCCTACCATGGAAATTCATCTTCTTGCCCTCTGAAGCAACGTCCTCAGTGTCATCATTGTCCAATCATGACTGGAAGCAAAGCTTGATCAGACATCCATGTCTAACTTCTAAAAAGGAAGAGAGTTTATCTATCAGTGAAAAGTTAACACACTGTCAGGTCCTGCATGAAGACCCTAGAACTCCTCCCCACCCATTTATCTATGAAGCATCCTTTGGAAGTGACAGAAATCCAACTTGAAGTAGATTAAACATAAAGAAGAATGTATTGGATAACAAAATCCACAAGCATCCTTTTTCCAAATCCCTATTCTCTCCTGCTGTGACTCTCTGCTCCAAGGAGTGTTGGAAGCAAACACACTAACTGTGTATCCTCCCAACTTGTCTATTAGAGCCTGTAGTCTCTTGTTCATCTATTAAGGGGACAACCTTGTTGACCATTCTCTTCTTCCCACTAATACCTTAGGCTACCCAGTATACTACCAATTTCTACTTTTTTGTTTTATTTTGTTTTTTAATTTTAATGTTTATTTATTTTTGAGAGAGAGAGAAAGACAAAGCATAAGTGGGGGAGGGATAGAGAGAGAGGGAGACACAGAATCAGAAGCAGGCTCCAGGCTCCGAGCTGTCAGCACAGAGCCCAACGCGGGGCTCTAACTCACAGAGTGCAAGATCATGACCTGAGTCAAAGTCATACACTCAACCGACTGAGCCACCCAGGCACCCCACCTATTTAGCTTTTAGCATTAGTTTTTAGCTTCTAGCATTAGGCCTCTTCTTTCCAGGGCCCCAAATGTTCAACCATCAAGGATTTCTGAAGAATGAGGAAAGATCTTAATCCAATTCTACAAATATTTTTAGGGTCTGATCCATGATAGCATTTCATGGGGTACTAGAACATGGGAATAAATTAACCCTGGATGCTTTCTTTAAGAATCTCCCAGTCTGATGGGGTACATGGATTCTTATCTATGGGGAAGTTCTCCTTAGAATGTTTTAGTTGCCTGGACAAGAGAATGGTGCATACATAGATGGTGAGGTGAGTGGACTCTTAAAAAAGGAAGAAGGGGCTCCTGGGTGGCTCAGTCAGTTGAGCAACTGACTCTTGGTTTCAGCTCAGGTCATGATCTCATGGTTTGTGGGTTTGAGCCCTACGTTAGTCTCTGTGCTAACAGCATGGAGCCTGCTTGGGATTCTCTCTCTCCCTCTCTGCCAATCTCTCTCTCTCTCTCAAAAATAAACATTTAAAAAGGGAAGAAGAAAAAAGGTTTGATCCTAACAACTATGCCTTATATTGACAAGCTTATCCAAGTTTTTGTGCATGGGAAGGAAACGGCATAAGGACTGCCATAGTGGACATCTATGGTGTGGTCATCCCAGCACAAGTCCTCTCTTGGGAACTGTCTCCTCCATCCACATGGATACCTAGGGAATCATTGCTCTTATACAATCCTACCCTCAGCCATAATTGGTCCAGGTGTGGATACTTGTCCAAAGATGGGTCAATAAACCCTTTCCCATCATTTCTTCTTTTTGTTTTTTAAATTTTATTTTATTTTGGAGAGAGACAGAGACAGCACGAGTGGGGAAGGGGCAGAGAGCAAGGGAGACAGAGAATCCCAAGCAGGCTCCCTGCTGTTAGTGCAGAGCCTGATGTGGGGTTCAAACTCATGAACCATGAGATCATGACCTGAGCCAAAACAAAGAGTCAGACACTTAACCAACCAAGCCACCCATGTGCTCCTCATCATTTCTTCTTAATTAAATTGAGAAACAAGACCTTCTCTTTTGGATGGCGAAAGCTGTAAATATAAATCTCAGGAAATGTTTGCAGCCATTTTCCCTATAACAAAGAGAAAGAATATGGTCTGTAGTGAAGAAAGAATAAATAAGAAGTTGAGGCAAAAGATATAGAGACTCAGGTTAGAATTTAGGAGCCTCGTTCCAGTTATTCCTGAGACATCTTTACTCTTTTTGCAAATTAGTTGTTCAGCCATCCACTGAATTTTGTTATACAGTACATGCTTCTTTTTTTTTTAAGTTTATTTATTTATTTTGAGAGAGAGAGTGAGCACAAGTGGGGAAGGGGAAGAGAGAGAGGGAGAGAGAATCCCAAGCAGGCTCCATACTGTCAGTGCACAGCCTGATACAGGGCTTGATGTCACAACCATGGGCGATCATGACCCGAGCCGAAATCAACAGACACTCAACCAACTGAGCTACCTAGGCACCCCCCACCCAACACATTCTTCTTTACATTTAATCTAGTTCAAGTTGAATTAAGCACATAGTGATGCGAAGAGCAGACCCTAAAATATGGAACTGGCCCTGTTGATATCAGGTGAAATGTAGTCAGAATCTCCATCCTGAGCCTAGAAATGAGATGACCTTGTTAGGTGATAATAAAGTAGCTGGAAAAACTACTGCATGTTGTCTCTCAGAACTTGACCTCAGTTTTCCCCCTTGCCCTGAGGTTTCAATTTCAGAGGATTAAGTAGAAAAATGGTAAAATATTGGTGTATACTGTCTACATTTGTAACCTCAGGAAGGTGGGTCAAGAGGGTACAAGCAGATGAGGAACAGCATGACAATTTGTAACTTTGGTAAGGATATGTCTGTTTGTGGGCAGCAATCTAAGGCTGCAACAAGAGTATAATCATGTGATTGGCAGATTGTTCATAGTCAAGTTTTCTGCCACATCCTAAAGTGAATGAATGTATTGATTAGGAAATAATAAATGTGTAACAGGTGAAATGGAGATATTTGGGAAAATCCAGAGGAATCAGAAAAGTGTGATTCTCCCAGTCCTTCTTGGCACTCTGGCCTGACAGCAGGAAAGAGTTGACATTCATTATTCTTTTTTTGTTATCTAGCATCTGAAACCACTTTCTAAGTTAGGGGAATTCCCCACCTAACAGATGTCAGATACTTGCTTTCTAAACTTCCCTTACAACCAAGAGGCAGACACTTGACCTAGTCTCACCCAATCATGTACACTCATCACAGACTAAGTTAAGGAATCTGTAGTAGTGAGGACACAGGGACCATAAGAATCCTCTACAGGGGCAAGGGGTTGTGACAAGGTCTAGTTCTAGGTGCAGGAGGGCCCCTACAGAGCTTGTTCTTGGCAGCATTGAGGGTTTGGCACCAACCACATCAGCTGTGCAAGGGACAGTGGTGGCAGGGCTGTCTTCATGGAGAAAACAATGCAGCTTAATTTAGGGCAGTATTTCTAGATCTATGGTTCTGTATTTAGTCCTCCAGGCATTCCAGTAATTCTTTAATATATCTAATATATTTTATAAATGTAATATACTAATATATATATTTTTTGCTTAAATAAGATGGAGTTCGTTTCTGTTGCTTGTAACTAATGACTCTGATACAGAAATTGGTACTAGACTGGCTGAGGGCATCAGGGTCTCAGAACTATTGGAATCTTGGAATAATTTTGATGCCTGGTTGTGACCAAAGGCAGTGAAAATCCAGAGATAGAATGTCATTCAATGGCAAAATAGTTCATCAATGTATTACGAGTGGCCACCTGGAATGAAGTGGCCATAAAGAGCATAAAGGGGGGCTGTTAAGGATCAGTATAAAGGGAATGAGGAATTGAAGGATTGCGAGGAAGTTTGCTCCTATGTGAGAGAATGGCTTGAAAGAAGTGATGCAGACAGGATGGTGGTGATGAAAGGATCCGGATGGCTACAAAAGCCATGAGCCCTCTATGAGTTAGGGTTAGGTTGGGTGCACATAAGAAAAAATCCAAAATAACAATACTGTAAAAAAAAAAAGTAATAGATTATTTCTTCCTCACTTAAGGTAAGTCTGTAAGTAAGGAGTCCAGTGCTTGTGTGGCTGCTTCATGGGCATCAAGGACTCCTATTCCTTCCTTCTTTCTGTTTCCTAGAGTGTGGTTTCTAACTTCATGTTTACTTCATGTCCTAGAGTTCCATTCTAGGCATCAAGAATGAGGAAGAAGGAAAAGAAAAAGTGCATCACTCAGTGAGACATCTCCCTATAAGGAACCTTCCGGAAGTTCCATACAACACATCTACTTGTTTCTTTTTTGTCTAAACTTAGTTATATAGTCACATCAAACTTAATGGGGGACTAGGAAAGGCAAGATTTTAACTGAGCATATTAGTATTCCCCAGCCCAAAATAGAGTCTGCGTTGCTGAGGAATAAGGAGAGAATGGATATTATCCATTGCTGCATAACAAATAACCCCCAAACTTATTAGCTTAAAGCAATACACATTTATTATCTCATAATTTCTGTGGATCAGGAATCTGGATGTGGCTTACTTGGGTCTTCTGCTTCAGGGCCTTTCACAAGATGGCAGTCAATGTGCCAAGTCTGTAGTCTCAAATTAAGCCCTGACTTAGGAAAGATTGCTTCCTAAGTTCACTCACATGGTTGTTGCCAGGACTCTATTCACCCAGGGCTGTTGGACTGAGGGCTCAGTCCTTACCAGATGTTAGCCAGAGGTTGCCCTCAGTTCCTTGCCTCTCCATCAGGGCAAGCACATAAGGAGAGCCGGATAAAATGGGTAGATCTTATCTAATAACAATGAGCCCTTTATATTTGGGTCAGAAGGTCAGAAACAGTGAAGTCAGAGAGATTTGAAGCATCACTCAACAGGAGGAAGATTCTTTATCGTCAAATGGAGGAGCCACATGGTAAAGAATGTAGGTGACTTCTAGGAGCTGAGAGTGACTTCCAGCTGAAAGTCAATAAGAAAAGAGGACCTCAGTCCTACAACTACAAGGAATTGAATTCTGCTAAGAACCTGAATTAACTTGGGAGTGGATTCTTCCTCAGAGCCCCCAGAAAGGAATGCACCCTGGCTGATACTCTGAGATCCTTAGCAGATGAGTACTGTGCCCAACTCTGACTTACAGAATTGTGAGCTAATGACTGAATGTTATTTTAAGCTGCTAAGCTTTAGATTATTTGTTACACAGTAACATAAAACTAATCTAATATGCAGTTTGCTTAGCCATTCTCTTTTGATGGACATATGGACTATTTCTAATTTTGTCTTAGTATGAGTAGTGATGCTATGAGCATTTATGTACAAGTTTTTTTGGTGGATATATGTTTTCATTTCTGTTGAAATGGAATTGTTGGGTCATAGAGTAGATGTATGCTTAGTTTTATAAGAAACTACAAGAACTTTTCCTAAAGTAGTTGTTCCATTTTATACTCCCACCAATATGTATGTGAATTCTGGTTGCTCCACAACCTTTTTCATTGTCAAGTAGTCTTTTTTTTTTAATGTTTATTTATTTGAGAGAAAGAGAGACAGCAAGTGCACATGAGCAGGAAGGGGCAGAGAGAGAGGGGCAAAGGATCTGAAGTGGGCTCCACGCTGACAGCTGAGAACCTGATAAGGGGCTCAAACTCTTGAACTGTGAGATCATGGCCTGAGCCAAAGTTGGATGCTCAACTGACTGAGCGACCCAGTCACCCCACAAATAGTCTTTTAAATTTTATCCATCCTTGTGGGTGTACAGTGGACTTTATTGCTTTTTTTTTTTTGAGTTGGTTGACTGAAACCTGGATTCATTGATGAAGTTAAATGAAATTGAGATGCCAAGAATCCTTTGGTATAATGTAGAAGAAAGAATCCAAACACTTAGGGAGATGGGAATGTTGTTTTATGAATCTTTCCTTCTAGGAAAGTGTGATTCATCCACAACCAATTCCAACCCCTGAGAGGGTCCAGATGACATTCTCTTCACTAAGGCACTGAGAAACATATTTGTGAGAGAGTAATAACATCTTTGGAAAATGCATAGTAACTGTTCTCTGTAGGCCAGGGATGTTGGGGGAAGACACTGCAGATGGGACTAAAGAATATGGGCATTTCACTAAGGTGTTAACTGATTCATAAAACCAAGAATCCTTTGGAACCTGTGAACAGAAGGCCAACTTAAGACAAGATAAAGAGTTATGGTCTCCCACCCAATTTTCAGGCCTGGATTAGTTCCTTGAATGAAGTGAAGACAAGTACACTTAAGGAAGTTGTATAAAGATCTGTCTATATATTCCTTATAGACTTCCCCAGTGGGACTTCTAGTCATTTCTCAGGATAACTTATGAGTTGAATTGCATCCTCCAAAAAGATATGTCGAAGTCCTTGCCCTAAATACCTGTGGAATAGGTGGCCTTATTTGGAAATGGGTTCTTTGCAGATGTAATCAAGTTAAGGTGAGGTCATACTAGATGAGTGTGGGCCCTAATCCAATGACTGATGTCCTTATAAAAAGACATTTGGACATACAGACACACAGAAAGAACACTATGTGAGGATGGAGGCAGAGGCTGGAGAGATGCATCTACAAGCCAAGAATTGCTGGAAACCAGAAGTTAGGAGAGAGGCATGTAATGGATTCTCCCTCAGAGTCTCCAGAGGGAACCAACTCTGCCAACACCTTTGAACTTCTGTCCTCCAGAACTGTGAGAGAATAAATCTCTGTTGTTTTAAGTCACCCAGTCTGTAGTACTTTGTTATGGCATCCCTAGGAAACTAAGAGTAACTGTGCCCTTAGGTACTGTTGACACCAGTTCTAATGCAAATTGGAGCTGTAGTTGGCACAGTGATCCACCACTCAAGAGTGGAGGCTTATGGAGTCAAGTGATAGATTGACTTTTGATTGTCATCTACCTCACTGTCAGTCTAGTCCTTAAACCCATTTTTAAACCCATGATTTTTCCAACTCCAGAGTGTATAGTTGGACTAGGCATATTCAGCAAGTGGCAGAATGTGTCTCTAATCCATGGAATATGGCTATTATGGTTGAAAGGGTGAAGTGGAAGCCCTACAACTTCCTTCCTATCAAAATTATAAACAAAAAATAATACTGTATTGCTGGGGGAAATGTAAGACTAGTGCAGCCATCAAAGATCTGAAAATTCAGAGGTAGCGATTGCTGTTACTTACCTTCTTAACTCACCTGTCTGGCTTATGCATAGTCAGAAGATGCTTGGAGAATGGCAGTGAATTATTGAAAGGTTAAGAGAGGTGATGACTCCGGATATGGTTTCTTTACTAGAGCAAAACAACAGAGACTCAGCCACCTGTAATAAAGTTGTTAGCTTGCAAATGTTTTTTCTCTATTTCAGCAGGCAAAGAGAAGGCAAAGGTATTTTTGTTTAATCTGGCAAGGGCAGAAGTACACCTTCATCTTTTTGACGCAATTTAGTCCCATAGACACTTCGATCATCTTAACATCACAGGGGATATCACACAAGTCCACTATAATCATGACAAAATGCTGATAAAACCAGATGTCTTAGTGAGTTGGTGTTTTCAGTGTTTTTGGTTTTAGTCACTCTAGGATGTGTGTAGTGGTATCTCATTGCTGTTTTAGTTTACAATTCCCCAGCTCCCTAAAAACATATGATAAGGAGCATATTTTTGTATGCTTATTTGCTATCTTTTTTAGTAAGGCATCTGTTCAAATCTTTTTCTTTTCTTTTCTTTTCTTTTCTTTTTTTCTTCATTTTAAAAAGTTTTTAATTTTTTTAAACTCACATCCAAGTTAGTTAGCATATAGTGGAACAATGATTTCAGGAGTAGATTCCTTAATTCCTCTTACCCATTTAGCCCCCTCCCCCCTCCCACAACCCTTCCAATAACCCTCTGTTTGTTCTCCATATTTAAGAGCCTCTTATGTTTTTGTCCCCCTCCCTGTTTTTATATTATTTTTGCTTCCCTTCCCTTATGTTAATCTGTTTTGTATCTTAAAGTCCTCATACGAGTGAAGTCATATATGTCTTTCTTTGACTAATTTTGCTTAGCATAACACCCTCTAGTTCCATCCACATAGTTGCGGCAAGATTTCATTCTCTCTGATTACCGAATAATACTCCATTGTATATATGTACCACATTTTCTTTATCCATTCATCAATTGATGGACATCTGGGCTCTTTCCATCCTTTGGTTATTGTCGATAGTGCTGCTATAAACATTGGGTTGCGTGTGCCCCTTCGAAACTGCATACCTGTATCCCTTGGATAAGTACCTAGTAGTGCAACTGCTGGGTCACAGGGTAGTTCTATTTTTAATTTTTTGAGGAACCTCCATACTGTTTTCCAGGAGTGGCTGCACCAGTTTACATTCCCACCAGCTGTGCAAAAGAGATCCTCTTTCTCTGCATCCTTGCCAACATCTGTTGTTGCCTGAGTTAATGTTAGCCATTCTGATAGGTGTGAGGTGGTATCTCATTGTGGTTTTGATTTGTATTTCCCTGATGATGAGTGATGTTGAGCATTTTTTCATGTGTTGGTTGGCCATCTGGATGTCTTCTTTGGAGAGTGTCTATTTATGTCTTTTGCCAATTTCTTCACTGGATTATTTGTGTTTTTTTGGAGCTGAGTTTGGTAAGTTCTTTATAGATTTTGGATACTAACCCTTTTCTGATATGTAGCTTGCAAATATCTTTTCCCATTCCATCGGTTGCCTTTCAGTTTTGCTGATTGTTTCCTTCACTTTGCAGAAGTTTTTTATTTTGATGAAGTCCCAATAGTTCATTTTTGCTTTTGTTTCCCTTGCCTCTCGAGACGTGTTGAGTAAGAAGTTGCTGCGGCCAAGGTCAAAGAGGCTTTTGCCTGCTTTCTCCTCAAGGATTTTGATGGCTTCCTGTCTTACATTTAGGTCTTTCATCCATTTTGAGTTTATTTTTGTGTATGGTGTAAGGAAGTGGTCCAGGTTTATTTTTCTGTATGTCGCTGTCCAGTTTTCCCAGCACCACTTGCTGAAGAGATTGTCTTTATTCCATTGGATATTCTTTCCTGCTTTGTCAAAGATTAGTTGGCCATATGTTTGTGGGTCCATTTTTGGGTTCTCTATTCTGTTCCACTGATCTGAATGTCTGTTCTTGTGCCAGTACCATACTGTCTTGATGATTATGGCTTTGTAATACAGCTTGAAGTCCGGTTCTCTTTTCTTTTCCCTCCTTCCCTCCCTTCCTTCCTTGTTTCTTCAAACACATATTGCTTTATTTAGCATTTCTCTGGATTGCAGAAATGTCAGAGGCTGGCTGAGACATCCCAGGAGGGCAGAGACAGGTGGGTAGCCACCAGGCCCTCTGGGGAGGTGGGGTAAAACAGCAGAAAGAGGTGATGCCTCCACAGCTCCTCCCAAGGCCAGCCACTTCCCCAGGCTTCCAGGACAGGGAGGGGGGCTGGGGCCAGGATCTACTGCCTATTTTAAAATTAGGTTGTTTGTTCTCTTATTGTTGAGTTTTAAGGATTCTTTGTATATTTTTGATACTAGTCCTTTATCAGATATATGTTTTGCAAATATTTTCTCCCAGGCTGTGTGTCTTGTCCTTTCTTTCTTTTACTAGTGTCTTTTATAGAACAGACATTTCTAATTTTAATAAGGTCCAACTTATCCATTGTTTCTTTATGGATTGTGCTTTGGGTGTTGTTTCTAAACAGTCACTGCCAAACCCAAGGTCACCTAGATTTTCTCCTATGTTATCTTCTAGGAGTTTTATAGTTTTGCATTTTACATTTAGGTTCTTTGGTCAACTAACATGTATATTTTAAACAATTACTTTATCAAATTAAAATGTACATAATTTAAAAAAATCAAGACTTATAATGAAAAACACCAGTCCTCCTCTCTACCCCTTTGTATCCCCAGAACCCACACCTCACTTTGCAAAACATTTCAGCTGTTTCTTTTGGTATTGACTTCCATATATTTAGATAAGTAATTTTAGCTAACATTTATTGTTTACAATGTGTCAGGCTTTATCTTAAGCATTTTTCATGTTTAGTCTTTATAATCGTTTTATATTGTAGGTACTATTTCCATTCCCATGTTAGAGATGAGAAAAATTGAGTCACAGAGGGGTTAGGTACTTACATAAGGTCACATGGTTAGCAAATGGTGGAGTTGGGATTTAATCCTAGGTAGTATGTTTTTTCAGTATAATGTTTACCCTGTGATTTCTTGATTTATTAATCTTTTAATTTAATTTAACTTTTTATGTTTTATTTTATATTTAAGAGAGAGAGAGAGAGAGACGGGGCATGACAGAGAGGGAGGGAGACACAGAATCTGAAACAGGCTCCAGGTTCTGAGTCATTAGCACAGAGCCCGACGCGGGGTTTGAACACACAAGCAGTGAGACCATGACCTGAGCTGAAGGTGGACACTTAACAGACTGAACCACCCAGACACTCCTTAATTTATTAATTTTAGACTGTTGGATTCTTAGTATGAATATTTACCACTCACACCACCTAAGTCCCCAGTGTGTCTCCCAATATTAACCCAATATGCTGTATTTCACTGACCCTCACTGACTATAAAATACACCTTTATATATCACTAAAAAGAAAAAAAATTACCAAAATAACCATTATATTTTCTTATCACTTAGAACATTTTTAGGGGCGCCTGGGTGGCTCAGTCGGTTAAGTGTCTGACTTCGGCTCAGGTCATGATCTCACCGTTCGTGAGTTTGAGCCCTGTGTCGGGCTCTGTGCTGACAGCTTGGAGCCTGGAGCCTGCTTCAGATTCTGTCTCTCTCTCTCTCTCTCTCTCTCTCTGCTCCTCCCCTGCTCACAAGCGGTCTCTCTCTCAAAAATAAATAAAGATTTAAAAAATTTTAACAAAAAAAGAACATTTTTATATTTATTGAAAGAGAGGATTTACTTTACATTATACATCTATACTTTAGATGTATAATTTATTATACACTTTTGTGCATGCATGCAAAAAGAAAAAGATAAGCAAATAAATTGGTTAAAGCATTTCTGAAATTTATTTCAGAATCTCATTCTTTTTAATTTTTTGCCTCACAATGCCCACATTTTATTTTTTTAATACAGTGTCATACCCCATACTTTCAAGAGTATTGGTGATATAGCATTTTTAAAGGTTTATTTATTTCTTTTGAGTGAGAGAGAGAGAGAGGTGGGGAGGGACAGAGAGAGAGGGAGAGAGACTCTCAAGCAGGCTCCACTGGCAGTGAGGAGCTTGATCCAGGGCTTGATCCCATGATCTGCAAGATCATGACCTGAGTCTAAATCAAAAGTGGGGTGTTTGACTGAGCCGCCCAGGCGCCCCAATATAGCATTTTTTAAGAGAGGGATCCACTATCATCAATGGGATTTTCTTCCAAACCATTGATATTTATTCTGCAAGTTTTGATACTGGTACTTACTTGATTTTTCCAGAAGATATAAATGAAAACTTCTTAGACAAAACCTGGACTTCTCTTCTTTCCTCAAATGGTTCTTAAATGGGTTGTGGACTGAAATGTCCAGGAGTGGCATATTCAGTCATGCGATAGGAGTTAACCATTACAGTTGCGTATGAAATAGCATCTATGTCATGATCATTGCCCATCTGCTAGCACTTGTGACAGACTTTGATTTCAGATTCTCAGATTTCAGTTTGATAACTTGTGTATCTTGGAATCCATGAAGAACAGTAGTTGTATACAAATTTTAGTTATGTCAACATTTAATTAGACTTTATACCTGAGCCATGTATCATATATGTAACATGATTAATTTCTTCATATGAACTTTTGCTTTCCTAGAATAATAGCCTGTTTTTCATTTGCTTACTTTTCTATATTCTCCATAGTTATTTCTCTCCTAAGAAATTGTAAAACATTTGTAAATACTCTTTTCCACACAGACATGTCTTCTATTAGTCCCATTATTTTTTTCCTGGAGACATTTCTCCTGGAGCTTTATGGGTTAGGCTGGATTATTGTTCCCAATTCTTCACTTCCTTCCTGTTATTGAATTATACACCCATGCTTTTTCCATGTGACTTTGTAGTATCTTCCATTAGAGTAGGGGGGAGTATGTTTCCCCACCTCATTGATGTTGAGCTTAGCCCTATGACTTGCTTTGGCTCAAGAATGTTAATAGACATGAGAGGAGCAGAATATTTCAATGTACTTGTGTAATTTGGCTTGCTTCTTCCGCTTCTGCAATTTGCCATGAAAATAACGTGGCTTTGGTGGCTGCTGGTTCCAAGAGAATGAGAAAACATGGGGAGAAGACTTGAACTCAAACTTCAGTCCAGAGCCAAGCCCAGCTGAGCCCAGTTATATTGATTGAACCCGAGCCAATATGTAGACCCACGAACATGAAAAACATTTGTTTTTGTAAGCCACTGAGATTTTGAGGTTTTCTTTTATTACATAGAAAAAATTGACTAAATGCCTTCTGTCTTCTTGCAAAATCCTGCAAAAATCTTCCTGGACTAATTGTTACTTTGCAGAGCTATTTTCCTGAGATATTCCTTTGCCCATCTATCAGGCCAGATACCCTATTTACTGATTTCTGTGACTTTCTTTTTCTTGGTTTATTTCCTTGTTTGAATGGAGCATATCCTAAAGTAGCTTCCTGAGAAAGGGTGCATAATAGGCACATTTCTTGAGCCCCCTTCATATCTGATTAACATGTTGATTAGGCTATCACATTTCATTAAGAATTTGGCCAGGTATGAATTTCCAGGTTGAAAATAATTTTCTTCCAGAATTTGAAGGCATTTCACCATTGTCTTTCTTTTTTTTTTTTTTTTAATTTTTTTTTCAACGTTTTTTATTTTTGGGACAGAGAGAGACAGAGCATGAACGGGGGAGGGGCAGAGAGAGAGGGAGACACAGAATCGGAAACAGGCTCCAGGCTCCGAGCCATCAGCCCAGAGCCTGACGCGGGGCTCGAACTCACGGACCGCAAGATCGTGACCTGGCTGAAGTCGGACGCTTAACCGACTGCGCCACCCAGGCGCCCCTCACCATTGTCTTTCAATTTCCTATGTTGTTTCTGAGGGATGTAATTATAATTTCTTACTTTTAAAAATGGTTTTAAACTTTATTTATTCATTTTGAGGGGTGGGCAGAAAGAGAGAGAGAGAGAGAGAGAGAGAATCCAAAGCAGTCTCTGCACTGTCAGTGCAGAGCCAGAGGTGAGGCTCCAACTTGTGAACCATGAGATCATGACCTGAGCTGAAGTTGGACATTTAAACGACTGAGCCATGCAGGTGCCCCTAATTTTTTTAAAGTTTGTTTTGAGAGACGGAGAGAGAGGGAGAGAATGAGCTGGGGAGGGGTAGAGAGAGAGAGAGGGAGAGCGAGAATCCCAAGCAGGATCCTTGCTGTCAGTGGAGAGCCTGATGTGGGGCTTGATCCCTATGAGATCATGACCTGAGTTAAAATCAAGAGCTGGATGCTTAGCCCAATGAGCCACTCAGCCACCCCTCTCATTTTCCATTTCTTTTTGTTATACTTTTTGAGAGATTTTCTCAAGTTTATCTTCTAATTATTTTATGGATTAAAAAAATTAGTTAACATATCTTAAAATTGCAGAAGTTATCTCTGTTCTGTTATTGTTACTTTTTAAAAAAAGAATCTTATTTTTTGTTTCATGGTTATATTATTTTTTCTTATCTCTCTTTATTATTCATCTTTATATTTTTTGGACAATTTTCTTCTATTGTTTTCTGTATTTTCTGCTTTTTTCTAGTTTTCTTCTTTTTTAAGTTCTATTTATTTATTTTTGAGAAAGAGAGAGAGAGAGAGAGAGGGATAGAGAGCACACAAGTGGGGGACAGAGAGAGAGGGAGACAGAGAATCCCAAGTAGGCTCCACACTCTCAGTGCAAAGCCCAACGTGGGGCTTGATTTCACAAACTGTGAGACCATGACCTGAACTGAAACCAAGAGTCAGACACTTAACCAACTGAGCCACTGGGTGCCCCTAGTTTTCTTCTTGATTATATTTTTGGCTTTTATGCTCAAGCTTTCCTCACATGTCTGGTGACCCTTGTTTCTTTTCATATTTAGGAGTGAAGTATCAAAGTTTGTTGGGAGCTCTCTCTGTGTGTCCAGAGCTTGTGAAATGTGGTTTCTCTGTATGGTCATTGGTTAAGGACTCATCCATTTTTTTTTTTTAAATTTTTTTTTTTTTCAACGCTTTTTATTTATTTTTGGGACAGAGAGAGACAGAGCATGAACGGGGGAGGGGCAGAGAGAGAGGGAGACACAGAATCGGAAACAGGCTCCAGGCTCCGAGCCATCAGCCCAGAGCCTGACGCGGGGCTCGAACTCACGGACCGCGAGATCGTGACCTGGCTGAAGTCGGACGCTTAACCGACTGCGCCACCCAGGCGCCCCCCATTTTTTTTTTTTAATGTAAAATGTTACATCTATAGATCTTTTCTCTATGATATTTTAGTATCTCTAGAGAGAAATCTGTCAAGGTTCTGCCCAAGAAGGAAATGTGCCTGGCTGCCATTGCTTTTGAAGCTATGTGGCAGAAGTAGCCGGGGTATATTTTGGGAACAGCTTTTATACCTCACTTTTTGTTGTTCTTGGTGGTCCTGAGCCTGAAGGCTCTCTGGTTGGCTTCTTCCATAGGCTAACACTTCAGTTTCCTGTTTCTTCGGGGAAGGGGTAATTAGCTGACCAGGATGTAGGAGGAGACCTGGAAGTCTTACTGCATCAAAAAAAAATTTTTTTAAACATAAAAAAAAATTTTTTTAATGTTTATTTTTGAGACACAGAGACAGAGACAGAGCAGGGGAGGGGCAGAGAGAGAAAGAGGGAGACACAGAATCCAAAGCAGACTTCAGACTCTGAGCTTTCAGCACAGAGCCCAATGTGGGGCTCAAACTCACAGACTGAGTTCATGACCTGAAGTCGGATGCTTAACTGACTGAACCACCCAGGTGCCCCATATGTTTACTTATTATTATTTTTTTTTAGAGAGAGAGACAGAGAGAGAGACAGAGAGAGAGAGAGAGAGACGGAGAGAGAGGAGAGAGGGAGAGAGAGAGTACACGGGGGAGGGGCGGAGAGACAGGGAGACACAGAATCCGAAGCAGGCTCCAGGCTCTGAGCTGTTAGCACAGAGCCCAAAGCGGGGCTTGAACTCACGGACCTCGAGATCATGACCTGAGCCAAAGTCAGACGCTTAACTGACTGAGCCACCCAGGCACCTCAGTCTTATTGCATTTAAAAAATAAAATATATTTACAGTCCTGGAGTTTCCTGGAGTCCTGTGGTATAAATTTGATTTTTTTTTTTTTTTTTACATCCACTCTGTAGCTATTGGGCGTTTAGTTTTCTTAGTTCTGCTATTCATTTTTCTCAGTTCTGCTTTCCCTATTCAGTTTCCACTTGTAATAGAGTACAGAAATGTACTGAGAGAAAAAGTTTATAATTTCACTAACTCAAAATAAAAATACATATATTAGGCCAGATGATTTAAGAAAGACAGGGGCGCCTGAGTGGCTCAGTGGGTTAAGCACTGACTTCGGCTCAGGTCATGATCTTGTGGTCCATGGGTTCTGTCTCTCAAAAATAAACAAACATTAAAAAAAAAAAAAGAGAAATAGAAAGTGATATATAAAGTGTCTTCCTCCTTTCTTCCCCTAGTCCTTCTCTCAAAAGGTAATCTTTGTGAATACTTTTCTCCTAGAAATAAAAAAAAAAAAGCCCGTGTGTGTGTGTGTGTGTGTGCGCGCGTAAGTGTACATACACATACACAAAGGGGATAAAACCATAATGTATATGAACTAGATTTTTCCCCATAATATTCCTGGAGATATTTCATTATTGGCACATACAGATTCATTCTGTTCTTATTAGTTGTGTAGTATTTATAATTTATTGTGATGAACACAATGGTTTTGAAACAATATTTCTTTTTTCAAAAGTTTTTAATGTTTATTTTTGAGAGAGAGAGAGAGAGAGAGAGAGAGAGAGAGAGAGAGAGAGAGAGAGAGCATGAGCTGGGGAGGGGCAGAGAGAGAGGGAGACAAGAATCCGAAGCAGGGTCCAGGCTCTGAGCTGTCAGCACAGAGCCTGATGCAGGACTTGACCTCAGGAACTGTGGAATCATGACCTGAGCTAAAGTCAGATGATTAACCAACTGAGCCACCCAGGCACCCCTGAAACAATATTTCTAGAGCACTATGCAAATTATAAATTATAGAATCCTTTCTAGTAAGTTCTTTTTGTAGAGCAAACAATTATTTCAAGCTAATTAATACTTACCCAGTATTTTTTCAGGCATGTACACTTGCACTTTATTTTTTAGTTTATTAGTTTAAGTAATCTGTACACCTGACGTGGGGCTCAAACTCATGACCCCAAGATCAAGCGTCACATATTCCCCCGACTGAGCCAGCCAGGTGTCTCTGTACACTTGTATTTTAATACATCAAACTTTCTTATTTTAAAATTTAAATAAACTTTCTATTTTGACAGAGAGAGAGAGAGAGAGAGAGAGAGAGAGAGAGCACAAGTGAGGGAGGGGCAGAGACAAGGAGAGACAGAATCCTGAGCAGGCTTCACACCATCAGCGCAGAGCCCTATGTGGGGCTTGAATTCAGGACTGTGAGATCATGACCTGAGCTGAGATGAAGAGTTGGATGCTTAACCCACTGCACCACCCAGGCACCCCAATACATCAACCTTTCTTAAAATGATCCCACCTGCAAATAACAGATGACCACATATATAGTCACAAGGGTTTCAGGTGAAATGCTCAGCGAGGCAGTGAGCAAGATTTTTGGGAATCTTTTGGTTGCAAGAAACAGAAATTTCACCTGAAAGTAAACTCCAGCTAAATGAAAAAAGAAAGTTGGTTTTAGGGATACTCTGTTGTCTTATAGGACCTAACAGCAGGTGGGCTTCAGGGAAAACTGGGACCAGAGACCCAGACACCATTGTAACTCTCTCTGACCTTTAGCTCTGCTCCTCTCCAGTCTGTTCTTTACTCTCAGCTCATCAGTTTCTTCCACTACTCTGCCCCCCAGAGCAGATAACTTGGCCATGGCCAGCTCCAGAGCTGTACATCTTAGGTACTCTAAAGAGAGCCTTGAGGTTCTCTCTCAAGCTCTGGTTTTAAAATTTCTTGGTGGGGGGAGAAAGGGGAGTCTGGTTGGTCCAGCTTGGGTCATAATAGGTTATCACATTAGGACCAGTAAAATATATCCAGATGTATATCCAGAGAGCAATGGATGGCCATGAATGGACCAACATGACAGCAACCTTGAAAAGCATTTGGATGGTGTTAGTGGGTGGGGGACAGCGTTGCTATCAGAAGGAGAATCCTGAGCCGACTGTTGCCTAGGGGTCTTCCATTACTAAGTCTTCTAATTTCTTGATGGACACTTCCTAGAAGGGGTAAGATTTCAGTGGTGCCATAATTTGAAGAAAATCAAAGCCCTCAGCGAAGGTTCCAAAGGTTCCCTAGGTCACAGAAAGACCCTAGCCAAAGATACCTTTACCAGTTTGGAGGCCACCAACACACCCTTTTCTGGGCCTCCAATGTTGTGTGATCCTTCCAATCAAAAGTGGAAAGCAGCAGGCATTATTGTTAAATAGTGGCTCAGAGGGAGATCTACATCTCTTAATATAGATCAAAGTTTCTCTTTGATACCATATTCCATCTTCCTGAAGAACCCCCTTTAACATTTCTTGTAATGCAGGTCGAATGGTAATGAATCCTCTCAGTTTGTATTTGTATGAAAAAGTGTTTCACTTTCATTTTTGAAATACTTTCACTGGGTATGGAATGCTGAGTTGACAGTTTCTTCCTTCAGCACTTTAAAGATGTTATTCTCTTGTCTTCTGGCCTGCAGAGGTTTTGGTGAGAAGTATGCTTTGTTCCCCGTATAATGTGTCTTTTTTCTTTGGCTGCTTTCAAGATTTTTCTCTTTATTTTTGGTTTTTGGAATTTTAAATATATGATGTGTCCAGGCATGTGTAGTAGTTTAAAAATATATATATGAATTCTTTGATGCTTTAAAAGGTGGAGCTTTATTCTTCTTTTAAGTTTGAGATGGACTTAGAAACTTACTTCCTGTTCCCTCAGGTATTTTAATTTGTAGTAATTTTTTTGTATTGAGGTAGAATTAACATATAACATATTAGTTTCAGGTATATGACATGATTTGACATTTATGTTATCACAAAATAACCACAACAATATCTAGTTAACATCTATCATTATATAGTCAAATTTTTTATTTACATATCGCCATGACTCATTTATTATATAACTGGAAGTTTGTATATTTTGATTGCTTTTACCGATTTTCCCCAGCCCCCACTGAACTGTTCTCTGTATAAGTTTTTTTTTTTTTTCAAGATTCCACATATGAGTGAGATCATATGGTATTTGTCGTTCTCTGACTTGTTTAACTTAGTATAATGCCCTCAAGGTCCATCCATGTTTCACAAATGGCAAGATTTCATTGTTTTTATGGCTGAATATTCTGTATCTTGGATATTATAAATAATGCTGCAGTGAACATGGGGGGGGGGGGCATATATCTTTCTGAGTTAGTGTTTTTGTTTTCTCCAGGTAAATACCCAGAAGTGGAATTGATGGATCACAGGATCCAAACTAAAAATCAAAAAAAATTTTAATTTTTTGAGGAACCTCCCTATCGTTCTCCATAGGAGACTTACTTCTAATGAAGAGAATATGGTGGGAATAATGGTGTGCTACTTCTGAGACCTAGATCATACTAGATAAGGTTGCTTCTGCTTCACTCTTAGATTGCTCTAGGGATACTAACTGCCACACTGTGAGGATTTTAAGCTGGTATGCTTTAGTGACCAGGAAATTATAATTGTTTTATATATTTGTTAGAATAAGCCAGCTGACTGAAGAGATACTGTAATGGGAAGAAACTATCAAAGATAAAAACCCAAGTTGTGACATTAGGCCACAGAAAGCTTGAGTGACTTGCTCTTCCAGAAAGCACCTGGTAAGCATCTATACTGTGTCTGAGTATGTCCAGATAAACCACAGAAATTAAGCAGAGTTAGACCCTAAAACAGTTTTGTAATTTTAACCTGCTGGGATATGAACCTTGACTTCTTTGATAAGCTGTATTAAAATGAAGTTCATTTACCTTTTTAAAATTAATAGACTTTATTTTTTAGAGCAGCTTTAGGTTCACAGCAAAACTGAGTGGAAAGTATAGAGTTCCCATATACTCCCCCATCCCTAGAAAGCTTCCCCACTATCAACATCACCATCGGAGTGGTACATTTGTTACAACTGATGTTACAACATATCATTATAAACCAGAGTCCATAGTTTACAGCAGGATCCATTCCATGGGTTTTGACAAATGTATGGCATGCACTCAACAATATCTAATATACAGAAGAGCTTCATTGCCTTAAAAATCCCCTATGCTCCACTTCCTCTCTGTCCCACTCAAGCTTCCAGCAACTGCTGATGTTTTTTACTGTCGCTATGGCTTTGTCTTTTCCAGAATGTCATATAGTTGGGATCATACAGTATGTAGCCTTTTCACATTGGCTTCTTTCACTAGTAATATGAATTCGTGGTTTCTCCATGTCTTTTTGAGGCTTGATAGCTTGTATCTTTTTAGCGCTGAATAGATGTACCACAGTTTGCTTACCCACTTGCCTATTAAGGAATATCTTGGTTATTTCCAAGTTTTGGCAATTATGAATAAAGCTACTATAAATTTTGTGTGTAGCTTTTGTGTGGATTTTTCAACGCATTTGGGTAAATACCAAGCAGCATGACCTGCAGGATCCTATGGTAAAAGTATTTTTAGTTTTGTAAGAACTAAAATAGTTAAACTGTGTTTCAAAGTGGCTGGACTGTTATGCATTCCCACCGGCAATGAATGAGAGTCCCTGTTGCTCCACATCCTCACCAGCACTGGTGCTTCAGATTCTTTTCTAATGTGTGTGTAGTGATATTTCATTGTTTTAATTTGCAATTCATTAGTGATGTAGGATATTGAGCATCTTTTCACGTGCTTATTTGCTGTCTTTTTTTGGAGAGGTGTCTGCTCAGATCTTTTGCCCATTTTGTAATCTGGTTGTTCATTTTTTTTCTGTTGAATTTTAAGAGTTCTTTGTACATTGTGGGTACCAGTCTTTAGTCAGATTATGTAGTTTGCAAATATTTTCTCCCAGTCTATGATTTGTCTTCTCATTCTCTTGACATTTAGCTTTGATGCTTTTAAAATGCTTATTTTCTAAATGATTTTTTCTTTAAATTGAGGTATAATTTTCTTGATACAAAAAACCTAAGATAATTCACATGTCATAAAAGTCACCCTTTAAAGTGTACAATTAATTCACTGGTTTGCACAAAGTTGTTCAACCATCACCACTATGTACAGAAAATTTTCCTCACTCCAAAAAGAAACCTATTATCATTCCCATTTCCCTCTCCTCTTGGCAACCACTAATCTACTTTGTCTCTATGGATTTGCCTATCTGGACATTTTCATATAAATGGAATCAGAATACGTAATCTTTTGTAACTGGATCCCATTACATTTAATATGTTTTCAAGGTTCATCTTCATGTTGTTGCATATACTTCATTCTTTTTATGGCTGAGTATTCCATTGTATGGAT
The DNA here is from genome assembly GCF_028018385.1 of Neofelis nebulosa. Classification (NCBI taxonomy): domain Eukaryota; kingdom Metazoa; phylum Chordata; class Mammalia; order Carnivora; family Felidae; genus Neofelis; species Neofelis nebulosa. Next base: position 59,515,500 of record NC_080791.1, on the reverse strand, counting down.
ACATCATATTGTATCTATTCATCAGTTTGATGGACTTTTGGATGGTTTCCACTTTTTTGCTTTTAACATTCACGTAACAAGTTTTTGTGTGTGTTTTATGACACAGGTATATACTTGGGACTGTAATTGCTGGGACCTATAGAAACTTTTTTTTTTTTTTTTTTTTTTTTAATGTTGAGAGAGAGAGTGCATGCACACGAGTGGGGAAGGGGCAGAGAGAGGAGAGAGAATCCCAAGCATGCTCTGCACTGCCAGTGCAAAGCCCGGCATGGGGCTTGAACTCATGAACCATGAGTTCATGGCTTGAGCTGAAACTAAGAGTCACTTAACCGACTGAGCCACCCAGGGATCCCTGAAAGTTGTTTAATCTTCCCAGGGATTGCTAGACTCTTCCAAAGTGATTGCATCATTTTACATTCCCAAATCTCCACTTCATCACTTGTTATTGTCTATATTTTTGATTATAGCCATTCTACTGGGTGTATAGTGGTATCTCATTGCAGTCTTGATTTGCATTTCTCTGATGGCTAATGATGTTTTGCTTATTGCCCATTTGTACATTTTTGGAGAAATATCTCTTCAGACCTTTTCCCCATTTTACAATTAGGTTATTCATCTTTTTATTGTTGAGTTGTAAAAGTTCTTGAAGTGTAGTTACTGTTGATAAGATGTAGGATGTGACAGTGACATAGGTGAGTGAAGTGAGCAGGGGCAGAAAAAGATCATTAAATATAAGTAAAGCAGAGAGTTGGAACAGTCATTCATGGTAAGTTAAAGCCACCAAGAATAATGGCATGTGTGGGGAAAAGAGAAAGTGATACTACAGGAGCTAAAACCTTCCCTGTATGAGGGACATTGAGAGTTCAGTAGAAAGAACAATGACAGAAGGGTTGGGATAGTAGTCAGACTGCTTAATTTTAAAAGCTGGAAGAAAGGATGAGAAATAATCACAGAGCAGCAGTGGGGGGCTCACTTCCTGGGTATGACAATAAAAGCAGCCTCCACTTAGGAAGGCTACAGGGGAAGCAACAGTTTATGGGACAGCCAAAGTAAGCAGTCCCTTTAGGGGACAATTAAGGTGAAGAGTGATGCAAACATTCCAACAAGAAGGTGCCTATATAGAATTTGATTATAGGGGCACCTGGGTGGATCAGTCGGTTAAGCATCCAACTTCAGCTCAGGTTATGATCTCGCGGTCCGTGGGTTCGAGCCCCGCGTCGGGCTCTGTGCTGACCGCTCAGAGTCTGGAGCCTGTTTCGGATTCTGTGTCTCCCTCTCTCTCACCCTCCCCCATTCATGCTCTGTCTCTGTCTCAAAAATAAACGTTAAAAAATTTTTTAATAAAAAAAAAAGGATTATAGAAGGCAAGTGCCGGAAGGCACAGGCAAAGGGCTGGGAAGGGGAGCAGTATGTGTGATGTGGTGGTAGATGACCAATGAGGTTCAGACGCTTGGGATTACTGTGACAAACCTGTGAGGCATGGTGGGATTAGACTTGACTCTTAGGCGGTGGTGAGCAAATAGTTCCAGGACTGTGGTCGAGGCTACATTCCTTATTTCTGCAACTGGTCATGGCCCAGAGGTGGGGGTGGGTGGGGTGGCACTCCAGTGACTTCCCTCCTCTTCTACTCATTCCATATTCTCCTTGCCCTATGTCATCTCCTTAGATCATTAGTGTTATTTGCCTAGTAGGTGATCCAAATCTTTGTTCTTTAAAAATCCGAGTGGTCCTAGTATCTAATACCTAATACATAGTATCAATTAGGACCACAACAAAATAGAAAATTGCTTAGATGTAAAAAACATGGAAATAAATCTGAGGAAAGTTCTGGAGTGTTCTTTTCAGATTCACCTATTTTTTATACTGTCCTTTCTTGCATTATGGTTTCCAGTCTTCCCTTTATCTCTCTGAACATTTTAAACATATATAAATTCAGATTCTTTTAACAATTTTGAGTAATCTCTACATGTAAGTGGTGGCCAAACGCACAACCCTGAGATCAAGAGTTGCAGGTTCCACCAACTAAGCCAGTGAGGCACCCTTCAGACTCTTTTAAAAACAATTCTTGGGAGTGTAATCTCTCCCATTTGTTCTTTCCTTGGTTTGTTGTTTCTTCTCCTTCTTCTTCTTTTGTAACTTTTTCAATTTCTCCCTGTAAGCTCATTTTTAATAGGACTTGTTTTCCCATGGGTTCCTTTGTGAAAAGCTGATTATGGGAATATCCTTAAAGAACAGTAACTCCTTGACTTCCACTGTCACAAATCCTTTGACTTTTGGGTTCCCATTCATTTCTGGCACCTTGGGATCTCCCATTTTTAGTTCAAGCCCAGTTATGTGTTAAACTTTTTGTTGTTGTTACATATTATTTCCATGTTTGAGGGTGGGAAGGGATTTTGCCTGTAACTACTCCATTTGTTGCAAACTGGTCCGAAGTCAGCCCAAAGGGTCTTTTGAAAACATAAATATGGTAATTTCATTCCCTTAGATGGCATTCAAAGCACTATGAAATTAGGAAACTTGCTTCTCTAGCTTCATTTTCCAATGCTTTCTCCTCTTTTCCACATCCAGATACAGTCTCCACATTCTAGTCATAGATGACTCTTCTCTTTCCTTTCTCTCTCATTGTACCTAGGGTGTGTGTTGGTGGGAGTTAAACGGACTCATTCTCTAGTTTGCACACTATTAAGTAGTTACTGCCAGTAGTAGTAGCTTGTATGTTCTAAGAGCTAGATCCAGAAAACAGGATCTCCAGGTGCCTTCACATCTAGACACTGCAGTGTAACATGAGTTTAGTTAACTTAAAAAAATTTTTTAATGTTTATTTTTGAGAGAGAGTGAAAGAGAGAGAGAGAGAGAGAGAGAGAGAGAGAGAGAGAGCGAGCGAGCACATGAGCAGGGGAGGGGCAGAGAGAGAGAGGGAGACACAGAACCCGAAGCAGCGTCCAGGCTCCGAGCTGTCTGCACAGAGCCCAATGAGGGGCTAGAACTAACAAGCCGCAAGATCATGACCTGAGCTGAAGTTGGACACTCAACTGACTGAGCCACCCAGGCACCCCTAGTTAACTTTAAATTAAAAATGCTGTTGAGTCGTTAGGTTTACACTGAATTATATATTGAGTCATACTTTTCAAGAACTTGGTATATCTTTTCATTTTATGCCCTTCAGTAGGATTTTCTTAAGTTTATTCTTAAATATTTTATAATTTTGAATAGGTAACACATTAATATGGTTCAAAATTAAAAGTATAAAAATGAATATCGTGAATTTTCCACTTCCATTGCTATCCCCCTCTCTCTACCCAATTCCCCTTTCATAGGTAATTTTTTTGTATATATGAACAAATATACATATGTATTTGTTGCAACTGAATGAAATACCTTTCTTTTGTTACTGTTTTCTAGTTGACTACTGCTAGAATAGAAAAAAAGCTATTGACTTTTATACATTTACCTTTTATTCATACTTACCAAATTTCCTTATTATGCTACTAGGTTTTAGTATAGTCTCTTGGATTTCCTAAATACACAGTTGTATTTCACCAAAACAAGATAAGTTATTATTTTCCAGTATTTTCATCAATTATTTAGTTTTCTTGCCTAATTGTTTTCAGTTGAATTTTCAAAGTAATGTTGAATCCTGTCTTATTTCAGACTTCAATAAAAACAGCTTTAGTATTCACTATTAGAAATGTTTGCAATTGTTTTTTGATGAATTATCTTTTCCTTTTACTTAAAGCTTTATTTTACATTAAAAAAAATTTTTTTAAGGAATCTCTATGTCCAATATGGGGCTCAAAATCAGGACCCCAAGATCAAGTTACATGCTCTACTGGCTGAGATAGCCAGGCACCCTTAGAGCTTTATTTTTATATCATAAATCATTAAAACTGAAAATTTTTATTCAATGATTTTTCAGCATATACTGATAAAATATTTTATCTCCTTTAATTTAGCAAACTTTATTTGAAATAATTTTAGAGTTAGAGAGAAGTTCCAAAAATAATATAAAGAATTCCTATATATCCTTACTCAGATTTCCCACCTGTTAATACTTTACTCTTTTGTTTTATCATTGTGGGTGTGTATGTGTACATGTGTATACATATATGAGTCCATGCATCTGTATGTATGTATGTATGTATGTATGTATGTATATATGTATATATAGTTATATAAAGTTTCCAGATACATTTGCAAATTTTTACCTTTAACCTCTAAATACTTCAATGTAGATTTTATAAAAACAAGGACATTCTCTTAATCATATATTATTAAAATAAGAAAATTGATATTGATCTGACATTTAAATAATCCAGTTTTTTTTTTTTTTTTTTTTAAGTAAGCTCTACACCCAACACAGGGCTTGAATCTGAGATCAAGAGTCGCATGCTCTACCAACTGAGCCAGCCAGGCTCTTCGTTCTTGATGTAGTGACTTATATTAATAAATTTCTAATACTGAGGTTTGTACCACTGAAATAAACCTAATATGATCATAGCATACAATTCAACTTTGTTTTATTTGGAATTTTTAATCTATAGGCATAGGTGAGATTAGGCTAGGGCATTCTTTTAGGCACTATCAGGTTGGAGTATTAATCTTATGCTGGCCTTTGAAAATCAGCCAAACATCTTCCCATCTTATCCCACAGTCTGAAGCAACTTATAATTAAAAATTGTAACTCATCTATTTGTTGGGCTGGATGACAGCTTCAAGTGGTGTTCACCTTGTGACAATTCAATGAACTGTATACTTGTGATTTGTGCATTTTCCCACATATATTTCAATAAAAGAAGTTTAAGTAGGGGCGCCTGTGTGGCTCAGTCGGTTAAGTGTCCAACTCTTGATCTCAGCTCAGGTCTTGAGATTGAGACTGTGTTGGGCTCTGTGCTGGGCGTGGAGCTTGCTTAAGAGTTTCTCTCTCTCCCTCTAGCACTAATGTGTGCTCTCTCTCTAAAAACAAAACAAAACAAAAAAGTTTAAAAGAACATGATTTTTTAAAAGGATAAATGTTTAATAACCTTTCCAATTTTTTCTTTGGTAATTAATTGGTCTATTCAAAGTATGTTTTGGGTCAGTGTTTGCTAGGAAATTATCTATTGTTTCCAAATTTGTTGCCATAGAAATCTCCTAAAATTTAAAAAGTTTCCATATTTACATGGTTTCTCATTCTTAATTCTGCAGGGTTTTTGTTTGTTTGTTTTTTGCTGTTTTTCTATTTATCAAGCTGAGGTTTTATTTATTTTATTGGTGTTTTCAGAGTCATTTTTCTCCTTGTCCTTTTTTTTTTTTTGGTTTCCTACTTTTTTAAAAAGTTTATTCATTTTGAGAGAGAGAGAGAGAGAGAGAGAGAGAGAGAGAGAGAGAGAGAGAGAGAATGAATCCCAAGCAGGTTCCTCGATGTCAGTGTAGAGTGTGACATGGTGCTCATTCCCACAAACCATGAGATCATGACCTGAGCTGAAATCAAGAGTAGGACGCTTAACCAATCGAGCCACCCAGGTGTCCCAGTTTTCCTACTTTTTAACTTCAGGTTTTATCTTTATTGGTCCATTTTCTATTTTTGTATGGTTTAAATGTGTTTCTTTCCTAAATCTCTAAAACAATCACTACACATCTTTGAGTTTTTCTTTCTGAATAATAAGTGTTACATTTTAATTTTCGAGCCCAGTCTCACGCATTCCAGGATACTCAGTATGGGATCAGGGTCTTACTTTACCCTCCAATCCTGGCAGGTCCTTCTGGCTGGGCACAAAATCATGACAAATAAATGTGTCCTTGTTGAATAAATGATACTGTTCTGTCCTGGGACCCACTGTGAAGATCTGTGCTTGCTGCAAGGCCCACCCACCCATCCAAATACCTGGAGCATCTGTCATATGCTGGCACTGTGTCAGGTCTTATGAATAGGGCAGTGAACTAAACAAGTATCTGCCCTCTGGGTGTTTATATTCTAGTGACAAATACAGACACAGAACAAGTAATACAAGTGAACTAAGTATTGCCTAGGATGCTCTGGAAGTGATGATAGGGACCCAACATCACTTAGGAGGTCTACCTAAGAATCTGCAGAAGTAGTAATACTTAAGTTCCTCAAAATCTGAGGATCTACTCTGTCTCCTACTTTCCTCTCAGGAAGGTGGCCATTGGGTTTTCTAATATGAAAGTTGTCTGGTCTTGAGTTATATGTCTATTGCTCCTAGTCACAGCGGATTGAACCAAAGACTGACAGCCAGGCATACGAACTTAATCCAATAGGAATGTTCCACATAGGATGGTCACTAACTGACTGAATTAGAGCCCCTAAGGGAAGTCTGAACACCAAACAGAGTGAAAGGAGAAGAAACAGAGATAGCAGAAGAAGAGAAAAAGAAAAGTAAAGTATAATAGTGTCACAAATCCTATGGTATGGGATTGGAACTGTAGGTATCACCTGAACTCATGATTTTTAATAATATACATATAGACACAATAATAAATCCAGATGTGCGTGATGTGTGTGTTAACATAAATACACATATTTCTTTAGCTCTGTATGCTGAAAGGGCCTAGAAATAATGACACCGCAGTAGCAATGAATACATCTGATGCCCATTCTCAAGTGAAAGGAACCAGGAGCTACCTGGGGAAATAACTGATGCCAGGGCTAGAACAAGAAAAATATGAATGAGCCTGGAACATCCTGTGGTGCTAGAGAGTAAGGAAGTACTTAAAAAAAAAAAAAAAAAAATGATGGGGACAATGCTGAAACAACACAGAAGCCAACTTGAGAGAGTTCCTGATGGCCAAATCTGGGCCAGTATGAGCAACAAATTAACTATTTTAGTATTAGATTATAACCCATAGAATAAAACAAATATCCATTAGTTTATACTGATATAAATTATTGGATAAATATATGGGGGAAAAGAGATAGCTCTTCCCCACAGTAGAATGCCAACTAATACAGATAAAATAAGTAAACAGAAAGTCATCATTAGGTCAACACAGCATTAATACTTGTAAACAAAAGCCACTTGGTTTTTGGATGCTAAAATTAGTGGGCAAAAAGTCTAAGAATAAATAAGACATTGACACAGCTTCAAAGTATCTCCCCACAAGATTCTTACTAATTTCCAAGGGGAAATTAGTAATTTTACAGTGGAGAAACCTGGTACACACCACCTCAGCCACGTGATCAGAAGTAACATCACCACCTGCTACGAGGCACTAGAGGGGCACATCATCAGTTCTGGGGTAGTTTTGTCAAAAATGCAAACCCTCAATCTAATCACATGAAAACAGAAGACAAATCAAATTGAGGAACATTCTACAAAACAACTGGCCTGGACATTTCAAAAGTGTCAAGGTCATGAAAGGCAAAGAAAAATGGAGGCATTGTCACAGGGTGAAGGAGATGAAGGAAACAGGACAACAAATGTAACATGGACCAAAAAAGGAGGGCAGCACCTGGGTGGCTCAGTTGGTTAAGCATCTGACTCTTGATTTCAGCTCAGGTCGTATCTCACAGTTTGTGAAGCTGAGCTCTGCATTGGCTCTACGCTGACAGTGCGGAGCCTGCTTGGGTTGTCACCCTCCCCCTCCCCCATATGCGCGTTTGTGCATGCAGCACTCTTGCTCTCAAAATAGACTAACTTTGGAAACAAAACAAACAGGGGCACCTGGGTGGCTCAGTTGGTCAAGCATCCGACTTCGGCTCAGGTCATGATCTCACTGTTCCTGGGTTCGAGCCCTGCATCGGGCTCTGTGCTGGCAGCTCAGAGCCTGGAGCCTGCTTCGGATTCTGTGTCTCCCTCTCTCTCTGCCCCTCCCCCACTTGTGCTCTCTCTCTCTCAAAAATAAACAAACATTAAAACAATTAAAAACAGAAAAACAAAACAAGACAAAAACCCCCACAAAATGTAACATGGGATCCTGGATTGAACTTTGGGTCAGAAAAAGGGCATCAGCGGGAAACCTCGCAAAATCTGAATGTCTACATAGTACTGCATCAATGTTAATTTCCTGCTTTTAATAACTATACTACAGTTTTTAAGATGTTACTATTACGAGAAGTGAGGCGAAGGGTATACGAGAACTCTACCATTTTTGCAACATAAGTCTAAACTTATTTCAAAACAAGAAGCTGTAGCAGTAGTAGTAATAATAAAAAGAACAGCAGTCACTGAGGTAGGGAACAGCAGGCAGCTCCTTGAGGGGCTGGACAGTGATTACTGGAGCATCTGCTGGAGCCCATGTCTTAGCTTCTGTCTGCTTCATACCCACCATACTGTCATGGCATTCCTCCATCACCTGCCCCCATTTTCTGCTTCATGAAAGAGATCAGCTAACACAAAAGGAGAGTTCTAAAATGGCCCTGCAGGACGATGGAGTGGTCATCAATGGTGCCTACTGTCGATGGAGCCCAAGGATGCACCAGGCCTTGCTGTGCCCTGCTAAGCTGGGGTTGAAACGTGGCTGGTTTGTGGAATGCCCTTGGGGGATGGTGTGCAGCCCCTCTGCTTAGTGACAAAGAAGGAGACTGCATGGGGAAGCTATTCATTCCAGACTTAGTTGGGACAGCAGGATAGAAAGAGCTGCTACAGACGTCATGGCCACTTGGGCACAGGACTGACTTCATTCTCTCTCTCCCTACAGCTCCCCAATGTCTGTGTTAGTCTCCTGAAGGAGGTCCCATAGAGCTGAGCTTGCTTGGTGATTTGGTACTGTTGTCCAGTTCCAGAGCAGAGCAGGGTAGTGACCCAGTCAGCCTTCCTCCTAGAGGTGCCTTATCCTGGTTTAGTCCCAAAGCTGGAGAAACATGGTCTGGCCTGACACCAGAATGTGTGGGGAGGGGGAGTAGCTACCACATGGCAGTGGAGTGGGGAAGGATTCTATGGGTCCCTTCTCGTTGGAATTTTAGGGCATGGGAAAGAGGTAGCCTCAGCCTACACTGTAAAACCTCTGTGCCTGGGCCTCTGCATTCTTTCTCTACAATCTGTGCAGACATTATGGGGACTCAGTTGCATGAGGGCCAGCAGAGGGTGGCAGACAGGTCACAGCCTGGTCCCTGTCTTTCCTGAGCCAGATCTGTTCTTAGCTGTCAAACTTCTGAGCTTCCTCGGACCGTGATAAAGTTCCAGAGAGTATACAGGCCATGGGGATCATGCTGAAGGATAGAGAAAAGGGACCTCCTTCTCCTCCCTGCTCTGAAGAGGGTGGGAAGACAGCCCCTCTCCTGGGGACCTGTTAGCAAATTTTGGGCCCATAACAAATGGTCCAGGGGAAGGCAAAACCCCTATTTTTGATTTTGAGGCTAAGGAGGGGTCTTCCTGTGGCTGTGGAGGTAAACAGGCCTTAGGCTGGGTGGAGACGAGGTAAAGGGCATGAGGGGAAGATAGGGCGGTTGCCATGCCACAGCCGAGGGGCCTTTATTGGATGTTGAGGGCATGTATAGGTAGGTAAGTAGAAGCTAGAGACTGTGGCACATCTTCTCAGGGTGTAGCGGTGCCCGGATGTCCAGTTTGTGGGTCTTGCTGTCCTTGTCGATGATCTCCAGCCGCAGCTTGGGTGGACGCTTCTCAGCCTGAGGTGAGGGCAGTTCAGGGCTCTTGAGCAGCTGCTTGTCTGAGTCCTCCACAGTGATACGCAGAGTACAGCCCCCTGGCAGCAGATCCTGTTCATAGGCGGCTGCCAGCTGGTTCACCACACGGCGTTCTACCTGCAGGTGACAGGTGAAGTGGTCGTCACCGCTGTGGCCTGGGCTAGCATGTGGCCTGAGCCTGGAGCCCAGGCTCCATCACTTACTGCTAGGGCAAGTCAGAAACCTCTGAGCTTCAGTTTCCCTCTGCAGAGTGGGGCTAAAAACACACAGTTTAAAGGACTATGCTAAAGACTCAGGGGTGTCAATTTCTGAGGTTCCCAGCTCAGTTCCTCACTCCTAGCAGGGATTCATACCCGGTTATCTTTCAGGACAGGGGTTTTACTTGATCATCTTCTGGTTTTGGTTCTGAAGGGGCATCTGCTCTGGGTATGAACTATTCCAGGTTGGGAGCCCAGGGGCTGGGTCTGGGGGCCCTGGGGTGGGAAGTGTAGAGGTGCCTTACTTCTCTAAGGATCCTGTGCTCACCTCATGCTTGATGGAGCGGGCGCCATAGTGCACATTGTAGCCGTCGACCAACACGTCTGCCACCTCGCGGTCCCAGAGCAGCGTGATATTGTGCCTTTGCTTGGCCTGAGACAGGTCAGATAGGAGCGTGCCTGCATGTGGCCCAGTGCTTTCCATCTCTCACCACTCTGGCCTGAGGCCTGGGCCTGTGAATGACTGTGTGCCCCTAAGGCCACTGACCCACACCACTGTTCTCCAAGCCTCTAGGAAGGGGGTGCTCCCAACCCTGTGTTCCCCAATTTCCAACAGGCAGATGACCCATCCCCACCCATAGGCAGTTCCTATTCTTACTCTCTTGGCCCAGAAGTTCAGTTCCTTGTTGACAAGTTGGATGAGCTCCGAGTGGCAGAAGGGGAGGAAATAGACAATCTCATTGATTCGTCCTAGAAACTCGTCCCTCCGGAAATGAGCCTGTAGGGCCAGGTTAGGGGTGGGGTGAGCTCTGTGACCCAGAAGGGGTAAAGGGAATTACTGGACCCCAAAGGGGAAGACAGAGAGATGGTTAAGGGGGATCTTCTCACCCAAGACTCCAATAGGAAGGACAAAGACCTCTTACTTTCAGGATGGGGCGAATCACATTCTCCTTGAAGTTCTTTGAGATGGTAATCTTGTCATTAATCTGGACATCCCCTGTGGAAAAAGAATCATAAATTGCCTACTCCCCACACCTAGGGAGCTTTGGGAACTGTGCCTGCCTCGTGGCCCCATTTATGAAAAGAGATCTGGTCCTGCCCCTGATGGTCTGTGTGATCCTGGTCAGGGTCTCAGGCTCTCTATGCCTTGGCCTGCTCTCCACCTGAATATTGAGAGGGTTAGAACTGGGCACTTTCTGAGGCCCTTCCATCTCTATGTGCTACAAATCCAAAGCTCAGGATTCCTTAGGGTAGGAGTTGTGTGAGGGAGGAACAGAGGGGGAGAAGAGTCAGGACAAGACTTGAGTTCTGACTTGGAAGAGGGGTTGGAGGGTTCACTTCCAAATAGAAAGATGACAGATGTGGCCTCCTGCTTGATGTCATCCTCCACCTCCTGGGGAAGAGATGTGCTGGTGGTCTGGGCACCTGCTCAACTGCCCAGACAGCTCAGGCTGTGTGCCATACCAAGGTTATCAGCAAGACGGTTATGGCTCATCTCCAAAGCCTCCTGCCGCAGCTGTAGGGCATGCTGTGCGATCTCATCACTGGCCACATTGGAGGTCATGATGAAGATGGCATCCTTGCAGTCGATGGTCTTCCCTTTTCCATCCGTCAGCCGGCCCTGGGAAAGAACAGTGACTCCATGTTCATGGAGGGTTAAGCCTGACTACCTCTTCCAGAAGTTCTCTCTAGAACCCTCAGCTGCTCCCTCCTCCCAGTTCTCTGAACACTATTCTCACACCTAGGCTGCAGTGCTCACTGCCCTGGGCTGCAACCACTCCACCTGTTGAGAGTGACTTCAGGCAATATTGCACCTCTGTTTGTCATCAGTAAGGGCCCTTGATTCATCTCTGGCACCCTGGAAGTCAGCCTGATTAAACATGCATTTATCCAACACACTTCCTTGGTGGCCCAGTCCGGGCCAGGCTCGAGGCTCACCGCACCTTTGACACTGTCCTCCTTAAGAGAAGAAATGCCACTCAAGAAACCAGCAATGACAATTCAGTGAGTTAAGTGGTATAAGGTCACTGTAGGAGTTCAGAGGAGGGTATTTTATAGGGCCACTGTGAAGACTAATATGGTCATGTTGGTTAAAAACCCTTAGTTAACCAAACTATGCAAATGTCCTGAACTGTTATTATGACAGCAGACAATATACATTTGCTGTATCAAAATGAATGACATGAACTGAAACCAGTATAATCTCTGCATCTTTATTTATTTTTTTAATTTTTTAATGTTTATTGGTTTTTGAGAGAGAGACAGACAGACAGTGCAAGCAGGGGAGGGGCAGAGAGAGAGGGAGACACAGAAACCAAAGCAGTCTTCAGGCTCTGAGCTATCAGCACAGAGCCTGATGCGGGGCTCAAACTCACAAACAGTGAGATCACGACCTGAGCCAAAGTCAGATGCTTAACTGACTGAGTCCCCAAATCTCTCCATCTTTAAAGCCATCCTTTTGCCTGACAGAGAGGAAGAGAAAACAAGGCTCCTCTTTAGCCAATGTGGGAAGTTTCCTTGGAATCTTTAGCTCTTTCTGAAGTGACACAGATGAAACCATCTATACAGGAGATAGATGCACCGAGAAAAGATACAAGAAGCTACAGTAGAAGGGACAGAACAACGAAGAAAGTATAGTTGTCTGGGGCCACTCAGTTCAAGGGCAAGAAGCTCCACCTACTCAGCAAACATCAAGGCTATGACTGTACAACAACAGCACTTTATAGTCATTTATGACAAAAGCAATGGTCAGGGCCTCGCTGAGCAGAACTGATGGGAATAACAACAGTGGACACCGATGGGGCACTTCCACATCCACTGCAGGTCTCCTGTTTAGTGCTTCCCATGTGCTCCCACACTCTTCCCACAAAGCACAAGCTCATGCCAGGCCAGAGACCATGGCTCTGGGGACAGGTCACTGACCTCAACCTGTCAGCTCCTGCCTGCCCCAGGCTCAGATGGTAACTAGTCCTCCTTTAACAATTCCCATTCCCTGGTGGTATGAACCTGACTCAGGGTCAGCCCTTGCTTCTAAAGCCAAAGCAACGGCAGACTAGCCCTAGCCCTCAGGGGCTAAAGGGGAAGAAATGTGCATTAACCTAGCACCTACTCCATGCTGGGCATGGTATCTGGTGCTTGTTAGCCTTGCTTTATATGGGTCTTTGACACAGGCCTCTCAGAAAGTGTTAGTTCCAAGGGGGTCTATTTAGAATAGATGTGCAGCTCAAGTCCTAATCACTTTCTTGTCCCTGCCTTGGGTGGGAAGAAGGGAAAGCAAGGGTGGAAGCAGATAATCTTTAGCTTTTGCCATTAGCTTCCGTATCTGTGAGTTATAGATCAACAGAATCTACCTGGGGGCAATTCTTTTTTTCCTTTTTTAACGTTTACTTACTTTTGAGAGAGACAGAGACGGAGTGCAAGCAGGGGAGGGGCAGAGAGAGAGAGGGAGACATAGAATCTGAAGCGGGCTCCAGGTTCTGAGCTGTCAGCGCAGAGCCTGACGCGGGGCTTGAATTCACGAACCATGAGATCATAACCTGAGCCGAAGTCAGATGCTCAGCCAACTGAGCCACCCAGGTACCCAGGGGCAATTGTAGTTTTGAAGACCTGTTCTGTGCGTGTGTGTGCATGTGTGTGTGTGTGTGTGTATGAAATGTGTCCAAATGTGCGCATAGGACACTGTTCACAGAGCTCAACCCCAAGGACTGAGTACACATGCTGCTATACTGGCTAGAGCAATAACCAACAGCAATTTCATTCCAGGATCAAAGCGCTGCTTCTAACTGGGCCTGTGGATGGGTCCTAGAGGGGTGACGGGAACAGGTGCAGGGTAAGACTGACCCAAAGGATGGCTTTCAGTGTTCATGTCTTCTCTTCCTCAGAGTCTTTGGCAATAGGATGTTGTCACTGGCACACCTCCCAGCAGTGACTGGGTGGGTGTGAATGCTACCCTGGGTTATAGGGGTTGCTTTCCCACTGCTTCCATCCTTGAAGGGAAGAGCAGGTTGGGCTTCTCAGGGGCCAGTCTCTTCTTGGGACTTCTTCCCTGTGCTACAGGCTCTGGGGTCATAGTCCTGCTTGGTGTTTTGGTGAGAGCATTAGGGCTCCTGCTTCTCTGGATCCAGGCTTGTGAGAACTGGGCTGGGTGAGAATGAGGGTGCTTCCTTCATGCCCCCAGACTGGATCATATGCCCCCACAACTCCCGACAACTGTAACCTTATTCTAGCTCAGCATGCACCACAGTGGGCTAAAATGCTTTTTGCTGCCAGTCTGCCCTACTCATTCATGAACACCAAGGCAGACACTGTGCATCCTGTGTCCCCTCTGCCCCACCTGAACCACATTCCCTCTGACTTTCCTGATAGGTCACAAGGCTTTGGGTTAGCCTTTTCTTCTCTGCATACTACACACCCCCTAGTTGAGAGATCTCATCCCTTCCTGTGGCTTCCATTACCCTGTCCATGCTGATGCATTCCTGAATCTCTGCTTCCAGTCCAGAATTGTACTATGCTCTAGATCTCTCCAACTGATGACTGGCCTCTCGGGACACCTCCATCTGGTCGTCGTCCCTCAGGCATCTCATTTTCAGTGATTTCAAACCTCAGCAACTCACCTTCCTCGCCAATCTGCTGCTCATCCTCCTGTGTTCCCTGCCTCAGTCAATGGCAGTAGCGGCTGTCTTGTCACCCAGGCCAGAAACCCTGCAGCTGGCCACGCCTGGCCCCTCTGTCTCCCCTCAAATTCAATCAAATCACTGAGCCCTGCATAGTCAGCCTTCTGGGAGTTCTGGCTAGCCTGTGGCTCTGCTTTAGAGAAGGCATCCTCAGCTCTACCCCGGAGGCTTCAACAGCCTCCTTGCTGCTCCCCCTCTGCCTTCCAGTCCATTCTCTCACCAATGCCTTCTCTCAGGCTAGGAAGACAGATCTTTATAAAGTAAGAACCTGGCCATGTTTCTTTCTTGCTTAAAGTCTTTAAAAGCTCCTTACAATCTAACAAGTAAACCCATACTTCATCTCCTGGGATTGTAACTGGTCCCTGACAACTTACCCACTCACCTCCACTGTTCTGTTCTCACTTCCCTTCTGTAGCCGAGCAGTGCTGAGCAGCTGCAGTTCCCTGGACAGGCCAGACGGCCTCGCGCCCCCGTGCTTCGGCACAGTAGCTGTCTGCTGCCAGCCCTTCTCCACTCGTTCGCCTAGAACCTCCTGATTTATCCTTGAAAGGTATACTATATTCCTGTTGAATTAAGTTACTTAACAGAGCATTTCCCCTGACTTTGTGGGCTCTGGGAATGGTTGGACTAAGATAAAGTCCCTGTCCACAAGGAGCCTATAAGCATAACTCTGGCTAAGTAATCTTGGATGACAGCTTTGGTCAATGGAATCAAGGATATAAATTTCAGGAATGACAGTAGGCTGGTGGGGGCTGTAGGAAGGGATTATTACCAACTCCCAAAAGGTAGTCAATGGAGTGACAGTAGCAGGGAATGGGTGGACAGGGCTTATATATGAAGGCGGTAACAAGTTCTAGGTGGTGCTGGTTGTATTTCAGTCAGCAGCTGCCTTCCCTCTTTCTGGGCCAAGGTGGTCATCAGAGGTACCTCTCCAGGGATGTCAGAAACTGTTGTGCTCATGCTCCCTGCGCTGGGCCCTCCCTTCCTGTGAATGCTTCACTGCAGATCTACCTCTCTCTTCTGGTCCTACCTGCATGGTAGTTCTTAGTGAAGCTGTAGGCTCTGAACTGGACTGCCTCGGTTCCAACCTTGGATTCTCTCTTCCCAGCTGTATGACCATGGGCAAATTACTTATCTCACTTTACTTCAGTTTCCATATCTTACACAGAGGCAGTAATAAGAACTGTCTTCATAGGGATGTTGGGAGGATCACATGAATTGATACAAGTAACTGTTTTAGACCAGTGCCTGGTACATAAAGTCAAAAATTTCAACTATTATCATATCTCCTTTCCACTTATCTACCTAGGCAGGGAGCTCCCAGAGAGAAGGTCTGGGTCTAGTCCATGGCTGTGTACTTGAATCCCATCAAGAGACTAGAATAAAGTGGGAGGTCTTACAGCACAGATGTGGGTAACTAATATATGACTTTTGAAGGACCGGCCTTTATTCCTCAGTGGGTGGTCTGGGGACAGGGAAGAGCTGGGGGGCTAGGAAGACAGCAATGAAACTAGGGCAGGGACAAGGATACTGGGCCATGTGGGGAAGGTGATGGGCAGCTATGGGGATATCTGGATCTGGGTCTTCTTGGTTTGGCACCTGGTGTGCTATTTGGTCCATGAGGAGTCCCTTCCCACACCTCATCAAGTACACTTGCGACATGGGAAGCAAAACCCCTCCTTGCTGTCCCAGAGCTGGAAGGGACTAAGTGGAAAAGTGGGCTGGACTCCATCTGGACATATATTGGTTAACATAGCCCCGGCTTGGGAGCAGAGGAGAAGCCTCATGCTCAGTTCTGCCCGGCCTCTAAAGGAAGAGATCCAATCCTCCTATGATAAGCTCTCCCTCCCCTGCTTGAGGTAAGGAATGGCACAGAGTAGGAGAACTGGGGCTCTGGAATCAAATGTATCTGTGGCCCAAACCTGGATCCTCTGTATAATAGCTCCATGGCCTCAGGCAAGTCATTTATAACCTCTCTGAACTTCAGTTTCTTCTTCTCTAAAAAATGAGACAGCTGGGGTGCCTGGGTGGCTCAGTTGGTTGGGTGTCTGACTTCGGCTCAGGTCATGATCTCATGGTCCATAAGTTTAAGCCCCGCGTCGGGCTCTGTGCTGACAGCTCGGAGCCTGGAGCCTACTTCAGATTCTACGCCTTCCCTTCTCTCTGCCCCTCTCATGCTCATGCTCTGTCTCTGTTTCTCAATAATATTAAAAAAAATTTTTTTTAATTAGAAAAAATAATAAATAAATAAAAAATGAGACAGCTTTCACTGCCTGGCTATTGTGATGATTAGCGGTGACGTTGTTAGCACAAGCCTAGTACACAGAATGTACTGAAAAGCAGAGTTCTTATTTAGAGCTTACCCTACCAGAAGGAGGTTATCTAATTTGTGGTGAGCCTGGAACTCCTTGGAAGAAAAGGGCTTCACAAGCCAGAAAGGTTCTTGGAGCTTATCTTGGATACAGCCTCCTTCTTTGTCACATGAGGTCCCTGATGCCTAGAGATGGAGCAGAGGGGGAACTAAAAATTCATGTGTCTCTGTCTTGGTACCTCTGCTCCATGTCTCTCTAGAAGGCAGTCTGGGCAGCCAGAAAATGTCAATCCTTGGGTAGTACTACTGGTCTGTCCTCAAGTGCCCAGCCCAGGCCCTGATCCAGAAAGGGGGCAAAGCATCATTTGCTAAGTGACTGAATACACATGGGGGCAAAGTGGCAAGTAAAGAGATCAGACAAGCCTCTGGGCCCTTGATTCTTGATTCACAGCACCCCATACTTCTGGGGTCCCCTCCTCCATCCCAGCCCAAAGTCACTTTCACCTCATCAAACAGCTGCAGCATGATAGTAAGCACATCTGGATGGGCCTTGTCCACTTCATCGAAGAGCACCACAGCATTGGGACACTGTTTCAGCTTCTTGGTCAGCTGGCCACCTTCTTCGTGGCCAATGTAGCCTGGTGGGGACCCGATAAACTTGGCCACCTGGAGGAAGGAAGGAAACATATTGAAAAAGCCTTTCTATGCTTTTAGTTTCCGATATGGGCACACACAGGAAAATGGCTTTATTCATTAAGACTGCCTGTGTCAAGAGGCACCTGGGTGACTCAGTTGGTTAAGCGTCTGACTCTTGATTTTCGGCTCAGGTCATGATCTCACAATTTGTTAAGTCTGAGCCCCACGTTGGGATCCATGCTGACAGCATGGAGCCCACTTGGGATTCTCTCTCCCCCTCTCTCTGACTCTCCTCTGTGTGCGTGTGCACATGTACTCTTGTACACTCTCTCTCAAAATAAATACATAAACTTAAAAAAAAAAGACTGCACGTGTCAACAGGGACAGTCAGGCTTTCTCCTGGGGTGGCAGGAATCCTGCTGTAATGAGAGAGCAGACAGATCTTCTTTATGCTTGTTTTTCAGAGCAAGTCTGATACAAAACAGATCAGTGATCCTGCTGCACACATATGCCCCCAAAGGACAAATCCCAAGGCAGAATCATGTTGATTGACAGATCCACCAAACCACATTTTACCAAGGACTCTCACTCACCTCATGCCGCTCCTGGAACTCAGACATGTCCAGCCTGATGAAGCCCTGTGTGGAAACAAGCAGGAGTCCATTTGGAGGCAGGAAGGCAGAGGGAAGGGTTAAGGAGAAGAGCTGCTCAAATAGGCCCTAGGGTTTCAGACCACACCAACCAAGATCTTCTACCCCATTCTCACCATAGTGGGTTTCTGTTCACTCCTCCCCCACATGATTCCCCCCCCCCCCCATTCGCTACCTTAATAAACCTAAGTCGTGTCCCTGCCCTTCTAAATCTGGCTCAGAATGTCTTTTTCAGGCTTCTACTGGTCTGATTACCGTATCACCCACCTTCCCACCCATCCCACATTTCCTGAGGGCATCTTGTGTGTGCTGGGCACTGGAGCTACAGCTGTGAACAAGTCTTGGTCTCCGTCCTCAAGGAGAACACCTCAAGTGGGGGCAGACATACATGGACAAATTCGGTTACCATCAGTGTGGACCATGATGAGAAGGAAGGGTACAATAAATACCCAGACAGCTCCATGGTGCCCTCAGCTGTGCAGGTCTTTATAGGGACATGCCCCTTTGTTTTAGTTTTCTTTTATGTTAAGAAATCTTTTAATTTATTTAACAGCTATCCATATGGCAGCTTACAGCCCCTCTCTCTCCACCACTGGGCCTAGGAGTGATCTGCAGGGAACCTCTGGGGTGAGGTTCAACTATGATTAGCCTCAGAGGGAGTGGATGTGTGTGTGTATGTGTATAGTATGGGATCTGTGAGTTAACACAGGCAGAGTATCCACTCCTTTTCACAACGAATTTAGGGATTTAGGGAGTGAAAAGGGCATTCACAGGTAGCCTGTCTCTCTACTCGCAGCCTGGGTGTCCCAGGTTCCTCTCCTAGTGGCACATGCTTCCACCTTAGAAAGTGCACTCACTGAATATGCTTCTTCCGAGGGCTGGAGATGACAGGGTGCCAGGAGCCTAGAGGGAGGTAGCTATTTATGTCTGAAATCCAGGCCACATTCTAGCTCAGCTGCCGGTCAGAAATTCACTCGGTGACGTAGTTTTTCTCTGTTCTGTTCACTCTGTACCAGAGGTAGAGGGCAGCAGAAGAGCCTTTGCAGGGCCTTGGTTTCCAGTCCCAGTTTGGCCACTGTCCGTGTGGCACTGGGCATGCTGCCCCCCTCCCCCTTTTTGAACTGCAGCTTCTTCCTATGTAACACAGGCCCTGTTTCCTCTCCCTGGCTCACCAGAGGCCTGAGGAGAGACCTAACCCAAGAGGTAGAGGAGGACTGGAGAAGTAGTAAGGCAATGTGGAGGTGACCACTGCTATCCGAGAACATGGGGCATTAGCCAGAAAACATTTTCAGAGGGTCCAAGGCAGCTCAGCCAAGAGAAACACAGACTTGAGGAAGAATGGGAGGACAGACATGAAGAAGCCGGGAGTGTTTCCCAGAGGGAGCAAAGCATTGGAACCCATGAGATGGGTATCTAATGATAATAGCTGACAGTCACTGTGTGCTAAGTACCTGGCAATGTTCTAAGCCAGCTGCTCTACAGGGCTCAGAACATGTACAAGTCTGTAAGGTAAGTATTCTTATCATCCCCACTTTTCAGAGGAGAAGACTGAATCACAGATTAATGTAACTTGACCAAGGTCACTCAGGTTTGACAATTTAGCTCCAAGTCTGTGCTCTTAGCCACTAAACTCTACTGCCTCCTATTTCCTGCTCTGTCAATCAGCAGGGCTCTTGGCAGTCTTCATCTAAAGAATCCTGAGCTTTGTGCCGATGTCAATTGTCCCAGGATCCAGAAGTATAGGCTCTACTGCTCACTTATGTCAAATAATGTGGGTTCTCATCCTAGTTCTCCCACTGATTTGCGAAGTAACTTTGAACAAGTTTCAGGGCTTGAGTTTCTTGGCTTGAATACTTTTGGTTTCACATGATCTTAGTTTAGGATGAAGTGAGGCAACAATTATGACAGTAATATCCAACATGTACTGATTGATTACTACATGATAATGAAGGTGTCTAGCGTTTTACATTATTATTTCAATTAACTTTCACAGTAATCTAATGAGATAGGCACCATTATTGGACCCATTTTATAGATGAGAAAACTGATGCAAACAGAGATCCCAGCAAACTCCAGAGTAGCTTAGAATTGGGGTTTGAACCCAGGCAGGTGGACTACCCTTGATTCCAATAAAGAAATTATAAAATTGTACAAATGAGACCTTGTGAGGCAACCAGGTCCAAAGGTACCAGTGGCCTCTTCCAATGAGGAAACTAAGGATCACAAAGCCAGAATTTAAATTCAAGCCACCAACTCCCAGGCCAGCATGCATTTCATTTAGTCAGCCCTACTCTACCCTTTTTATGACATGACACTTCCATAAATCATTCCTTGGGTCCTGTTGGTGTTGGGTACAGTTTAAGACTCTTGGATTTTGAAGGTAGGTCTCAAACTTGCCTGTTATATGGCCAGAAAATGTCTCTACTAAACACAGACTCTGAGGTGAGCTGGCCCACGGGCTGGTACAAGTAGGAGTTTTATGGAAGCACCGCCTAGGATTTTAAAATTAGGGGCGCCTGGCTGGCTCAGTCAGTACAGCGTATGACTCTTGACCTTAGGATCTTGAGCTCAAGCCCCATACTGGGTGTGGGGCCTACTTAAAAAACAACAAAATAAATAAAATGAAAATTAAATACAGAGACAGTTGTTCTGGGCTTCTCATGCCTCTCATCTCCCTATGTGACGTGGGGACAAACTGACAAGTTTACAATCTAGTCTCCTACTGTAGCTGAGAACAACTGTATTGAGAGAAGAGATGAGAGACTGGATTCTGATTTTACCTCCTCCCCTCAAAATGAACTTGGACAAGCCCTTACATGTTGCAGGATCTCAGTCTTCTCATCTGAAAAGTGGATCTAATTTAGCATCGCAAGATCAAATAAGACAGCTGATGGGGTAGTGCTGCAGAAAGTACCAGATGATGAATAAACATGAGACAAGGGATCAGGCACTTACTTAAATGTGCCAGAGCCTGAGCTCACTGTGACTCCTATTACCTCACTGCATGCTCACAACCATCTTAGACACAGGATTGGACAGCTTCACTTTGAGGCAAGAGAGCTCAAACTTGGAGGGGTTAAGTAACCCACCTAAGGTCAGGAGAAAGGAGAACTGGAGCCTGTACTGAGGAATGGCTGGCTCCAGGGCCCTGACTGCCCAGCCCACTGCCTCCAAGGGGTGACGGTGTACTGCAGAATGCCATAACCATGCTTCTAGGAGCCCCCGCACTGGTGTCAGTCTGCCCCTCATTCAGATGCTCCAACTGAAAAATGACTTGAATCATCAGTCTCTTAGCAAGCCCCGCCTGCCTCCTACACCAGCAAATCAGACCATGCTTTCCCTTCTTCCACTGTGTATGAAGACATATTAAGACAGCTTGGATAAGGAGATTATAATCTGTAATTAAATATTAACCTTTCTGACAGTATTAAAATTAAACCACTCAGAATTCTTCATCCCTAATCAGGTGGTTCCTGCCCGTAACTGTATCTTCCCTAATAGTCCTGCTAGTTTATGGCTCTTTCCAGAGTGCTAATTGTTTCAATCGCTGCCAACCTGATGAATTGTCTTAAAAATGCTATTTTGGTTGCAGTATGTTAGCATGCTGTGTGCTGCTTCTTGCCTACTGCCTGTCAAGTGGGTCTGCTTTGGGTTTGGTTGAGGCAGAGCACAGCTACTGGCAGAGCCAGGAAGGCTTAGGAGCCTTTAGCCAGTTATCAGGCAGACGGGGGCCAGGGATGTGGCTCAACAGGACACAGCCTGAGCTACCTTGTTTCTGTGGTGCCAGGCCCTCAGGGAGGTGGCAAAGGGGTGGTGAGGCCAGAAGCAGGAGGAAAGGTGGCCAGGACTCTGCTGCTGCGGCAGTTTGGCTGGCAGAGGCCTGAGCAATTCCTCATTGCCTCAGCTGCAGAGGTCTTCCATAGAAATTAGGCGAGGGCATCTGGGGTCATGGACAATCTCAGGTGGTGAGCAGGGGGACTTTAGCTTCCACAATGGAAAGACTGGTGGAAAGAAGAATGTCTGGCTTTAGTTGAAATGTTTCTACAATCTCCAAGGATGGATCTCTTGGATGTTTCTCTCTGCGTGAAAACATTTACAGTCTGCCTAGAGGGTGCCTGGGTGGCTCAGTTGGTTAAGTCTGCCTAGAAAGTCAAATTAAGCAGGTCTTGGAAAGCCAGAGTCTGAATAAATATGGGACAGGGACAGCCTTCTCCTATGAAGAGTCCGTGGGCTTTGAGTCATGGGGCAAAGGGGACTATGACCACACCACAGGTTAGGGCATAAGAAATCATGTTTAAAAGCTCATATACAATGGAGAGAAGCAATAAGGCAACTTCTCATTCTTGTTTTCTTCTATAGGCCCCAAGACTCTAGCATGGCCTTGATGCACTAGACAGTAACATTATGTTTCTAAAGCTGTTTCCTTGTTCGGCCTGAGTTCCTCAGGTAAGGGAAAGTGTCCTAAATGCTGAGTTATTAGAATCTATTACAGTACCTGGCCAAAGTAGATGCCTGAAAATGTATGGATGAATCTCAGTGGGTTCTCCCAAATGCCCCAGGAAGCAGGCAGGGCAAGGATTATTTTGCCCATTTCATAGACTAATAAATGGAGGCACAAGGAGATTGGATAACTTGCCCAAACTCCTGGAATATTTGGTAGCCAAGTTGGGGGCCAGAGCTGAGGCCTGCTTCCTGGGTCAGGGCCCATCTTTTTGATTCACTATTGACAGATTCAGAGAGCCTAGAATTTTGGAGGCTAGCAGTAATGGCGAGGTTTCTATGGCCTGCACCTCTGGCCCAGATCCTGGCCCTTACCTTTTTGGCATCTTTGTGCATATATTTGGCTGTTTGCTTGGCCAGCTCTGTCTTTCCTAGTAAGACGGAAGGAAGAGGTGTTGGGTTAGGACCAGATGACTATCTCCTGGAATGAAAGAGTATTAGAAATGCATGGACACTGGAAATAATGTATTTTATGGGTGGGAACACTGAGGCTCAGAGAAGGTCGGTGACTCTCCCAATGTCACTGGGAGAATTAGAGGTGGTGCTGAGACCAGAATCAAAGTGCGTTGCATCTTGATTTTTCTGTGGCTGGAGACTGAGACTTTTTCTCTATAGCAGCATCCTAACAGTGGGAGGTTGACACTTATAATCCAGAGCCAACTTATCCTTTGAAGCCCAGTGCAAACCTTGCCTCTGACAGGAGCACCCTGACTTCCTGGTCACTGCACTGCATCTCTTTGGACACTCATGGTCTTGCCATCCAGCCAGGCCCTGGAGCCATAGGCCAAACAGAGGCTGGGAGAGGATAAAGAATACCTCTCCTTAGCTTCACAGCCTTTCTTTGTAACATAAAGAAGCAATGACAATACCAAAGCGGTGGCTCTAAGGGCCATTTGGTATGATGGCCAAACCTTTGGAAGTCACTGTCTAGTATAGGAAATCAAGTTCTACAGTATCATGGTGAGGTGGCAGTAATCTACATCTGGGGGAGAGCTAGGCCCATGAAGATGCTGAGAGGGGAAGAAGAGACAACAAATGCATGAAACTCCCCAAAAAGACAATGGTGGGAGGTGGTGGTGCAGGTCAGGGGTCTGTGAGGGTGGAGAGTGAGGGAGTGAGAATGCCTCAGATAATCCAGCCCAACTGGCTAGAAAAATACCAAACCCATTTGACTGAAACCAATTTTGCTATGCACCCCACACTGTGTTGGCCACCAGGGGCTTTCTTTAGCTTGCTAGAAGGTTATGTCCCAAGTTGTACTAATAAATAAGGTTGGTGTGCTGGGCAGTGGAGGTGGTTCAACTGTTCCCAAAGGGCAGCCTCTGGGGATGCAGAGTGGCTGGACCAGGGCTAACAGACCCCAAAGGGCCTGGTTGTCCAGGTGCATCAGGCCCTATACCACAGCTTCCGGAGGGAGGGGCATCATTCCAGCTGTTCCTAATGTGACAGACAACCCTCTTTCTGGCTCTGTAATTTGGAGGCAGTTGTTTTGAGAGCTGGAGTTCAGAAGTGGGCTGTGTGACCCTGGCCCACAGCAGCTGGGGCTCCCTCAGCACTCCTTCCCTACTTGCCGTTCTGCTCCCAGTTACCTATTCCAGATGATCCCAAAAAGAGGAAGACCAGAGGGTGTTCTTCATCGTACCAGCCATTCTCCTTCCTCCGGATCGCTAGGGCCAAACACACAAGACGGGGGGGACAGTGAGGGAGGCAGATAAATCAATGACACAAAAGGCAGGATAATTATCACTAAGTATACAATATGTTTTACTGCTCTGCGCCCACTCAAAGTCCTCACTACCATTAGTGCTGCCTAATCTGATTAGCTGGCAAGGCCCCTAGAGACACCTAATCAGGTTAGCATGGATTTGGAAAGCTGCCCAGAGCAGATTTCGGATAAAGTTTTCCAGGATGAGCACTCAGCGTTGCCAGGGAAACTGAAAGGCGGGTGGATGGTGAATGGAGGTGAAGGGGGCAGGGGGCTGGTGAAGGAGAACTGGAGAGGAACTTTAGCTCTCAGAGGGCTGGTTCCACTTCTACTCACGACTGGTGGGAGACTGAGCCTGCCTCCTATGCAAATGCAAGAGACAGAAGCCCATGTCAGGCCCTGAGTGATCTGGGGTATGAGCTCTGGGCTCTTTCCCACTTGGAGAAACCAAGACCTAGTCTGCTGTCTGGAAGTATAGCCAAATGTACTTTCTGGAATCCAATCAAGGGTAGTGCGGAGCTCAGGGCACAGAGGGGTGGACCACATGGTTGGCACTGTCACTAACCACGACCTCCATCAGGGAGAAATGGTGCGGGAGTGGGACAGGTATGTCCCAAGTTCCCTGGGAGTTCAGCTCTGCCAGAGTGAGACCTGACCTCCCCTCTTTATTTTTTATTGAAAAAAAATTTTTTTCCCAATGTTTTTGACAGAGAGAGAGACAGAGCATGAGCAGGGGAGGGGCAGAGAGAGAGGGAGACACAGAATCCGAAACAGGCTCCAGGCTCTGAGTTGTCAGCACAGAGCCCGATGCAGGACTGGAACTCACAGACCGCGAGATCATGACCTGAGCCGAAGTCGGACGCTCAACCGACTGAGCCACCCAGGCACCCCATGACCTCCCCTCCTTAGGAGGAAGTATATAATCAAAGGCTGTGCATTCAAGGTGAGGAAATTAAGTGTCCAACTACAGAGTGGGAGAATCAGGCTCCAGAAGCATCACTCAAGTATAAGAGCAGGGGGCAGAATGAGGCAGAGCCATTAGAAAAAGAACCATTTATTGGACAAGCTATCTGCCAGGCACAACTAGAAAAACTGTCAACATTTTTTTATTACTCAAGACCCACACAAACACCCTGAGAAGTAAAGTATTATTCTTAACTCCATTATACTGAGCAGGAAACTGAGGCCAGAGATAAAGAGATTTGATCGTCACGTCACATAACTGGTAGATTATTACTAGTTGGTATAGATGGTAGAGTTACTTCTCTCTCTAAACAGGTTTTCTTTTTTTTTTGCTCACATATGGCTGCTTTTAAAAAAGTATCCATTCGGACTGCATTAATGGGAACGTGGCAGTCAGAAGATAGAAGGGGACAGAGGACTGTGCAGGGCTGGTCTACAGATGGAACAACATGTATGCTCTGGTGCTCAGAGTGTCAGGGGGAGATTAACAAAGGGATATATGTCAGAAGACAAGGCCTTGAAAACAAGTCAACTGAGAAAGAGTTGATGGTCTTAGGGAAGTGTCTGCTGGTCCTGAGGTACAAAGATCCTGTGTGGTACAATCTGTGGCTGGGTTTCAAAGAAGTAGCTACACAGATCAGGGAAGGCTTTCTAGAAGAAGTAGGACTAATAAGGGATCATGAAGGCCAGGAAGGATCCGAAGGGGCAAAGGTGGCCGGCAAGACACAGATGGAGAAACAGGAATGAACATGAGTAGTTGTGTGTGGGATCAGCTTACCGTCTCAAATACCTGCCATAGCACTTCAGGTCTTTGCTGTGGTCTTTCTCAACTCAATCTCTAATGTTGCTACCTAAAGAACTTTCTAGTTCTGGCCTCAGCAGGAACAGATGGAAGTGCAACCTCTTGGGAGACGCTCTCTGTGAATCATGAGGGGGGCCTGAGAAAACACTCAAGTCTAGCTTCTCTAAACTAACTGACCCAGCCCTATGGAAGGCTTGGTTCTCAGGGGAATCCACTGGCCTCACAGATACCTGAAGGCTGGGAATGACAAGGGGCAGCCCAAGCCTGGCTGAGAGGGAGTCCCCAGTGTCCTGACAGAAATAAGAACCTGTGGGTGGGGGCTTTGGGGGACGTAGAGATACAAGATGGCAAAGGTTAGACTGTGAACATGATGTGTGGATGTGTTTTGGGGCAGCGGTGAGGCAGGGGTCATCTGAAAGGAGTCACATTCTTTAAAAAGTTGGGTGAATTGAGAGTGTAGGCTGAAAAGAAGCTGAGCATGAACTGGGTTCAGGCTTCTTGGGGTTTTGGGGGGAGAGAGAAGTGCCCAGGCATCACTTAGACAGGTGGCCTAGGGGAATTTGGGATCCTCCAGGTGTCATGAATCTGAGGTTCTGATCTTGATTTCTCTTTCAGGAAAGCTTCCAGATCACCGAGAGTTGCACATTGCTGGGCTATGCAGTTCAAAAGCGCCATGGAGAAGGTGGAATTGGATTATGCCTGGGGCCATCTTTTCCCCTTCTTTTCTAATAATGCACCTGGGAGAGAGCTCTTTATAATGCCAGGCAGACTGCACTGCACAGCTGTCCCTGGCCAATTCTGCCAGACCCAGGGCATGGATCTGGGGTGGGCTTGATCTGGTCCCCCTGTGAAACAGGCGAAATGCCAACCATTAAACAATTACAACTCTGGATATTTCTAATAATATCTGAAGAGAAAAACGACCAAGCAGATGGAGTCCGACAGAATGAAAAATGGAAGCAGCTAGGAAAGACTGAGGAAGGCAGGCCTCAGGGTGTGTGGTTGGCAGGGTGGCTGATGACCATGGCTGGTCCTGTTGGGCTGGGGCAGAGGCTGGGACAGAGACCCTGATGGGCCACTTGAGATGTGCCATAGGTATCGATGTTCTCACTGTGGACCAGCAATAGCAACTTACTCTGCTAGCACTTTCCAGTGTATCAACAACTTGCATAGACATAACTTCATTTGAGCCTCATTATGACAAAGCAGGCAGGGCAGGGAACTTGATTCCCTTCTGATAGATGAGGAAATATGTGCAAAGAAGTTAGGTAACCTATTCAAGTTACACAGGTAAATAAATGAAGACCCTGGGCTTTACCCCAAGTTCTGGCTGACTCTGGAGCCTGAACTGGTGCTTCAAGAGTTTAAAGAAAGAAGTTGGCTCTTCCTGGCCACAGCACCTTCTCACACCCTAGCCTCGCCCAGAAAACTGTCTTTTCTGTAGTCTTCCAGTCTGGCTCATTCAGCCTTTGATACATGGCCTCAGGAGCTCCTGTCCTCCAACAGTCTCCTGACAACTGCTCTCTGGGCTAAGATGGTGTCAGGGTCCCCGAGTGGGCAGCTGAGCCCTTTCCCTGGCTGGTCCCATCTCTGTGAGCTCCAACAGGCTCGGCTGCCTCTTCACAGGCTGGGCGAGCAGCAGTGCCTCCTTGCTGTGTTCTTCCCCTTAGCAGAATGCCTGCCTTCTCCTGGCCATGCCCACCACCACTGGACCATCTTAAAACTCACATGCAACAACCTTTTTGATTAACTCTACCACCCCACATCTACTCCATTAACTCTCGGGGTCTGTATTCCCTGGTCGACTTTCACCTATGGGGTGGTATAATAGACATAGTAGGAGTTATAGGACCTAGTTTGGAGTCCTGGCTCTGCCACTTACTAGCTTACTGAATC
Organism: Neofelis nebulosa; assembly: GCF_028018385.1. Classification (NCBI taxonomy): domain Eukaryota; kingdom Metazoa; phylum Chordata; class Mammalia; order Carnivora; family Felidae; genus Neofelis; species Neofelis nebulosa. The sequence goes on along the minus strand of NC_080791.1, from coordinate 59,487,584 downwards.
TGAATAAAACACTTATTCCTGTAGAGCCTTATTTCTTCATCTGTAAAATGGGAATAGTCAGACACATGCTAAGCCAGCCCCACATGTAGATGAAATGAGTCTAGGGTTATGAAGGCACTCCGTAAGAGAGGATAATCAGAAAAGTACAAATAACAGTAGTCAAAGCAGCTGCCGCCAGCTTTGGCATTTTATAGATATCTTTTTCATCCTTATGCTAGTCCTGAGAAGTAGGTATTGTCTCCATTTAAGAGGAGACTAGGGCTCAGTAAGGGGCAGCGTAAGGGGTTTCATCCACCTGTGCCCTTGCTTCCTGGAGGAGGGTGTTCCCTGCTCAGACTGTGTAATCTGTGGGAGCAGATGCTAGGAGTTCCATTTCCTGAGGGACCCTTGGGACTAGCCCAAAGGTGGTATAACATTGCTGACTACATGAATTAATTCTTGGTCATTCTGAAATCACAAGGAGGAAAAAAGAGATGCTTCAACTTCCATTTTACAAACGAGAAGGGTAAGGCCTGACCCAAGAGTTTGTTAGTGCTCCAAATGGTTACTACTACCCTTGGGGGAATAAGGCTTCCTCTCTCTTCATAACCCCTCTCCAGGGAGCCTTTTCCATTTGTGCAGCAAACAAGCTCTGAGCCAGGTGCTGGGATACCTAAAAAGACACCTAAAGTAAGGTCTGTTCCTTTCAGGTGAATGCTGCTCTGCCAACTGTGGGCTCCAAATGGAATGGGAACACTGGGAGAAGTGTGGGAAGAGCCATTTGCATCTGGGCGAGAATGATGAGAGGGGACTGCCAGGCAGTAGGGGTATGATGGAACATTCCAGACAGAAAGAACCATCGTATGCCAAACTAAAACAACAGGAGACAGCTGCCTCTGTCCGGCTCAAGGTTCTGGGGCAGTCTGGGTGGGCTGACTCCTCCTTCCTGATCAGTTCTAGTGATCTAGTATGGGAGGTTTTTTTAGCCTAACCTGGAACACGTTTGTCCCATGCTTGTGGCATCTCCTATGGGAACGAGTCCTTAAGAGGGACTCCTGTGGTTGAGTCACCTGCACATCTATTAGCAATCTCCTGTCTATACCTTATAGGTTCAAGGAGCACAGCAAGTGCTCAAGAAGTACTTGCTGGATGAGTGGATACTGACTGGAGCCTCAGGCTGAGAGGGTGATGAGAGTACAGTTCTCTCCTTTTTTTTTTTTTTTTAATTTTTAATGCTTATTTTTATTTTTTTTTTTATTTTTTATTTTATTTTTTTTTTATTTTTATTTTTTTAAAAAAAATTTTTTTTTCAACGTTTTTTATTTATTTTTGGGACAGAGAGAGACAGAGCATGACCGGGTGAGGGGCAGAGAGAGAGGGAGACACAGAATCGGAAACAGGCTCCAGGCTCCGAGCCATCAGCCCAGAGCCTGACGCGGGGCTCGAACTCACGGACCGCGAGATCGTGACCTGGCTGAAGTCGGACGCTTAACCGACTGCGCCACCCAGGCGCCCCGCTTATTTTTATTTTTGAGAGAGAGATAACAAGAGAGAAACACAGTGCGAGCAGGGGAGGGGCACAGAAAGAGGGAGACACAGAATCTGAAGCAGGCTCCAGGCTCCAAGCTGTCAGCACAGAGCTCGACACAGGGCTTGAACTCACAAACTGCAAGATCATGACCTGAGAAGAAGTTGGACACCTGACCGACTGAGCCAACCAGGTGCCTGAGAACAGTTCTTTTCTTAGTCTCTAAGGATTAGTGTTTCTGAAGGCAAACAATTGCTACTGAGTGGTTAACACATAAAAAATGCAAAGACTGGCTTTTGCGAAACCCCCCAACCCCCGCTCGTGGGTGTACTGGGGTAGAAATCACTAGAAGGATCACCCTTCCAGAAAGAGGACGGGTTGAGAATCTGTGTTGAGGAATGGCTAAGTGTGAAGATGGGCTCAGGCTTAATTTACTTGAGTTCAGCAATCTTTTATACACCTGTGTGCCCAACCTTGGGGAAAAAGCTGAAGGAGAGGTAGTTTCTGACCTTTGGAGGGAGACATCAAATAGATGCCCTTTGTTAAGTGCAGTGATAAAAGATGTCCGTGGGAAGCCACAAGAATGGGCCCTCTGTCCAGGTGGAGGGCTAAGGAAGGCTTCCTGGAGATAGCCTGGGTCTTGAGTATCTCAGCAGACCAGGGTGGTCCAGAAAATGAGAACATGTGAAGTGGTGTGACGTGAAGGTGGGACTGCAAGCAGTTTTCTAAATTAATCATTGCCACACCATGACTCAGGGATGGCCTGATTATATTTCTCAGCTCAGAAACAGGACCCCAAGAGGGGTCCAGAAAGGTATAGGGTGGGCTTGGGTGATTACATTTTTGGATTGTCAAAAAGAGAAGTGAAGCACGAGATAGTCCACCGTGTGCCACGTAGCCAATGGTGAGATTCTGAATTCGGGCCAGACCCCAGCATGGTAGAACATTTAAGCTGGCAGAGGTCTCCTGAGGGGAGAGTCAAGTGGGAACAGAGCAATGGGTGTTGAGGATGAGCCCCTGGTCAGAGGGAGCTGCAGGGAAGCTTCCAGGTGTGCAGGCTGACCCAGAGCAGAGCTGGGGAATGGCCTATCCACCCAAGGGGCCAAAGGTCAAGTTGTATGTGTGTTGTTATTAACTATCAATATACTCATGTTCCTAGTATGCTTGTGAGCTACTAGAGGGTAGGCTTACAGCTTCTCTTCTCTCCTCAGAGCATGAGACAGACATGGTGCCCAACCAAACTAATTCAACAAACTGCACTACACATCTACTTCAAAGCTGTGCCAGGAACTGCGAAAACAAAAACGACTGAGGCATGATCTCTGCTCTCAGGAGTGTACAGTCTATTACTTTTGAACTGAGTTAGGCTAAGTAAAAACCAGCCAGAATGTGGGAGATAGGGAGGGCTGGGCTAGGTTGGGGAAAGGGCCAGAAGAAAAGGAATTCCAAACAGAGAGGGCAACATCAACAAATGCAGAAAGCAGAAGCAGCTGGTGTATGTGATGCACAGCTGGGTTGGGGGAGGCATGGCAGAGGAAGGTGGGGCAGCAGCAGGGGTGGGCCTTGTATACTGGTCAGGGCAGCAAGAGCCACTCAAAGATTTTAAACAGGGAATTTTTTACATTTTACAAAGCTCACTCCAACTGGGTAGGAGAAGTGGTTATAGGGGAAGGAAAGGAGGCAGGGTGACCAGGGAGGAGGTCACTATGTGGTTCAAATGGGAGATCCTGAGGTCCTGAGCAAGGACAGTGGTATTGGGAATGGAGGGGAGAGGGTAAATTTTGAGACCCGTTTAAGAGGCAAATGCTAGAACCTGATATTTGATGGGCTGTTAGGGGTGAGGGAGAGGGAAGAGGGGCAAGGAATAATCTAAGTTTTTATTTTAGGAGATAAGTAAATAGTGGTGCCTTTACTGAGACAGGAGCACAGGATGTGGACAAGTTGGAGGAAGCAGTGGAGTCTAGTCCTGAATATGCTGAATAGACAGCTCGTTGCTTTTCTGAGAACGGTGGGATGTAGAGTCTCTGAGATCCCAGGAGGTCTGCTCAACAGGGTAGGCATCCTCCCCCTCCCATGACCAACAGTAGCTCTGGGTTCTGTAAGGAGAGCCTCACTTTCAATGCCAAGGCTCTGGCTTGTGGTATGTAGGCTGGCCTTGCTTTGGCTCCAGTGACCCTAGAAGACCAGAGAGGCCATCGGGGCCTAAGCTATGGGGTTGGTGCTTTATCTCCTCCATTTGTAAGGCGGTAACTGTGCGCCAGCCTTGCTAGAAGCCCTGCAGCTGGGGATCACACTGATAAATTCACTGTATTACTTTGCACAAATCAATATCCCAGCACTTACCAGGGGTTGATGTGACCGAAATTGGTTTCAGCCAATTCGTGTGGGTAATAAATGGCCATTTATCAAATCAATTCATTCTGCGGCACTTCTCTGGCTGCCCATCCTCATGGTACCCCTGGGGTGCCAGGCTCCACCCAGTCAGTCCCTAGCATATATCTGACGCTAGCCTAGAGGATCCAGAGAGGCCTGGCCTACCCCTCTGGATGTGCGTCTGTCTCCTATACTTGCTTCAGTCTGGAGATCTTTTTTTTTTTTTTTTTAATTTTTTTTTTTAACGTTTATTTATTTTGGAGACAGAGAGTGAATGGGGGAGGGTCAGAGAGAGAGGGAGACACAGAATCGGAAGCAGGCTCCAGGCTCTGAGCTGTCAGCACAGAGCCCGATGCGGGGCTCGAACTCACGGACCGTGAGATCATGACCTGAGCCGAAGTTGGACGCTTAACCAACCAAGCCACCCAGGCGCCCCCAGTCTGGAGATCTTGAAGCACTGGCTGCTGCTTGCCTGCCACAAATTCTGGCCCAGAGAGTACCTCATGCTTCACCTGGGTTGGTAGGTGAACATTATCAGATCTTTATCAATGTGATGACCAGCCACAGGCTTCTCAGCTAGGCGGGCATACAGTTATCACCATACAAATGGAGGAGATACACAAGCCCACAGCTCAGGCCCCAATACCTGTCTGTCTTTTCAAGGGTCACTGAAGCCACAGCAGGGTCAACCTACATAACACAGGACAAGGTGTAGGACCCTCCCTATCCGAGGCAAAGTCTGGGTAACAGAATGGAGTTTTGGGTAGAGGGAAGCTCTCAGGGCAGGCATTCTGACAGCCCTTCGCAAGTGGGCAACTGAATCATTTACTCCGGCTATGGGCCAACAACAAGGAGAGACAAAGTGGGGGTGCATCAGAGGTTGGTGTAGGATCAGAGGAAGAGGCCAGCCTGGGGCTGGGACTAAGGATCAGTCTCGGCTTGAAGGAAACAACTGTGGGCCTAATTTAAAGAACATAGTGCCCCACTCTAGCTGGTTAACACCTTGATGACAGGGACTGGAAAGAGCATGTACTTTATAGTCAGTCAGTCCTGGATTTGGCTCCCCAGTTCACAGATGAGAAAGCTGATGCTCAAACAAGCCACGTGTTTAGCTGGAGTTGCACAGCTAAAGAGTGCAGACCTGCTATTTTAGCCCACGTTGGCCTAAATCTCTCCTTCCCATGTCCTCCTCTCCCCTCCCTCCAACTTCTTGGAGCATCACATCTTATGGGGCTTGAGAAGCTGGGGAGAAGCAAGAGGTCAGAGAGGAGGAGACAGCCTGCTGGGAAAGGGCTGTGTAAGGAGCAGAGGGAAAACACTATGATGGCAGCTGCAGTGCCGGCCCAGGTGGACAGAAGACTGCTTTCTTAGCTCTCTGTGCAGGTAATGCCTTTTCCATGGGCAACTCCTCTCTTCAACCCTCAGGAACTCCCAGGGCTTCCCCTCCCTCCACCTCAGCCACAGCCTTGGCAAAGTAGTAAGGTGTCGTCACCTGTAAGGTGGTGGCTGAGAGTGGATGTCTGTATCCAGATCCTAAAGGGCAGCCTGGTGTGGCTTGGGCCTGAGTAGTGGGGCCTGTGTGTTCAAAAAGCTTTCCTTGGCTCCTGTGTATGCCTCTAAGCAGCCTCCTGACTTCTAGCTGGTGAGGCAGTTCTGGTCCATGGGCTCCTTTTATCTGCTGATGAGGGACTCATGACTGCCACATGAGTCCCACTGGTGTGTGAGGATGATGGAGACCAGGCTGGGCTGTGTTGCAGGGGTGGCTGCCTTCATTTTTCAATTACCCCTCTAATTGGTATCCTAGGGCTGATATGCTGCTCCAGAATGTCCCAGAGGGGCACCAAAATACAGCCTGATGTCTTCTTTTATCACTAAGCCTTTATCAGGTGCTGTCTTTGGCAGTTGCTGGATCACATCTGGTGGGGCCAGATGCTTGGAGAGAAGGGGTAAGCAACATGAATAGAATGTCCTGACACCATAGGGCAGAGGTTTTTAAACATGAGCTGAGCATCAGAATTGCCTACACAGCTTGTTGAAAGATTGCTGGGCCCCACCCCAGAGTTTCTGATTCCATAGGTTTGAGGTGAGGTCTGAGATCTGCAATTCTAACAAGGTCCTAGAGGATATTGATGCTGCTGGTCCAGAGACCATGCTTTGAGAACCACTGCCTGCTTGTTTAAGCCAGGCGTGGGTTACTCTGCCCTTGCCTCATCTGTCTGAGGACAGCTTCAGAGAGTCATGCACCTGAGTCAGAGAAGAGAAGTGAGAGCACTATCTTGAGCAGAACCCTAGTTTTATAATTCTCTCTAGTGGGGTCTGCATGGGCAGAAGGGCCATCAGAGAAGGGGTTATACCAGAGAGCATTCCGGCTCCCAGTATGGGACCTAAGAGCTTCTAGGGTCAAGAAGAAAGCGCTTAAGGCTTGGTTCAGGGTATTTCTCCTAAAACTGAACCAGATGCTGACAAAAAACACTGAAAAGTGGCAGAGTCCCAGGCTGGGAGACAAAAGACAGAAGTTCTAGTTCTGACTCAGCTGCCACATTACAAGTGATGGACAAGCTCCTGCTCCTCTCTGGGTCTTAGTCTGCCTACGTGAAAAGTTAGGGGTGGGAACAGTGGACCAGATCAAGGTTTGAGTCAGAGTATAGCAAAGCAGCCTTGAGCAATTATTATGAGTGCTCTGTATCTCCGCTTCCTCATCTGTAAAATGGGGATTTACCCTAACAGGGTTGCTGTAAGGACTAAATGACAACATACATGAAGAGCTTATCACAGTGCCTGGCACACAGAAAGTACTCAACAAACGTTAAGTTGTAATGTTAGTCACTTCTGCCTGGTATGGTGACAGCAGGATGCACACCTCACTGCAGCAGACCATGAGCTCCCCCGCCCTTTTCTGGCACCGGCTGGCATCTTGATACTCACCAGCACCCACTGTGGCGATGGCATTCTCCTGGCCAATGATGTGCTCTTTCAGCCGTTGCTCCAGGGGAAAGCGGCGCCGCTCCTCAGCCTCACGCTTCCGCTGCTTCTCCTGGTACTGTGGGGAGAGAGGGCAGGTGGCTCAGGAGCACAGGGCCCAACAGGATCCCAGTTTCATTCTATCCTGTAACTCAGGGGTAAAAAACACAGTTCTGGGTCTCCAGGGGTCCTAATGCACACTCTGGCTCCTGGTCATTGGAGGCTGGCCCAGTCCTTCCCACTGTCCCCTTGTCCTAGTCCTCACCTCATTCTCCTTACTTCAGTTGGCCACTGCTCAGGAGTCCTGGCTCATCTTGCTAGTAAAATAAGTACTGCTAGTAAAGTAACCCTTGATTCTGGAGTCTGACCAAAGACCTGAGTTTGAATCCTAGCTTTATCACTTATAAGATGTGCTTATCATCTGGAGCAAGTTACTCCCCCTCAGTTTTCTCATCTGTATATTGGGGATTAAATATGATGATATACATAATGTGCCTAACATCATGGCTGGCATTCAGTTTTAAGTGCTTAATAAAAATAGGTTATTTCCCTTTCCACTTACCCTCTTGAAAACTTTTCTGGTTTTACTTTTTTTTTAATGTTTGTTTTTGAGTGAGAGTATGAGTGGGGGAGGGGCAGAGAGAGAGAGAGAGAGAGAGGGAGACCAAGAATCCCAAGCAGGCTCCGTGCTGTCAGCACACAGCCCGAAGCAGGGCTCAAAGCCATGAACCATGAGATCATGACCTGAATCGAAATCAAGAGTCAGACGCTTAACTGACTGAGCCACCCAGGTGCCCTGTTTTTCATCTTTTTAAAAGTAAGCTCTACATCCAGTGTGGGGCTTGAACTCATGACCCGGAGATCAATGGTCACATGCTCCACTGACTGAGGCAGCCAGGTACCCCAAAAACCTTTTGGTTTTTATTTAAAAACAAAATTTTTTTTAACGTTTATTTATTTTTGAGACAGAGAGAGACAGAGCATGAATGGGGGAGGGTCAGAGAGAGAGGGAGACACAGAATCCGAAGCAGGCCCCAGGCTCTGAGCTGTCAGCCCAGAGCCCGACACGGGGCTCGAACTCACGGACCGTGAGATCGTGACCTGAGCTGAAGTCGGACGCTTAACCGACTGAGCCACCCAGGCGCCCCCCTTTTGGTTTTTAAACCAGAGCTATGAACACCCTCCACTTCCATGATACTGCATTTCAATTAAACACAATTATTCACTAATTGCTGTCTGTTTTGTCCTGTGCATGCCATGATGGAAAAGGCAGGGTGGAGAGGAGGACTAGAACCCAGAGGGTTCTAGTCACTGCTGACTGCCTGGTATGTGTTTGGCCCTGGGCTTGGTCCACTTCAGGGAAGGCAGAAGGAGGAAGCCTGAATATGATCACACTGCAGGGAAGAGAAGAGAGCCAGGCCTTGTCCTCAGGGAGCTCTAAGTTGGGAGGAAGGTGAGGCAGGGCCTGTGCACAAATATTTCTCAGGCAGTACTGATCATTTTCCTCCAAAGCATGTGTGCCTATTTCTAGCCTATACCCATCTCTAAAAAACAAACAAACAAAAACCTCCCACTATTGAAAACAAATTTGTTGCATGTTTGTGACTCTGTCCTCTAAATCTATTTATGAGCCGCCTGAGGGCAAGCGCTGTCTTTTACTCCCTGCATGAGTCCTGACACAGTGGAGGCAGCTGGTGAATGTTTGCAAAAGTGAATTTGATGATAGATAAGAGGAAAGAATTGACAGCTAAACAGGGTGGCACGGGAGTCCAGAGAAGGAAGGATATACAAAGACCAGAACATTCTGGGGAGGCTTCTGGGTGACTGGAGGCTTGAAGCTGGAGTACTGGGCCAGGCAGCAAATGGAGGGCTATCTGGGGGCCAGCAGGGAGGGTGAGTGTGCAGGTGGGATGATAAAGTGCGCATGGAGCAGGGTGGATGGTGGAAGGGAGCAGGTCTTGGACTGGGACAGAAAGACATGGATCTTCAGGAGGCTCCTTTCCCCTAAGACCCTGTAACACTGACAGCTTTCTAGAAAGAAAGCTGTCAAGGAAAGGCCCTGTCACAAAAGTTGTGGCTACAGATTGCTCTTGCAGGCAGAGTGGATGAAAAATACCTGCTGCTTGGGCAGTGTTTTCCTGTTACAGTAGTGACCTTGACAGAAGTTAAAAAAAATAAATAGCAAACAATCCAATTTTGGCTGTTGCTATCAGTCTGTAACTGAAAGCTCCCATCAGTCCTGGGTTTCATATGGAGCAATAATTCGGCGCCAATCCCAGTGGAGCGACGCTTGCCGGTTGGAATCCAGAGTGTCACTGTGCAGCTCCCTCAGGCGCCACATACATCACCTGGCTCTGACGACTCCACCATATATCTGCCTCCTCCTCCTCCCTGCCCACCCAGCCCCTCTCAGCACTTAGGTCCACTGGGCTGGAAGGCTCTGATGGTGACATGTACACATACTGCCTGGTGCTGCATTGGCTAGTGGCCTTGCTGGCTTGTAGTCAGGCAGGCCACAAAAGCAGCTTGAGGCAATGGAAGCTGACTGCCGGGGTTTGTTGAGTCTGCTTCCCTTCCTTCTCCTAGTGATGGGTCTCAGAGTATTCCTGCCTCTGAGCCCTTGCTCACACTGCTCCCTCACCACAAAAGTCTTCTGCATTCCCATCTACAAGTGCCCTGGTGATCTCAACCTAAATACTACATTGTCTAAGGACCCTATCGTAAGGCTTCATGCCTGCCCCTGGGACCTCCAGAGCACTTATTTAACTGCCTGTTTGTCTCTCCTTACTCAACCATGAGGTCCTTGGTGACAAAGACCATGTCTTATTCATCTCAACAGCTCCATCACATAGCAAGGGCCTGGCTCACAGAAGGAGTCAATACACGTTGCCAACTGAATGAGATGACTACTGGTTGTGGAGCAGGGGCTGAGTGCTGGGAACCATACAAAGGCACTGCCCTCTAAAAACAGTGTCTTTAATTGTTACAGTTGTCCCCACCTGAAGTTTGTCTCCTCTTCTGGCTCATAGTGGGGCAAGCTGTGTGGCAGAAATAAGCAGCTCTGTTCCATGAAGACCTGAATTCAAACTTTACCTCATCCACTTACTAGCTAGCTGACCTTGGGGAAGTTCATTCAACTCCTGGAATTTTCATTTCCTCATCTCTAATACGGAGATGGTGACTCACACCCACCTTCCAGGGTCCTGGTGGGATGCTGGGGAGAATCAGGTGAGATAACATACACAAAGAACTCGGCAGAGTCTCTGGCACATAGCAAATGTATAGCAGAAGTGGTAGTGTGAGAGACTTAAGCAGAGAACACAGTAGCTGGCCCTTGGAAGGCCTTTGATAAATGTTATTTCTCTCCTTCACTGCATTTTGATAACTATTTAACCCAGTGCTTTCTTGGAGGTGGGATGGGGACACAGGAACCCTTTTAACTAATTTAACCTGTATGGGCTCCACAGATGAAGAGTTGCTCTGGATCAAGCAGAAGCTAGGAGCCTAGTCCACTTAGATGCCCCACTACCCCAGAAATGGCTCTTGAGGCTCCCTCCTTAGGAAGCCTAGGTCTGTAGGGTACAGTCTCAACACCAGCGAGGTTCTGGGGATACCTCCAACTGCACAAGGCAGCTCATTTCTGCCTGCCAGTTTTCCTTATGTGTTAGAAATTCAGCCTCTAGGTGCTTTCCATGCATTGATGTGTGGGGCCTCACAGAACATATCTTTTTCATTTGTCACAGGCAACATGACTTTTCTTGCCACTCTGTTGGTTTGGGTAGGACCCTGTGGTCTTCCTAAGTCTTCTCCAGGGAAACATTTCTACTCCTATAACTCTTCTCTGATGTCATGAGTTTAGTATTCCTGTTATTTTCTTGGGCAAGGGTAAAGGGTCCCTGGCTTTTATGGGGGTGAGTATAGGGAAAAGGTTATACTGTGATCTGGCCGGTTTCTCAGGAGCTTTCTAGATGGTCCTGGGAAAGATCCAACCTGTGGCCTAAATCAGGACACATCCTGATTCTCCCCCAGCCTGGAGTTCTCAATATCTATTCAGAAAAACTTCTGAAAATGGATCGGACTTTTTGATAAAAATATATAGGATGCTGGGATTAAACCAGGTTAAAGTTTACTGCTCCATGCTCTTTTCCTAATGCTTAGCACGGAGTTTGTATTTTTTTAAAAAATGTGTTGAATGAAAGAGTGGCCTTTTTTTTTGAAGATTTTATTTTTTAAGTAATCTCTACATCCAACATGAGGCTTAAACTCACAACCCTGAGATCAAGTATCATACTCACCAACTGAGCTTGCCAGGCACCCCTGAATGAATGGCTTTTTGAGGCATCAACTATGAGCCCAGGCTTGTGAAAGAACACAGGAAAGGAAAATATTTGGTCTGGATATATTCTCTTTGGGGAAGGAGAGTAAGATGGGAGAAGGCACTTGGTAAGGGCTCCATAAATGTAGGCTACTACTGTTTCCGGCTTTTTGAGGAGATGGAGAGGAAGCCTATAGGGACTGAGGTCGAGGCCCTGCTTTGACACAGTTCCACTAGAGGAGAAGATAGGGCAGGTGACCCAGCCTGCAGAAGGAGAGGACACTGGGCTGAGAGCACTAGGAAGAAACCACCCACAAGAGCAGAAGTGGGGGAGTGATCATCTTCTTAATAAAAGCCACATGCAATTAGCTTCAGAAGTCCTCACCTGGAGCCGGCAGCAACCAGCTCCCCATGCTGCATCTTGGTGGATAATCGTGGCCACTGGTTTCTATCATTCTTGATTTAATATGGCACCCCTCCTGGCTGTGAGTGCATTTACAGGAAAGGGCTGGGAGGCTGGGGTGAAGCCTAGCTGCACACACTCAGTGGTAGGTAGCTGAGATGAGTGGTTCTTTGGGGGAGGGTTACAGGGAGAAGGGGTATGTCAGGCAACCCTATTATTGGGTATCCCTCAAGGAACAGGTCTGACAATGAAAGTGGCAATGTGTTCACTGAAAGGGCAGCTGAGGTGAAGGTGGGAGTGGTGAGTAGACAGAATGAGACCCTGGGCTAGCATGCAATAGGTATGGAGGAGGGAACAGAAGAAAGGCCAAGCTACCATTTACCTCTCATGGGAGGTCAGGGTCACAGAGCCCACTTAGGCTGCTCTCAGATATACTCAGATATGCCCCATGTTCCTGACGCTGACCCCAATTCGCATCTCAGGGCTTCTCCCATGCTCTGAAGCTTCAATGACAGAGAGGACTTGGTAAGAAAGTCACCAAAAGGACAGGGGGCAACAGATGAGACTAGGGTCACGGGATGATGGAAAGAACGCTGAGTGGGGGAATGATGGTAAGAGGAGCCCAGGAGGTCCAACAAAGAGGCCTGGAGGATGAGAGAGGCACCCAAGGGACTTGAAAATCTCTTGAACTAGCTCATAAAGTATACACCCCTGTAGAGAAAGTTAGGGCACATAGCAGGTGTCACTTCCATTACACTCAGTGACCATTATGTCAGCATCCTGGATTCCATTGTCTTCTCTTCCAGCCCATCCTCCTTGCTGCCAGAGTGATGTTTTAATATGTAAATCAGATCATGTCACTGTGCAAATAGCTGGGTTGATTCAAAGACTGGTGAGAGAAGGTTAAGAGGACTGGCTCAAGTGAGAAGATGAGTTGTGTTCTTAGTGTATCATATCAGGAGGCACAGGATGTTGATTATTTTATAACTGGTGATGTTGACTTTGATCACTGGGTTAAGGTGGTCTGTGCCATGTTTTTCCACTACCATTTTCCCCTTTGTAATTAATAAGTATCCTGTGGGGTGAGGATCTGAGCCTATGTAAATAATCCCCTTACTCCTCAAACTCTCACTCACTAGTGTTAGCATCAATTGCTGGGTCTCATCTGACTGGGAACCAGCTGTTCTAATCCTCCCAGCCATAAGAAGTTCAGTATATCTCTTCCTCCTCTGCACAGAGATGAAGTGCATTAAAGCATGGGTCCACCGGTAGCAAGTAATAGAGACAGAATATGCTAACCTTTGCAGTCTGGCTCTAGAGCTTGCAATTTACACCCTGGAGGTAAGAAAAGACCTGTTTCCTGCCCCAGGGAGTTCACAGTCTATTTAGGGAGATGAGACTTAAAACACTAATCTCCTATTCCTACTTTTAGCATGGGGCTACCTAATGATTTTATTGAAATAAACACCAGAAGGTGTTCTTGCCAGAAATGTGTAATCTAAATGTAATCATAAGGAAACATCAGACAAACCCAAACTGGAGGACACTTTACAAAATATCCAGCTTGAACCCATTAAATGTCAAGGTCATGAAAGACAAGGAAAGACTGAGGAACCATTCTAGATTAATGGAGACTACTAAAGAGATATGAAACTAAATCCAATTTGGGATCCAGAATTTTCTTTTCTTGTAAAGACAGTCATTGGGACAAACTGGTGAAGTGTGAATAACACGGACAGATTAGTTAATATCAATATTAATGCCTTGCTTTTGAGGACCGTACTGAGGTAAGAAAATGTCCTTTTAGGAAATACAAGTATTTAGGGATAAAGGGGCATCACGTGTGTAACTTACCCTTAAACAGTTCAGAAAGAACTACCTCTCTCTCTCTCTCTCTATATATATATATAATAAAGCAAATGTGATAAAATGTTAACAATTGGTAATGTGGGTGAAGAATTTACAGAATTCATCGCACTATTTTTGAAATTATGTAAAAATAAAATTAAAATAAATCAGGGTAATGCTTAGCCCTGGGGGATGGGCAGTGACTGGAAGTATAAGGTAGGTTTCTGAGTGTCTATAATGGTCTGTTTCTTGATCAGCTGTGTTTAGCTTGTGAAAATACAGAGAGCTATATAATTAAGATATATGCACCTTATAGAAGTATATTTCAATAAAAACTTATTTAAAAGTTAAAAACAAAGAAAAGAGAAAGCAAATAGCTTTCCTCATAAGCACATAGCTCTGTGTCTGGCCCACTGTAAAGCTGCAATGAAGGTCAGATGGTGCTGTCATCCCCGTAAGGCCAAGCACAGGGCCAGGCATGGGGCATGTTGGCACTTGAAATGAAATGCAGCAGGGAGCAGGCTGGGCAAAGTGGGGAAAGGGTATCACTTCACCCTATGACGGGAGCAAGATAACCCTCTTACTCTCCTGTGTCCCTCACCCCTTCTCTCCAAGAGGGCTCTCCTCAGCACCCAGGTTTGCAGCCCAGAATGCGGGCCCAGGGGAGCACTGCATCCCCAGCTATCCCTGAAGCAAATGAAAAAATATGGATACAGGAAATGTGCTTGTGATTCTGTCACTGGGATATGCAAATAAAATATATATGATAGGCCTATCTGCCTAATATTCCTGCCAATTCATTCTCTGGGTGTGATTAAAATGAGCAATAAATTCCTCGTGAGTCTCGGCGGAACGAGGATCCGGGAGTGGAGATGCGGGCTGGCACCAGCACGTCCCCCTCAGCTGAATATTCATCATGGACTAGCTCCCCATATTTTTGTTTTATCTGCCATCGTGTGCACAGAGATATATTTCTACCTCTCTCCTTCGTCTCTTAGTTAAAACATGAAAATGGTCTAAGCTTTAAGTATTAAACTCTCCATGTAACAAAATCCTTCAAAGTGAGATCACAACTACCTTCTCTACGAAGCCTGCCCTGCTCATTCTGCCTGAAGGTGATCCATGCTTTCTTGGAGCCCCCACAAACTCTCTGTGGACCCCTCCTAACATACAAATCAGTCTGTGGGTATCAGAACCAAGGGTGCCTGCCTCTCTCCCATCCTCCACTTCCAGATGGCCAGCTCAGAGGACAGGGGCTGGGGTTCATCCACCTCTGAATCTTCTTAGGGGGCCCAAGGAAGCTTCTGCACAGACAAAGCAGAGAAACTGAGCAAACCAGCAGCAAGGAGAAAATCATGTAGGCTACTAAAGGTGACAGAGATTCTTTGGGGTGCATGGGTGGCTTAGTTGGTTAAGTATCTGACTCTTGATTTTGGCTCAGGTCATGATCTCACGGTCCAAGTCCATGCTGTCAGCACAGAGCCTGCTTGGGATTCTCTCCTCTCTCTCTGCTCCTCCTCTGCTCACACTCTCTCTCTCTCTCAAAATAAATAAACTTAAAAAAAAAAAAGTGACAGAGATTCTTAGATAAGTGACACATTTTAAAAGGCAGAATGAAATTAAAAATTAGGCTTATGGATAACTTGAAAATGGGAAAATTTTCAAGAAATCATATTAAGCAGGGCACCTGGCTGGCACAGTCAGAGGAGCATGTGACTCCTGATCTCAGGGTTGTGAGTTCAAGCTCTATGCTGGGGTATGGAGATTACTAAAAAGAAATAATAATAATAATTAAACTTAAAAAAAAGAAATAATATTAAGTGAAAAAAAAAGCAAATTCCAAATATGGGACTAGGATCATAACTCAAACACCTTCAGGGCCAAGTAGGAAATATAAATGTCTGTTAGGCTAGCACAAAATATAATAGCGAGCTGGGAGGAATCCACACCCCCAACCCTTACGGGGTCACATTTTTAATAAATTCTTGGATTGTTAAAATAAAACATGGCTGCAAGTGTAAGACCCCTGTATGTACCGTAGGCTATCAACCAGGTTAAAAAAAAAGGCCATCTATATACATATATATAGGTAAGGTTCAGAAAAGGCAAATATAGTATCATGAAAGTAAATCCTCTGATTCATACCCCAATAGTTACTTTTTTCAACGTTTTTTTTTTTTTTTTAATTTTTTTATTTTTGGGACAGAGAGAGACAGAGCATGAACGGGGGAGGGGCAGAGAGAGAGGGAGACACAGAATCGGAAACAGGCTCCAGGCTCCGAGCCATCGGCCCAGAGCCTGACGCGGGGCTCGAACTCACAGCCCAATAGTTACTTTTAACAACCTGATTTTCTGTTAAGTATCTGCTTTCTTTCTTTCAGCTTCAGTTTTCCCATCTATAAAACAGGGGTAATAAGAGCTGCTTCAAGGATTTGTTAGAGGGTTATAAAAAATGCAGAGAAAGCACCTGGCATAGTACCTAGATGCACTTAATAAAAGATGCACTTAATAATACCTACTATTACTATAAATAATTAAAAATATTAATAGTGATCACATATTGATAGTAGGGCTAAAATGTTCATTGAAATTCAGCTCAGTTGCCCTGTCCTCCAGTGAGACTGCCTTGATCTCCCCAGGTAGGATTCGAAGCCACCTCTGGATTCCCACAGTCCCTGGGCTTCCCTGGTTCACTTTCATGGTTCACTTGCCTGTCTCTTCACCAGACAGTAAGCTCTTTGAGTGTTTCACCCACCTGTCTTCTTACCTAGCCCAGAGCTTGGCACACAGACATTCATAAACATGTACTAAATTATTTAATTCTCTTTAATTTACTTTCCAAATATTCTATAATGACACATATGACTTTTACACTTACACATTTTCCATAACGAACACATATTTGACTACAGGGTGGAGAAGGCTGGGCTGGGAAGCAGGAGGATGCTGGGTGCATGGAAGGAGAGTAAGCTAAGATTGGAGTGGCAGTCACCCATGTCTAGACAAAGAGCCAGGAGATGAGGTCTCAGGCTGGAGCCTCAGCACCCTCCAGGCCTGAGTCATTAGGTTATAGACGTAAGGCCTGAACTCAGAGAGGATCAGCTACTGCTTACTTACTGGCAAAGTGGGACAGAACCAGGTCTATAGCAGTGTTCTTCCCATGAAGCTCTGCCTCATGATATTGAAGAGGTAGTGGTTTTTTGCAGCTTAGAGGAAAAAAAAAAAAATCAGAGAAGAATGGGTGACAAAGTAGATGCTGAGCAACTGAAAGACAATGCTAATACCCAAGGAGAACTGAGGGATGACAGGACAGTACAGCAATCAAGGAGAGATGCTCAGTGGACAGTTGGGACATTTCAGACCAGATGAAAACATAAAGTACAGAGAGGTGACAACAGAGAAATAGTCTTCCATGGAGAGGTTACAGAACCCCAAGCAGTCTCTACGTGGTTTTCCAGCCTCCAAAGGCAGCCCCGTGCACTGTGTGACAGCTCTGTTAGGGAGCTCCTCCCGATAGCTGCCACTGAGCCTGGCTCTGTCCCAGCTCTGCCAGTGAATGAATCTCCCCCCCCTGCCCCCTTTCACTCACAGCTATTCCTGTGTCTATATGTGGTCTCTCCTTTCTGGGCCTGATGTCCCCACCGCCTTTGGCTTTTTCTCTGGCATAGTTCCTCTTTCCCCTTAGCTGCCCTACTCTGCACAGATTCTAAGAGCTCCATGTCTACTCAGAAGGTAGTGTCTGCGATTGCCCTCTGTGGTCCAGAAGGGTCTGACTGGAACAGAGGAACACAACCACCATTTATTTACTCGGGACACTAGCCTTGTACTAACACGGCCAACATCAAGCCACTTCTTAAGCAGCTGAATTTTGTTAAGGATCCCACAGCAGCTCTAACTCCTCCACCTATGCTGGCACTAAGAGACTTGCCCTATGTCAGACCACCTGACACACCATGGTTTCTCTTGGCCAAGTCTAGGGCATGGTCTCATGGGACAGCTATTGTGCCTGAGGGATGACGGGAGTGCAGTCCAAGGTTATGTGAAACACGTTTAGGGATATCTTTAAGGCACCTGGGCAAACTGACTCTACCTCTAGGGACATTCCTAGGGATGGAAAATCTGAACAGAGAGGAGGGAATTACTTGCTCTCTAGGAATTTTCACTCTTGCTGGTCCCAAGCACCCCTCAGGATGTGCTGTGAAAGCCCATCTCCCTTCCTACCTCCTCTCCTCTGGAGGAAACTACTGCAGGGTAGTTACTAAGGCTCCCAGGGAAACAAACTATATGGTTAATTCTGGCTGCCAGACATTTCCAGTCTCCCCCTTGTAGGCACATGGTAGGATTACTCCCCTTGGTCCCTTGTGATTGGGTGGGAACAGGGATTAGTTCTGTCCAGTGAGCTGTGAGTGGAAGGGTCTACTTCCAGACTGGGCATTTAACTGCATATGCAAGACCCTCCAGAGCATTCTTCTCCCTCTGGCAAGCAACCTGCAACATCCCAGAGGGTGGCTGCAATGCCAGTCTGGTCTCTGCAGGCCTTTGATGAACAGAGCCCCCACTGTTGACCCATGATGGATAGGCTGCATGAGGCCAAAAATAAATGTTTATTGCTTTACACCACTGAAATTCTGGGTTATTACAACATAATCTGGTTTATCCTGACATGTAGACAATTGTATACAGAATAGAACCTTAGAAACCATTCTGTCCAATGTCTTCATTTCACAGAGGTAAATTGAGCTTCAGTGAAAGCAAGTGCTAGCCCAACATCACCCAGTTAGTGAGTGGTAGAGTTGGGATCACAACCCGTATCTTGTCTGTTTCAGTCCAATGACCTAAGTGCTCTTACTCAAGACACAGAGAATATCTGCCACTAGGTGGGACCTGTCACACTGAATCATCTCAAGGTACATCAGCCAATATGCCAATAGAAACTCCATGATCCTGGACAGAACACAAGAATGAGAGTCAGCAACCAAGTCTTCCAGTTCCAGTCCTACCACGGAACCTATCACCTGACCTTGTATTCAAGTCTATTAGCTTAGGTTTGACACTAACTCACTCTGGAGCCAAAGTCATGTCACATCCCTCGGCTCTAGTTTCCCCAGGAGTAAAACGAGTCCATTGATTTAGGCTTCAGAGATTTAAAACGTGTGTTCACAGCAGAGCCTCCCCTGAGGCTGCTCAGGAGAGAAGGGCTAGGCCAGTTGGGTGCAACTCTGGTCCACTTCTCCTCAACCACAACATCTTAATTTCCTCTGACTTAATTGTTTAGGCTTTGGTAAAATTTCTTACCACCGGACTTGACAATTTCTGAGGTCCCTGGCAGCTCTGAGATTTGTGATTCTAATGCCTGGACTCTGCCAAGTAGTTCCTGAGTGATAGCTCAGTGGCTGGGAAGAGCAGAAAGCTGCCTGTATTTAGGGAGCTCAAAAGTTTGGTTGAGAAGATCATATTAAGATGGAGATTTTTTTGGCTCAGACTATACCAGGCTCTCTGGACTGTGTGTGGAGGGGAAGGGTCAGGGAATGGTTCTGAAAGGAGGGATGATGGGAAAGGATTACTTGCTGAGGTTATAGAATACATAACGACTGAGGAAACAGTACTTGGGCTAAAGATTTTGTCTAACTATCCCGGTCCTATGAAAAGGAGCTAGAAGGTCTATTAGCTCAAAAACTGAATTTGAAGATTAGTCCTCAGAACCCAGAAGTGGCCCAGGCCTCTGCCTGGTCATGATAAGGGTAGCTTCCTATTCTTATTAAGACTGGGGAGGGGCGCCTGGGTGGCGCAGTCGGTTAAGCGTCCGACTTCAGCCAGGTCATGATCTCGCGGTCCGCGAGTTCGAGCCCCGCGTCAGGCTCTGGGCTGATGGCTCGGAGCCTGGAGCCTGTTTCCGATTCTGTGTCTCCCTCTCTCTCTGCCCCTCCCCCGTTCATGCTCTGTCTCTCTCTGTCCCAAAAATAAATAAAAAACGTTGAAAAAAAATTAAAAAAAAAAAAAAAAAAAGACTGGGGACTAGATTTATGTATGTGTTTATATACACATTATGTGTATGTATATATAGATACATACGTGTGTGTGTGTGTGTGTGTGTGTGTTTTGTTTTAGAGAGAGAGTGCAAGTGAGCGAGAGGCGAGAGAGAGAGAATCACAGGAGGGACAGAGGGAGAGAAGGTGAGAGAGAGAGAGAGAAGGGGGGCTCACCCAAAGAGAGAGAGAGATGTGGGGCTCACCCAAAGCGGGGCTTGTGTTTTACCCAAAGCAGGGCTCGTGCTCACCTGGAGTAGAGCTCAAGCTCACCCGAAGCAGGGCACGAGCTCACCCGAAGCGGGGCTCAAGCTAACCCTATGTGGGACTCGAGCTCATGAACTATGAGATCATGATCTGAGTCAAAGTCAGATGCTTAACAACTGAGCCACCCAGGCTCCCCCTGGATTTGTATTAAAACAGACAATAATCACCTAAGTAGAAGTGGCCTTTGGTGTGGAGCCAGACATCATTTAATGAGCAAAAGATTAAATGCAGCATGGAGTACCCATAGGCCTTCTCCTTTCTCTGAAATTTACCTTTGCCTCCGAAGTCCTTAAAAGCTTCATCACCTCCCCTTCTCGGGCATAATCCAAAGGTGTGTGTCCCATTTCATTCCTCTGAAGGGGGTTGGCTCCTGGCAGGAAGAAGAAAAGTAGTTAAAGACTCTATGAGTGATCATTGGGGCCTCAGCCTTCCCTCAAAGGTGACTTGGGCCCTGATTTCAAAGTAAGGAATTCCCATGGAAATAGCAACAAAACCCTAAGAGATTGTAGAATGGTGTGACAAACATCAAGCTGCTCTGACAGGAGAGTTCTTAATTCTGACACAGAGGTCAGGGTACTGGCGTTCCTACATGCACATGCACATATGTGCAGAAACATACTACCCACACATACATGTGTTATGTACACACAGGTGTGCTCTATACACACACACAGAAAACAAACACACACAGCTGAATATGCTAAAAAATATACCAAAGACATAAATATATCCTAATGCCAATGCATTAGTCATTAACAAACTCATCTGCATACAGATGAATATTCATTAATAAAACCATATAAGAGGGTTCCTTTCTAAAGCACAGACTTTCTGAAAAAAGGTGAAACAGCCCCCTTCTTTCTGTTCTCCACTCCTCTCTCTTCTTTAATGTCTTTTACCTCTGGTATTTCTTGCTTACTGGAGTTAACTGAGTCCTCTGTAAGGGAGTGGGCATTACCAGGAACCTGGCTATGCTAGCCCCAAGGTTTGATGCCCTTACCAATTCCAACTGAAAAATTAATACTTTTATACATGATTCCTATTTTCTAATAGGAAAATGTGCATGTGGGCAGGCATTTCTTTCTGTATCAGTTCCTGTGCTTGGAGGACAAAGAACCTGAAGTATGATAAAAAGAAGGGGCTTGCTGGGGGCCATGCATCTGCCTTGTTTCTCTTTTAAGTTCTGGCAGCTCACAAGCCTGTATAAAGTGTCTACTTGGTGCAAAGCCTTGGCAGATATGGAAGAAAGGCTCCTCTGACCCCCACATTATTAGAATCTCCTTCTCAAAGCCCAGGTCTGAACCCTCACTTTCCTCTTCAAAAACTGTCCATTCCATTCAATTTGTCAAACTTTGAATGTGTGGGGCTTGAGACACAAAAGAATCAGATCTGGCCTGGCCCCAAAGGCACTTCTCTCGAAGCAGGGAGACCGAAACCTAAGAAAGCTGTGCCTTGGACACAGCAGATACTCAAGAACTATGTGTTAAATGGAATATTCCTCGATCTTCTTTCTTGCTAAGGAAGTGTTGTCGGGAAGTAAAGAAGGGTTAAGACACAGTCCCTGCCAGAAGGATCTAATGGGTTGGTTGAAAACACTAAATATGCAGGCCAATGCACATCAGCATGGGGCCTGGCTCAAGGCGTGTGTCCCGCTACTGTTTACTGATGGACTATAAAACTCAGCATTTCTTCTTTTTTCTTTTTAAATTTTTTAACATTTATTTATTTTTGAGAGAGAGTGAGAGTGGGGGAGGGGCAGCGAGAGGGGGAGACACAGAATCTGAAGCAGGCTCCAGGCTCTGAGCTGTCAGCACAGAGCCCAACGCGGGGGTTGAACCCATGAACAGTGAGATCATGACCTGAGCTGAAGTGGAACATTTAACCGACTGAGCCACCCAGGTGCCCCAAAACTCAGCATTTCTTAATCCTAGGCTGTGGAACATTTGTTCCATGATCTAAAACTATTCCTACTGAAGCTCTCTGCTTCTTAAAGGTCTATAAATTTATCAACCAACAACTGTAAGCTTTATTAAGCATTTACATGTGGCTGTCTGCCTGGGCTGCAGGGGAAGAGGTGTGGGAGGAGAAGGGAGTGGAGGAGAGAGCAAGAAGTATGATCTAGGGCAAGGACACTTATTATTCAATGAGAAAAATTAATACTTTTATACATGATTCCTATTTTCTAATAGAAATTTGATATAAAATATTAATATATATAATTTTTACTGAGATAGAATTCACATACCATAAAATTCAACCTTTTAAAGTATATAATTCAGTGGTTTCTAATATACTTACAGGGTAATACAATCATCACCACTAATTTCAGATCATTTTCATAATCTCAAAAAGAAAGCCCATAGCCATTATCACAGACACCCTAACCTATACTTTCTGTTCCTATAGATTTGCCTATACTTGACATTTCATATAAATTAAAACATACAGCATATGGCCTTTTCTGTCTGGCTTCTTTCATTTGGCATGTTTTCAAGGTTCATCCATGTTGTAGTGTTATTCATGCTACAACATGAAAGCAGAAATGCAGCATTCCTTTTCATGGATGAATAAAACTCCATTCTGTGGATAGGCCACATTTTGTTTAGTCATTCATCAGTTGATGGACATTTGGGCTGTTTCCCCCTTGGCTATTATGAATAATGCTGCTATGAAAGTATGTGCACAAGTCTTCACGTGGATGTGTTTTCATGTCTCTTGGTTATATATCTAGGAGTGGTGGTAATAATAGGTATTTACTGAGCACTTACTATGTACCAGACACTGTGCTCTGTACTTCATGTACATTACATCACTTAATCCTTACAACCACTATTGAGAGGTAGGAATTAAAATCCCCATGCTATAGACATGAAAACTAGAGCTCAGAAAAGTGAAATCATAGCCCAAGGTTACAAAGCTAATTATTTGCTTGGACCAGGAGTCAAACCCATGGCCAGGTTTTCTCAACTCCAATTCTCCACACTCCCAAAAGGGCAGCCAAAACATACTCCTGCTGAAATATCCTTCCCTGGCTTTTCACTACTTATAGGATAAAGTGCCAGCTCCCTGGTAAGGAGGGTGTCTGTGTTCTTCGTAACTAGTAGGTGGGTCTTTAGGGGCTCAGCTGGAACCTCACTCTTTCAATTCTATTGGCAGTGACTGGGTGCTTTGTATCAGCAGGGCTCTGTATGTAGGATGATGGGGGATTGGCAAAGCCAGTGAATAGCCTTCTTTTTTGTATTTTTTGACCACTCTATAGCAACTGATACCTTGGCCACTTTTTTGTGTTCTATAAAACCACTTTTTCAGGTTTTCCTCACACCTCTGTGACCATTTC
Source organism: Neofelis nebulosa (assembly GCF_028018385.1). Lineage (NCBI taxonomy): Eukaryota > Metazoa > Chordata > Mammalia > Carnivora > Felidae > Neofelis > Neofelis nebulosa. The sequence continues at coordinate 59,464,547 of NC_080791.1, read as the reverse complement.
TTCTGCAGGCTCCTCTTCCTGTCTTTAAGATTAGCTGTTATCTAGAGTTTGCATCAAGGAACAATTTCAGCTTTCCAGAAGTTAATGGGGATGGAAGACGACCATACAACTACAACTTGGGCTGAAGGAGGGACAGACAGTACTGTGGGGGCCCAGGAAGGAATGGAGTGCCAAGGGGCCTGCTCACATGGTCTGGCTTTCCCAGCCCACTCCTGTTCTCTCTGGTGCTCAACACTGAGGCGCTCCACAAGGGCCGAGGGCCAGTGGCAGATGGCAACTGCCTGCCCCACCACCCCTATTTCCGGGACCATAGCTAGAGCTGAAAGGGAGCTACAGTTTAGCAGAGTGGAAAGGTCTCCTTTCTTAGGCAGCCTCAAAGGGAGCTCTGTCACTAGATATGGACTGGAGTAAAAGGGGAATCAGGGACCTATAGAAGGGAAAGAAAAGAGTAAAGGGGGAATCAGAGACCTATAGAAGGGAAAGAAAAGAGGACCAAGAGTAGAAGAGAAGAGAAACAGGAAGAAAAGGGGAGGGGGGGGAGAGCAAGAGAAGGTAAGAGAGGAAGACAATGGGAGAAAGAACATAGGGTGAGATTAGTTGCATCAAACAAGTGCTGTCAGTGATCTATATTTGCTTACAGAATGAAAAATGTGTGCCATAAACATTGGCCACTGAGTAATTTCTAGTAGGAGTCGTGTCACTTCTCATAAAGGATGGGATGGGGACAGGTAGGACATCTCTGCACCTGGGCCAGCCAGCACAAGGACGCCTTTTAAAACAGTGCTGAGCCTATCTCTAGCCCAGAAGGCCCCACCCCAGCTACTCCTGAGGGGGGAAGCCAGCCAGGTTCCCCAAGGTTCTGGAGCCTCAGGGCAGCACTTCTGCTCCCACTTTAGGAAGGCTGAGGTGGGGGCATCATGGAAAATGTCCATCTAATATTAGTCCCCCAGCCCCCGCACCCTTGCACTGATGCTCTGACTTGACTAATTGCTGTAATAATTGATAGAACCTGACTTCTACAACTGATCGATTTCACCTCCACGACCAACGGCCACAAACCATTATACTCCAATAAATAACCACATTGGGTCTCACCCGCCTGCCCTCTCCAGGGGCATCAGGATGGCCCGTGCCCTGGCCTGACCTCCCCTTGTCTCCCACCCAGGGCCCCTCCGGGCCGAGCAGCTGGTCTAGAGGGTCAGGCCTCTGGGAGCAAGTGAGAGGGCCGCATGGAGGTGGGGAGTGCTAATCGCAGGCCATCCGTCACCTCCCACTGGCTGTCTGGGGCTGGGGCCAACACCTGGAGCACCCCAGGCAGTATAGTGCAGGACCCCTCCCCTCCTCTCCCTGCTCCAGATTAGTGTGTCCCAGCTTATAATATTTGATAAATAGCAGACTGGCTTCCTGGCAGCACTGCTGCGGCTGCGCCTGCCCGCTACAGCTGTGGAAGGTCACTCATTGGGGAAATATGTTTCTGTCAGTGGTATTGAAAAAAGTTTAGTGGAGTGACAGGCCTCAATTTTTCAAATTTTATTAACTCCATCCCCTTAACCATTTGTCTTGAATTCCTTCAGATTCTGGAGGATCTGTCAATAGGCCACGAGAGAAGGGGGGTGGGGTGGGGTACGGGCTGGTTCTGGTTGGTACCAGTGGCTGGCTTGGGTCTCACCATGTAAAGCAGTGGAAATGGTGCCGGCAGAAGAGAAGGCTGGCCCACCAAGACCCAGGGAGCCCACTGGCACAGTGCCTTTGGTTTGACAAAATCATAGATTTTGAGTGGAAAAACACCTTAGTAGTGAGCTCTTCTAATTCCCTACAAAGAGACACCCCTCCTACTACATCAGAAACAGGTGGTCACCCTGACTCCCCTGAATGTGTTCAGAACCTAGCCTCATGCTCATGGCCCTCCACAGGGTTCCCCCCACTAAACTGAGGGCAGATCCTTTTCCTACAAACCCCAACCTGTCCCTCCATCCCCACTCCCACCTTGGTCTTCCTGCAAATACTTGTTCATCTTTAAAGACCGGTTCAGGCTTCTCTAAGAAACCTTCCTGGTTTCCTTCCCACCCCAGGTTTGGTACCATCATTTGTGCTCCCACAGGCCCTCTGCTCTGTCTTACCGATCATTCTGCAGTCAAACATTCTGTCTGCATCCAAGACTGAGGGCTCCTAGAAGTCAGGGACTATGTCTGACCCACTGCGAGCCAGCACAGGGCCTGGCACAGAATAGCTTTCACTAAAATTTACCAAATAAATGGACTTCTTCCCAAGGACTATCTTCTGAGGCCACACAAACACACAAAACTGTTCTTCTTGCCTCAGAAGAGCCCTCTGACAGCAAGTGCATGCCCCATGTTCCTGACACCTGTAGACCAAAGCTCCTAGTCTCTTTTCTGGTCCCAAACACCTCTCTAGAAAATTATATCAGGGGCGCCTGGGTGGCTTGGTCGGTTAAGCGTCTGACTTCGGCTCAGGTCATGATCTCACAGTCCGTGAGTTCGAGCCCCTCGTCGGGCTCTGTGCTGACAGCTCAGAGCCTGGAGCCTGCTTCAGATTCTGTGTCTCCCTCTCTCTCTGCCCCTCCCCTGTTCGTGCTCCGTCTCTCTCTGTCTCAAAAATAAATAAATGTTTAAAAAAAAAAAAAAAAGAAAATTATATCATGTCAAGTCCCAACACCTTCTGGGCTCTGTGGGCAGGAAGTGGGGACAAAGTGGTTGGAGAGAGGCTCACACGCTCTTCCCTGGGAGAGGACTAAAATTAGGGTGGGGGAGGAGGCCTCCTCCCTTGGCCCTCTGCCTACCTCTGTGAATATCAAAGAAGATAATGCTAGGATAAGAGGGCTTAAACACACGCGCGCGCGCGCGCGCGCGCGCGCACACACACACACACACACACACACACAGTAACTGCCCTATACAAATGTGTTAGGCTATATTATCGATAATATCAGCATACTCACACACTCCCCACCGCCCCCTATAGTTCTCTCAGCCAGACTGGCCTTCTAGTGGTCCAGGTCTACCACCACTGCAGTTTCCATGACTCACCCCTTCCCCTACAGGCAGCTGGTTCCCAGTCCTTTAAAAGAGCACTGGGTGGGGGAGTTTGCAGGAGTAGGGGTTACCTCTCCCTGGCTCTGTGATTGAGGGCACCTGCTTCACTTCTCTGGTGGTAATGACTGCTGCCTTGCCCACCTCTAGGGGTTTTGTTTGGACTGAGTAAAATAAAAAGCTCGAAAATGGGAAAAAAAGACTGTACATTGTTCTTTGTAATAACGTTTATATTCACTCTCCCATTTTTTTTTTTTTCAACTTTTTAAAATTTATTTTTGGGACAGAGAGAGAGACAGAGCATGAACGGGGGAGGGGCAGAGAGAGAGGGAGACACAGAATCGGAAACAGGCTCCAGGCTCCGAGCCATCAGCCCAGAGCCTGACGCGGGGCTCGAACTCACGGACCGCGAGATCGTGACCTGGCTGAAGTCGGACGCTTAACCGACTGCGCCACCCAGGCGCCCCCACTCTCCCATTTTTACTGCGAGCTCCTTTACCACCTTCATCCTGATTTTCACTATTTCAACAGTCTGTTTACTATCTCCAATTGGAAGTTTTTTTGCTGAACTGGGGTGCCTGGGTGGCTCAGTCGGTTGAACGTCTGACTTCAGCTCAGGTCATGATCTCATGGCTCATGAGTTTGAGCCCCACATCGGGCTCTGTGCTGACAGCTCAGAGCCTGGAGCCTGCTTCTGATTCTGTTTCCCTCTCTCTCTGCCCTTCCCCCATTCATACTCTGTCTCTCTCTGTCTCTGTCTCTCAAAACTAAACAAATATTTAAAAAAATTAAAAAAAATTTTTTTTGCTAAATATAAGGGAACTCACTCCCATAATTAGAGGTATCTGTCAGGGTGCAGCGAAATCTTTTTGGTTGTGTGCTCCCCATCAAGGAAGCATTCCCAGAGAGACAGAATAACGACCTCAAAGAAGCCGCACACCTTCCCTGTCTCCACAGTGTTGCTTGCGCCATTCTTCTTGCCTGGAACTCCACTCCTTGCCTCCCTGACCATCTAGATCTTACCCCTTCTTCAAGGTTCCTTCTCTGGGAGGCCTCCACCACCCTCTAGCTATCCATGCTCTCCCCATCTGTCTGCTGGCTCTTGTTATCCTCTCAACTCCCTCCCTTTCCTGGCAGCCCATCCCTGTTTCATCCTCACAGCTAGTATGTATGTAGCTCCTCAGGTCAGAGACAAACCAATTCTTCTCCATTCACTGAGGCTGAAGGTGAGAGAGAAGAGACCTGTCCAAAATGCTGCAGGAAGCTGAGTGGAACCAGAAAGAGCCCCAGTTCCTGACATCTAATCTTGAGCTGTTTCCATAAGCCATACCATTGAGCATTCTCAAGATATGTACACACACATACATGTGCACCTATAGATATGCCTCCCCTCTAACCAACAATCTTTACTGAGCACTCACTACATGCCATACCCTGTGCTGACTCCTTCCATGTATTTCATTCTTAACAACAATTTGAAGAAAGTAGAAGAGGTATTATTTTTCCCATTTTCCAGATGATTTAACGGAGTCTGGCAGAAGAGCAGGACAAAAAGAGACAAGCTAACATTTGTTGTGTGTAAGGCCTTTGTATACAGTGTCTGAATTATTCATCATACAAATATTCAGAGAATACGGGCTCAGAGAGCTGAAATAATTTGCCCATGGTCACCCAGCAGACAAATAGTAAAGATGGAATTTAAAGCAGAGATTTATTACTGTATTTTTGTATGTGTTTTGCAATTTTCCATAATAAGTTTTTTTGTTGTTGTGTTTGAAGAAGCCAGGTCTGGTTTTCCACCACATGGAGCTACCTTCTAAAGACCTGATGATTCAAAAAGAGGAAAAAAAATCATCTCTCTTCTTCCCTTCCAGTGTGCTCAGAGGCTCCAAAACCAAGATATAGGGGGGTTTCTAGAAGTAGGCTTGGGATAGACAGCTTTATAGAAAGGGTACAAAATGGGGTTCCTTTTCTTCTCATTCAGGGCTGCCCCATCTGGGGACCAGGTGAACAGTGATTCACATTAACTGACCCCCCAGAAGGTCATCTACCAGTCCTAACTCCCCAGTGGACCTAGACAGGTAGGATCCCTTACCTTCAAAGAGGGGGATTTCTAAAGTTCATGGAACAGAGAGCTACTGCTTCATGGCTGAATCCAGCCATTCCATTAAAACCCACTGAGTACTGATGCTGGGCGAGGTGCTGGGCACACAGAATCAGATCAGTTCTTGCCTTTGGGCAGAACCAAGACTGATGGGACACAAACAGAGACAGAAACAGTGACAACGCAGTGTGGTGAAGGCAGACAAGGGGATGAGGATGATGACTCCCTTCCCCTCACTACAAGGGAACCACATACTGTGTAACTGGGGAGATGGGAAACCATGGCACCAGCTGGAGAAGAGCAGAGGTGCTGCACTGAGTAAGCACAAAGGAGAAAAAGACTGGAGGAGCCTGGGTAACAGAAGGCTGGAGCCCAAGGTGGTCATGGAGACTGTGAGTGGGAGAGTGGGAGCTGGCCTTCCAGTCCAGGGCTCTTTCCACCTGCCCAGTCTTGGGTCCCACACCCCAGGATTTCAATTCCAACTGACCAGAGGACTGGACTACACAGAGCTGTCACTGCTTTCTTCAGTGGTGAGCCCAGATCCATTTCCCCTATCCCAAAGCTTTCCCAGACCACTCTAGCCTATGTAGACCACCTCCTCCTTTGAACACCTAAGCACTTATCTGATCATACACTTTTCACATAAAAGTGAAAAGAATCTCCAGAATCAGATGTATTACAAAAGGGATGCTCTGTGAATGCCTAGAAAAGGAAATGGTGATGATCGCCAGGCATCACGATGGGTTCACGGAAACCAAGTCATGCCAGACTAACCTCATTTCCTTTCTTCATCAGGGTTATCTATTTGCTCAATCAGGTGCAGCCAGGGAAAATGTGGACTTCATCAGACATTTGCTGGGGTATCTGAGGACAACCTGAGAACATGATGGAGAATTGTGGGCTGGGTGCCAGTACAGTGTGGAGAGTTAATAGTGACTGGTGGACTAACCAGACCCAAGGGGAATGGAGCGACTAACAGATCATAAGTAACCTGGAAGGAAGTTTCGAGAGGCAGCAAAGAGGCTTGGTCCTGTTTAGTATGTTTATCCTTGACACAAATATCAAGGCATGGTCTGCTCGTTGAATCTGCAGACAACAGATTAGGGTTGGGAAGAGCACGAGATGCACCTGGTGGATGGCTGACATTAAGAGCTGAAACAGGGGCGCCTGGGTGGCGCAGTCGGTTAAGCGTCCGACTTCAGCCAGGTCACGATCTCGCGGTCCGTGAGTTCGAGCCCCGCGTCAGGCTCTGGGCTGATGGCTCGGAGCCTGGAGCCTGTTTCCGATTCTGTGTCTCCCTCTCTCTCTGCCCCTCCCCCGTTCATGCTCTGTCTCTCTCTGTCCCAAAAATAAATAAAAAACGTTGAAAAAAAAAAAATAATAAAAAAATAAAAAAAAAAGAGCTGAAACAAACGAGATGAAAAGTAATGGAGATAAATGGGAAGTCACGGGTTTCAGAAGAGAAACAAAGTAGAGATGGTTCTGGGAAGAGGGATCAAAATAGGAAAGGGCTGGGCACCTGGCTGGTTCAGTTAGAAGAACATGTGACTCTTGATCTCAGAGTTGTGAGTTCAAGCCTCGCGTTGGGTATAGAGATTACTAAAAAAACAAACCTAATAAAAGATCACAAGCAGAGATATGCCACAATTGTGCTACTTACTAGGAAAGGGTTGGGAAGCCACATGAGAATAATGGGTTAAGGAACTGGAGGTTCAGGGTGGAGAAAGATAGCTCAGAAGAATATGACTGCAACTTCAGGTATTTGAAGGGCTGGCAGTGGAATAGGGATCAGATTCATTCTACATAAGCCAGATGGTAAAATTAAAGACCCTTGGATTTTGGTTGAATATACGAAATTTCTAACCATAATCCAAAGATAGATTCTGAGCAGGCTGAGGAACAAAGGAGTTCCCCAGCACTGGAAGTATTCAAGCACCGAGTGAATGACCATTTGGTAGGTCTAACACTTACACATCAGCTTACAGAGGTTTTTTTCCCAAGACTTATTGCTTAACTTGTGCTTATTCATTCAGAGATACTTTTTAAGACTGTTCTGGGTGTCTGGCATCAAGCTAGGCACCAGGAATACAAAGGTGAATCAGAAAACACTGGCCCAGCTCTTAAACAGCTCCCAATCATGTGAGGAGAAGATGGGTAAGTTTATTTAAATAGTACCTTGTGCCTTGATTACAGGCCTCAGCACAGGGAAGCTGTGCTTCAGCTTAGATTAAACCAAAGAGATCCTGTGGAAATTCAAACACTTATTTGGTTACTGAAGGCCAGAGCTTAATCAAGCCAAAGCACATGCTTAAACCAACTACTGGCTGTGGGCACAGAAGTGTACAGTGAAACACAATTTGTGAATTTTTGTGCATGATATTTTGCTCTTATAAATCTGAGATTTGGTCTTTGGCTGGGACTTGTTTATGTACCTACAGATTGTCTTACAAGTGGCTGTGATGTCAGGGTGAAGTGATTTAGCCAGCAGGGCTACCCAACTCTCCATTTCTTACCCACCCTATGGGGACTGCTTCAGCACGGACATAAACATGCTCCTGCCGTTACCTTATTGCACTCGTCACATGGGGAGGCTAGAAGGCTTGATTCAGGGATATGATTGGATTTTAAATCCCAGTCTCACAGGATTTTAATTACTGGTCTGGGGCAGCAGGGATAGGCGCTGGCTGCCTTTGGATGGAGGAGGTCGATACACCACTCCACAACATATTGAGCCACAATGCCTGCAGACTCTATTGCTCTATTTAATCATCTTTTGCAAAATTTACAGTGGAACAGGAGGGATCAATACAGAATTTATCACATTCTCTTGTAAATATGAGCCAGGAAAGAGTTCCAGGCAGTTTGTTACTGAGTGGGAGGGAACATGTCTGTGTACAGCTGGGCATTAGGAGAGGAGACAAAATCCATACTTCTTGGCATAAGCTACAGATGCTCAGCCAGTCCCTCTTAAGCCTGGAAGCAAGTTCAATGGGAAGAACACTGATTCATTCATTCATTCATTCATTCGATCAACCAACCAACATTGCAGAACACCTATTTTATGCCAGATTCTGTAGAGACTCTGGGGATACAGACTGGTAATTCTGCTCACGAGATCATAAGCGAGATATGCCACAACGGCTGTGCTACTTACTAGTGAGTGGTGGAACTTGGGGAAGTTACTTAAGAGTGCCTTTGTTCATACATAGGGAAAATGTAGGTAATAAGAGTATCAAATTCACAGAGTTATTTTAAGTATTGAAAGAGATAAAAGCCTTAGTACAGAGCTTGATACACAGTAAGAACTCAATAAATGATAGCTATTGTTATGGTTACTACAATTACCATGATTAGGCATTCCTTCCTACAATGCCATCTCACCAATGGTCTATTACAGAGATGGCGTATTGAGCAGGGAGCCAGCCACCTCATCTCTTTAGCAGACAGAAGGAGACTGGGACGGCCTTCCACAGGTTAGACACCTGACCAGGGCTACTGGCAGCAGAATCAGTGGAGCAGAGGACAGAGGGTGTATGAGGTGGAGATATATGTTGAAACTCTGTATTTTGAAGCTTCCACTATAATCTCTGAAACAACAAAATAACCTCCTGAAATTGCTGTGGGGGAATAGAGTGAGAAATGATACACTTCATGTGGGCAAGTCAGGGAAAGTTACAGAGAAGAGACATAAATGAGTTGGCTCCTGAAGACTAGGAGTTTGATAGGTGGAGAAGCAGGGAAGGGGCATCCCAGGCAGAGAAAAGTGAATGAGCAAAGGTTTAGAGGCAGGAAAGACTCTATCCTACGCACCTGAGTGGGCCTATGGCAACAATAGTTCCTGTCTCTCTGGGCCCACCTGGCTGCAAGGATCCCCCTGGTAGGCCCACCAACCTCTGGTCCCAGTCCTGAAGCAATCCCCAGCCCCTCTTGGAGACAGGGCGGCAGAAGATTCATGGAGCACTGCAGGAAGACGTGCATGGGGTTAAACATCTAGGCTTATCTTACAGGCACTGGGAATTGCTGAAGGTCTTCAAACAGGGGAGCGCCTGCAGGGTAGAGGTTGAAGGGGAATCTGGAGGAAGGGAGATGAACAAGAAGACTGTTACAACAGGCCGAGTGACAGTGATGAAATCTGAACTAGGGTAGTGAAGACTGAAGAGAGAAGATGGACTTGAGAGAAAATTCTAAGACAGGCTTGATGGAAAGTGAGAGTGAAATCATCAGACTTACTTATAATGCTCTGTTTGTGATCAGTAGATGATGCTGCCAGTCACCAAATAGGAGAATATGGGAAGAGTCTGAGGAGGGCTGGGTTTGGACACACTGAATATGTGATGTCTACAGAATATTAAGCATCAGCAGAGCTACTGGAGACATGAAAGTGCCTGGCTTGTTCTAAGGCAAATATGTAAGCTAGTCTGGTTAGAAAAGAGGTGGTACAGGGGCGCCTGGGTGGCTCAGTCAGTTAAGCTCTTGATTTTGGCTCAGGTCATAATCTCGAATGGTGCAGAGCCTGCTTGGGATTCTCTCTCCCTCTTTCTCCGTCTCCCTCTCTCTTCCCCCCCCCCCCAATAAATAAATCAACTTAAAAAAAGAAAAGTGGTGGTACAAAAGCATGGAAATAAATGTTCAAACATAATTCATACACAGAGTTAAGTGGGAAAAAGGGCAAAAGCAAAAACTCCTGCCAAGGACTTCTGCTCAATGCAACCTAAGGTAGAGGTTTTCTAGATGAGAGATAATGTTCTGAATAGCGTGTGACATAGGCAATGGAAGTGTGGGGAGCCTCAGCTCATTTTCATTTTGGGCAAGTTTCCTGGAAGTTGTGGGCTTTCAGGAGGCCAGCTCTACTTCCATCTCTCCCCATAATCCAGCACGGACTAACCCCCAGAGACGGCAGCAAGCTCTGTGCCCAGAAAGCAGCTGGGAGCAACTGTCATGGGACGGAATGGCTCTGGATAAAGCAGAGTTCAAAGTGGACATAATAAGAGCCTGGGTCCCTGGGCTTGTGCATTCTCCCCGTCCCCTCCCACAAATGACAGCTGAGACCAAGGCAGCCGAGCCTGGGGTCTGGGCTGAATTTAGCAGTCATAATTATACTGCTGACGTCTGGGGCACAGCCACAGTCTCTGCAGAAGGCAAAGCTTTTGTTCATGCACTAAAAACACATCATCTTCAAACATGCTAATCTCATGTCTGCTTCCATCTAACAACATTGAAGGGAGGCTGAGGAGAGGGCACACAATGCCCACACATCTGGCTAATTCAGTTATGAGGCCAATCAATCTTGATGGGTTGTCTATAAAACATCAACCACCCCAAAGGACTGACCTGACCAGATGTTTAAGCTTCTGTTGACCAATCCCAGCCTAATGTCCACAGCAGACAAGAGGGGTTATCAAGAGATGGCTTATGCTTCCACTCACATGTCTACTCTCAAAGCTAAGCAAAGCCTTCTGCTTGGATGAGAAGTATCAGTCCATTAAGTGGTGGTTAATCCAGGCTTACTGAAATGATGTACAGCGGACCCTTGAACAACACAGGTTTGAACTGTGTGGGTCCACTTACATGTGGATTTATTTTTGACAAAAACAGTATTATAAACATATTTTCTCTTCCTTATAATTAAAAAAAATTTTACTTTTATTTTAGAGAGAATGTGAGCAGGGGAGAGGGGCAGATGGGGAGAGAGAATTTTTTTTTTTTTAATGTTTATTTATTTATTTTGAGAGAGAGAGGGAGGGGCAGAGAGAAGGAGAGAGAGAATCTGAAGCAGGTTCCTTACCATCAGCACACAGCCCGATGCAGGGCTCAAACTTACAAACTGTGAGATCAAGACCTGAACCAAGATAAAGAGTCAGATGCTGGGGCGTCTGGGTGGCTCAGTCAGTTAAGCATCCGACTTCTGCTCAGGTCATGATCTCATGGTTTGTGGGTTCAAGCCCTGCGTTGGGCTCTGTGCTGACAGCTCAGAGCCTGGAGCCTGCTTCAGATTCTGTGTGTGTGTCTGTCTCTGCCCCTCCCCAGCTTGCACTCTGTCTCTCTCCCTCTCAAAAATAAATAAAACATTAAAAAAAAAATTAAAAAAAAAAAAAGAGTCAGATGCTTAACCAACTGCGCCACCCAGGCACCCTAAGAGAGAGAGAATCTTAAGCAGGCTCCATGCTCAGTGCAGAGCCCATCATGGGGCTCAATTTCACAATCCTGGGATCGTGACCTGAGCCAAACTCAAGAGTTGTATGCTCAACCAAGCCACACAGGTGCCCCACTTTTTTCAGATTTTTTAAGTAACATCTTTTCCCTAGTTTACATTATTGCAAGAATATGTTATATAACACAACATGTATGTTAATGAACTTTATGTTATTGGTAAGTCTTTTCTGATCAAGAGCGGGCTATTAGTAATTAAGCTTTGGGGGAGTCAAAAGTTATATGCAGATTTTTGCCTGCATTAGCATTCCTAATCACCACGGTGTTCACGGGTCAACTGTATATTCAAATATACAGACTTTCACTTTGACTTTCAAGAAGGCAGGAGGCCTTCTTTACAGGTGGTTTCTGCAAAAACAGAAACCAATGAAATAATTTTGCTAATTGTACTTCCTAGTCGGGAGAGAATTCAAGAGTGCAGAGGTGAGTATCTTTACAATATTAAATGCTACAGCCTCCAGTCCTGGGTGCAGGAGCCATTCATCTGCTGATGTCTGCTTTTCAACCCCACATCAAGGCTGAATTACTCATCTCCCTCATAAAACTGTTGTGGTTTTCTTTTCTTTTTTTTTTTTTTTTTTTAAACCAGAAGCCACTGCTAACAAGGACTCTCTCAGTTTATGCTCCTTCCTTTATGGCCAAAGCCAGTCACCAGGCAACAGTCACCAAAAATAAAAGTGGAATGGCAGTGGGGAGATTAGGAGGAAGAGGGCAGGGACTTGCTGCCTACACCAAGAGGCCCATTTCTGACCTGGAGCTTCTTGCTGGTGCTAATTATTCCACTTCCCTCAAAACAGCTTTTCTCTACCTAATTCTGAGGATTTCACCAAGTTTGTCTCAGTTGAGGCTGCACAACAAACCAGACAGATGGACTTGGGAAAAAGAAACCTCCAACTTTTCAGAAAGTGGTGAGAGAGAAGCACAAATTTACAATGAGGTCAGGCAACAACAGATGTTGGCGAGGATGGGGAGAAAGAGGATCTCTTTTGCACTGCTGGTGGGAATGCAAACTGGTGCAGCCACTCTGGAAAACAGTATGGAGGTTCCTCAAAAAATTATAAATAGACCTACCCTACGCCCCAGCAATTGCACTAGTAGGTATTTATTCAAGGGATACAGGTGTGCTGTTTTGAAGGGACACATGCACCCCCATGTTTATAGCAACACTATAGACAATAACCAAAGTATGGAAAGAGCTCAAATGTCCATTGACTGATGAATGGATAAAGAAGATGTAGTATACATATACAATGGAATATTACTTGGCAATTCCATTCAAAAAGAATTAAATCTTTCCATTTGCAACAACATGGATGGAACTAGACTGTATTATGCTAAGCAAAATAAGTCAGAGAAAGACAAATATCATATGACTTCACTCATATGTAGAATTTAAGATATAAAACAGATGAACATAAGGGAAGGAAAGCAAAAATAACATAAAAACAGTGAGGGAGATAAACCACAAGAGATTCTCAAATACAGAGAACAAACTGAGAGTTGCTGGAGGGGTGTTGGGTGGGGGGATGGGCTAAATGGGCGTGGGGCATTAAGGAGGGCACTTCTTGGGATGAGCTCTTGGTGTTATATGTAAGCGATGGGTCACTAAATTCTATTCCCAAAATAATTAACACTGTATGTTAACTAACTTGGATTTAAATTAAAAATAAAATAAAATATGGGGCGGCTGGGTGGCTGAGTTGGTTAAGTGTCTCACTTCAACTCAGGTCATGATCTCATGGTTCGTGAGATTCCACTTCTTCCTCATGGCTACAGTAATCAATGTTGCTGGCCAATCCTGCCTCCTTTCGATTATTTTCCACCTTGATTTCCATGATATATATACATATGACTTTATCTCCTTTGAAGGTTCCTATTCATTCTTCTGTCCCAAGTTACAGGTGACACCCAAGACTAAGTCCTTGGCTCATGATCCTTTCTTTCCGTATGCGCTCTCCTTTAAGAAACAGTTCCAACTGGCACAGTTTAAACTACCCCAGTGGTTTGCAATCCTGGCTGTATAGCAGAATTATATGGGAAGTGTTAAAATCTTATCAAACCAAGGCTGGAGAAAATATTTGTGATATATATCACACATAAAGGGTCAATATCCCTTTGAACAAAGAAAGGGATCCCTTTCAACAACCCCATTCAACAAAGAAATTTTAAAAATCAAGAGAAAAATAAAGACCAAAAGTCCTATAGAAAAATGGGCAAAAGACATGAATAGACAATTCACAAAAAGAGATACAAAAAGGCTCTTAAACACATGAAATGGTGTATGGCTTCACTCATGACAAGAAAATCAAACTAAAACTATGCTGAGATACTATATCTCACCTATCAGATTGGCAAAAATCTAAAAGCTTGACAATACACTCTGCTGGAGATGTTGTGAGAAAAACAAGCACTTTCTTTTTTGTCTTTTTTTAAAGTTTATTTTTGAGAGCACATGCACAAGCAGGAGATGGGCAGAGAGAGAGACTCCCAAACAAGTCCATGCTGTTGGTGCGGAGCCTAACGTGAGGCTGGATCCCACAAACTGTGAGATCATGGCCTGAGCCGAAATCAGGTCAAGTCAGATGCTCAACTGACTGAGCCACCCAAGCACTTTCATACATTGCTAGTGGGAACGTAAAATGGTACAACTTCTGTGGAGGAGAAATTCACCATATTTAACTAAAGGACATATGTATTTACCCTTTGGCCCAGCAATACCACTTCTAGGACTTTGAATCTCAAATATACATGCAAGAGGTTATTCACTGCAGCATTATGTGTAACTAAAAAATACTGGACACTTCAATGTCTGAGCATAGGGGATATAGTGCAAACACACAACAGAATACCATGCAGGTGTTAAAAAAAAGAAAAGAATGAGGAAGATCTCTGTGAACTGATAGTAGTTTCCAGGAAATACAGTTAGATAAAAAGAAAAAAAAAGCAAACTGCAGAAGAGCATATATAGTGTGCTACCTTTTATGTAGGAAAAAAGTAAATTCAAAAATACATATACTGTATTTGCTTATACTAAGAAACATGGGGTTAGGGCTCACTGAGGGGAGTGGAAAAAGGTTGAAAGGGATACAGGAAAGTCTTACTTCTCTGAGTGTATCTTTCTGGATAGTTTTTAGACAAAAGTGAATCTTCTACATATTCAAACACCAAAATTAAAACGAAAACAGGTAGGGGAGAAAAACCCTAAAACTGAAAATAAACTGAAAAATTAACCCAACTGTATTTCAAATGAATAACATACACACTGAAGGGGAAAAAATACCACCCAAGTAACTTAATGAACCTAGTATTTGACTATATAATCTTAGCCACGGATGGAGTACGCATGAGAACTGCAAACAAATCCTAACTGGAATTCTGTTTAGTAGGCTTTTTTTTTTTTTTTTTTTTAATGCTTATTTTTGAGAGAGAGAGACAGAGACAGAGTGTGAGCAGGGGAGGGGCAGAGAGAGAGACACACACAGAAACCAAAGCAGGCTCCAGGCTCTGAGCTGTTAGCACAAAGCCTGACACAGGGCTCGAACCCACAAACTGTGAGATCATGACCTGAGCCGAAGTCCGGCCCTTAACTGACTGAGACACCCAGGTGCCCCAATAGTATGCTTGTTTTCTATAGTGGTATAGGTGAGGCAAGGCTCAAGCCTTCTTAGACGTCTTATAGGAGTAAACAAATGAGTAAATGTATCATTGCTATTTGGAGCCAGCATTCTCACTATAGAAGAAGGGGCATACAAATAAGAAATGTGTGAAGACAAGGAAGAACTCTGTAAGGATGGACTGGAATGGGAGGTAGTGGTGTTCAGGATTTCGAAAATACGTATGTGCATATGCCCATGTGTGTATATACGCATATGCATGTATGTGTATCTTGTGATGGATCTATATGCACATGTGTATATAACCATATGCATCCCATGGTCCTATAAACAGAAGGGGTGATGAGCAAGCCTGGTACTCAGGTTTCAGTCTCTAATACAATTGCTCACTAAAAAGTCTTAGGGCTCCTCAGAGAAATGGCTGATTCCAGGGGCACCAAGATGGATACAAGACTAAAACACCTTGTTATGCCAGGAAATATGGAAATGCTAAAAAAAAAAAAAAAAAAAAATTGCCACACTGGCCAAATCTGAGATAATTTTAGCACCAACATAACTAAAGATAGTAATGAGGTGCAGAACAATTAAAGCAATAGTATCTGTGAGCACATTTTGACAACACATAGATAAATGAGGGAGAAAGCGTTCTTGCTTTTGCTTACCACAGGATGCCAGGTCCTAAGTGGTCAATGTGGAGTGATGCTGGAGTTGGGAAAGATGCAAAATATTCATTTTGCAACCACTTATAAAGATTGGTTCAGGAAAGAACCATCAATGGAAGCTAAGTCCAGGGGGGAAATTTTGATGAGCAGCAGGATTACCTGCATGGTCTTAAAACTGTCTCCCCACAGAGTGCTTATTAATTTCAAGGGAAGAAGTAATAAAGGTACAGTGGAGAAACAGGGCAATACTTGGGTTGGTGATGGGACGGGAGTAAGATTTTTTACTGAAAACTCTTTTGAATTTTGTACTGTGTACAAGTATCAACTATTCAAAAACAGGAAGAAAAATAAATATAAAATATCCGAGATTGTCGTAGGCAGAATAACAGCCCCCCAGTGATGTTCACATTCTAATCCTTAGAATTTGTGAATATGCTAAATCACTGGGCAAAGGGGAATTAAGGTCGTAGATAGAATTAAGTCTGCTAATCAGCTGACTCTGAGAAGGGAAGATTACCCTGGATTATCCAGGTGGGCCCAATGTAATGACAAGGGTCCTTATAAGTGAAAGGAGGGAGAAGACTCAATGTCAGAGTGAAAAAAGAGGAAGACCAACTGACACTGCTGACTCGATGACAGAAGGGGGCTATGAGACAAGGAATGTGGGCAGCCATTAGAAGCTGGAAAAGGTAAGAAAACAGATTCTGAGTCTCCAAAAAGGAATGTATTACTGACACCTTGCTTTTAGTCCAGTGAGACCCATTCCAACTCATCTCCAGAACTTTAAGACAGTAAACTTGCATTGTCTTAAGTCATTAAGTTTTTGATAATCCGTTTACAGCAGCAATAGGAAGGATACATAAGAAAAGTTACAGTGGTTGTCTCTGAGGAGGAGGACCAGGGACACAGAAGGGAGACTTCCTTTCCCCTATGTATCTTCTAGTACTGCTTGAAGTTTTTATCATGTACAACTTTTAAAGTTAAGAATCACTGTAGTCACTAAATAAACAATAGTCAGTCACTTTAGGAACTCTCTATGGATTTCAAAGTGGAGTACAAGTCCTCTGGCTCATCCCCAAGGCCCTCCACACTCAAGCCTCCCTATCCATAATCTAGCAAGTGGCCAGTTTCTTCCAGGTCTCTAACATGCAAGGCTCATTTCTGTTACTGACTCACCTGAAAAACTTTCCTCCTTCCCTCTGCTTGTTTGAATTCTACCTGTCCTTCAGGGACTGCCTCCAGTCCCCCTCCTCCAGGAAGCTTCTACAATGCCAACAGTGATCTTCCCCTCTTCATTCATTACACTAATTCATTCTGCCCTTTGCTTAGGTTTAATTCAGAGTCCTGCACTGTCCTGAGTGTGCTTTGTGTATGAACCTTTTTACCAAACTAGCACTCTACAGGGTGCAGTCTGAAGGAAGGGCCTATATCTTTTTCATTTCCTGTAATGCCTAGTGCCCCTTTATAAATACACTTATTCAAAAAATGTTTACCAAGCACCTATCATGCGCTAACAATATTGCAAGGTGCGGGGAATATAAGCACTGCAGATCCAGACCCTACCTTCAGGGAATGCATTATTTAACAAAGGACAGATCTATTGATCAAACAGCTATATGTCTACATGTTGTGGTAAGTGTAAGAAAGAAATTATACAGGACACTTTAAGAGCACATATCGGAGGAACCTAGAAAAGGGATACTGGTGGTCAGCTGCAGGAAAATAATTAATAGTTGCTGAATAACTATGAGCACTTAGATTTGCAATTAGACAAATCAGAGGGCAATTATTTACTGAGAATCACAAAATATGAAAGTAGAAGGGAGTTTTGAGATTGCAGTCCAATTATCTAGTTTTACAGATGGGGAAAATGAGGCTCAGTGAGGGGGAGGGACTCCTCAAGGTTGCACAGCAAGGTCGAGTTGGCACCAGGTCACCTGACCCACAGCCACCACTCCCAACAACACAGCATTCATTACTTCAAAGGGAGTTTCTGAAGCATTCCTGAAGGGACAAACTCCTTCTTCCACTATATTTAAAAGAATTCATTTCCAAAATGATGTTCAGGAAGGAGTCTGTGGTTATAGACCTACAGAGAGCATGTCTGCTGTGCCCTTTCTAGGACACTGCCAGGCCTCTGTGTAGAGGAAGAGAGGGCATGAATGCTAGAAGCAAAACTCCTTTGGGGAAAGGAAACTTGGTTCTGAGCAAACTCCCAGTCTGACTCTAGGACAGGAACTTTGCTGCTATTCTGCAGACCCTGACCTTCAGACTGACATCCCTTCTTAAAGCTGCAGTGCTGTTCTTACTCTGTGCATTCAGTCCATGACACATTCACTGAAGGGGCAAGAACGGGCCAGCAAAGGGCAGATGGCCTTGCCTTGGGAAATCTGAATTCTACTCGGCTCTATTAGGCCCAGTGCAGGTGGAGGAGCACACTGGACACAGAACAGACCTGGCCTAGCTGATGCTGACCTTTCCCTCACCCAGGGGAGCCTTGGCCTCCAGCTGCCACTGTTGGCGGTGATGAGGTCATGCCGGATACCAGCCAGGCTCATCTGATGACTGCTTGGAGCCGATTACAGCCTTGATGAAATGCGCCTGCCTAGATGGCAGGTGGCTCTGGAGAGCTTGGGCTCTGGTGACCAGGCGCTCATCTCTAACTCAACCATGCAGTGTCTCCTCCAAACCCACAGGATCTGGGATAGAGAAATATCTTTCCTTGGGGGGTGAGCAAGGACAATTCTTCATTCTGTCCTGGGTAAGGGTCTGAGTAGGCCAAGGGAACAGGATAGGACTCAGGGTCACTGAAGGCCCCCTTTAGCCCTGACCTACCACATGGACTCCAATTACAACACCACAGAACTCCTCCATTCCCCACAATGCCCCCGCCTGGACTGCTGAGTCCCTTGGGATGACCAGTGCCCGTCGCTCTCTACGGGACTTTCTCAAGTTAAGTAACAAGCTAACATCTATACTTCAGGTCTCAATACATTTGCTCAGGGAAGACTTCAGATCAGATTAGGTCCCTGTTACACCCTCACAGTACCCTCTACTCTTCCCTAATACTTATCTCAGTGGCAATTAGCTAATAATTTTGTAATTACTTGCCTAATTTCTATATTCTGCCAGAGCTTAAGCTTCACAAGGATGGGGAGTGCCATAAACAGTTGTTAAGGTAATAAGAGGAAATCAACAAAAAGACCAGTTTTATAGCAAAAAGAGAAAGTTTTACAGGAAAGTTTTGACTAGTATTCTTTAAAAGGAAACTTTTATATACAACAGAGGGGCTCCTCTAGACCACCACCTTAGCTTTGGGGCCAGTCAGGTCCTCTTGGCTTTCTGACCTGCAACCAGTTACTCACACAAGCCCATTTTTCCTAGTTTTGAGTGGCACTGGGTCTTTCTTTCTTTCTTTGTTTCTTCCTTTCTTTCATGTATAACAGCTCTACTGAGATATAATTTACATATCATAGAGCTCACCCATTTAAATATACAATTTAATGTTTTTAAAGTATATTTACAGAGTTGTACAACCATCACCATAATCTAATTTTAGAATATTTCATCATCCCCAAAAGAAACCTCGAACCCATTAGCAGTTACTCCCCATCCTTCTCACAGACAACTACTGGCATGAAGGGATTTTAGCTCTGTATCCAAACAATATGAGGAAACCTTCAGTGTCCAATTATCTGACATGATCTCTTCATCATGCAGATGGAAAAAGTGATGCCAGAGATGGACTGTGATCTGCCAAAAGTCCTACAGGGGTGAGATGGTGGCAGAGCTGGGTGCCCACATCCTAATGGCAGTGCTGTGAGCTCTCTGTTACACAGTATGACTCTGTCTCCCAAATGGTCTATCACACTGGACTTCAAGCCACGTGAAGGCAGAGGCTATATTCTGCCCATCTGTCTTCCCTTCTTGCCCAGGAGTACCATCAGAACAGTTATGCCTCAGGTGTGGTCCATACACTGGTGCCAGTCTGTGAGCCTTGATACCAGTCCTCAACGAGGTAAGTACAGTGAGAGTAAGTGTCTAGAAACTTTTACAGGGACCCAGAGTTATTCTATATCTGTCAAACCTAATGGCACATTTGAGCTCTATTTTGTATGCCTTTAAAAATATAATTTTGCCAGTAATTTATTTTTATTGTATTTTACAAAAGTATTGGTTATTGGTTCATGACAGATTGCAAGATCAAACAACAACAAAAAGAGACAGGTCTTTCATAGATTGTTTGAGAAGTACTGCCTTAAAGCAACCCATTCTCCACTCTCTTCTGCTTCCCCTTTTCCCTCTCTGTTTCCTTGAATGTCTTGCACTGGCTCTCCCTCTCACGCTCACATCAAAAATGCAGGTGCTCTCAGTTGTGTCCTTGGGTCTCCTTAGCTCTGTAACTTCCCATGGGCAACTCACAGACTCAGCCAGCTTCCACCACCCCCAAGAGACTGCCAACTCTGAAATTTTCATGGCCAACTTAGAGTCTTTTCTCTCTTCAGCTTCAGACTCATTTATCCTACTGCCTGCTGCACATGTCTACAACACTGTCCCACTGGTTCCCTGGTTGGTCAACAGCTATTTATTAATCGCCTACCATATGCCAGCTGTGAGGTTTTTTTTCCCTAGGAGCTGCAACTATAGCAGTAAAATAGAGGGACAAGGTCTCTTATGATTGTAAGACTTACATTTTAGTGGGGGAGAAAAAGATAACCAATAAATGTGATCATTTGGGAACTGATAAAGAAGATAAGGTGGGGTAATATGATAGAAAGTGACCAGGGAGCTATTTTCCTAGGGTGCTCAGGGAAGGGTTCTCTGAGGAGGCAGCACTTGAGTTGAGACCTGAATTCCCAAGGTGGAAATGATCCCATCTCTGGGACAGGCAGGTACAGAAGCCCTGCCATGAGAAGTTCTGTGTGCCTGCAGGACAAGAGAAGACCAGTGTCACTAGGGAAGAGTGAAAACGGGGGAGAATGGCTAGGGATGAGGTCACACAGACAGGCAAGAGTCTGGGCTCTGGGCCTTATAGGCTCTGGTAAGGAGTCTGGATTTCATTTTGGTGTCAGTGGCATACCAATGTTAGGTTTTAGGTAGGACAATGATAGCATTTATGTTCGAAAAAAGATCGCCTAGCTGTTTTTTGGAAGATGGATTCGGGGAGACAAGAGTGGAAATGGCGGAACTTAGCAACCTGTGGTGCTCGTCGCCCTGCACGGGGACTACAGGTGAGGCAGTGGCACAGGGGAAACAGGAATGGGTTCAAAATGTGCTTGACTGGCACAGCTGACAGTACTTATTGAAGGACCTGACAGGGAATGTAAGGGAAAAAGAGAATTCAAGGATGACACCAGGATTTGGGGCCTGAAAACTACACAGATGATGGTATCATTTATTGAGATGGGGAAGCCCTGACATGCCAATTCTGGGAGAAAAATAGATGAATATTTTGGCCAGGGTGACACTGAGACAGAGGAAAAAACAGGAGTTGGGGGAGTGGATTATGTGGGTAGGGACGTAATCAGGACTTTTACCATGAAGGGATGTAGAGAAATGAGGTGGCAGCTGGAGGGAGATCCCAGGAAACTTTTAGTTTGCTTTATTTAAGATGGGTGATAACGAGGGCATGTTTTTGTGCTGACTGGAATCAGCCAGCAGAGAGGGGAACACGGCTAACACAGGAGAGATAAGGGATACCCAGAGGAGCAAAGACCTTGAAAATAGGAGCCTGAGCCCAAATGCAGGGCTGGTCTTAGGAACTGCAGAGGAAGGAAGGCAGCATTCAAGTACAGATGTGGTAGGCTAGTGGAAGCGGTGGGAAGATGAGGTAGTTCCCTTCGAACTATAATGTATTTTCTTTTTTTTTTTAATTTTTTTTTTTTTCAACGTTTTTTATTTATTTTTGGGACAGAGAGAGAGCATATCTTTGGGACAGAGCATGAACGGGGGAGGGGCAGAGAGAGAGGGAGACACAGAATCGGAAACAGGCTCCAGGCTCTGAGCCATCAGCCCAGAGCCTGACGCGGGGCTCGAACTCACGGACCGCGAGATCGTGACCTGGCTGAAGTCGGACGCTTAACCGACTGCGCCACCCAGGCGCCCCTATAATGTATTTTCTATAGTAAGCAGGAGGTGGGATCATTTGCTTGGGAGCTAAAGGAGAGGACTGGAGGTCTGAGGAGAAAGAAGGCATAAAAAAGGTGTCCTGGTCCAAAATAAGATGGTGATTTTAATCACAAGTACAGTGGGGCAGCTGGCAGTGCTGAGCGTCTGGGATTTATGGTCATAAATGTGAAGTGAGTCCAGTTAGCATGATTGTATGATTTTTTCTTTCCCCCAGCAATATTCAGCTCTTCAGATTCAGACATGAAGTGAAGAGAAATTGGGTTTAACTACGGTTAGTGTTGGGGCTCCTGGGTGGCTCTGTCAGTTGAGCATCTGACTTCGGCTCAGGTCATGATCTCACGGTTCGTGAGTTTGAGCCCCACGTCGGACTCTCTGCTGACAGCTCAGAGCCTGGAGCCTGCTTCCGATTCTGTGTCTCCCTCTCTCTCTGTCCTTCCCCCACTCATGTTCTGTCTCTCTCTCTCAAAAATAAATAAAGATTTTAAAAAAACAAACAAACAACAAACTACAGTTAGTGTTTCATCAGATGAGTGCAAAGAAGGGAGAAAGCAGCAATGGAATCATTAGAACACTGGACCTCAGAACCTAAAAGTGAGAGGGAAAAGGGAGGGAAGAAGTAAACATTCAAAATAGCACTGGTCATTCCCCTGTACCTCCAGTCCTGTATTTTTTTTTCTTTCTTTTTCTTTTTTTAATGTTTATTTATTTTTGAGAGAGAGAGTGAGAGAACTCAAGTGGGGGAAGGGCAGAGAGAGAGAGGGAGACACAGAATCTGAAACAGGCTCCAGGCTCTGAGCTGTCAGCACAGCTCGAATGTGGGGCTCGAGCTTGGGAACGATGAGATCATGACCTTGGCCAAAGTCAGATGCTTAACCGACTGAGCCACCCAGGAGCCACTCCAGTCCTATATTTTTTTTATCTCAGTGCAGGTACATGCCATCTATTCAGGCAACCAACCTAGAACTCGGACCTCATCTTGACTCCTCCTTCCCTCTCACTGTCTGATCCTACTCCTCACTCTTTCTGGGATCAGTCTTCTCTCTCTTCAACTGTCTTGGGTTAGGCCTCACCTAGAAAATTTCAGTAGCTTTTAAACGAAGTATTTTCCCTTTTTCCAATCATGCCCTCTTCTCATCCATGTTTCTCCATTTTCTTTAACCTTTCTCTCAAGTATAACATATACACAGAAAAGTTAAAAAAATACATAAAGGTATAGCTCAAAGAAATCTCATCAAGGTGGATACACCTGCACAACCAGCATGTAGATAAAGAAATAGAACATTACATATCCCAGAAGCCCCCTGGTGCCCAGTAACTATCTGCCCGCTTGAGGGTAACTACTACCTTCACTTCTTACACCATTGGCTACTTTTGTCTATTTTGAACTCTCTATATAATTGCAGTCACATAGTAAGTACTCTTTCATGTCTGGCTTGTGTCCAGAATGTTAGGTTTGTGAGACTCATTTGTGTTGTTGTACAGAGAAAGAAACCGTTTGTTCGTTCATTTGTTTGTTCATTCACTCATTCCATTCATTCATTCATTCATTCATTCATTCATTTGATTATTCCATTGTGTGAACATTTCATAATTTATTTAATTTGAATTTATCCATTTGATTACTGATAAACATTTCTGAAACTCCTAAGTGATTTTTCACATTAACATAAATCCAATCCTTCCCTCTCCTAAATTTTAATGCTTTCCCACTGAAAGATAAAGTCCAATTTCTTTAGCAGATCTTGGTATAGGCCTCCCTTATCGGCTCCTGCTTTTCATTCTTGACTTCTGAGCCTTCTATCCATACCCTATAAATTCAGCTCTTCTGAACTACCTGAAATGTCCTAAATACAGCATACTGCTTCAAACTCCATGCCTCTGGACATGCTGTTCCCTCTGCCTTTCTCCCTCATCTACCTGGTAAACTTGTATTCATCCTGTAAGACTTAGTGCAGACACCATTCCCTACACCATGCTTTCCCTGCCCTCCCCAGAGACAGAAAAGGTCTTTTCTTGGTGATCCCTCAGTACCTCCTATATATCTCCATTAATATACCCGATGGCAAGTCTTTGTTAAAATGTCTGATTTCCTCTCTGAACTATGAGTTCCTTAAGGGCAAAGACCACGTCTGGATCATCTTTATTTCCCAGGTGCCTAGGGTAGGGCCTATGACAGGAGAGGTACTCAGTAAGTGTTTACAAAATGAATGAAAAGACTTGCCTAGGGGTTATATAGGATGCTGAAGCTCGCTCGAAGGGGTCCGTGGGATCAGCTACTCCAACTTCTCTGTTTTACTGAGGAGAAGAAAGGATTTGCCTAAAGGAGAAAGGATTGGCTGGTGGCAGAGCCTGAATATCTGATCTTCAGCCCAGTGCTCATTCCCCTTCTCTGCACTGCTGGCAAGAATCAGAGGGTCAAGTTTCCAGAGGACAGCCTGAGGCAAAGCCGACTCCCTCAGCATCTGGCAGTACAGTCAGATGGACAGACAGTGAAGTGGAACAAGAAATGGAACTCTAAGTTTCCAGCCCCAAAAACAAACTAACAGGCTGTTAAAGGGAAGATGTCAGCACTGGAAAGGCTCTTTGCCTTAGGCAGAGATGGTGGGGAATTTGACTCATTTGATGATGGCTGGTTAACACTGACGACTGAGCTGCACACTTGGAGAGAAGGGCAAGGAAGAGCCATGAAAGTAGGTAAAAGAGGCTAAGGGAAGCCCCAGGGAAAGTGCTATTAGGTTTCATAAAGGCCAAGTGTTTCTGAGGGGATGAGCACTGAAAAGGCAGTGGTAGGTACTGTGACTACAAACGTAGCTGCAAAGAGGCTGCTCATATGTGAAGCTCCAAAAAACCAGATACATGCTGACACTAAGAACGAGTGGGCCAGGAAGCAAGAGTACCACATCTCCAAACAGAAAGTCTACAGTGGCTTTAGAGATGATCAGTGCATCTAGACATGTGCTAAACTATGTGCAGAGAGCACTGTGGCAAAGGAGGGAGGGGCAAATAAGACACAGTCCTTGTCCTCAATCTACCTCAATCTAGTAATGGGGACTGGACCCAAATCCCAGGGAGCAGGGAAGAGTTCAGAAGGGAGGTGGCATTCAAGATGGGGACAGACTGGCAGAAGACCTGCATGAGTAAAGGCACCAAGGTGGGAACACTGAAGCGACATTATTGTATAGCTGGATATTACGGTAGCAGTGGGGAAAAAAGTTAGGTGAGGTTCATGACTAGAACAACCAGGTTAAAAAGTTAGGATGAGTAGGGGCGCCTGGGTGGCTCAGTTGGTTGGGTGGCTGACTATGGCTCAAGTCATGATCTCACAGTCTGTGGGTTCGAGCCCTGCGTCGGGCTCTGTGCTGACAGCTCGTAGCCTGGAACCTGCTTCGGATTCTGTGCCTTCCTCTCTCTCTGCCCCTTCCCTGCTTGGTCTCTGTCTCTCTCTCTCTCAAAAATAATAAGCATTAAAAAAAAAAAAAAGTTAGGATGGAT
This sequence comes from Neofelis nebulosa, assembly GCF_028018385.1. NCBI lineage: Eukaryota > Metazoa > Chordata > Mammalia > Carnivora > Felidae > Neofelis > Neofelis nebulosa. The sequence goes on along the minus strand of NC_080791.1, from coordinate 59,439,286 downwards.
AGGATTCTTTTTTTATTTTGTATTTATTTTTTAACAAGTAAGCACTGAGTATTTTTGAAGTAAGTAATACAAGACCATCTATAAAGTGCCTACTTTGTAGAACCTACACATGCCCTAAGTCTGACAAAACCACAGACACCAGGTGGCATACTCCCATTTCCAGAAGAGGAAAGACAACATCAGAGCAGTCAGGAGCTTGCCCAGGACCACACACTATTTGGTGGCAGGGCTGGCATTGAGATCCTGACTTCACAGTTCGTGTTCTTTCCTTGCAGCTTTCTTCAACTGGGTTTCTCCTCTGAACCACACATAGGAAATTATCTCAGTAATGATTTTCTCAATTCTCCCATGAATGGTGGTGGATAACTCATACCATTTCAGCTGCCTGGGAGAGGAGTTATTCCCTGTGTACTGTGGATGCCTTAGAGCATTAGGGCTCAATTCTCTGGAGGAATCCTAGTTGAGAAAGGCTGCCATGACTGGAGGTATGTCTTAGGAAGATGGATTTGGCCATGGGATCACATCCCTCAGAGGAAATAGCTGCAAAAACCCTTAACCGCCCTAGAAATACTGGGATGAGTCAGCTCCAGGGGCTTGAGGGAGGTGGCTCCCTACTTTCCCCAATTATTCCTCATCCCAGTCATCCTGTCTCTCCCTCCCTGCGTCCCTCCAACCTTTTCTTGTACTTGGCAGTCAAGAGCAGAGGCAGAGCTTTCCTGTTCATAAGCCAACAATACAGGCAGAAGCAGCATGTTTACAGAATGAAAACCACAAAGATTTCCACTTTTGTATGGAGCTCAAGAATAGAGAATTGCTACCCGTGAATTCAGAACTCAGTACCGTCCACGCAAAGCTGTCTGGCAAACTTTCATTATCCTTCCTGATAGGACTTAAGCACAACCCCTGCCCCCTCCTCCCAAGCTTTCTGTAACTGACTCCACCTCCCTGCTCACTAAGCAGAGGTAGGTATTTCCTCCTTTTGTTCCTAGAGCCCCTGTCCTCCAGCTCCCAGCCAGACACCCACCCAGCTGTCACTGCCTGTTTCCATATCTATCTCCTCTACCAGTCTGAGAGTCTCTCAGGGTCAGGGTCAATCTGCCTGATCCATCTTAGGATGCCCTGAAGTCCATGGCCTCAGAGATGACAACTACCTAGCCCACACTGACAATGCAGAGCTGAGATTTAAAACCAGGTCTGTCGGGGCGCCTGGGTGGCTCGGTTGGTTAAGCGTCCAACTTCAGCTCAGGTCATGATCTCACGGTCCGTGAGTTCAAGCCCTGTGTCGGGCTCTGTACTGACAGCTCGGAGCCTGGATCCTGTTTCAGATTCTGTGTCTCCCTCTCTCTCTGCCCCTCCCCTGTTCATGCTCTGTCTCTCTCTGTCTCAAAAATAAATAAACGTTAAAAAAAAAAACAAAAAAAGAAAAAAAAAAAACAGGTCTGTCAGACTCCCAAGTTTGTGTTCTTTTCACTATGTTACAGGACCTCCTAAAGATGAAGACACAGCCCATGCTAAGCACCCAGCCCAACCCTGCAAGAGTTCAGAGGTGGTGCAATCAGAATGGACCAGAACATCAGAAGAAGCTTCCTGAGAAAGGGAGACCTTGAAGAGCCCAAGGGTCTAGATAAGAAGAGAGGGAACACAAGGGTGTTTTAAATAAGTTGTGGCAGAGACAGAATTAAGAAGCCTTTAGGCAGGAACAGAGGTTTAGCATGGGGAGGAAATAAGAAGGATTAGAACTGTCAGAGGAAGAGCCTGACTTCTCTATACAATCATGGTGCACCTTCCACATATCGTGGATTTTACAGACATTATCACTGGTCCTCACCTAACCCCTGTGGTACTTCCCAGGTATTATTTGACAGACAAGAAAGCAGGCCTAGAGAGTTAAGTTGACATGTCCAGGGCAATACAGCTAGTAGGTGAGGGAAGTGGGATTCAAACCAGGTTGGCCTGACTCTGAAGTCTGAGGTGTCCTTCCTCAGACACTTTCCTGAAGTGACCATGCCTCTAAAGGGGTCAGAGAACTTACCACATTAACAGACTGATGCTGCTGCCTGGACCACCTCCCAGCTCTCACATGGGGACCGCTGGCCAGAGGGCAAGAGCGGCTGCTTACTCTAGCTCTAACCCTCTACAATCTGGGGGCCCCAAATCCCTATGGATGAAGTAATTTCAAAGACAAGGGTTCTGTGTGGATCTCGTGAGCATAGGCTGCCCTGTGCCTATGCCTGCCTTGGATCTCACAGAGAGCCTCCCTCTAAGTTGCTGCAGCAAAGCCAGTGGCAAATACAGGCCCTGCTGCCTTCCCTGAAACCCTCTGGAAGAGGTCACCTAAGGTCAGAAGACTTTGGAAATGTGGCTGGCAATAGCCTCTAGGACAAGGGAGCAGGATCTTGCCTCTCGGTTGGCTGGTCACACATACAGGCAGACCAACAGAGGTCAAGGGGGGAGGGAGGTTAGAAGTTGGCAGGCCTGCAGGCCTTGAGTGACGGCCACTTGTTCAGGTTGGGAAAGGAGAAATAAGTGGGTTAATGGTTTTGGCCCTTGAGGCTGGGAAACTAGGGCAGGGGGTGTAACTAGATGCTGGGTAAAAAGGCAGGTGGGCCAACTGTAAAGTTGGGGGCTAAGGGCATCTGTTCCAAGTCAACAGGCAGGAACCATGCCCCTGGAACGGCTCAAAGGACCAGCCTTGGCCTGGAGGGGTAGGGTGGGGAGTGCTTCATAAAAGGCCCGTGCATCTTCATTTCAAAGGTGTTCGATCTGGAAGACTGGGGAGAGGGTGTCTCTTTAGAGTGAATTCCCTGTCTGCTTGGGGGCTGAGGGGAAGCAGGGAATGTAAACCACTGGACAATGGCTGGGAGTATTGATTGATTTTTAAGGCACGGCAGAGAGAAGCCCCATGGTGAATGCTCCAATTCTTAGCTACAAATGTCTTGCCTGAGATCTTTCCAAAGGACAAAGTGAGTAGCATCTTGCTTGAGACGTTTTCTAAGTCTCTGCTTCTGAGAGCAGTGAATTCTTGCTCTGAAAGCATCAGTCATCCCATCCGCAGACACCCCTGCACTGTCACCACATCCATGAGCAGTCCTATGCTTCACAGTGTTCATGTTCCAGGCCCAGGCACACTCTGCTGCCTAGGCTGGGGGGATGGGCCAGGCCTGGGTTCTAAGCCAGCATGGCTGTGGCTGACAGGAGGTGGCAGAGTTTGGGGATTACCAGAAATCCCTCCAGCCCAGCACATGACAAGGACTAGAATATGATCTGGGAATATTAGCTTGGGGAGGCAAAGGCTCTAGGACTGAAAGAATTTCTTTGAATACTGGATTTTGAAAAAGTGATTAGGTTGCAGAGGACAGTTGGCAGCAATTATAGATAAGAAAATAACAGTGTATTTTAAAAAAGATATTTCAACCAGTCAGAGAAGAACTAAAATGGAATGGACTCCTGGGGAAGAAGTAGGGTTCCCTCAGTCCCTGCCAGGATCCAAGAAAATGCTACCCTGTGAGCTCTTGGAGATTCCTGCCAGGAGGAGAGGGAGCAGGCAATCAGGGTGACCTAGAGGACTTCTGAGGCCCCTTCCTGAGCCCAGGCTCTATGAAGAATGACCACTGAGAAGGATCTTGGCCCAAGAGAGGGTCCCTAGGCTCTCAAGCAGTGGCAACAAGGGCATACACAGGCAGTCATGTGCCACACTCACTCAGAGGCCTGGCCATGTCACATCCTGGCAAGATGCTTCTTTCCCTACCCCAAGAAGAGGCCAGAGTGGGATAGGGGGAAGTGGGAGGGAAAGTGACAGCTTGGGAAGTATTTGGCAGGGTGGCAGGTAACTCTGTAACAGACCTAGACAGAATGAGTCCAGCCTGTCTGGGGATGGCATATACTGCCTTTCCAATTAAACCAATGCTCTCCAAAGGGAGGGTATTCAGTCCTGAACAAAGATTTATTGAGTTCTTACTTTACGCTAGGTACTGTACTAGGTACTAGGGACTAATTAGTCATGGTTCCTGCCTTTAGGAAGTTCAGAGTCAAGTTAGGGAGAAGGCCACTGAACACATTAAACTAATTCCAGATTGTGACAAGAGTAATTACAGGAAAGAACAGGGTGCCATGACCCAGAGTAATGGAAAGGGCCTAATTTAGACTGAGGTGGGGGGATGGGATCAAGAAGGATATCTTTGAGACTTGCACTGGTAGGGATTTGAAGGCCTCCTGTCTTGTTCCACTAGCCCTGCTCTGGAGGTCACAGAGGAGAAGACACTTATGGGGAGAGTCACAATCAAAACTCGGAGTGTGTGCAGACAAGGAGATGCTGTGGGATACGACACACACATAGGAAAAGAACATGTTCCAGGCACAGAAGGGCAAATCACACATGCCCAGACCCACTCTCATGAAGTGCAGCCATCTTTGAGGCATTTCCAGCTCTGGAAGAATAACAGAGCTCTGGGGAAGCATTTCCAGAGCAGAGAGGTTGCCAGGTACTCCTTCCCTGCTAACCCCCACCCCCATCACCCACACGCTCACCTCCATCAAGCAGCTCCTTGACTGTGCGGTAGTCATCCGCAAGGACAGCATAGTGCAGGGCTGTGCAGCCCTTGAAGCTGGCGCGGTTGTTCAGCCGGTTGTTGAAGTCATCCTCTCGGGTGACCAGGACTGGAGGGACAGCAACACAAACCCTTCCATTAGCAACAAATGCCATGAGCCACCAATCTCACCTTTTTCTTGGTTCTTTATTTTCCTCCCTCACTCATGTACCTGCTTACTAAACACATGATGTACCTACTAAGTGCTGGGCCATCTGTGCAGGGCAAGAGGTGGTAAAGCAAAACCAGTTAATTCCACAAATGTTTACTGACATTTATTATGTGTTAGGATTCATTTGGGTGCACAGAAAAGAGTCAGATATGATCCCTGACTCAATCCAATGAAGGAGGCAGACAACAAACAGATATTTACAGTGCTATCGGAGATAAATGCTATGTTAGAGGTATAACAGGATGATATAGAAAGCAGAGGGGAGCTTAGCTCACTTTGCGCATGAAGAGAGTATCCCAAAAAATGAGAGTCTTGAAGGGTGAAGAGAAACTATCCAAGTGAATAAAGAAGGTTGGGGTAGGCTAATGGAGGAGTCAGGTGGGAGAAAGAGACTGTTCTGCTAATAACAGCCATACATCTCTCTAATCTGAAGATTTTTACAATCTAGTGAGTATTTAATAGTATTTTGGAAAGAACTTTTTAAAAAAGCCATTAAAAATTTGAAACCACAGAAAAATACAAAGTAGAAAAGGCATCAACAGTTCAGCAACTCAAGAAACTACATTTAATATTTTGGTGTATATATATATATATACATATATATATATTTATGTGTGTATATATATATATATATTTATGTGTGTGTGTGTATGTGTGTGTCTTACATATAAATCGTACAAAGCACATATATATGTATCTCTCTCTATATGTACATGCATATAGGTCCTATAATATTAGAGCTTACTATATTGCAGTTTTGTTATCTTTCTTTTTTTCACTTTTAATGATGTACTATGAACATTTTTTTTAAGGTAAGAAGGATAAGTATTTCGTGTGGTCAAAGAGCCAAAAACCCTTGGTTCGGTCCAGTGCTAATATTCATGACTCCCTCTAATTTGATAGGAAAGAATCTAAATCCAGTTCCATCACTTCTGCAGGACCCTCTGGGCTGGGTGACCACAGATGTCCCAGTGTACCCTGGATGGGTCTGGTTTATGCCTACTGTCCTGGACAGTCCCAGTTTGGACAATAAATTGTAAGGTTATCCCACTTCTGGGGCCCCACCTTGGGAAATGAGACCACCTAGAACAGTAAGTATCCTGCATAGAGGACAGGGTTTCTTTTTTGCCTCATGGAGAAATTATTGGAGCTACGGTCTATGTTCCCACCTGAGTTGAGTTTGTTGGGGGCAGAATTTGGGTCTACCTACCTGTACACCCTCTTCCCTAGCCCATAGGGCTTGCAAAGGTAGGCTCCTCTTAACTCTCATTGGATAAAGGGTATAATTTAGTCAACAGGTAACCTTGCCTAGGTAGTTAAAAGCACCATACCATTTCTAAATCATTCTTTTCCAAGTGGTCACGGAATGGAGTCTATGCAATTCCCCTCTTGTGAAACTAGACTTCCTATTTAAAAGTCCCCCAGACCAGAAGACTGTCACATCTCTTCCTAAAACTAGTAGACTTCACTTACTGACCTTCTACTCTTGCCTGGAATGGTCACTTCACACAATCTATTTAATTCTTCTAACTAACTTCTGTAGTAGGTATTACAATTTCCATTTTACAGATGAGGAAACTGAGGTATAGAGGTCACATAGTCAATGAGTGGTTGAGTGAGGATTAAAACCCAGGTCTAATCCAAGTCCTCTTTCTTCTATTTTATTTTTTTAAGAGACAGAGAGAGCGAGCAAGAGCGAGTGCACACAAATGGGGGAGGAGCAGAGAGAGAATCCCAAGTAGGCTCCACGCTGTCAGTGCAGAGCCCGACGTGGGGCTTGAACTCATGAACTGAGAGATCACAACGTAAGCCGAAGTCAGAGGCTTAACTGACTGAGCCACCAGCACCCCCAAGTCCTCTTTCTTTACATCATATCATGTTGTCACTTAATTTTGCAAATAAGGGAATCAGAGCCCAGAGCCCAGACATTTTGGTCTTAGCCTTGGTTCCCACTCCCTCTTCTTTCTCTGCTCAAATGAAGGTACAAGCACATTCTCCTTGGAACTTGCCTTAATAAAGATCGGTCTGAGGTTTGTAGCTAGCACCGGGATAAGCGAGCTTAGGTGGAAGCATTTCAAGTGTTTGGCTAGAATGAAGTTGGTGGAGTGTATAGTTGAAGAACAGACAGACTTTCTTGTAGTCTAGTCAATTAATGGTAGATCAGTTCTTCTGTACCACACAGAGGCTCTCCAGACTGATGACCTCTCCCAACCTCTGAGTGTTATCTGACCTTTCCTGGAGCAAGAAGAACAGGAAGAAGGCCTCTGAATAGCTAACATACAAGTCCCACGTGCATCTGCATTTTCCCCATAGGTCACCTTTAGGACCTAACTCAGAAATGACTAACTCTTAGTCACAAATAGTCTTATCAAATCATAGTAAGTGATCTTGTTTCCAGCCCACTGCAGATTAGGAGAAACAAACAAGAAGCCTGGGGAGGAGGCTTCAGAATCCAGCAGACTGATTAAAACCAAGGGCTGCCCAGGCAGGAAGGGAAAAGAACAGCACAATAAAAAGCTGAAAGAGGAAGTCACAGAACACAGCACCTCAAAAGCCCCTAAGGGTATCACTGAACTGCCACACAGGACATTAGCTGTTGAATATAATGATGAACCTGAGGAAAAGGGATAGTTGGCTCAAAAAAGCAGGAAGGATATAATCCATTTTACAAAGAAAACACATCACTTATTCAACAAACATTTACTGAGCATCAATGCATAGTAGTAGCTTCTGGAGACACTAATGAGTAAGACATGATTCTTGACTTTAAGAAATTAACAGTCTGATGCAAGAATCAGGAACAGACAAATTATAACACTGTTTTGTGAGGACAATGACAGAGGTATACACTGGATGTTTGCCATAAAAAGCAGATGAACTCAAGGAACACAGTTGGGGCTATTCGGTTCAGGGACAAATGTCAGGAGAGTACCAGCGTCATAGTCTAGCTAATAAGGAATGTCTGTGAGGAAGACCCCTGCTCATCTCTGAGGTCTCACCTCTCACCATGCCCTTCCTAATGAGCTTTCTTGCCTCTGAACTTTTACAAATACTATTCCACTGCCTGGAATGCTTTTCCCTCTCCATGCCTTCAGCTGACTAACTCCAATTCATTTTAGGCCTCTGATTAGAAGTCACTTCCTCCAGTATTACTCTTCCTAAATTTGAGGCAGTTATTCCTCCTAAGGGCTTCCTTGGCATCTTAAGCATCTCCCAATTACAGTATTTATCATATTCTGTTGTAACCATCTGTGTACTTGACTATGTTCCCTACTAGACCAAATGCTCACTGAGGACAGGAAGTGTGACTGTCTTCAGAGCTGTATCCCCAGTGTCCAGTTTGGTGTCTGGACATAGATACGCACTTCACAAATACTTGATGAATTAGTGAATAAATGCGTAATACATAAATAAGGTCCTAGTATTACCTTGTTTTAGAGCGTGGCTGTTAAATAAGTGAGCTCAGGAGCCAGACCCTGGTGTTTGGATCCCAGTTCTGAACTTACTGACTGTGTATCTTGGGTAACTTACCTAACCTCTCTGTGCCAAGTTTATCTGTAAATGGAAAGAGCAGTACCCTCTCATGGGATGTTTTAAGGATTAAACAAGACACTATGAGCAAAGGGGCTTGGAACAGTGCCTGGCATATAGTACCTCTCAGTAAATGTCAGCTATTATCCTTCCTGTCTGGTCTTGTGCTTCCAAAGTTCATTCTGTCTGTGAAAAGTGGTCCCATTTGGGGAATCCTGCATACACTTTTCCCTTCTGAAAGGCGCACTGCTGACTAAGAACCAGCTGTTTAATTTGGTGTTAGTCAGCAGTACCCTGTTTGACAGACTCTTTCTCCCTTGTGCTTGTTAAAATCCTGTAGCACTAGTGTTCCACAGAATACTCTTTGGAAGTGAGTAGTGTACTACAATCTCTAGAGCATTTTCCTTTCCTTATTTATTTCAGAATAAGCCTGTGAGGTATAAGTTTATTTTCTCATCTCACAGATGAGAACACTGAAGTTGAGAAGGGTGCTACAATCAGTTAGGACCCAGTGCAGGTCAGCTAGGCCCATTCTGTGCTCTTGCAGGAAGCTCTTTTCCTGACATCACCCAATTCGAGAAGCCTCTCCCAGAAGATCTTGCTGAAGCCCCCAGATCATATGATGTCATACTATTCTCTATCCAAAACAAGTAGCTAAAGGTGGAAAGGAGGTGTGGGGAGAGGTGCGGCACGTGCCCTCACATATTTACCCACTCTCATTGAGGAAGAGTAAGTAAATCCACGAAAGCTAAAGTGACTCATTCAAGACTGGCTCACCAGCTGCCCACCAAGGTGGTCTTTCGAGGCCCCTGTCTGAGCCAATTCTCAGCCAGCGAACTGACCCCTTCCTAAAAGAAGACATTTCCCAGCCTCTACCAGCCCAGGGAGAGATGAGCTCAGGCTCCTGCTTCTCCTCTAAGTCAGCCATTCCCGTCTCTTCACCCCTCTGACCACAGGGAGAATGATAACGCATCCCACTGTCATCCTTCTGCTCCCACCTCTGTCTTTTGATGTTGCAAAGTCTATACCTGGGTGGTGTGGCCAGTATGTGCCTGATGTGCACTCTGCAGGATTCCCTGGACTCAGCAGTGTCAAGGAGTCAGCAGAGGTGAAAGTAGTACCTGAAGCCCTTCATGTAGCCCTGGCCACTTGCCAGCACTGCTGAAATTACAAAAAAAAAAAAAAAAGCCACTGTCTCCCACAGTGAGAAAGTGATTTAAGGTAATGGGGTCATGCAGTCCTGACTTTAAGCTCTGCCACTACTAAGTTCTTCTATCTGTAAAATGGGTATGATAAGAAATCACTTGAGGAACACTATGTGTTTAAATATTATGACAATCAAATCTGGTACCAGGGTTTTTTTTTTTTTAAGACATCATCACCACAAATATTTACTAATGTTGCTCTCCCTTGGGTTAAGCACTGGGACACAGACATGAATCAGACATGGCACTTGTCCTCATTTGCAAAGTCTACGGGGGGAGACTGAAAAAAGGTATATGAGGCAAGATGGGTGGTCTCTGGTTAACAAAAGCTTTATTACCACTGCCTTGTACAGGGGAAAGGCAACCCTAGAAACGAGTGCCTCTCCCTCAGGCTCAGCCAGCCTCTACCTGCCACTCCAGAACTTGTGCCATCTAATGTCATGGAGTGTCTAGCGGTGCCTTTGCTTTTAAAGATGTGGGCATGTCTCCAGGAGAGTAAATGTCTGTGACTAATCTGACAAATGCGAGAACAATCCCGTACATTTGTGCAGCATTTTATAGTTTCGAGAGTACTTCAATGTGACTGTTTCCTCATTCCATGACAACTTAGGACAGATGCCATCGCTCTACTCAACAGATTAGAAGACAGAGGTAAAGAAGCTGGGTGGCCTGCCCAACGCACACTGCCAATTGGTGGTGGACCAGAACAAGATCTGGAGCCTGCCTGGCCTTATCCTTCATACTTCTCAATGCCCAGCTTCTGTCAGTGCCTGCAGGCTCAAGCCTCACATAATCCAGGGTTGCTCAACCTGGTTTGAAGCTCAGGATGTAGGTTAAATTTTTATCAGAGTCTCGGGGAAGAAGCCTTGGGCTCTTAGCTTCCCCCCCCTCAAGATATTCTATATCAGGGCACCTGGGTGGCTCGGTCGGTTGAGCATCTAACTTTGGCTCAGGTCATGATCTCATGGTCTGTGCATTCGAGGCCCACATCGGGCTCTGTGCTGACAGCTTGGAGCCTGAAGCCAGCTTCAGATTCTGTGTCTCCATCTCCCTGACCTTCCCCTGTTCAAGTGCTGTCTCTCTCTCTCTCAAAAATAAACATTAAAAAAAAAAAAGATATTGTGCATCTTTTACCTCTTTAAATCCTCGCTATAACCTGAGAGACAGCACCTTGCCAGCATGGGCAGGCCGACCTCTCAACCCGTGTGGACACTGTCAGCTCTGCTTCTTGTGTTTGTCTTCAGGCAGGGGATGGGGCAGGAGAGAGACCTCCTGTGCAGGGTCACCACGAGACTATCCCTGGGAAGGGCAAGGCCCTTCATTTTCTTCCACAGCCTGGAAAACCCTCCTTCCTCTCCAAATCCTACTTGTTCTTTAAAGCCCTGTTCAAGCTTCCTCTTCCAGGAAGTTCTTTCTTCCCAGCTCTGCTCTGGATGCCTGTCATGTTGATTAGGCATACCCATCTGACCAGTTAATCATTTATTGCCTAAAAATACCCCTTGTAATACTTTCTTGTGTTAAAATTTCCCCCTGACCCCCAGTTAGATCATGGATAACAGTAACTAGTTCATAACATTTTCTGTATATATTTCATATAGCATCACCTCAGTATTTTACACATCTATAGCACTCAACATGAGAACCTTCAACCATCTGCCTGCCCATGAGCACACCAATACTGAGCTCCTCAAAAGAGTAAGTGCTATGAGAGTCATACATGCACAGGGTCTAATGGCAGCAAAGACGGGGCACAGGTCATGTGGCTTGGGGAGGAATCTCCCAGAAGAACGGTCTTGAGGATGAAGAGGATCTTGCCAGATGGAGAGAGGAAGAAAGGCATTCTAGGAAAGAAAGTATGTGCAAAGGCCAGGGCATGAAGTCTGCACTACCTGGCCCCTGGAGAAACTGAGTCTTTCAGTAAGCCTAGAATGCTGCGGGCAGAGATGAGGTTGCCCAGGGAGGCAGAGACCTGACTCAGAGTATTTGGATTCTACCTTGAAAACTATGGGCATGCAATGCAATGATTTTTCTTAGGGGATTAAGCAGCATGGAGAACAGCAAGAACAAAAAAGATCAAGAGACAAGAGAACTGGATTCAAAAATGACTCTTTCACTAACTGAAGATGCATTTCAATCCCTCTGTGCCCCCAGATTCCCTATTTTCATTTTTTTAAAGTTTATTTATTTTTAGAGACAGAGAGTATGAATGTGAGCAGGGGAGGGGCAGAGAGTGAGGGACAGAGAGAATCCCAAGCAGGCTCCACACTGTTAGCACAAAGCCCAACATGGGGCTCGATCTCACGAACCACGAAATCATGACCTGAGCCAAAGTCAAGTGTCGTACGCTTAACCAACCGAACCACCCAGGCACCCCCAGATTCCCTATTTTTAAAGTTGAAGAGTTTTTCTACACCAGTGGTTCTTAAACTTTAGTGGGAACAAAACCACCAGGGTAACTTGTAAAAAAAAATGTTGATTCTTGGGGCACCTGGATGGCTCAGTTGGTTAAGCATCTGACTTTGGTTCAGGTTATGATCTCGCGGTTCATGGGTTCGAGCCTCGAGTCGGGTTCTGTGCTGACAGTTCAGAGCCGGGAGCCTGCTTCAGATTCTGTGTCTCCTCTCTCTGCCCTTCCCCGGCTCATGTTCTTTCTCTGTCTGTCTCTAAAAAATAAATAAATGTTAAAAACAAATTTTTTTTTAAAATGTTGATTCTTAGGCCCCCATCTCAGCAATTTTTAGTAGGCAGGGCCTGGGAATGTACAGTTTAAAAAAGCCCTTTGTGTTGCTCCTCAGAGAAAACTCTAAGAAGCATCAAACTAGATGGTCTCTGAGGGTCCCTCCCACTCTAATGTTCTTGTGACAAACACAAGAAAGATACAAGGCTAGTCAAACCCATCCCACCTCCACCTGCTTCGTCCTGCTCCAGAGAAGCTAAGGATGTCTGGGCATCAGAGCACTCTTCCCAAGCCCTATGTTTAGAAACTTAGAGCAAAGCCCCCAGGACACCAAGCCTTGGGATGAGACCTCCAATATCTCACTTATACCTCCTTCTGCCCGCCTCCAGAATCCCAGTTGGAATTGGTCCTTTTACACCATATACTCTAGTCTATCTCCTCATTCATCCACCAAACATTTATTAAGTACTTTCCATGGGCTGGGCCATGGCCTGCAGAGCTTGTAAATGCTGCAAATAACACTGAAAGAAATCCATCTTTTATAAAATATCTCTGGCAGGAAAGAGTTCAGAATTTTGAGTTCAAGAGAACCAAATTCTGATCCTGCTGACTCTGGAAAATTACTTTGTCCCTCTGGACCTCAAATTCATCATTGGTAAAATGGGAACATAAATATCTATGAACTGGGTTGCTGTGAAAATCAGAGATGATGTGGTATAGTAAGGGGCACAGGAAATGGTTGGCACCTAGGAAATGGCCATTTTCCTAGTCCTGGAGCTGTTAATATATCCATATTCCTATGACTTTCAGAGGCTTTTCCCACCTAGTCCTAGTTAATGTCTCAACTCCTCCCTTCCTGCTGGCAAGACTCCCCATAAGAGGACCCTGGTGATCCTACCATGAATCCTTAGCAGGCAGTATTGTGCAGAGGTCAATAATGACTGAGGAGACTGGGGAGCAAAACTCACTGTATAACTTTGATCAAAATACTTAACATCTCTCAGAATCTGTCTCCTCATCTGTAAAACAGATATCACCACCTACCTTGCAAGATTCAATGGCAAGCCCAATTGAAACACAGATGAAGGATCTGAGTGGATATATATACAAGTGGCCATGAGGCACATGAAAAGATGATCAACATCATTAGCCATCAAGGAAATGCAAATCAAAACCACAAGATACAACTTCACATCCATCAGGATGGCCAAAGTAAAAAAGGCAGTAACAAGAGCTGCTGAGGATGCAGAAAAACTGGACCCTTCATACAAGGCTGGTGGGAATGTAAGATGGTGCAGCCTCTTTGGAAAACAGTCTAGCAGTTCTGCAAACGGTTAAACATAGAGTTATCCTATGACCAAGCAATTCTACTGCTAGGTATAAAGCCAAGAAAACTGAAAACATTATGTTCACACAAAAACGTGTACACAAATATTCACAGTAGTATTATTCATAGTAGCCAAAAGGAGAAACAACCCAAATGTCCCTCAACTGATAAATGGAGAAATGAAATGTGGTCCATTCATCAACGGACCATTCAGCTATGGAAAAGGAATGCAGCACTGACACATGCCACAACACGGATGAACCTTGAAAACATGCTAAGTGAAAGAAGTCAGTCCAAAAAATCACATATTGTATGACTCCATGTATATGAAATGTCCAGAATATGCAAAGCTATAGAAACAAAGTAGATTAGTGGCTGTCTAAAGTTAGGAGGAGTTGAGAGGAAATGGGGAATGGCATTTCTTTTTATGGAGTGATGGAAATGTTCTAAAACTTGACTGCGGTGATGAATGCACAACTCTTGTGCATATATTATAAGCCACTGACTTACACACTGACTTTATATATTTATATATGTATGTATTTTAGAAAGAGAGCATGTGGGGGCACCTGGGTGGCTCAGTCAGTTAAGCGTCTGCCTTCGGCTCAGGTCATGATCTCACGGTTTGTGGGTTTGAGCCCTGGGCTCTGTGCTGACAGCTTGGGAGCCTGGAGCCTGCTTTGGATTCTCTGTCTCCTCTCTCTTCCCCTCCCCCACTAGTACTCTGTCTCTCTCTGCCTCTCAAAAGTAAATAAATGTAAAACTTAAAAAAAAAAAAAAAGACAGCATGTGTACAAGTGGGGGGAGTGGGTAGGAAGGAGAAGGGGAAAAAAAGATAGAGGGAGAGAGAGGGACAGAGAGAGACAGAGAAAGAGAGAGAGAGGGATTCTCAAGCAGGCTCTACACCCAGCGCAAAGCCTGACGTGGGGCTTGATCCCATGACCCTGGGATCATGACCTGAGCCAAAATCAAGAGTTCCAACGCTCAATCCAATGAACCACCCAGGCATCCCTGACTTACACATTTTAAATGACCGAACTGTACAGGATGTGAATTAAATCTCAACAAAGCTGTTATATTTTTAAAAAGTGTATGTAAGGAGGTGAGCACACTGCCTGACATACAGTAGATAGTCAATAATGTTAATACATTTATTATTGTGCCCTTTCCTCTTCCTGATGCCACTCCAACTCTGACGAGAATCACCTCTCAGATTAACACTGTACAATGTGTCAGGCTCATTGCAAGAGCCCATTTCATACTCAGTAGAGGGTCACAGGTGAGTCCTGATGCCTAATACCCTAGGACTTAGAGTCTTTCTCCAATACTCAAATAAATATATAACTCTTGGTGAAGTAAGAAAAAAATGGCCTCCATTTATTGAGCACTTACTATATGCCAGGTATTGTGCTAGGAACTTTACAACTATTTTCCTCCCAAGAATTAGGCTGTTATTATTATTCCTAGTTAATTAATGAAGAAACCATGACTTACAGGGTTGTATAAATTGTTTCAGATCACAATGATATTTAATAATTGAGCTGCTCTGTTTAACTCCAAGGCTTGTACTCTTTTCTCTATGTGATTACATGACATCATTATTCCTTTTATCTATATGTTACTCATCCTTTATGATTTAAGCAGCCTGATCTTCACCGATCTCCTTTCCCTCTGTGCATTTGAGTAATGTCTAGTCTGTATCAAATTAGTTACCATTCTCTTTTTAGTCTTAAATGTTCTCAGTTGCCTCTTATGTATATTCTTGAACATGGCAGGTGCTCAATAAATACTTCCTTAGTGAGTAGATGTTGGAGTTTGTCTCCCCAAGCAGAAAACAGGTTTTTGAAGGAACAGATACTGTGTCTTACACATCTTTTTATCCTTCATACAAAGAAGGCACCCGTGGTCTCTAGGTTGGCCTATAGGTGGAATACCAAACCCCACTTGAAAATGGTTCTCACAGACACCATGTTCTCTGCCCATGGACCGGAAAATTTCTGCTTAAGAACAGGACTCTGCTTATCTCATTATTACCTTCTACTAGGAGCTCAGAAAAGGTTTGAAGAATTAAAGGTAATACTGGGTCCACACTTACTCTACTGAAGGCACATCAAGGGCAGCCTTCCCCCAAGGACCCCAAACTCATCTTCTCTCACCCCCATGAAAGGGAAGGGGGAGAACAGGAAGGTTGGCCTAGAACTTCAAGAAGACAGGTTGTTGACCCTGCCTGTGGTGCTAGGCAGTGTGGCATCCTCTCTGGGCCAAGACCCCTTCTTTGAACATAGACCTAGGTCGAGCTTTCCAGAGCCCACATGTCACCTTCATACCATCATATTCAAAGAGTGGGGCAAACTCTTAAGAATGTGTTACTCTGCTGTCTGTAGACACGTTGGCACTGTGTTTGACCCTCCTCTTCTTCCCATCTCATCTCTCACAGCAGTAACATCTCACAGCCATCTAGAGTCCCTCTGAGGTGGCCAATCATTACTCTGAGCTTAAACCTCCCCCACTGCCCCTGCTTTGCCCCCATCCCAACTAAAGCAGAATTCTTTCAGCTCCAGGGATCCTCTGGGTAGGGCTGGCAACAAGAGGAAGAGCCTGCCCTCTCTGCCTTTCAGCCAGTTATGCTACTTGGTTGGCCAAACCTGGTCCCTCTGTGCTCCCCATCTCTATACCTGCTTGCCTCTTCTCTGCCTTTTCTTCAAAATGTTAAAAACTTGCAATAAAAACAAATACAAAATGCTGTAATTAATAGCCAATTCCAAGCCAACCCAGCATCTCTACTAATAAACCTCAACACTTGCAAAAAGAACAATAAATTCTGCCTCTCTCTGGTTCTGAGGTGGTCTCTTTTATATCCAGTCCGTGTGTGTGTATGTATGTGGGTAAGTGTGTCTACATATATATTTATTTTCCTTTATTTCCCATCCAGGGAGGGGCAGAATAATGAACTGCGTGCGTCAGGGAAGATGAATCTGAGATACTAGGGAGCAGTGCAGTAAAAAGATTAAAGTGTTATTATTGTTGTTTTTTTTTCCCCCATGGTCCATTGTGACAGCTCGACCGTCATCTGTAAAAAATGTCTCAGCGAGAGATAATCATCGGAAACTCAATAAAGCGTCAGGGGGAGCCTCAGCCCCCATCAATCACTGGGTGCCTGGAAAATTTCAGCCCTCTGTCTCCCTTCCTGCTATCCATATAAATGTCTCTAATATATTTTGTGTGGTGTGTGGGACCCATCCCTGATTTGGAACTTTTGATGAAAAAATATTTATACACAAAATATGTAAATCAGTTAAAAATCACAAGACTAGTCCTTTGCCACCTCATCCCACTTTTCTTTTATTTTTATAAATGTATCAAATTTATTCTTTTTAACAAAACATGTCAACTCGTCTATCTCCCTCTCCTAGTCAAACATATATAAATATGGCTAAAAGGAGGGGAACAATTAACCTAACTGGCTGATACACTTCATCTTGAAGTTGGCTAACAGGCGTGATGGATTCACAGTACACTGTCCATCCTGGTGACTCTGTAGTGGCTGGCACTGCTGAGAAATGAGATGTAGAACCGCTGGCCCTGGAGGAGTGACAAGGCTGTGACATTGATGAGGAAGAGGCAGGGACATTATTAAAAATAATAACTTGCCCAAATAGCTTTTGGCCTGGCAGATTCCCAAGCCTTCCAAGACTCTGGACCAGCAGAGGTTCTGGGCTAAGTGTGGGACACCTAGAGGCTGCTCTGGTGGCCGGGTTCTGTGTAAGAGCAGGAGACAGTTCCGCTGGCATTTGGCTGCATCTCTCTGCCTCAGTTTCCTTTAGTGCCTACATCACAGGGCTGCTACGGGCACACAGCATCAGTGTTACCTGCTGCTGCAGCTACCTCATCACCATTGTCTTATGGTGGCCCCAGTCTACTAATGCCACATCTTTCCCGTTCACTACTCTTCAAAATAAACCTGCTATATGGCTGCTTCACCTGGACAAGTTCACTTAACAGCCTGAAACACATTTTTCTTTTCCTCACTGTTGTGGATATAATACACCCCTTCACACCCAACTGCACCCACCTTCAGGCCCTCCATAAAACCTTCTTATACTCTGGGGCTCAGATACCATTTTATTTCCTTGACTGCTTCAACCAGAGATTCTCTTCTTTGAGCTCTGATAGTCCTTATTATCTGCACCTCTGACTGGACACTTGTCAAAGACTGTCTTGGTCCAGTCTTCAATCTTTATTATTACTATTTACTTTTCTTGCTAGTATCTCACACATTTGCACAATGCCTTGTATCTTCTCAAGTGCTTTCATAAGTACTTCAATTTGATCTTTATAATAAACCAATAGTTTATTCTTTTCTATAGATGAAAAAATCAAGGCTCAGAGAAATAAAGAGAAATGCCCAAAGTCATACAGTTAGGTGATGACCAGGCCACTCCTCAGACTCTAAATGTTTGGCTCTTTACAGACAACAGTTTGCTACCACTGAATAGCATTTGGAAGCCCATGTCAAAGATTCTGAATGAAGTTCCATAAAAGTATGGTGAGGATAATGATGATGATATAAAAACAGCAATTTACATTAGTGGAATTCCTTCTATGTTCTAGGTTTTAGGCTAGGGATAAATATACTATCTCTAACTCTTCTGGTAACCTTTATTTTACAAATAAGGAGACAGAGCCTCAGAGAGGTACAAAAAAATACTGCAGGTGTCATAGCTATTAAGTGTTCTGTACTTATGGCATTAGCCCACAACCTCACCAGGAGTGAAGCTTAAAGTGGCAAAATAGGGTCTCTTCCAGGGAGAAAGTCCAGACGAGTTTTTAAAAGCAGTACAAGCCCAAGGCCAGAACTAACATCTGTAGACTTAAATCATGCTACTCAAAGACTGGGGACCTCTCTTATGCCCTTGGGAGGCTTATTCTTCCATCTAAATTTGTGCTTTCCAAGGGGATAGAGGGGCTGGGCACACAGTGGGTACTGGGTGATTAACTTATACTGAATAGATGAGCTAAGATGAGACGACTCCCTGGCACGTCCTGGGGAGGGGGAGAAATGTTATAGAGAGCCGTTCCATTACCGCCAGTGGGAACTCCTAGCCATCTCCTGAACTCCAGGGCACTTGTCCACTGGTTTGTGATGCGCCAGCTTGCACCGTCCTGTCCCCCATCTGAAGACACAGAGATGGGGAGGTCAGCTGGAGCAGGCCAGGGCCTACAGCCCCTGGAGCTGTGGGAAGGGGACCACCCAGGCTATTGGGGTTAGCCTTGGGAGGTACGGCCTACTCCCCAGAAGGGTCCTATGCCAACCCAGCTTCTGCACGACTCATCTTTATTCAGCCACCACTTGGAGCTGAGAAGAGAAGCTGATTTATATCCTATTCTGGTCATGTTTCTGCCGTGTTTTATTGTTTTAATTGTACATATGAGAGGCGCTCAGAGTGCTCGCTTGCATTTCTGACAGCCCCAGACACCCAATGTTTATAACAGTTACTTACAAGCAGCCTGCGGCATCCCTGGCTGGGCGACTTGTTTACTGTTATCGTTAATTTATTGCCTCCTCCACCTGAGGATTGGGACCCACCACCCATCGGCCAGCCACAAGTGGAACTCTCCTGGAGTGAGCATGAGTGGGGAGCAAGGCACTGAATGGAATGTGGTCAAGATCGGGGAATGAGTTGGTAGAGAAGCAGCAGTGATCTCCACGTTCTCCTCCACATCTGTCCCCTCTATGTGCCTTTGTTTAAGCTGTGTCCCTGCTTAGAATATCCTTTCTTTTTTCCTTTCCTTTCCACCCTCCAAAGCCCAGCTCAAATCCTACTTCTAAGTACATTACCTGCTCTGATGGTGAGCCTGGAGTTTCTAGAATCTTAGAAATCACATGGCTGACAGGGGCCTTGGAGGCCATATTGTCCAATGACCCAGGGCAAGAATCCTCTATACAGAATCCCTGATGGGCAGACACCCAAGCCTCTGTCAATGCCCCTTGAGTGATGAGTTGCTCAATACCTCCAAGGAAGGTTTGCATGGAGTCAAAACCCACTACAGTAGAGAAATTCTTCATCAAATGACATTATCCTTTACACTATGCTTTACTTATCTCTAGTCATCCTAATAGCCCTGTAGATGAGTACTGTTATCCCTATGTTAGAGAGGAGACAACTGAAATTCAAGAAGCTTAAGTCACTTGCTTAAGACCATACAGCTTGTAAGTACAGAACTTAGACGAATAGAGCTTAGATAACTGCCTGGCACCAAAGTCTGACCTTTCTCCAGGACACCATTATGCCTCTGAAGATGCCACTCTTGAGGGCTAACGACAATGGACAGAACAGTCAGGCCAGCAGGGTTTCTACGCCATGCACTCCTATATCACTTGCACTAGCAGACCTGCCCTCTGCCCAGAAACACCAACTCTGACAAAGGTGGGAGATACTGTAATGTGCCTGACTGAGCAGGCTTCTTGCCAAGGAGCAATGGTCATATGTAAAACAGGAGAAGGGTTTCACTAGGAATGGGGCAACCAATAATAAAGTCTCAGAAAGGAGGTCACAGAAGTTCCTTTCCTTTCTAGACTGTGCCTGTGCTGAGCAGGCAGAACAGAGATAACAAGGGCACTTCTCTGATACCTTTGGTCCCCTTGTTTGGATCCTCTCTCCTCCTCACACCTTGTCCCCTCACCTCTTACCTTAACTCTTTTCCTTGGGCAATTTTAGTCACATCCACTGTAGTCCCTACCAAGTAAACACAGGGGGCTCCTACATCCCTATCTCCTGACTTCTCCTTTGAGCTCCAGACCCATACATCCAACTGTTCACCCAAATCAGAAATTGGGATGTCACCATGGATACCTCCTTTTCCACCAATTTCCACATTTGGCTAAGAACTCAACCTCATAGTATGTTGTTCATATCTACTTTCTCCATTCCCAAAGATCACTTTTAAGAATCCCTAGAAATTATAAGTGCATTTTGGGGGAGACAAACATAGCTTCTCATCCAATTCTCAAAGGGGCCTATCATCCCCTAAAGGTCAAGAGCCATTGCTGATCACTCCCCTCCAACTTCATCCTCCACCCCATCAGAATGATCCATCTAAAATGCAAATGTAAACTGAGCATCTCCTTGCTTAAAATCCTTTAATGGCCTCCAGAAAACAGTGTGAGCACCCTAGGACTGTCCTACAATGTTCTTCTCATGTGGAACCCTGATTCCCTCTCTAGTCTTACTTCTTGCTATTTTCTCAGCACTGTGGCAGATGAGTCCCCCTGCTATCACCCACCCACCCCATGTCTCTGCATGTGTTGTTCCTTCTGCCTGGAAGATCCATCCCTCTTAGTCTGCCCGTCAATCTCCCACTCATACTTAAGACCCAATTCAAAGTGACTTCCTAGATAGCCTGCCCTCAGGTAGAACTCATCATTGCCTTTATCAGTGCTATCTATATTCTTTGTACGTCTACCTTTGCATTTATCACCCTGTACTGTGGTGTCTTGTTCATAGGTCTGTCTTCTCACTTGACTGGGAGCACTGTTGACTGGCTAGACCATGTATATTCATTTCTACATTCCCAGCATCTGGCAGAGTGCCTGACACTCAGTAAATGCTACTGAATTATAAAGAAATAAAACTAATAAGCAATTACAACTGTAGAGCACTTTACAATTCACACGTCATATACTTTATCTCTTGATGTTCACGATACTGATAAGGCAGAAAAATGATCTATTACTGGGATTTGGGGAGATCCTTCCAAGGTCACAAACTACAACTCACCTTTCAGTACTGAGCACAGTATAAGACCCACAGAAATTCTACTAGAAATTTAGTAAATTTGATGGACTTAGCATGGTCTCTGCTCCAAAGGTGAAGGACCGTCCAACTGAGCCTTTGACTTTCCTCTGGATTTGCGTGGACACACTCTGGGCAAGGGGCTCACATCCCGTATTCTATTCTAGCTTCCTCACACATCCCATAAGTCAGGTAACCTCCTGTGAAAAAGTATGTCCAATCCAAAGGAAAGAGAACCACAAGATTCTTTTGTTTCTGTCTACTTCATCAATGAGAATGACCCAGAATTGGATACAGTAGGCAATAAATAGTGGTTGAATAGATGAAAGAATGAGATACCTTTAAATGAAAAAAAGAAAGGAAATCTGGTTAAGAAGGAGCTAAAGTCTTGGTAAGGAGAGAGGAGAGTCCTGGGATGATTCTAAAGGACCGTCACTTTTTAGGACTTAGCATACATGAAGTTGGAGGGGAGATCACATTCAAACTGATATGTCAGGGAAAATCAGATAAGCTGCCAGAAAACTGTGGCAGGCAATGATGCAGTCTGGAATTTAACAACAACAACAAAACAAGTGCAAAGACAGGCATATCCTGCAAGCTACAAGATTGAGTTCATCAATGATTCTGACAAAATTTTAGTATTTTTTTTTAATGGTTCTTTAACACTTAGGTAATTACTGGGTATCAGTATGGGTTCTCTATGGACAACACAAGGCCATGCCAGAATAATTTAGTATCTTTTGGGGAAAGGGTTACTGGGCAAAAAAAAAAAAAATATGGCAAATGCTAAACACATTTTTATTTTCACAAGAAATTTAAGAAAATCTCTTAAAATTCTGTGGACAACAGGACAAATGGAGGCTAGAGATAAATGAAGTTTGGTGGATTCAGTTGTGAATGTTGAATAATGCTTCCAAATTGTCCTGATTATGAGGTCCAAGGCTCTGTACTGAATGGAATCCTTATGAACATTTAAACCAAAGACTAGCACATAAAGTACATGATAGCAGGGATCTTGTCTGTCTAATTCACCAGTGCCTAGAACAGCGCCTGTTAAATAGGAATGTCATATGAATCCATAGAAAGCCTACACACCAAATTTGCAGATCATACAAAATGAGATACTTAACATTATAATCTTTATTTCATAAGGAATATAATAGCCTTTTCCACTATTTTTGTTGTCTACCTACCTACCTTATACAGAATGCGGTATGGCTAGTGTGAGAGTTAAAAATTCAGAGGAGGCAGGCAGGCAGCGGAAAGAAAGAAAGGAAGGAAGGAAGGAAGAAAAAAGAAGAGAAGAGGAGAAGTAAAGAAAAAGGAAGGAAGGAAGGAAGGAAGAAAGAAAACATCTACAACAGGGTTAGCAAACTACAGTCTATGGGCCAAATCCAGCCTACTGCCTATTTTGTAAATAAAGTTTTACTGGTTCATATCCATGCACATTTATTTGTGTATTGTCTGTAACTGCTTTTGCACTATAGTGGCCAAGCTAAGTAATCAAAACTGAGGCCCACAAAGCTTAAAAGCCACTCTACAGCTCTTTCTAGGAAAAGTATACTGACTATGGATCTAGAATAGAATGTTGGATATGAACATCAATCTGGAGATAACAAAGACATAAAAGAATGCAGGGGTTGGGGACTGGAGTGAAAGTAAAGGTTAGACTACACGGCTTCACAGCTCTGAGATTCTGTGAAATCAAAAATAATGACTGAAGGGCAGCTGGGTGGCTCAGTTCGTTGAGCGTCGGCTTCAGCTCAGGTCCATGATCTCACGGCTTGGGAGTTTTGAGCCCTGCATCGGGCTCTGTGCTGACAGCTCAGAGCCTGGAGCCTGCTTCTGATTCTGTGTCTTCTCTCTCTCTGCCTCTCCTCTGCTTGCACTCTGTCTCTCTCAAAAATAAATAAGCATTAAAAAAAAATTTTTTTTTTTAAATAATGACTGAACCCTGCTGGAATCCTGAGAGCAAGTGAGAGGGTACTTATTCAAACAATCCCTTCCCTTCCACCTGGCTCTGCTCTCTCAGCAAATGTTCCTCCTTGCTTTTTGGTGAGAGCATCTGGACAGAAGACAGAGCTGAGGACAGTAATACTGTGTTTGAGTAAAGAGAGGACAGCCCACAAAGCAAGTCTCCACATAGCAAGCTGCAAATATAGGGCAAGTTTGGTACTTATGAAATTCTCCTCTGAAACATGAAGTGAACATAATTCCTCCAGCTCAGTGGGGAATCCAAAGAGGCATAGGTCATGGCCTGCACATGGAACTGTCAGCTGAGGAGGAGAGAACAGACATATGGGCAGATGAGAGTTCAAATAACCATATAAAAGGTCAAGATTTAGAGAACATTAAAAAGAACAGCTGAGGGCAGGTTGCAATTATTGCCAAGGACAGTAAAGGCTTTGTAGAGGGTCTAGCCATAGCGGTGGAGCTTGACACAAGGAGTAGGTTTAGAGAGGTAGAGAGGTAGAGAGGTAGAGAGGTAGAGAGGTAGAGAGGTAGAGAGGTAGGGGGAGGGCAACTCGACACTTCACCAGGGCAGCAATGCTCTGATGCTCTTAACATTGCTCTCGTGCTGCTGACTTGAGAAACCTCTCTGGGGCAGCAACAACCCCTCTGCTCTGGGCTACCAGAGCTATGTCAGTCTGGCAGCCTCACTGACAGCTCCGAGGGCTAAGCGCACCACTCCCCTGACTGGACGTCCCTCCAGCCAACGTTCCGACCCTCAGGCAGTCAGTGTGGCTGGCTGTCTTCCAGGCATCACTGCCGACCCTGAAGCAGCACTGCTTGGCTGCCCTGTTGCTGGAAACAGGGGTATCTCAGCCTCTGTAAGCAACACAGGATAACAGACAGGGAGGGAGGAGACCGTCCGAACAAGCAAAAGCCCAAAAGTAAAATACTCATTTCTGCCTGTAGCCAAAGCAACCCATCCTCTTCTAGACCTCACTTTCAAAGAACCACTCACCAGAGGCAACCAAGACTGACTTCACTGACTACCCTCCGACAGACATGTGACAAACCCTAGTATGGGTGCACATTGCCTCTTTCTTCTAAAATCCAAACAACCCACATGACACTTTTGGGAGGTGCTTATGACCACTGCATTTTACAAACATAAACGTCATGGCACAGAGAAGGTCCACATTTGTTCTGGGTCATAATGGTAAATTGAGGGGCCAGTCCCAGAGACAGGATTGCATTTTGCATATAGAAGGCGGGGGAGCAGTATTCGGAGTAGTATTCAGAGGGACTTCTGAGGCAGAGGAAATCAGTGAGGCTACTTTCTAGTTCTAGGGCAGGGACGGAACAGGGTAAGTCTGCAGGAAGTAGAAGAGGAACAAAGCCACATTCCATGCAGTTGCCTTAATTATTTTATGGAAACCTGCTCCATTGTCCACTCCTCTGAGGCTCCACAGGCTGAGGCGCTTTCGGAACACCAGGTAAAAAGTACCCCCACTCCCTGCTGTGGTCATGAAGTCAGACCTCTGTCTTATTCCCCGAGACTTTTGAAGGGACATAAATTAAATTATAGAGCCACAAGGGACTGTGAAAGGCATCTATTCCAAGCCTTTTGGGTTATCCATGAGTTCCCAGAGGATAAAGAACTTATAGACTCTCACTCTGAGTTGCTGGTAGAGCTGGCACAGAGCAAGACTGCCTGGTAGCCAAAGGGAGAAGAGTGCTCAGAACAGCAGGGGAGTCTATGCTTACCTTCCAAAGAATGGATTCCCTGCTCCTTGGCAGTCTTGTAAACACTGCTGAAATCATCCCCGAGGTTTGGGTCAGCACCAGCAGCAAGGAGGACCTGCACCACACTGGAAGAAATCAGAAAGACAGAAGTGTCAAAAGCTGGAAACGCCTAGGAAGTAGAGTCTCAGGTTCTGATACCTGTTTGGGGATTGGATCTGCGTCTGTTCAAGTGAGTGGTACAGGGGAAACAACATGGACTCTGCCAGTGTGAAAGTCACGGGTAGGAAACCTCTGAAACTTACTAGCTGAGAGGCTCTGGCCAAGTTATTTAACACCTTTCTAAGGCCCTATAGGCTTCCACAACTACAAAATACAAAGTATTTATTCAACGATTAGTTGTCAAATGCTTCCTGTGTTGTAGTCACTGTGCTAGGGTCTGTGCCCTCATGGAGGTTACAGTCTTCTGGGGAGGACAACAATTTAGCATAAAATTGTAGCAATGTGTGATCAAGGCTATGATGGAAGAAGTACCATGTGCAGTAGGAAACCAAGGGAAGGGATCAAGAAAGGCCTCCCAGAGATGTGGTATTTAAGGTATTTAAGACTTGAAGGCTACAGAGTCGTACCTGGGATGGTGAAATGGGAGGACTCAATGCGTTTACAGATCCTGGAGGCAAATGAGCACGGGGCTTCCCCTGAAGAAAGTAGGGCTGGAGCAGAGAGTGTAAGGGGGAGAAGCATGGGAGAGGAAGCAGGCCACTGAAGGGCTTAAAGGGGAAGGGACTTGACAACTTGTGCCTTTCCTCCCCACCTCAAAATACAAAGACTTAGAAAAATACATACCATATTGAAATACTAAATTAAAACATCCACCTCCTTAAAATTCCAAGAGTAGCCACTATTCACAGTTTGGTATATCTTTCCAAACCACTGCTATTAGAAAAATCACTCCAGTAGCTGTGTGTGAATGGACTGGAGGGAGGAGGACCAGAGGCAGGGGCATCTACAGACTCAGTGAGGTTAAATTAGGTAAATTTATAAAGCACCAAGCATAGTATCCTTGACCCAGGAAGTGTTCGTATATACATTTACTTCACTCCTATTACAGAATATTCCTGCCAATGCTTTATTTTTTCTGTAACAAAAAAAAATGTGTTCACTATAAAACATTCAGAAGATATAGATAATTAAAAAGAAGGAAATATTTTAGAATATGTAACAGGGGCGCCTGGCTCAGTCAGTTAAGCAACCAACTTGTGCTTTTGGCTCAGGTCATGATCTCATGGTTCATGGGACTGAGCCCCACGTCAGGCTCTGTGCTGACAGCATGGAACCTACTTGGATTCTCTCTCTCTCTCTCTCTCTCTCTGCCCCTCTCCCCTGCTCACATGCACGGGCTCTCTCTAAATAAATAAATAAATAACCTTAAAATATATGGTTTAAAAAAGGGAATATATAGCATCCATTTTTTCATGTACGTACATTTTTATTTACAAAAATAAGATCATACATAAATTTTCTCTGAACACACACAAACACACATATTTCCATGTTTTAAGTATTTGTCTATCACACTGGGTTTTTTTTTAATGTTTTATTTTATTTTTGGGAGAGACAGAGCAAGAGCAGGGGAGGGGAGAGAGAGAGGAAGACACAGAATCAGAAACAGGCTCCAGACACCGAGTGTGTCTGCACAGTGTTCTGACCCTGATGCGTCGCTCGAACCCACGAACTGTGAGATTGTGACCTGAGCTGAAGTCAGATGCCTAACCCAGGAACCCCTACCACATCGGTTTTTAACGGCTGCACAGTGTTCTACTATAAGACTATTGTATATTTTATTTAGCCAATCTCCTATTGTAAAACATTAGATTATTTTTAATATTTCAGTAACACATGTCTGATTATTTCCTTTGGCTAAATTCATTGGAGATGAAGTCCTAGGTCAAAAGCTTAAACCTTTTTAAGGGTTTTGATAAATATCACCAAACTGAATTTCAGAAAGACTGTACCAATTTTTATTTTTACTAGCAAAGGAAAAAGAGAGTAACTGTTGGGCCTTCCTTTCTCCAAAATAGGGTGTTTATCGGGGCGCCTGGGTGGGTCAGTCAGTTAAGCGTCTGACTTCAGCTCAGGTCACGATCTTGCAGTCCGTGAGTTCGAGCCCCGCGTCGGGCTCTGGGCTGATGGCTCAGAGCCTGGAGCCTGCTTCCGATTCTGCCCCTCCCCCGTTCATGCTCTGTCTCTCTCTGTCTCAAAAATAAATAAACATTAAAAAAATTTTTTTTTCAAAATAGGGTGTTTATTTTTCTTCATCACGTGTCAATCTGGTAAAGAGAAATGGAATCACACCGCCGTTTCAACTGAATTTCTTTGATTACTAATGAGGTTGGACTTAAAAGAATATGTTTAGGGGGCACCTGGGTGGTTCAGTTGGTTGAGTGTCTGACTTCAGCTCAGGTCACGATCTTGTGGTTCATGGGATTAAGCCCCATGTCAGGCTCTGTGCTGACAGCTCAGAGCCTGGAGCCTGCTTCAGATCTGTGTCTTCCTCTCTCTCTCTGCCCTTCCCCTGTTCGCCCTCTCTCTCTCGCAAAAATAAACATTAAAAAAAAAAATGTTTAGTAGTTAGTTGTGTTTCTTTTTTAATGAATCACAACAGTTGATTTTATTTTCATAATGTCCTTTGACCATTTTTCTCTTAGTATGTTAATCTTTTGCTTACTGGCCTTCAGAACTGTTAATGTTTTTGAAGGCATAAGTGGTAAGCAATTCAAAAACTTACTCTAATTATTATAACTATTAAAAAGTCAAACAGTAGTTTTAGTTTTTCTCTTCTTTGTTAGATTTTCAGTATCTGTAACCATCAGTGTTGAGGGTTTTCCCTGTACTAACTGGCTTGAATTTCATTACCTTCAACAGGCAAACAACCTGGCTCAATTACTTGCTGCATAAATGAACGAATTTTAGTAATTCCCATGTCCACAGACACACACTCCTCACAGACAGATCAAAGAACCAGAAGCCATCTCCCACGTACCTGAGGTGCTTCTACAACTGATCTAGCATGGTCAGGTTGAATCTCAGGTGTCTATTCACCTTACCTACAAGGATCTTAAGAAGTACCTTTCACAGGTAATCCTTATAGGATATGGATTATAATTCCAAAGAGAAATGAGAAGTGTCTGTAAGCAGCTAAAATCCACGTCTAAAACTCAGATACTGAATTCATAGCAGAGTCTGTCAGGTTCTCACTTGGAGACATATTTGTTCTTAGTTTACACATAAGTGGGATGAGACTGTTTCCCAGAAGATTAAAAGCCAAAGGGTACAAAAAGGCTGTTATGCATAGGCAAATCAATTGACGGCAGTGAGAAAAAATATCTGCTAGAAAGGTAGTATGATATAGAGGTTAAGAACACTGGCTTTAAGAGGTGCCTGTATGGCTCAGTTGGTTAAGCATCCGAGTCTTGATTTCAGCTCAGGTCATGAGCTCACAGTTCATGGGATCAAGCCCCGTGTTGGGCTCTGTACCAACAGCAGGGCATCTGCTTGGGATTCTCTCTCTCTCTTTTTCTCTCTGCCCCTCCCCTGCTCTCTCTCGCTCTCTATCTCTCAAAAATAAATAAACATTTAAAAATAAATAAAATAAAAAAAATAAAATAAAATAAAAATAAACAAAATAAAATCTGGGACTATCTGAGCATCAACATGAATAATGACAGTAACGGATTACAACCCATTGAGTAAAATAAGATTCCATAATTCCATACTGAAAACAAGTTAATGGAGAGAAAGGAAAGCTCTTCCTTACTGTAGAATGACAACTAATAAATGTAGAAGGTATGATGAAATTAGAACATCATCATTTTGCAATCTCATAATTATCAAGGATAATAAGAGCATCTGGCTTATATGGCTGTGTTAACGCATGTAAAGTGCTTAGAACACCATCTGACATACAATAAGTGCTCAACAAACATTGGTTATTATTATTACTATGTACCTGACTCTGTGGTTGGGCTGTGGGGAAGTCAAGAGAAATGTGAATTAAGACACTTAAATTAGGAAGACAGAATGATATTTTATAAAAAGCACAGAGAGACCTGGGTTTAAATTAAAGCTCTGTCATTTACTGCCTGTGACCCTGGACAAGTTACTTCACCTCTAAGACTCCATTTCCTTACCAGAATAATGGAGATAATGACGCCTCCTTTTCAGGTTATGAGAAAGTATGTGAAACTTTGTGGCACATGGCACATAGAAGGAGCTCCACAAATACGAGCTCTCTTCCCTTTCTCCACATAATCTTAGTGATAACAACATGAATCTGGGCCACAGTGGGCACGTATACCTGACCACCCTTCCCCCAGGACTTATGCCGGCACAGCCCTGTATTAAGAAGGCAGCTCTTCTATATTCTGCACAAGTCAGCTTGTTATAAAATCCAAGTGAGAAAGGTTTGTCGATCTAAACTCAAAGGGACATAATTTGGTTAATCCTCAGATGCTGTATCCAATCACCATTCAATCACAACCCCTCCCATGGCAGGCTGTCCCTCCAGGCAGCTGGTGTCACTAACTGTGCTAACCTGGGCCTCTCCAGGTTCATGAGTATTGATTCCGTCTGTCCAATTTGTAGGCTGCAAGACGTGTCCAAGCAACCAAGTATGCCGCCCTTGGCCCTGGAGGGCAGACAGTGGTCTGGTAGGATGGAGAGAAGACAGTGACTAGGCTCGGCCCTCGGGCAGCTAACCCAATCAAAGGGAATGGGCAATTCACTTCACAAAGTTGGAGGCCAAAGAGGGTAAGCAACCAAGCTAGTGACTCATTCTGCAACCTCAGAGAAAATTTCCCTCACTTTTAATAAAACTCAAAAGGCAGCAGCCCCACTATGGGGTATTGCTAGGACTAAAGGAACTGTGGCTGCTTAGTGGCCAAGAATGGCACCAAACACCTTGCCAGATGGCTAGGAGGCTTTTTGTCCAAGGGCCATTTACGTACTTAGAAAGCATCTAATCCAGAGCTTCACGGGGATCAAACCCCTCTTGGAGAAGCCAGCCCAGATCAGGCCAGAGGGCTACATGACTATGCTTAGCTTTGGTAATCAAAGCTAGCTCTGACGACCAAAAGAAGTGTCCAGACCTGTGGGCTACAGCAGGACAAAAACAGGCTAGCCAGGTTAGAGAAAGCTACGGCAAAGCTGGTAAGAACAGACTTAGCAGTTGGCCATGCCCAGCAAGTATCAAAACGTTCAGAGTCAAACTAGAACCAAGGGCCAGAGACTAGGCAGCACTGATATGTGGTAGAGAGTCAAAAGCCAGGTCAGATGTTAAGGGCTAGGAGCTAAAGGAGAACAGTAGGCCACAAACCAAGTAAGCAGCCAGAAACTAAGGAATATCCAGGTACCAGAGGTCAAGGCAAGGCAAAAGAAGCAGAAATGAGAAGCAGCAGTAAGACTTTGGAAATGAAGTGATTTCTGTCTCTTTGATGCTTTTTGCTGAAGCAGAAACAAATCCCCAGGTTCAGAACTGTATCGGGGAGAAGGTGACTTACATGGGGAGAAGGTGAGTTGGCCCATCTGGCTGACAAGGGAAGTACAAGGTCAGGAGTAAAATGAGAATCTGATGGCACAAAGGGAAGCAGACACTGCTATTTGAGGTGATCCATCAAAGGACAACTGCAGCCTCCCCTCTGTTCTCGTGCCAGCATACTAGGTGCCATTTTGTACGTCTGGGTTTAGATATTACTGCCTTAAATTTGGATAGCTGGTACCAAACAGACTTTGGTGTATGAGCTAGGCCTTCGTGGTCTTAACATCTGGATTAAAGGGGGCAGAGTAAGTCATTCCATGCACTTAACGTTTTTCTACAACAGGAAACATTTCTACTCAAAGGATCTATGTCAACTACTCTTCAAGTTCTCCATAGGCAAAGACTTAAGAATATCAGCAATTCTCCAAGCCAGCTCAGGATTTGGTCTCTGGTGGTCTGTGGAAAGATATGCCTACCAATGTGAGGATTAGTCTCAAAGGCTAGAGATAATTTCCAGACTCTCTTTCCCTAATTTCAAGATTCAGAGGATGTGTACAGCCCAAGAGGACAGGAGTCTGTCCTTTAATGACCTGGCTCTAGCAGCAGTACTTCCTTCCTGTGTGCCCATCAGGATCTGTTCTGTTCTTATCTCCACCCAGTACTCAACAAAAAGGCAGGGTCTTGTGAATACTGAAGGTGAAGGAAGTGAGGGTAAACTCTGATCCTAGGCTGAGAGCTATTTTTTTCTCTGCCTTGTTTCTACTGCCTGCTAGTACAAATATCTATTTTCTTAAGGGTACAGAATGGCTAAGTAGGAGGAAGGTAGTAGTCTAATCATAAGAGCTAACATTTGTGTATACTTCCCACATGACACTGTTTTAAACACTTTATATATAATAACACATTCAATCTTTACAGCAACACAATGAGGCAAGTTATGCATTAAGAAAACTGAGGCACTGCATGGTTAAGTAACGTGTCCAAGGTATCATTCAGCTGTAAGGAGTAGAGGTGGAATTCAAACCCGGGCAGTGTGGCTACAAAGTCCATGTCCTTATCCCTCTGCCATGTTGCCCCTCACGCTCCTATACTGACTCCCAAGAGCTAACAATCTGTGGGAACGCTGTGCCTCAAGTCAGGTTTTAGCAGCAAAGCTAGGATCAGAAAGTCCAACTGAAAGATGGGGCAAGGGTATGAACAGTGAATTCCCAGAGGAAGAAACAAACAAAAAAGATTATCATTAAGTATACGAAAAGATCCTCAAACTTATGTTATTAGAGACATGCAAATTAAAACAATGAAATATCACTTTAAATCCAACATATTGGCAAAAGTTAGAAAGCTAAAAAATGCCAAGTGTTGGAGAGGACATGGGGTTCTGGGACTGTTCACGTACTGTCAGGATAGACTGGTGCAGCCACTCTAGAAGCCAAGCTTGTAACACTTTGTCAAATTAAAGTACCTTACTCTATGACCCAGCACTTCTCTTGAATATATATATCCCAGAGCAATTCTTACACAGATCCATAAAAGGCGACATGGAAGATGTTCATCCCAGCATTTTGTGACAGTGGGGAGTTGCAGGCAATCAAGTATCCATCACTGGGGAATGAGTTAAGTTCAATGTGGTAGAGACACACTATCTGATATAGCAGTTAGAAGCAACAGACTAGATATACATTCAACAACACCAACATGATCTTTTAGAAGGGTTGATTCCCTATCCCCTTCTATTAATCATTAACTGAACTTAACCACTTGTTCCAAAGGTTTATTCCTTTAGGAAGTCTCTCAACTGCAGAACTTCTAATTCCTATGATGATCTGGTAGATCTTGGGGACTAATAGGTTAAGGACCCAGAGAAAACAATGAATTCTCTGAAGTACACCAAAGACCGTCAAATGTGCCACGACTTCTGCTGGGAGTGCCCCCCCTCTCCTTCAACTGGTTAGTGCTCATCACTTTCAGGGCTCTTCAGTGATAAGGTCACCAATTCACTGAGTCTTGTCTGACCTCCAGCCTGGATCCATGCCCTTCTTATTTGTCTACAGAATGCAAGACCCACACCCACGGGTAGGTGACCCTGATCATATTGTACCATGATTGACTATTTACTCGTATTTACCTTTCCTGATAGACCATGAGGCATGGAGACCATGTCTCCACCTTCCTTCCCAGCTCCTTGCCCAGTGCCTGGGTCAAAGTGGTCAGTAGATGCTTTCTGAATAAGTGCATGAATAAATGATGAATAAATAAAATTATTATTTTCTCCATAAGTTTATTTATTTTGAGAGAGAGAGAAAACAAGCTGAGGAGGGGCAGAGAGAAAGGGGAACAGAGGATCTGAAGCAGGCTCTGTGCTGACAGCAGAGAGCTTGATACAAGGCTCGAACTCACGAACTAGGAGATCATGACCTGAGCCGAAGTTGGATGCTTAACCTACTGAGCCACCCAGGCACTCCAATCATTATTTTATTTGATGGGAAACGGAGAATGGTAGATGGCAACTGTCTCAGCCCTGCCTAGCCATCTCCTATCTGAGGTTCCAAACTAGGCCACAGGTGGTTTAGCCATGGAAAACTTTCATCTTCCTCTCCTGAGCATGAGGCCTTTCCTGCCTTCCACCAGGCAGTTCCCAGACAAAGGTGAGGAAATGAATAGGAGAGTGGTCCCTAACTGGAAGCTCCTGGGACTCATGAAACTCCCTTTGGAACCACGGCCCCAAGAGGCACATTTTAATTTGCTGATCAGATTATAATTAGATTAGAGGTGGGAGCTCATGTAGGAAGGTTGGCTCACACCGACCTTGATGAGCTCCTGCTTTCAGGACAGTGGGGTGTCACAATGCATGGAAGATAGTTACATCGATCGATGTTAAGGCTTTCTGCTCTCAGTGGCCGGAGGGGCTTGAAGTTGCCACATTGTTTAGGAAAAAGCAAGGAAACCTGTGGTGTGGGCCGAGGCCTATGCTGGGCAGGCACGTGTCAAAGACAGCTGGTGAGCAGCTGGAGTTGGTGAAGCAAGAAGGGCAGTGATCCCAGCTCCAGGTCGTCCCCACACAATGTTGAGCTTCAGGAGAAGCTCCTCCAACTCCTCCTCCCCTCTACCCGCCCCCCTACATGCAAAGCATAGGGTCACTGTGATGAGTGTCACGGGTCCCAAGGAGAAGACAAAGAGTTGACCTATTCTCAACCCAGTGCACACCTCGATGAAGGGAGGAAGCAAAGAGGTCAGAGTTCAGGAGGTTTGCTGGAAAGTCAAATGAGCTGTGGCTCATTCAGCCTACTGGCTGGTCTATGAGCTGGTCAGGAAAGCAGGGTAGCCTGACCAAAGGCACCGGCATGTGTTAAATCTAAAGGTCCTTTGGCATGGGGGCATGAAATGGGAGTGGAGAGGGTGAGGAAAGCAGTTTTCTTTTTAAAGCAGGTTCCTTAGGCCAAAGCGTAAGAGACTCTTAAAAACTGAGAACAAACTGAGGGTTGATGGGGGGTGGGAGGGAGGAGAGGATAGGTGATGGGTATTGAAGAGGGCATCTTTTGGGATGAGCACTGGGTATTGTATGGAAACCAATTTGACAATAAATTTCATATATTAAAAAAATAAATTAATTTAAAAAAATGAAAAGTTAAAAAAATAGTAATAATAAAGCAGGTTCCTTAGGAAACAAACTAAGGATCAGGTAGGAGGCAAAGTACCTGTATAGAAAACGTGCCCCAATTTTCTCAAAAGAGGATAATAATCTTTTGTTTACTTCCCTCAAAAGGTAAAAGTCAATAATCATAGTAACAGCAGCCATAGTGTGATAAGCACTTTACATTCACTATTTCAGCTCCATATAACCACTTGCAATGAGGTACTAGTCCCATTTTATAAGTGAATAAACTGAGGCTCAGCAAAATAATGTGAATTGCCAAAGTATACACATTAATTAAGCATAGGAACCAAGATTCAAATCCAGGTCTGTGTAAGGCCAAACCTAGTACATATTCCACTAAACTACACTGGTTCTCACTCATCCAACTATCCATCCATTAGTGTGTCTTACTATCCCATAATTACTGAGCCCCTACTGTGTACCAGGGACAGTGACATTTTCAGATGGTATAGTCAAGCAGGTCATAGCAGCCAGCTGGGTTAAAAGGGAGTCTCATTCAGATGGACAGGGTCAAAATCAGTGGTGAGATCATTTGGGGCAAGGCTCAAGGAAGACATGGCACATTAAGGAGAGGGGCAAGGAATCAAGACCACCATCACAGGGTTTCCAACACAATCTCGATTTCACATCCTTAGCCTAGTTTCAAATGTAATTCCCTATCTTTCATGTCTTTCAATCTGTGCTCTGTAATATATGGTTGTCAAACCTATGGGCTAATGTGGTCAAGCTCTGATGGTAGGGATTTCACCACAGTATGGGCCTGATTAGGCTCTCTCTAGGCAAATGATCTATAAGAGCACGCTGGGGCTGATATTTTTCTTCAACTCTGGATGAAAATAACAACAAGAAAACAAAAAATATTAATAACACAAGCAGATATCTATGCACTAAATAGTCTTATGTGCATCTTATGTGGAGATTAAATCTTCACAATCACCATTGCTGAGGTAGGTGCTATTATTATTCGCATTTTGCCGATGCGAAAACAGAGCTAGTTAAGAGATACAGCTAGGTGTTAAACTCAGGCAGTCTCCTTCCAGAGCTCTTGTTCCTCACCACTGTCATACATAACTGGACTGTGTACTCCCCAAAGCAGGGACTGTGCTTGACCATCTGTTTCTCACACATAAGACCCAGTACAGACCAGTAAATATTTGTTGAATCAATTCACTTCTGGGGCCTTAACACTGCACTGCTGATACACAGAGTTTTTAGTCAGCTCCTGGGCTTTATTTGCTAGTATTGCTAAGTTGGGACTTCCTCACCCTGCATTTTATGGTTGGTTTTTGGTTTTTTAATTGTAGACTTAAACACTCATCCCTATTAATGTTTATCACCACAGATTTAACCATTGTTCTAACCCACTGAGTTCTTTTTTCATGTCCACAATTCTTTCACCTAACATATTAGCTCTCTCTCTAAGCTTCATTTAATCTGCCAATTGGGTTGGCATTTATCCATGGTCTCAATAGAATCACTGATGTAACTACTGAAAAGGACGAGGCCCTGTGGCTCACCACTTGAGTCTGCTATCTAGTCTCCAATCATATATACACAACATATGAAATAGGTCATTCACCATTTATTAGTCTGTCTGAACTATTCTCCACATCATACTTTATTCATGCGAAATGTCATGAGAGACAAATACCTTGCTGAAACCCACACACACCTACTATACTGCTTGTATACTCCTGACCCACTAGCCTGCAGCCTTATTTAAATAAGCAGCTCACCTCTTTCCACCATCTTGGACCCTTGGACCCTGTGGAAGCCTGCTGGGAACAGGACTCTTAAAACAACAAATATGTCTGTTAGGCTGTAGTCTAAGGCCATTTTTGTTGGCTATAAGTGAGGTCTTTGGAACCAGAGGGAGCACACAGCTCTTCTTAAAACTGAAGATGTTTATGCTCTAGATACAACTGAATTCTATCTAGGCAAGAGATATGCGTATATGTACAAAGCAAAGAACAACACAGTGACTCCTGGTGGCAAACCGAACAAAACCAGAGCAATCTGGAGAAAAGTAACTTGTGCTTGTGGAACCACTGGCATGGTTCATGCCAAATTCTGAAGCAATCTTCCTGCTAAAGCCTCTGGCCACAGAATCCGTGTGATGTTGTACCTCTCAAGGATTTAAACTTAATGAAAAGTAAATAAAGGTATAGTTTGTTCTCTTAGATAGATAGGTAGACAGGTAGACAGGTAGACAGGTAGACAGAAAGAAAGAAAGAAAGAAAGAAAGAAAGAAAGAAAGAAAGAAAGAAAGAAAGAAAGAAAGAAAGAAAGAAAGAAAGAAAGAAAAGAAAAGAAAGAAAGAAAGAAAGAAAGAAAGAAAGAAAGAAAGAGAGAAAGAGCGAGCCCATGGCAGAGAGTGGATCTGATGTCTTTAAAGAAAAGATGTGGGAGTGAACCATATCACAGTCCTTAGAAGTTGAACATCCTTCCCAATGTATCCTTCCCCATGACCAGGATGAGCACTGGATGCTCTCCTTGTTGGTCCCAACTGAAACTCTCCAGGAGATCACTGAACACAGAACTCCCGAACAAGATATAGTGTTGGAGAAGGGGGGTTATCCTGAGATTGTTATGTTAGGCAAATGAGCTGGCACTGCTTTCCAGGGACCACTGTCTTGGGTTGCCTGAGGTCAAGGCATGCATCTGCCAAACTAGAATTGGTGCATGCTGGAATTGGAATATCATTACTATGAAACAGGATTATCTTGAGCAATGATTCCAAATGGGATTAGAAATGACTCTGTTACTCAGACATAATCGGCCACAGCAGCAGCAGTGGGAGAAAATCAAACTAGGCACACTTTTCTGGGGACATGATGCTGGCATTCCGGGCACCTGGCCAGCATTCTCACCCACCCTTTCTTGCTGGGAAATACTGAGCACTGTCCAGCATCGGGCAGGTGGCCACCTGGGACAAGAGCCAGTCCCATATCAAAGTGTCCTGCTCTGGGGTCTCATGTTCTACGCCCAGCTTCTAGGATGAAAAGGAGTGGAAAAAGAATCTCCAAAGCCCTACTACTTCTGAGTCACCTAAAGGTATTGGTGAGAGACAAGTAATACCCTACATTCAAAGACAGGCTTACCTGTAGACCATTCACTAATTTCCTCCTGGAGTGACCAATAATCAACAACAAGAATAATAATTAAGGCACCACTACTACCACTAACCAAAGTAACAAACCCTTATCAAGTGCTTACAATATGGTAGGCATTGTTCTAACACTACATATATTTACATATTTAAACCTCAAAACAGCCTTTTGTGGTAGATCTACTTATTATCCCCATTTTATAGTAGATGTGAAGAAACAATCACAGATAAGTGAAAGAACTTGCCGAGGTACATAACTAGTAAGAGAAAGAATGTGGTTGAGCCCAGGTAATCCAGCTCTAGAGCTACAGCTGTACCAATGCTAGGCTACCAAAGACTGAGAGGATCATGGCCTGTGTTGGATAAGGCCTTTCCTTCACATTCTCTGATCTCTAGCCTCTGCTAGATCCTCCAACAAGATCTGGCACAGTCCTACTTTCTCACCTTTGTGAACCTATGCTCACCACAGTCCTTCTCCCAGAAATGCTGTCTTTCTAGCCCCCACCTCTATCAATCAAAATCCTGTCCAACTTTCAAGGCCCACCTCGTATGAAAGGCTTCCCTTAATGATGTTGCCTCTACATGGCGTGATCTACACCTAGCACTATAGGTGATCTTCACTGAGGCACTGACCACATTCTGCCTCATTCTACAGTTAAAGTGGGACTTGTTTATCCCTTTACTGCCAGATTTTCAAGATTTTTATTTTTAAGTAATCTCTCTACCCAACATGGGCCTTGAACTTACAACCCCAAGATCAAGAGTTGCATGCTCTACTGATTAAGTCAGTCAGGCACCCCCCCCCCAATTGTCAGCTTTTTGAGAAACGGAGAATGTTTTGTCTGTTTTTAGACTTCTCATAATCATCCAGCACATCATCAAGAAACCCTAATTGAGCTGACTTCACTCTAGTCCCAGCACCCCTTAGGCCAACCCATAGCCTTGCTTCCCACCATCTCCCTCCACAGGCAGCATACTCCAGTGGAAAAAATGAGAATCTGTGGTTCAAAGATACCTGGCTTCAAATCCTGGTTCCCTCTTTCACTTATTAAACAACCCTGGGTATCCCTGAGCTTCACTTTCCCCATCTGCAAAATAGGGATAATAATCCTTCCCTATTAGGATTGCAGTGAGGATTAGAGACAACCTGAGAAGTGCCTGACATAGGCTTGGCATACAGAAGGCACTCAATCATAACCATAGCCGTGATCACCACTACAGTCAGAAGATCAGCCAGCACAGCACAGGCAACAAGCAGCCAGGCCAAGAACAGGATGGGGACCCTGGGAAGAGGCTGCAGAACTCTGAGGCAGGATAGACCTCTACATGGTTGGGCCCCCGAAGGACCTGCACTGAAGCACAGGTGCAAGGGTGCTCTACCAGCACTGCCTCTGGCCAGCCAACAAGGAAGGAGAGCCACTCAGGGAAGCTGCCCCTGGTCCAGCTCCAGGAGCAGCATCACTCTAAGAACACCTGTGCAGTGGCTGACCCCATAAAGAAAGGCCTGCACAGCCAGGAATCTCAATTGAGCTACTGGTTTCTTAAAGACAGGTTTTAATGCCCACCCACCATCTCAGTAAGGTGGAAAGAAAATAAGCAAATGCTAAAAATAAATGACTGCTATGAGAGGAAATTAAATGGTCTTCGGCCAAGGATGGCGGCATTTTAAAATTAACAAAGCCCAGGTACCACATCCAGGAAGGCCTTGGCAAATGCGTGTTATCCACTCATTAGATCAGCTCCTCAGGGACCCTGGCCAAGCAGGGAAGGCAGTGCCGGGAAGCAGTCCTTCCGATGCTTATGAAATGCACTCCGGGAGAAAAAGCAGAGGAGGGAGGGAGACTCTTGTGGGGAATTTCAAACAGTTTTGCTGGAGCTCTGCTTCATAACTTCACCTTCTCTGAGGCAGGGGCTTTCAGAGTAACCATCAAGCCCAAGTGGACTTATCTGAATCTCCCCCCCACCATCCCACTCTTGGTTCCTGAGGCACAACAGCCACACTATCTAGGTGGTCTCACTGCCTGGCAGTCCAGGGACAAGGAGTCTGAGGATCATGTGGGATGGAAGACAAGCTCCCAGTCCTGTATCCTGTACTTTTTTCTTACTATGAAGAATCATAGGATACTTTGTGAATTTACATAAGCTCCCTGTGTATCGCTTGTAAATGAATTTGTTGTTGTTCATCAGGAATTACACCTTATGACGTCACAAATCATGTGAAGTCACAAACCTTTATTCTCTAGTAACAATTAATACACGTGAAATACCATCAACAATAGGAAATCTAAACATTCCAGGTGACCAGGAACTATACGAATTCATTTTGACATGACAAACAAATTCTCAGTGTGCCACCAGTCACAATAATGAATATTAGACAGGGATGATGGCTTTTTAAACAATTTTTTAAAATGTTTATTCACCTTTGAGAGAGAGAGAGAGAGAAAGAGAGAGAGAGAGAGAGAGAGAGAGAGAGAGACAGAGTGTGAGTGGGCGAGGGGCAGAGAGAGAGGGAGACACAGAATCCGAAGCAGGCTCCAGGCTCTGAGCTGTCAGCACAAAGCCCGATGCACAGCTTGAACCCACAAACTGTGAGACCATGACCTAAGCCAAAGTTGGACGCTCAGCCAACTGAACCACTCAGGTGCCCCGGGATGATGACTTTTTTAAAAAGTTTTTTTTAAGTCAATTTACTGAAGTATCATTTACTCACAGTAAAATTCACCCTTTTAAGATGTACAATTTGATGAGTTTTGATTGTTCAATCCAGATTTAGAATATTTCCATCACCCAAAAGTTCCTTTGAGCCCTTCCTCCTACTCCTAAACCCTAGCAGCCACTAACCTGATTTCTGTCCCTACAGTACTGCCTTTCCCAGATCATCCTATAAATGGAATTATATCATAGCTAGTTTTTTGTGTCTGGCTTTAGCTTAGCATAAGGCTTTTAATATTTGTCCCTGTTGTTGCACGTGTAATTTTTTTTTTTTTTTAACTGCAGAATAGTGGTCCGCTGTATGGATGTACCATAATTTGTCCATTCACCAGTTGATAGACATTTGGATGATTTCCAGTTTGGGGCAATTATGAATAAACTACTATCAATGTCTTTTTGAAGATTTTTGTTTTTGTTTTTAATCTTTTTAAATGTTTATTTAAACATATTTAAAACATATTTACAGAGGAGGGGCAGAGAGAGGGAGACAGAGGATCTGAAGCAGGCTCCACACTGACAGCGCAGAGCTCAATGCGGGGCTCAAACTCACTAACTGCAAGATCATGAACTGAGCCAAAGTCAGATGCTTACCTGACTGAGCCACCCAGACGCCCCCAAGATTCATGTTTCTATATCTCACGGACAAAGTTGGTATAAGAGTTGGTTTTGCTGGGCTAGATGGTAATATATGTTTTGCCTTTATGAGAGACTGCCAAAGTGGTTTATAGCATAATGCATTCCTATCAGCAATGATGGCAGTTGTTCTGCATCCTTGTCAGCACTTGGTACCGTCAGGTTTTCTAAACTTTAGCCATTCTAGCAGGTATACAGTGGTTTCTCCTTGTGATTTTAACTCACATTTCCCTAAATGATGAATGCTGAGTATCTTTTCATGTGCTTATTTGCCATCCATCTCTTCTTTGGCTAATGTCTGCTCAAATCTTTTGCCCATTTTTTAAAAATTGGGTTGTCTTTTTACTGTTGATTTGTAACACTTCTTTGTATCTTCTGGACACTATTCCTTTTATCAGACATGTGTTTTAAGTCATTAAAAACTATAAGGATCTAAATCATACCGTATTTCCATCACACCGCTATCCCTTGCACGTAAACACTGATGAAGTAAACAGGACAGACTTATACCTTCATTTTACAAATACTTTAGTGACACTGGACAGAGGGCCAAGCAGTAGTTGGTAACTGCTAAAACTCAGGAGACTATTTTTACCTCCACAATAAGCACCTAACCAACACTAGGCTTTAAGGAAAGCTACATCTGGAGAAATGACTGTTCTATAAACAGCTTTTGGCCCCCCAGGCTCTGCACCTCCTAAAGCCCTGTTCTGGTCCACCAGGCTCCTGGAATGGTCAACAGTCGTCACACTCCACTGCTGGCCATTGTCCACTGGGAAAGGTAGGAGGCTCCCAATGCATCCTTCAGTGAAAGAGCAAACAGTGGGGCCTGTGGCTGCTTGGACATCAAAGTTGAGCAAACAGGCCGGGCAGGCCCTGCCTCTCCGCCTACACATCCTGCAAACGCCATGTGAAGGAGCTTCCCTGAGGGGGTCATGACTTTCAGCTTGTCATAGCACACATCAAAGTTCGCACCACACACGAACTGGGTACATGGGTTCGAATCAAGTCGCCCAAGAGCGGATACTCAGCCATTGTATCCAGTTTTAATCCTGTGTTTTCCCAAGTAATTAAGCCTTCTTGCTTATGAACTTGTGACTAAGTAAAGCATCACTGAGAGGTTGTAACATCAAAGTGCCTTCCACCGTCTGTCCATGTTTGGTAAAATTGGATTTCTTTCCCTTCTTAAAGAAAAACTAATTGAATTTAGCTGAAGGCTGGGTATATTTGCACGAGCTGGTGAAGGCTATGCTAAGTCACAGTGATCATCCTGGGACCCTGTGGCTTAGCCTTTAGTTGGGTTGGGTCAAAGTGCAACACAGAATGAGGCACCCAGACTCAGGCTAAACAAGTGCCTGTGGCATGAGGCTTATGAAGGTCTCATTGTGGAAAAGGGGTCAGCCCCCAGCGACTGCTCCTCAAGTCGCTAGTACACCCAAGCTGTTACTAGGGCTGGCAAAAGGATCATCCTAGTAGAATGTTGGTAAATCTTTGGCAGAACGGCTACTGAAAACAAAGGCCATCACATTACTTGCATCCTTGATGTCAGCAGTCTGAGTAAGCTTCTTAAGGCAAAGGCTGTGATGCTTATTATCTGAATCCCCTCACAGCCTAACACATCAGCACCAGACACAGTATAGTTTTAAAAAATGTTTGCTGGATACATAAAATGATAGTATAAAGGGGTGCCAGAACAAAGTTCCTCCTTCCTGATGAACCAAACTCTCTGTATCCCTTTTTTGCCTTGTTCGTCAGGAAACTTCAATCTAAATTAATACTTAATTCCACTAATTACCTGATTTGCAGTGAGTACAGCATCGTCCCATTTATATAAAATTACACACACACACACACACACACACACACACAGATCAATCTCTAGACAGAGGGAATTTATTTGACTGCTACTTTCTTCTCCATATTATTTTTACAAAAACAATAAACCTATTTTCAGAAAAGAAAATCTCTCGTTCAATCCTGATACAATTATCTTTCCTTTTACCAATATGATTTCTGATCCAGTTTTAACTCTCCCGTGTACATTTATATTTGTATTTTAATTTGAGTCACTGCAAACCCTTTTGGAAATAAAAGGTGAGAATAAATTATAAATTAAGTTCCCATACATACTTCAAAAATTTTGTGCTACAGTACTGTATTTTCTATTCAAAATTAAATAAGATAGGACTATCTTTACTATTCAAAATTAAGTTAAAAGACAAATACATACATAAATAACAGTTCACAAGATGTTAATCTCCTTAAGGATAGACACTATTGTGATCTATCCCGAAGGATGTAAGGTATGAAGCAGGCACTCACTAACGGCAGTTGAGGTGAAATGATCAGATGGTCTTAGGACCTCTCTCCCTTGAGCTTGCAAGCTGCCAACATCTAAAGGAGGTGAAGGTTCTCTGCTCTCAGCTTGGAATCAAAATGTGCAGTTCCTCTACCCTCCTTTCATCCAAATCCAATTGAAAGGTGGTGGTATTTCAGGCCTGATTCCAGAAGGGCTTGGTGATTGATGAAATGAGGATCAGCACACTTCTAATCAGGAGAAACTTACTGGCAGACTGTGCTGGCATAAACATGATCATCTCTCAAGACCACCCCCCACGGCACTTTACCAATGAGGCCTACTCACTCTGACCAAGGTACTCCTGGCATTCCTTTTTATCAGGTTCCATTTTTCCTTTCTCTCTCTCTCTCTCTCTTTTTTTTTAAAGTTTTAATTTTAGAGAGAGGGCAAGTGGGGGAGAGGGGCAGAGGGAGAAAGAGAGAATCCCATGCAGGCTCCATACTCAGCATGGAGCCTGATGCAGGGCTAGATCCCAATACCCTGGGATCATGACCTGAACTGAAAACAAGAGTCAGACTCAACCAACTGAGCCACATAGGTGCTCCTATTTTTCCTTTCCTTTTCTTTTCACATTTATTCATTTTTGAGAGAAAGAGAGAGAGAGACACAGAGCACAAGCGGGGGAGGGGCAGAGAGAGAGGGAGACACAGAATCCGAAGTAGTCTCCAGGCTCCGAGCTATCAGCACAGAGCCCAATGCGGGGCTCAAACCCACAAACTGTGAGATCATGACCTGAGCTGAAGTCAGACGCTCAACTGACTGAGCCACCCAGGCACCCCAATTTTTCCTTTTCTATAGCACTTCTTACCTTCTAATAAGGTATGTAGTTTACTTATGTATTATATTTATTATTTATTGTCTGTTTCTGCCTCTCTCTACGCAGGGACCACTAGTATAGAAATATGCTCTGTGGGAAAAAAAAAAAAAAAGAAATATGCTCTGTGAGGACAGGAATCTTTGTCAAGAACAGTGACTGGCAAACAGTAGGTGCCAAATATATATATATATACACATATATATGTATATATATATATATATTGCAGATATATATGTATATGTATACATATATATACATATATACATATGTACATACATACATATATGTATATATCTGTAATATATATGTATATGTATACATATATATGTATATATATGTGCATATATATTGTGTATATATGTGTATATATATGTGTAATATATATATATATAATATGTATATATATGTGTATATACATATGTATGTATGTACATATGTATGTATGTATATGTATATAATGTGTATATATAGTGTATATATGTATATGTGTATATATATAATGTGTATATATATACACATATATATATGTATGTATGTACATATGTATGTATGTATGTATATGTATATAATGTGTATATATATGTGTAATGTATATATGTTATATATATAATGTATATATGTGTATATATATGATATGAATAAATTAACCTAAGTTTGCTATTTGCAATAAAAATCTGTCCCTGGGCCCTGGAAGGAAGAGGATGTTTAAACACCAAACATCCAACAAAATGGATGTTTAAAACACCAATAATTAGTCCTAGGAACCAAAACAAGTAAATACTAGCCAACACTGTCACTTCACTCAACAAGCAACGCTGATTTGCTAATGGCCCTGGATAAAGACAGGACAATCAGTTAAGCCAACAACTCGTTAGATTTAGAGAGAAATGTCCCCAAAGCACATCTACCAGCTATCTGCTCACTGATTGACAGTACTCTTAAGTATAGTGTTATTTCCTATTCTGTCTCAGCGCTGAAAATACTATGTAAAGAAGGGCACACACTCCCTTCTCTTTTCTCCACCACCTGCTATCTCTTGTGA
Organism: Neofelis nebulosa; assembly: GCF_028018385.1. NCBI lineage: Eukaryota > Metazoa > Chordata > Mammalia > Carnivora > Felidae > Neofelis > Neofelis nebulosa. Next base: position 59,394,439 of record NC_080791.1, on the reverse strand, counting down.
ATGGAGATACTTGCAAGCTGGGAAAGAAAACTGGTGGGTGGGGTGGAGGTGGTGGTGGATGGAGTATCACTGGTAGAATAAACACATGTGTTTATGTGTAGAGACATCTAATATGGGCAACAGAGAATAACAACTCACCATTTGTAACAGGTAGCACAAACACTATCTCACTGGGTTCTCACAAAAATATAGCAAGAATCTACCCTGCTCACAGAGTCAGTCCTCTCCTAACCTCTGCTTTGATAATTTCCTGTCCACATGGCTCTGACATCATTGATTACACTACACTCTGTCTCTCTACCTGCCATTCTTTTTCACATTGGACCTTGAGCTCCCAAGGTCTCTGATTCTCCAATGCTGAGCACAGAGTGTGGCTCAGAGTAGACGTTTACCAAATGTTTGTAAAAATAAATGATTTCAGATGAAGAAATAGAGTGCCCACAGAATTCTTAAATTCAACGAAGGGTCAGAACCAGGACTGGATTCCAGGACTCTCAACTGCAAAGCCTATTTACATCAAGTTTTCTTTTTTCTTTTTTTATTTTTTTAATGTTTATTTTTGAGACAGAGAGACAAAGAGTGCGAGCAGGGGAGGGACAGAGAGAGAGAGGGAGACAAAGAATCGGAAGCAGGCTCCAGGCTCTGACCTGTCAGCACAGAGCCTGACACGGGGCTCCAACTCACGTGCCATGACATCATGACCTGAGCCAAAGTCGGATGCTCAACTGACTGAGCCACCCAGGCGCCCCACACCAAGTTTTCTTTTAAGGGCTTGGAGCTTAAGTGGCAAATAAGGAAATGGAATTCTGAGAAACAAGTTCAGGACAGAGGAGCAGCGAGGAGAGACCTATCTCACATATAGCTAAGTCTCTCAGCCAGTCTGAAGCACTGCCATCTTTATATTAGAAAATCCGTTTTGTTGGTTTCCACCACATTTATGATCCTTCCAAAGGAGGCCAGTACGGCAGACAAAAGCCTTAATGATCTGCTTAAAGGAAAAATTAAAACTGGTAACTCAAACTATCAATTTCAGTGGCTGCTACTTAAGTGCCCAGTCTGCTTTTTTTGAAAGCATTTCTTTTTGCTCCTTTTTAATCAATTCTTTTGCATAATTACAGCTAGAGACTGGGATGGAGAGGCAGTATACAGCACTAGCCCAGGATCTGGCAGCAATGAGGTAAAGTAAAACACACAAACTTTGCAGGCAGCCAGACCAGGCTCTAACTCGTCTGTGTGATCTCAGACAAATCACCTTATCTCTTTGGGCTTCAGTTTTCTCAGCTACAAAATAAGAAATCCATCCATCCACCACCTACCTACCTACTTACCTACCTACCTACCTACCTATCTTGTGTCAGTTGTGAGAACTGAAGTAATTCTCTACACACAGGGGACTATTTCAGTCTTTACAAAACAGCTATCCCTTGAGGAAATGGGGGAGCGGGCAGGAAAAGAACACGGCCTCCAATGGGAGGGAGAATGTCCCCGGCCTTCCCTAGTTTCCATCAGAACCTCCAAAGAAATAGCCTAGCGGGGCCCTTACTGTGACTACAGATTCCTCACATGGACAGATGGTGGAATAAGAAAACATAGGTAACTCAAATGTGTACCTTCAACCACTTAACACACTTCCAAACATTTCGTGACTTCAACAATGCAAATGACATGCCTAATGTCACAAAGCCAATGAAAGATGGAGCTAGGATCCAGAGTTATATTCTTCCCTCTCCACATCTTCTATACTTTCCACTGCACAAGGTGTAGACCTGACCTTCTCCTTAGTCCACCACCCTGCCTCTGGAGAAAACAGCAGGGAGACAAGCAAGGGTGGAAGAGGGTTCTGGAATGTGGTCTGCAGGGATCTGGCTAAGGGAGCCCTGTGTGGAAGGAGATCTCTCACCTGTCGTTTCGGCTGATGGCTGCCACCATGAGTGCTGTCCACCCAAGTCTGTGCCTTGCATTGACATCTGCACCTTCTGACAAGAGCCTAGAAAGAGAGAAATATTTTCAGTGTATGGCATATCATGGACGTAAGAGTGGAAGAAATGAGACGGTCAACAAATAGGGAGGCTACATGAATCTGGAAACAGTCAGAGGCCTTTGAGAACTAAGTACCCACTCTAGCTCCTCTGGCCAGTCTCCCCCCCCTTCCCCAGGGATCCCTTACCCCTCTCCTTCTTCCCTTAATCAGTCTGACCCCTGCTGTTATCCTTCCAGCCTTCTGAGGAAAGAATGTGCCTTCTCTATCTTAATACCCTGACACTCCCACTACCTTGGTCCACTACCTTGGTCCAATGCTCTCTCCCTGATTCTTTGCCTATTCTAATCCTACTTCCATGGTATGGAATACAATCCTGGCTTGAGAGGTCCCCCGAGAAGGCTTCCTTAGCTCATCCAATCCACAGATCTGTTTCCCATCCTTAGAATTTCCCCATGCTTAGCACTGAATGCCCAATGACACTGCTTATCTAGGTAAGTGCCAGTTTGCAAAAGGATCACACTCAAGTTTCTCTGTATGGTGGTTATTTGGAAATTCAAAATCTCAAACCCAAGGAAACATGGAAAGAATGCTAGAAATGCTAGACTGGGGTGCCTGAGTAGCTCAGTAGGTTAAGCTTCCAACTTTGACTCAGGTCATGACCTCGCAGCTCATGAGTTTGAGCCCTGCGGCAGCTCTGTGCTAGCTAACAGCTCAGAGTCTGGAGCCTCCTTCAGATTCTGTGTCTCCCTCTCTCTCTCTCTGCCCCTCCCCCAACTGTGCTCTGTCTGTCTCTCTCTCTCTCTCTCAAAAATAGATAAATATTACCAAAAAAAAAGAAAGAAATGCTACATTAGGTTTCTAGGAGAGTCCACACAAGCCTGACTCTCTATGCCAGTGCCTAACACATAGTAAGAGCTCAATAGTTGCTGGATAAACTAACAAACACAGTTTTATATATATCACTAAAATCCTGAATTCCGGGTCCTGGGAACAGGGGGCTCTACAATGTGGGGGTGGACAGAGAGAAGGGAGTAAACAGAATCAACCTCTTACTGGACACCTACTATAAGCAGGAACTGCCTTCAGAACTTGACACACCTGCTCTCATTTGCTCTTCATAGACGCTTAAGGAACTGACGCTAACCTCCTCTTCTCATGGATGAGGTAACAGGCTCAGTGAGGTGATATGACTCGCTGAAGGTCACAAAGCTAGCTAAGGAGTGATCAGTGACTGAAGTTCAGGCTGATAAAGGCTCTAGAGCTGGAACCCTTCTCGCCTCACCACCCTTCCTCCAAACTGAACCTGACGCCATGGCACATGGAAGACAAGATACTCAACTGATTTTAGCAATCACCATACGTGCCTGGTCCTGTGCTAGATTCTGGGATGGGGGTGAGAAGACACAGGCGTACCCTAGAGAGCAAATGACATAGTTGTGGAGGGAAGACTCAGGACAGCAGGAAATCAAAGCCTGCAGCGTATAGTTTTCCACCAGAAGTGCTACAGGAGACCAGGAGAGAGGGGGACCAAAAGGCAAGAGCAATTCACCAACAAGGCAGGATCTGCTTATGAGGACTGGGTGGGAGGGTGTTTGGAGGACTCTTTAGAGGGGAGCAAATGAAAGGGCACCTGCAGAGAGTCTGGAGGCTTAGAATTGAGTCCTAGTGCCATTCTTGTGCCACAATCTGCAGTCACTGCTCCTCTGGACCAAGCCAAATAAAAGCTCTGTGCTGCTGAAGTAAGCAGGTGATGAAGGCTTGGGAGGAAAAGCCATATCAAGTATGTATTCACTTGGCCCGTGATGACACAGGGGAGAAGACAGGCCAGCAAGGACATAAGCATGCATCAGAGGAGCGCTGTGAATGGGGAGCACAGGCTACAGGTGCACACCCAGGAGACCTAATCCAGTCTTAGTGACCTGGAAGCCCTTCCTGAGGATGTGATGCCAGAGAGTTAGCCCGACAAATGAGGTCAAAGGAGAGGAAGGAGTGCATGAGGCAGAGGCTAAAGCCTCTCCCCCAGAAGAGAAGGCAGCATGACTGGGCACAAAATCTGAGGGAAGAGTGTTGAAGAGGAGATTGGGAAGTCACTCATCTCTGATCTCTAATTTGGAGGATTTCTTCCGGTGAAACTCCTGGGCCTCTTTACCACAGAGTTAAGCCTTTTTTATGCAGGAACAATTTTCTATGGCCAAGAATATTGAAGAGAGTAAGAACCCTGTGAGACAAAAATCTCTTTGCACAAAACCTCCTTCCTAACTTACAAAACCTTCCCTGGTTTAGCAGGTGCTGTGGAAAGTGCATGGGTATGAGAGTTTAGAGCCTGGGGTTCTGATCCTAACTCTGATTCTGATAGGATGGCTTCATTTATCTGGTCCTCAGTACAGAAGGCCAGAAAATCAGGACCAGCCGAAGCAAATCAAAGAGGTTTCTGAAGGAAAAGCCTGAACTGTGCCTTGAAGAATGGAAACAGTTTAGAGACAAGGGAGGAAGTGCACAACAGTCAAGACAAAAGGAACAAGACACTATCAGGACACAGGGAAGCAATGGGAAGGTATATTTGGAAATCATCAAGTAGATCCATCCAGGTGACGGTTCTTGGCAGAGAAACAGGCAGCTGCCAAGGTATGCAGGGCCTACAACAGAGCCTCTAAAGTCAAGACACAGGGCCAAGGCAGTGGGCGTAAATCTCTTTTGAGACATAGGCTTCTTTGAGAATATGACCAAAGCTGACGATTCTCTCCAGAAAAGTGCACAAGAGCACAGGTACTCAAAAAAAAGATTTTTTTTTTTCAATGTCCAGGAGTTCACAGGTCTTCATGAAATCAAAAAAAGATCCTAGGTTACAAACCCAACTTCAAGAGTTGACAAATGCCTGGCATGCATGCTACTGTCCTGCCTTCTGCATCTAAGTCAGAAATCATGAATCTCTCCCGGAAGTTTTTTCTGTGGAGCCTTTGAACAAGCCTCAGAATCCTTTTCAACCCTCGTTCTAATCAGGCATCATTGATCAGCTAAAGCCGGCAACAGAGAAGAAACCTATTTGGCATTCCTTAAGACTCTTACCACAGGCAAAAGGGTTGTCACTGAAGGTTTCTGTGTAAAAGAAATTATAAAATTAACCTGATAGCTTAAGCAAGCTGACTCTGAAAGGGGAGAGAGTAGAAAGTGGGGACAAAAGACAGTTTGGGAGCTGTTGTAACATAGACAAGGGAGACAAGTCAGGGCAGGAAAATGAGAAAGTGGGGCATGGCCAGGAAAAACTCAGTGCAGCCAGAATCCCTCCTGTCTCCAGTGGGACAGTGAGCCGTTTTCCCCTGCCTGGGCCCTGAGAATTCTGGAAGCAGCTCTGATCTGGAAGTAGGGCTGAAGAAACAGGACTGAGATGCCTCCTCCTCATGCCCCTTGAGGACCGAGTATGGTGTAATGAAAAGGATGAATAAAAGGACTTTGTAATAAATCAAACCTGGATTCACATTCTAGCCCAGCTAGATAACCCTAGGCCAATCAATTCTCTGAGTCTCAGTTTTCTCACCTATCAAATAGGGACACTAACCTCTAATTTGCTGGGATCCTAGCCCAGTACCTGGCACATAGCAGGTGTTCGATACAGGGTGGCTTCCACCTAACACCTTACCCTACTTCCACCTCTTTCATGGAACGAAGTGTTGTAGTCTGACACTGGCAGTGGCAGGTTGGCCAATACCCAGGGATTCTAAGACAGGGTCACATAGGATGACTGGGTAATTCATTCAGCTTGGCTCTGGGCACTCCTCTCTTCATTTATTCAACAAACATGTGTACATACCTACTCTGTGCCCAGCTGCATGCTGGCCCCTGGGAAGGAGACAAGACAGAGGTTCTTGCTTTCCAAAGCCTGAGCCAAGCAGTGTTTTCTCTTTATATATGTACACACACACACGTGTTGTATTTATTACTTTTTTTCACAAATAATACATTTTAAGATTAACTCACACCGCCAAGTATACAATTCCATTTTTTAAAATTGCTATATAATTCTCAATGGCACATTCACCAGATTTTTTCCTTCTCTGCTCTCCCAGAGATACCTACTGAGGCAGTCTCCATCTCCCAGCCACCAAAAGTAATGCTCAAAGAACATCCTCTTGTGGGGGGCCTGGGTGGCTCAGCTGGCTAAGTATCTGACTCTTGATTTAGCCTCAGGTCACGATCTCACGGTTTCTGAGTTCGAGCCCTGTGTCAAGCTTTGCGCTGACAGTGTGAAGCCTGCTTGGAATTCTCTATCTCCCTCTCTCTCTCTCTGGCCCTCTCCTCTCTATCAAAAATAAATAAACATTAAACAAAACAAACAAACAAACAAAAAGAACAAGAACATGTGCCCTTTTGGACCAGTAGGAGTATTTCTGAGGCATGTACTTGCAGTGAGATCCCTGGGTTTCAGGATGTTCCTGTGTCCTGCTCTCCCAGCCAACACTTGGCAGTTGCCAGCTTCCTACTGACTGCAAGCCCAATAGGTGTAAAGGGATCTCACATTATTGTTTTAGTTTGCATGTCTCTGATTAGCAACAATTGTCAGCTACTTGTTACATGGCCATCAGCATTTAGGGGTTATCTTTTTTCTGTACAATGCAGGGTTTTCTTCTAAGAGGAGGACTGCTGGAAAAGAGGGCTTCTCTAAACTTGCTATCCTGTCAATGAACAGAGCCAAAAGAGCAGAGAGCAGTCAGGCAGCCTGGGCTCTAGTTCCAGGGCTGGCGCCTCCTACTCTAACAAGCTACGGAAGGTATCTCATCCCAAGCTTTAGCCTCCTCATAGGCTCTTACAGGTTTCAGGAGGGGACACTGAAATCTGAAGGAAAGGGCTCCACCAACTTGGAAGACTCATTCCTAGGAGGCAAATCTTGGTGTTCTTCAGCGACACTCCAGCTTTTGAGCCCTGCACAGCATCCTGCCTGAGCACCATTCTTTGCAGCCTTCTGGGGGCTCAGATGTAATGAAAAAAGCAATGACCCTGGAGTCCAAGGGCGCTCTCTCACTTACTAGCTGTGGCACGGGGGATATTAATCTCTATTGTGCAAGGTGGCTGTAAGGATTAAAAGAGATACCACGTGGTAGCACTCCATAAGGAGTGGTGGCACTCGGTGACTCAAGGCAGGACCAGTACCAACATTACAAACCATCACAAGTGAACCCAGCTACAAACAACTTTTCCTCCTTCAAAGCTGGCTGGGGCCCCTCCCCCACTTCCCCTCTGTGCTCAAAGTTAGGATTTCACACACCCAGGTCTCCTCCATTTCATTTTGTTCCTTTGCAAGTGAATGCCCAGTAGGCAGTCATTTCAAAGTTTCGGGCCAGCTGGGCTTGCGGGTGGCTGCCTGCTGAGAGTGGCTGAAAGGGCCTCTGAGGCCTGAGAAAGCCACCCCTGCTCTCCCCTGTGATTTTCACCAACGGACAAAATGCGGCAAGTGAATTAATCTCTTTTAAAAAGAGCAATGCTTGTGACAGAGCACGGTGTCTCCGAAAAGGTTAGGATTCCATCATCCCTGAGATGATGAGTGGAATGCTTAATGCAGGTTGCCACTCAGGGCAGAGCAGCCTCTGTCCAGGAGTTGGGCACTGCAGGCCTTTCTGGGCTCCGTCCAGACTTGTGGAAGGCCCTTCCGTAATGAACTAGGTCTCTCCTGCCTGGCACAGCAGTGGTGGGTGACACTAATTGGGGGTGGCCCAGGGCAGCAGACAGGAAGGAGGCCACACTAGCGGTCAGGAGTTGAACCCCAGATCTCACACAGCTCTCAGGAAGTATGGTGGAGCAGGGGAATTACCAGGATAGACTTGGTCCACATGCATGCTCCAGCATTACTGGGTGGGTAGCAGTGAATGAATGCATGACCTAGCCTCTCTGAACTTCACTTGGTCCCCTCATCTGAGTGACAGCTACTGCTCTACAAGCCTGTTTCCACATCTGTTAAAAAAATGGAGGACCCCAGCGGCCCTACTCCGTAAGTCACACAGGGGTGCCATGAAGAAACGATGATGCAAAATATGTAAAAATACCTGACATGCAATAAAAATAAAGCACTGGACAAAGAGAACAATGGCCTGTACTATTATCATTTCCCAATTAGTATCTACCCCATTGTAAGGAAGTTAACAAGAGTAAACCAGGATATGTGAAAGGTGTACACAGAACTTGGAACATAAGTGCTCAAAATTTTCTGTGAAATGATAAATAAGCAGTCTCAAATCCCCAGGCAAGGGCCAGCAGTAGAAAAGGGCACCCTGGCCCAAGACCTAAACATCTCCATAGGGGGGCGCCTGGGTGGCTCAGTAGGTTAAGCGTCCTACTCCAGTTCAGGTCATGATCTCCTGGTTTGTGGGTTCGAGCCCCACATCAGGCTCTGTGCTGACAGCTCAGAGCCTGGAGCCTGTTTCGGATTCTGTCTCCCTCTCTCTCTGCCCCACCCCCCCCACTCATGCTCTGTCTCTCTCTCTCTCAATAATATATTAAATAAACGTTAAAAAAAATTAAAAAAAAAAAAGATTTCCATAGGAAAGGAGGCAAACCATAAGAGACTCTTAAGGACTGAGAACAAACTAAGAGTAGATGGGGGGTGAGGGAGAGGGGAAAGTGGATGATGAGCAGGGAGGAGGGCACTTGTTGGGATGAGCACTGGGTGTTGTATGGAAACCAATTCGACAATAAATTATATTAAAAATAAATTAAATAAATAAATAAATAGTAAGTAAGTAAAGATTTCCATAGGAGAGTAACAAATCAAGGGGGACAACAAAGCTGCTCCGATATATCAGGAATCCAGGAGAGATCTGAAGGCTATGGACCAAACATGAAACAGTTAAGGGGGAAAGGGGGTGGGGGGTATTAAACTTTCCCTTCCTGCTGTGAGTGCTTCTGTATTCTTTTAAGTTTTATTGTTGTTTTGGCAACAATGAACATACTATTGCTTTTCTTTTTTAAACAAAACTTTCTTAGGGGGAAAAAGCCCCTTACCCTTTTTTTCTCCAAGAAGCCTTCCCTAAGACTGCCTTGATGCTGCCTCATTGGCCTATGCTAGCTAACCTATATCGCACATCGGTTTCCTTTTTTTTTTTTTTAATGTTTATTTTTGAGGGAGGCAGAGAGAGAGAGAGAGGGAAACAGAATCAGAAGTAGGCTCCAGGCTCTGAGCTGTCAGCACAAAGCCTTGATGCAGGGCTCGAACCCACATACCATGAGATCATGACCTGAGCTGAAGTCAGACACTCAACCGACTAAGCCACCCACGCTCCCCAAACACATCAGTTTCCTTGTCCCCCCACCCCCTCCTCCAGTCAGCATGACCCTCCTGTCTCTTCACTCCTTGTGCTGGCACCACAGCCACTCTCTCAAGGCTCAGGGGCTGAATGAATGAGTACATGTATATAGCATTTCCTGACATGTATCTCTCACCAATACCTGTCTTATGTTGGAAGTTACCTGTTATATATTGGTTAGGCCTGTCTTCTTCAAAGAACTTAGGCTCCTGTGTATATGTGGGAGTATGTGGGTGTGGCTTCTCAGGCTCAGGGCTTGGGATACTTCAGATGCAGGCCTGGGGCTAGAGGCCATGGATTCTAGTCATGGCTCTCTCAGTAACTAGCTGTGTGATCCTGGATAAATCAGTCTCTCTGGGCCTCACTTTTCTGTGTGGTAAAATAGGGGACGTGAATTCAATGATTTCTCAAGTCCCTGCCAGTTCTACAATCTTAGGATTCTAATTACGTATAATGTCAAAATTTGAGAAGTGGATTCCTGACAGACACAGGCATCAGCAAGACTTCCAAAGAAAAGACAACTCCTCCGGCTGCTGTCTGTAGGAGGCAGACAGTCCCAGACAGGGATATGGGGGCAGTTTTGAGTTGTTCTGGCTAACCAGCTCTTCTACTCAGGGGAGGGAGGTACCACATGATTTTTCTTCCTCTTTCTTTACAACCAATCAATACAAAGCGGCCACTGAACTTCAATCGTGCATTGTTCCAACTGATTTCCGGATCCTTCACATTAACTGGCTCTCAGCTGCAGCTGGGAAGGGGGGCTGAAGGGTAGGGAGCCCTGGCCCACCTGCATCAGAGGCCTGGAAGCAGTGAGCCATGCAGACTCAATCATGATCACTATCTGGGCAACAGGACTCTGGCTGGAGCCTCGCAGAAGGTCCTGTTTACAGTAATAACAGCACCAGGCCAGGCTGTCTGAACAGAGGCAAGGCGCCTGGGGCTAGAATCCACACACACAGCCTCCATCTGCGCCTTATCTACCCAGTAAGCCTGGGCTGAGAGGGGCAGGGCTAGGGAGGAAGAAGGCTGCTCTCAGAACTCAGCCTGGGCCAGTGGACTTTAGGTAGGATCCTGGTGCTCTAACTTCACAGACATGAGGCCTCTCTAGCATCTTCTGCATTTGCTACTTGAACAAAGCATTCTCCTTTAAGGCCCTGCATGGGACCCTTCCTCTAGGAAACTCTCTAGTTGCTCTTTCTGCCAAGAATATGGCTCACCCCAGCACTGCCATACCCAAACTGCTCCAAAGGCAAGCAGGTGGGCAGAGAGGGAGAAGGGCAGGCACTTATGCAGCACTTACAACAAACGTGTAGAATGTGCCTGTAAGCTTCCTGACTAGTTATTTCCTATCATATAAAGTTTTAAAATTTCTAGACATAATAAATGATCGGCAGAGATTAATCAGTCCAATCCTTCCTTGTACAGATACAGATGTGGAGGTCCAGAAAGCATCAGCCTCAGACTAGACTAATTTGGATATGAACCTGCATGTGTCTCTTCCAGGCTGCATGACTATAGCAGGTCACGTTAACCTCTCTGAACCTCAGTCAGTCACCTTAACCTTATCAGCCTGCCAGACCTACTTAACAAGGGTGCTGAGCTTGAGCAAAGGAAATACCATATGCAAAAGCACTTACATTTTGCAAATGTTAGTTGTCATTACCACAAGTTTTCATTTGTTCAAAAGCACACAGCACAGGAGCTGGATCAGACCCTCACTGAATAGTACTAGATGAAATGGAATGAAGTCCGATGCTGGGTGACCATTCTTTGTCCCATCTCCCTGTTTCAAGCAGAAACTTGACACACATTAAAGTGCACAGATTTTTTTAAGTTTATTTATTTATTTTGAGGAGGGGAGGAGCAGAGAGAGAGGAGAGAATCCCAAGTAGGCTCCATGCTGTCAGTGCAGAGCCTGATGCAGGGCTTGATCTCACAAACCATGAGATCATGACCTGAACCAAAATCAAGAATTGAACACTTAACCAACTGAGCCACCCAGGTGCCCCTCACAGATTTTTTTAAACTTTATTTTGAAATGATTTCAAGCTTACAGAACAGTTACAAAAATAGGACAAAAAAACTCAGATCCATCCTCCACTCAGATTCTCGTTACATTTTGCCTCCTGTCCTTAGCCATTCCTTTTCTCTATTTTTTATATTTTTAAAAATATTTATTTATTTTTGAGAGAGAGACATACAGCGCGAGTGGGGAAGGGACAGAGAAAGAGGGAGACACAGAATCTGAAGCAGGTTCCAGGCTCTGTGCTGTCAGCACAGAGCCCAATGTGGAGCCCAAACTCACAAACTGCAAGATCACGACCTGCGCCAAAGTTGGCCACTTAACTAACTGAGCCACCCAAGCACCTCTCCTTTTCTCTATTTTTTTCCTGGACCATATGAAAGTTAGTTTCAGACATTATGTGCCCCTTTACTCCCAAATACTTCAGCACATATTTCTAAGTACAAGGTCATTCTCTTTCATAACCACTAACCAATAATGACCAAATTTGGAACACTTAGCATGGATAAAATGTTTTTATCTAATATTCAAATTTCATCAATTATCCCAATAATGTCCTTTATAGAAATTTCCCTCTGTAATCCAGATGTAAGCCAGAATCAATATTAGAACCAGGCATTGCAAGTGTCTTCAGTTTCCCTTCACTAGAATAGTTGCTGGGCCTTTCTTTGATTTTCTTAGTTCTGACACTTTTACAGAGGAAGGCTAATTTGTTTGTAGAACGTCTTTCAGTTTGGGTAACGATTTTTTGAGGAACCCATTTCCTATTATTCATCCATTCATTCCACAAACTTTCCATGAGACTGGTTATTACAGAACTCTGAGCTGAGTTCCACTGTGTCCTTCAAGGCATTCACTGTTCAGCTCCACACCTGGCAAACAGCTAAAATACAAGCAAGGACCCTGGAGAAGGTGTTGTGTGAGGGTAGGTCAGAGCAACAGAACCACAGGGACAACTTCCTGGAGGCAGAGACATGAGTTGCACCAGAAAGGACAGGCAGAAGCACAGATTCCCCCAATGATCTCCTGGGATCCTCTTTTAAATTTTATTTTTATTATTTTTTTTAATGTTTATTTATTTTTGACACAGAGAGAGACAGAGCACGAACCGGGGAGGGGCAGAGAGAGAGGGAGACACAGAATTGGAAGTAGGCTCCAGGCTCTGAGCTGTCAGCACAGAGCCCAACGCAGGGCTTGAACTCACAGACCACAAGATCATGACCTGAGCCGAAGTAGGACACTCAACCGACTGAGCCACCCAGATGCCCCTTAAATTTTTTTTTTAATGTTTTTATTTATTTTTGAGACAGAGACAGAGCATGAGCATGAGCAGAGGAGGGGCAGAGAGAGGGAGACACAGAATCTGAAGCAGGCTCCAGGATCTGAGCTGTCAGCACAGAGCCTGATGCGGGGCTCAAACTCATAGACTGGGACATCATGACCTGAGCTGAAGTCGGATGCTTAACCGACTGAGCCACCTGGGTGCCCCTCCTCGAAACCTCTTAAGGAAATATCCCTGTTTCCCCAAGCAGTGTGTGTTAAGGCTGGGACGCAATAAAACATGAAAAGCAACAATACAAGGCTATAAGGAGGAGAGGGTGGCCCAGGGCACCCTTATCTGGGTACCTCTGCCCAGGGCTATAGGGTATGTCCCAGTCAACAGCTGCCCTGGTAACTTGGTGACAAGATGGAAATGCAGGTCTAGGTAGCTGAAGTGTGGGAAAGGGCCACCGGCGCCACCTACTGGCACTACAGTAGGACTCTAGCTGGGCAGCTGGCTGGTTGCCAGATAGCTTGTCACAATATGGCAGTGAGACACAGAAGTGACTCAGACTTCTCCAACAGGGCTGGCACTTGAGCCACTAGTGCCAAGCTCCAGAACCCCATGCTTTTCAGTAAATACTGGACTGTGCAAAGTCAGTCACAATACCTGACTCCCTAGACAGGTGGAGGCAAAGACTGGCCTACATTAATTCAGGTTCATTCCAGTAACAAAACTTAGGTAGCATCTTCTCCAAGTCAGGCTCTGTGCTGGGCACTAAGTGTACAGATATGAATCAGACATGGACCTTGTCCACAAGCAGCTCCCATCTGAATTGGGGTTGCGGAAATGGGACAAGTACACAAATAAATGCTTTAAGTATCGCAGGTGCTCTGAGAGCTCTGCTCACTCAGGGTCAGTGAGCACACAACATACTTGGCTCCTCATGTGGAGAGCTCTTGAATGGTGAAGTCAAAAGAACTCACACTTCTTGAGCAGCCTACTATGTATCAGGCACCTGACGTGATCTCATCTGATCTTGTGACTAGTTAAGGACTTGCTTAAGATGACTAGCCAGTAAGTGGCAGCTTGGGACTGGGACCTCTCCCTACTGAACCACACTGCCTTCCAGGGCACATATCCCATTTCTTCCCTCCTTTCCCACATTTAGCCTGGGGCCAGCACACCACAGGAATCTGATGGGACTAATCAACTGACAAAAAATGACAAAGAAGGAAAAGACTTAAACGGAAAGGAGGGATCTGAAGGATGGAGATACCCTTTGATTAGTTCTGCTTTCTAGAACCTTTTCCCATTGAAGAGACCCTCTTCTCCTAGACTCAAGATGAGAAAGGCCCAATCCATCCCTTCTTCCTCACAGTAATCTCCACGTTAGCAGCACTACTTTCATACTCATGTAGCAATACATGGCAATACGATACTTTTTTAAAAGTGGTCTTGCCTTTAGGTTAAAACAAGTTTGCTAAACAAATCCAATCAAAAGGTTAAAGAAGTACAGGAAGCCCTGGTTCTCAGCAGGCTGGGCTGACTGCAAGCTTACAGAATCTAGGAGCACAACACGGCTACCAAAAAAGCTAGTGCAAGCTCAGGCTATATTAATAGAAGCATAAAATCTCTGACAAAAGGGATGACTGCCCTGTTCCTCACAACTGTGGTCATGCCACACTGTAATTCAGAAAGGGCACCAAAACTTTGTGGCCATTTCATTAGGAAATGACTAGGATGGGGAGAAGACTTGAAAACAGTTTAGGAAACCAAGTCTTACTTGGCTTGGAGCTCTGTCTCCTAATATTTAGAGGTCTGGAGGGGCGCCTGGGTGGCTCAGTCAGTTAAACATCCGACTTCGGCCTAGGTTATGATCTCGCCATTCCTGAGTTCGAGCCCTGCATTGGGTTGTCAGCTGTGCTGACAGCTCAGAGCCTGGCGCCTGTTTCAGATTCTGTGTCTCCCTCTCTCTCTCTGCCACTCCCCCACTCGCACTCTATCTCCCAAAAATAAATAAATGTTACCAAAAAAAAAATTTTTTTTTAAAGTCTGGAACAGGAAAAGAGTTGCGCAGTCCTGGAGGACAGAGCAGGGACTAAAGGGCAGTTGCAGGGGAAGCTAACACATAATGACAGCCCACTATGTGTCAAGTGCTATGCCAGTGCTTTCACACATACAGCTTCAGAATTCATCACAAGATAAATGTTTTTTCTAATTACCGAGTGCCTTTGCTTACATTACTCCAAATGCCCAGAAAACCTTTCCACCAAGCTCCTTGTACCCAAATACTATGAATCTCCAGGCCCAGACTAAATGCCACCTTCTCTATGAAGCCTTAACTTTTCTTACATACTAATTACAAGTCTCTTACCAGACTGCAAGTTCTTGAAAGGCAAAAGTCATCATGATGCATGTTTATTCTCCTCCTCAATGCCAAATGGGGCATAATGCTTATAAGGGGTCTTAAGAATAAATAAATGCCAAAAAAATATAAAAAATAAAAATAGGGGCGCCTGGGTGGCTCAGTCGGTTGAGCGGCCGACTTCGGCTCAGGTCATGATCTCACGGTCCGTGAGTTCGAGCCCCGCGTTGGGCTCTGTGCTGACAGCTCAGAGCCTGGAGCCTGTTTCGGATTCTGTGTCTCCCTCTCTCTGACCCTCCCCTGTTCATGCTCTGTCTCTCCCTGTCTCAAAAATAAATAAAATGTTAAAAAAAAAATTTTTTTTAATAAAATAAAATAAAAATAAATGCCAAAGCAGATATACAAATGGCCAATAAGCATGTGAAAAGATGCTCTATGGATGGATCATCAGCCATCAGGGAAATGAAAATCAAAACTACAATAGGATATCACTTCACACATACTAGGATGGCTATAATTAAAGACAGACAATAACAAGTTTTGAAAAGACTAGAGAAGTCAGAACCCTCATACATTGCTGGGAAGAATGTAAAATGGTGCAGCCACTTTGGAAAACAGTCTGGCAAATGGATAATAAGAGTTATCCTATTGTGCAGCAGTTCCACTTGTAGGTATCTACCCAAGAGATACCCAAGGTATCTACCCACATAAAAACCTGTACATGAATGTTCACAGCAGCATTATTCACAACAGCCAAAAAGTAAAAACATAAACACCCATCAACTGATGAAAAAAGGATAAATAAAATGTGGTATATCTATACATGGAATATTATTTAGCAATAAAAAGAATGAAGTACCAATACATGCTACAACATGGATGAACCCTGAAAACATTACGCTAAATGAAAGAAGCTTGTCCCCAAAGACCACGTTGTATGATTCCATTTATGGAAAATGTCCAGACAGGCAAATCCACAGGGACAGAAGGTAGATCAGTAGTTGCCAGGTTCTGGGGGGAGTGACAGGGAGTGACTGCCAATGGGACCAGGATCTTTTTTGGGGTGAGGGGGTGATGAAAATGTTCTGGAATGAGGCAGTGGTGATGCTTGCATAATCTTATAAATATACCAAAAACCACTGCACCCTTTAAAAGAGTGAATTCTATGGTATGTGAATTATATCTCAAAAAGAAAAAGAAAAGAATAAAAAAAAGAATGCTTATTCAACCAGAGTTTGTGCATCCTTTGGGAGGTAGAGAGGGCCTCATACCTAGAGGAGCTGTCCAGCAGAAAACCTCCTTGAAGGGGAAAAAAAAAGAAAACCCAAAGAAGGACTTGAATACTGAAGAGGAAGTGAGGCCAGAGACAAAAAGTGCCTTGGATCCAGTCTACCCATGCAGGGGCTATAACTAAGTGTCACTTGCCCTAGAAAGGCTCCTGCCCTGCCTGCTGGACTCTGAACCCCTGGGAATTCAGAGGCCTCCCACAATTGTTTGTGCTTTATATCCTGTCCCTGCTCACTGTCCATCTGCAAAAGCTGGTCAAACACACAGACTTCCCGGGAGGCCTGGGTGCTATCCCCCCCCCAAACAAAAGGGCATTGAGATGGAAGCCTCAGCTCAGCCTCAGAGAGGATTCTTATGCAACCTTCCTGGGCCTCCCATCCACATGAATGGAGGATCCTGGAGACCAGTCAGCCTGTCCAGCTGCTGTACCCTCCTGCTGGGTAGCCTCTGGAGAATAAACAGAGCTTCATTCAACCAATCAATCAACCAGTAAGGCTCTATCTGTACTGTGTGCCTTCTGAGTGCCCAGCCAAGCTTGTGTGACTAGCTACGGTGGAGGCAGGAGGAGGTGTCATCCACCTTGCTGTGACAGCACAGCCTGGTTGAGGAGACACAGGCACGAGAGGCAAGGAGAAAACTAACCGTGATATTGTGTGGCTCAGACTTTAAGGCTGTGGGAATCTGGTAAGAAAGCTCAATATGGGCTAGAGCAAGTAATGAACTGAAGCAAGGGAAGTGCATACTTTGGACTCCTGTGGGCCTCAGTTTAAATCACCACACTGCTATTTACTAGCTGTGAGGTAGTAAGCACTAAATCTGAGCCTCAAGTTTTGTCATCTGGAAAATGGATGTAACATAATCTGCTTTTGCAATACCGTACCAAGAAATGAAAATAATACATATACAGTATCTAGTACTCTGCCTCACATGGAGTGGGTATTTAATAAATGACAGCTATCATTATTAGTGAGGGTGAGCTTTCTGGAAGAAGAAGGGCTTGAGGTGGGCGATGAAGCATCAGTTGGATCCAGACAGGACAGGGGTGAACTGGAATCACTGCAAAGGCTTCCAGGTAGAATGAGTAAGCTGCATGTTTGGGACAGTGAGAAGCCAAGTCTGAGTGGAATGGGGTTCTTGGGGTGGAGGGAAGGGCCAGGCATGGCTGGCAGGAGCGTGGGGCTGGAGGCAGGGGTGTGGGTGAAGAGCAGAGGGGAGGACAGGTAAGGGATCTGGATTTGACAGTTTCTCTTCAGGAGCCTTGTGGACTCTCAATAAGGCGGACAGAAATGGTTCTTCCTCTAGCTAGAAAACATCTCGCTGAGCCTGGAAGAGTGCTGAGGAAACTGTGACCCCAGCAAGCCTCTCTCTGCTTCAGGCCGCCTCATCTGGAAAATGAAGTGGTGTGCAACTTCCAAGTGGGCCACTGTGGATTACTCTAGCAACCTGCATTTCTGTTTCATTGTCTGTGAAGCAGGGCTATTATTACCTGCACGACTGTGAGGATTTAGTGATTAAAGCCTCATATAACTGCCTTAAAAAAAGCATTTGTTTTTTGGTTTTTAAAATTTTTTTTTAATGTTTCTTTATTTTAGAGACAGAGAGACAGAGCACAAGCGGGGAAGGGGCAGAGAGAGAGCCAGAGCAGAATCTGAAGCAGGCCCCAGGCTCTGAGCTGTCAGCACAGAGCCCAACGTGGGGCTCAAACCCAGGAGCCGTGAGATCATGACCTGAGCTGAAGTCGGACGCTTAACCGACTGAGCCACCCAGGCACCCCAAAAAAGGCATTTTATAAACATCAGCCACTATCAATAATATTCAACAATGTTATTAAAATATTATTTAAGATTCTTGAAAAAGTTTTATTTATTTAACTAATCTCTACACCCAACATGGGGCTCGAATTCACAACCCCAAGATCAAGAGTTGTACACTCTTCTGACTAAGCCAGCCAGGTGCCCCTAAAATATCATTTTATAATATTTTATACTACATGTAACAAAGTACATAAAAATTATAGGTGTAAAAAATGTCATTAAAGTAATATCCTATAAGAAGTAAATAAAATTCTGAATATATGTGAGTTCTAAAAAAAAAAGAGTAAAACTAAGCATGATAGGCTGTGTTTTTTTGCCCCGCTTAATATTCATTTACCTTGTGTTCATTAGTCTGGGAGGTCTCTGAATACTCACACTAAAAGTTTAAGAAACATGTACAGGGTAACAACTGAATATCCAGAAAATTCTATCCATTACCTTAATTTATTTTTCTAGCTGTGGGGTAAAAACCTGGTGTAATTATCAACACTTAGTAACAAAACTTACTATGCACTGAGCATCTGGTATGCACTAGGCATAGCACTAAGCAGTTTCTGTCATTTAATGTTCTCATTTAGTACTCACAGCAATGGTGTGAGGTAGGTCAATCATCATCTCACTTTAGGCGAGAAGTGGTTAGGCAACTTCCCAAGGTCACAGAGCTGACAAACGGCACAGCTGGAATTCAACCCTTGTTTTCTCAGACTCACAGCTGGGAATGAAACCTTGCTTTCTCCCATCTCAAAGTCCTTACCACTGGGATTTCTGCCAATGATATGAGAGCCTCCTGGGCAGACGCCCTGACAGAGTGACAGGGGAGAACCACTTGTTGCCTTAAGAAGACTCTGGACCTGGGACTCCTGCTCAGAAGGGAGGGGAGGGAAGGAACTAGGATGTAAAAGAGCCTCAAAATTCAAAAGTGAGATTTTTTTTCTGAGAAAGCTTTCAAACAGGACAGGGACAGAGCAGGAACTGTGAAGCAAGAAGCTAAAGTGAATACTGTAAGCCCAGAAACACATTTAGCTTGACTATTTTCAGTATTCTTGGATTTCTCTCCCATTGTTTCTAGGAAAATTCCTTGGGAAAAAAATCTAACTGGTTCTAGCCATGCTGACATGTGTTATGGTCATGACTGAGCTGGGATTTTCAAGCAGCGGCACTCAGGCCACAGCGATACTGTTGGGGAGACAGAGCCTGACTGCTGCCCCTGCTGCGGGGCCCTGGAGGCCTACAGCTTTGCGACTTACCCTGCTGTGGTGGCTGGATCAGTGCCAAAGACGCTGGCAACACACAGACTGGTAACACTCAGATTGGTTCCTTATGTTTCTCAACAATCAGAATGGTTGTTGATCATGTCAACCTTCCACCCCATGCCCCACCACCACCACCAAATCAGCTACCACTGCTGTTAGAACAAACACAAAGCTCCTTACTACGGCTTCTAATGTTTATTCTGGCACCCGCTCTACACTGCGGTGCCTGCCCTTTCCAGTCCTTCACACTTGCCATCGTTCCTCCTTCCACGGGTCTCTGTAAGTAAAAGTTCCTTCTGCCAGGAAAGCTCTTCTGCCCTTCTTCACTCACCTAGGTTAACTCCTCACCAGAGCTCAAGCTTCCTCTGGGAAGCTTTCCTTGACCACAGGAAATCCACCAGAGGCTCTAGGATTCTCTTTACCCTCCCCTGCAGCATCTGTCACAGCTGTAATTTCACATCGGCACGATCAACATCTGAGTAGGCTTCCAGCTCCATGAGGTGATGCCTCTATGTATTTTTGGCTTACCACTGATCTATCAGAGCTTAGCACAGTGCCAGCACATAGTAGGTATTACTTGTTGAATACAAGAGCTAATTCTTCATTTTTATATTATTTTTTCAAAGGGAGGTCAGTCCTCTTTTACAGGTTTATTATAACTATCAATAACTATTAACATTTGCCTAACTCTTTATCATTTACAAAGCACTTTTGAAATATTCAGTAAGTATGTGTTAACTATTCACATGAACAGCAATGAAAACCAGCAATGCTCACAGTACTGTGGGAGAGAAAGAAAATAGATGACCTATCCCAACAGGGGGTGATAAGTGCTGTCACAGAGGAAGTTCCGGGTGTTATGGGGACCTACAGGTACTGGGAAGGCTAGGGTACTTGAAGCCTTCCAGGAAAACATGACACTGATGACCCAAAGGATAAGTAATTTTCCAGACAAGAGTTCACACCTGCCTGGAACTCTCATAAGACCCTGGGAGGGTGGTCTGACAAATATTATCAACAATACTTCACAGGTAAGGCCACTGAGGAAGTTTAGGCACTACGGCCACACAGCCAAGAACCAGGAGGGCCAACACTAGAGGCTCCATCCCAGGGCTGGGCTCCCTTTCAGGGACATCCCTCCTCCCTACAAGCCACCCCAGTAGGCCTTGGCCATTCTGTGCTCTGGGGGTTGGCCAACCACCTGACTCTGCTGGGTTTCTATGCAGATGACTGACTGCTTCCACCTACCCATGAAGTTCTGAAAAAGCTGCTAATCCAGCCTTCCCCAATTACCTGCCATCACCAGGGAGAAAGTAAGCAAAGATCCAGTCACGCACCTCAGAAAAAGGTACAGGCCACTCTGAAGAACTGCTTGCCTGGGAACTGTCCACTTGAATTAGTGTTTCAGTGTGCAATCTGGACCCTTCCAAAGAGACTCAGTTTTCTCTGCAGAGTTGAACACTAGGGACTGTATTCAAAGTTCTCAGTGGGGTCCCCATTAACATGATCTGGAAACAAAGACTCAAAGAGGGACGTTCTATGATTTACTAAGGGTCCCAGAGCCAGTTCATAGCTGTGTCAGAAGTGGAAGCCAGGTCTTCTCATTCTAAAAATCCTTTATTCTTTCCATTACACTGCCTTCTAACATCCCACTATTCAAAAGCCTGTGCACATTACATCCTAGCATTCAAAAAACAGTGTGATGATCTTAAGGAGCTCTCACAACAAGCATCAAATTAGAAGAGTGATACCAGTGAAGCCCTGACCTTTGGTTTAGAATAAACTTTAGTTTCAACCTACTGTAAACCACAAGGACATTTAAATATTTACTGGTTAAGAGAGCTGGATGTTTTGGTTGCCCTGATGCCATCATTAATATCTTCCCATCCAGCCAAAATGATACAACAATCGATAAACAGACAGCTTCTCTGAGGCTCTGAGACAGTCAAATGTACTTACCAGCCAGGGTTTTTGTTAATTAGATAAAATCCTTGGATCAATGTGCAGAACATTTACCTATGCTGTAGCTGAGCACATTCTGGACACCTTAGCACTGGCACATGGACAGCAAGTGCCTCAAGCCCCAAGCTGGGGCATCCAGGGACAAGAACCAAGCCATCAATGTAAAGCTAGAATAAATGTTTTGTGCCCTCAACAAAACCCAACACTTTCTTCTTTCTTGAAATGCAAACCAAATTAGACTTTTTTCCAAAGGCATCTACTAAACAAGTTTGAGCTGGTATGAACTCCTTTATTTTCTAAAACCATGAAACCAGAAATCAAAAAAAAGATAACAAAACAATCTCTAAAATAATCACTGATATATATATATTTTTTTTTTGGGAGACTGCATGGTATATACAGTGGGAAGAGTCAGATCTCCACTTGAGTATCTCACTAGCATGTTAAATTTAACATGTTTAAAACCAAACTCATAATCTTTTCCCAACTCAGTTCTCCTCTAGCACCTTCACCTCAGTGAATAGCATCTACATAGCTGATTAAGCCAGAAAACTGAAATTCCTTCTTAATAATTTCTTCTCCCTAATCAATGATATCCAATTCTATTCATTCATTCAACATTCATTTATTAGTATGTAGGACATATCAGGCATTGATACTGCTCTAACCACCATCAAGTCCTGTCTAGCTTACTTCCTCCATCTCTGCTATCACCTTAGTCCAAGTCATCACCTGCCATCATCCTCTCTTCTAGACTATTCCAGTCACTTTCATCCAATCTTCCTGCATCCACCATGGATGGCTCTCTATATCATCTATTCTCCATGGAGCAACCAGAGATCTTTTAAAATTACAGATCTAGATCATGTCACCATATCTCTCTCCCTCCCTCTCCCTCTCTCTCTCTGTCTCTCTCTCTCTGTCTCTCTCTCTCTCTCTCTCTCTCTCTCACACACACACACACACACACACACACACACACACACACACGTGCTTAAAATTCTACACTGGTTGCCCAGCAATCTTAGTAAAAATAAAAAGCATTACCACGGCCTACAGACTCGGTGTAGTATGGTCCTCGCTTAATTCTCCAGCTTCATTTCATGTCCTTCCGTCCTTGCTTTGTAGAGTCTAGCCAGATTGGCTTTCTCTCAACTGCTTGATTTCTTCACATCTGTTCTTAATTCAGGGCCTTCCGCCTACTATTCCTTCCAACTGAATGTTCTGCTTTTCCCTTCAAACTCCCGAGCTCACTTCAATCTCACATACTCCAATGCTTTTCCTTACTGATACATACCCTCACCTCAACCCCTCCCAGATTCAAGGTTAGATTCCCAAGTGTCTTATACTTCACTTTTTAATCAAGTTTGAAGATATAATTAACATATCATATATAACCCACCCATTAAAAATGTACAACTCAATTGTTTTTATTATATTGAGTTGTACAATCTTGACTACTAACTCCAGAACAGTTTCATCATTCCCCAAAGAAACTCCAGACCCATTAGCAGTCACTCCCTATTCCCTCCCAACCCCAACCTCTGCAGTCCTTGCCAATAACTAATCTACTTTCTGTCTCTATGGATTTGTCTACTTTGAAAATTTTATATAAATTGAATCATATGATATGTGGTCTTTTGTCTGACTTCTTTCAGTTAGCATAATGCTTTCGAAGTTCATTCATGTTGTAGCATATAGCAATACTTCATTCTTTTGTACTGATAATATTCTGCTATATGGCTGTATTATATTTTATTTGTCCCTTCAACCATTGTTGGGTTTTGGGCGCTGTTTCCCTCTTTGGGCTATTATGAATAACACTGCTATGAACATTCACGTTCACGTCTTCATTTCTCTGGCGTATATACCTAGGCATAGACTTGCTGCATCATAAGGTAATTCTATGTTTAACATACTAAGGAAATGCCAACCCTTTTCCAAAATAGTCACACCATTTCACATCCCCACCAGCAATCTACAAGGGTTCCAATTTCTCCACATCCTGACAAACACTTGCTATTATCCTTCTGCTTACAGCCATCCTAATAGGCATGAAGTGATACCTCATTGTGGTTTTGATTAGCATTTCCCTAATGATATTAAGCACCTTTCCGTGTGCATACTGAATATTATGTACTCATTTGAGTGTCTTCCTTAAAGAAATGTCTATTCAGATCCTTTAACCATTTTTATTTTTAAAATTTTTTTTTCAACGTTTTTTATTTATTTTTGGGACAGAGAGAGACAGAGCATGAACGGGGGGGGGGGGGGGGGGGGGGGGACAGAGAGAGAGGGAGACAGAATCGGAAACAGGCTCCAGGCTCCGAGCCATCAGCCCAGAGCCTGACGCGGGGCTCGAACTCACAGACCGCGAGATCGTGACCTGGCTGAAGTCGGACGCTTAACCGACTGCGCCACCCAGGCGCCCCAACCATTTTTAAATTCTGTTATCTTTTTATTGTCCAGTTAAACAGTTCTTTATGTATTCTAGATAAAAATCTCTTACCAGATATATGATCTGCAAATATTTTCTCCCATTCTGTGGGAAAGTTTTCACTTCCTTGAAGGTGTCCATTGAACACAAAGTTTTTAATTTTGATGAAGTCCAATTTATCTATTTTTTCCTTTGGTTTCTCGTGATTTTGTTGCCATATCTAAGATGGCTTTGCCTAACCCAAGGTCGCAAAAATTTATCCATATATTTTCTTTTAAGAGTTTATAATTTTAGCTCTTACATTTAGGCCTATGATCCATTTTGAGTTAATACTTGTCTATGGGTAAGGTAAGGCTCCAACTGCATTTTTTTGGCATGTGGATATACAGTTGTCCCACTACCATTTGTTGAAAAGACAAACTGCAATTCATTTTGAAGTACATAATTAGTACTGGCTCCCAGTCACTGGCTCCCAGTTAGACTGTAAGTACCAAGAGTGCAGGGATTGTGCCAATCTTGTTCACACTGTATCTCCAAGCACTCAGTCCAATGCCTCACTCCTAATAAGCACTCACAAACGCTGGTCAAATGAAGTAACATTTTGTCATTAACAAATACTCTACAACTCTACCGGTTAAAGGTATTATCATCTCTGTGTTACTTAAACAAATAAAAGTCAGGCAATATGTGCCCAGTTTTGCTGGTTCTCAATTTTGACTCATGTGTTCCCTCCTCCCCCGGGAAGGGAGTTAGTAAGCTCCTCCAGGACAGGAACTGCTTCTACTTCCTCATGGTGTTGCCACCGACACAAATGCAGCTCAGGGCTGGGCACAGAAGACAGGCTAGACAGATGAACAACTGAGGGACAAATGCACAGTGCCGTCCATGACCGAGTCCCTTCCTCTCTCCAGTTCCTCCTAGCCGCAAACTGTGATCAAACAACACCAGACAATATATAAATCCCCCTCCTCACCACACACCCTAGGCTGATTCTTGCCTCAATGCTACCACTCATGCGACCCCCTTTGCCTTCCCTTTCTATTTGCTAAGGCCTACTGATATTTGAAGCCATTTCCAATAGGATGCTTACTCTGGTCTCCCAGGTTGGTTAGGGCATCTTCTGGGCTACTGTCTCACAGCACAGACCACACTGTGTTGCCACAGTCTTCCCCAATCACCTACATTGAGGGCAGGAATCATGTCTGGTCAGGTGTAACTCATGCCAGGCATAGGGCCTAGCATATGAGAGGTGCTCAGTAAATTTTGTCAAGTGAGGGGCGCCTGGGTGGCTCAGTCGGTTAAGCGGCCGACTTCGGCTCAGGTCGTGATCTCGCGGTCCGTGAGTTCAAGCCCCGCATCGGGCTCTGTGCTGACAGCTCAGAGCCTGGAGCCTGTTTCAGATTCTGTGTCTCCCTCTCTCTGACCCTCCCCCGTTCATGCTCTGTCTCTCTCTGTCTCAAAAATAAATAAACGTTAAAAAAAAAATTAAAAAAAAAAAAATTTTGTCAAGTGATCAAATGGATCATGGAAGGTAAAAGCAGTCTGAAGTTGAAGACTGATATCACCAGGGTTCCTTCATTAGAGAACGTTTGGGCTGATGAAAAACTGAGTTAGGCACAAAGCAGAGAGGCCCAGCTTCCTGCTGGGAGAAGGGAAATGGGTTGGGGGTGTTGTCTTTCACCCAAGTTTGTTCTGAAAGAAATGTGATCTCCACTGAGAGAATAGGAGGCCTCATTTCTCTCAGCCTGGATAGCTCCTTACACGGCTCAGCCCAAGCCTGGACAGATGTGCCTTCAGTCTGCCCTGTGCCCTATGTTTCGGGTGAGTGGTTCCTACATCCAGAAGCCAGGCTTGGGTATGAGCTGAGCCGAGGAGAAGGGCCACCTGCTCATGCTGCTGACAGGTGGGACAGGGGCCCCAGGACAGGGCTTCCACTCCTGAAGAGTCAGTGTTGAACACATTAAGAAGGTTTAAGTGCCTTGGGGGAGGAGGAAGGAAATGGCTGCCACCCAGGGAGAAAGGAGGAGAGGAAGAAGGGAAAAGGGAGGGACCCAGCCTCCCTCTGATATAGCTAATGGGCATATGGAAATAAGACTCTGGACTTTCTGCTTCAAGTTTGCTGAAAAATCAGTAAAAAGCAACTTTCCCCAAATTCTGTTTGGGGAAGAGATGTGGGAAACCAGACCTCTCCCTGACCTGGGGAGGCACACAAACCACTGGTTTAAGCTGAAGTCTAGCTCACAACCTTCTTAAAGAAAGAACAGAATGGGAGCACCTGGCTGGCTCAGTCAGTAGAGCACAGGACTCTCAATCTTAGGGTCTTGAGTTCAAGCCCCACAGTGGGCATGGAGCCTACTTAAAAAATAAATAGGGGCGTGTGGATGGCTTAATCAGTTAAGCATCTGACTCCTGATTTTGGCTCAGGGTTGTGAGATCGAGCCCTGCATGGGGATCTGTGCTGGGCACGGAGTCTGTTTAAGATTCTCTCTCTCCTTCTGCCCCTCCCTGGCTCATGCTTGCTCACACATGTGGGCACTCTCTCTCAAAAAAGAAAAAAAAAAGATTGCCATGCTGAAAAGCAGGGTCTGTGCCTAGCTCATCTCTGACTCCCTTACAAGGGGTGAAGGGAGACTCTGAGTCATCATGACCAAAAGAGATGAAACAACAGCAGGCAGGAAAAAAGCAGCTGGAAACTGGGGGAGACACACAAAAGGCCCCAACATACTCTATCCACACAGGCAAGAAGGAATATTCTGCATCACACACACCATGAATTCAACCATTTTCTGCATTCTTTTGGCAGGTGTTTATTGCTATTAGAAAAATGTGTATTTGAAAGAGCTAAAATAATCAACACTTGGGGGCTCACTGGGATAGGGTAAACTCAGCCTCCCCTGGGTGATGGAAAAGTGGATTCACTGCACTGATACTCTGCAAATACACTACCTACATTGGGTTGCCACAGGAAAGCAGCAGCCTGGCAGCCCTCAGCGGTCACCAACCGGTGATGTGAGGGTCAGCAAAGGCCTGCCAGGAGGCGGCACGGCCAGTTTTTGCCCCCTCACCCCCTTGTACTGCAGCAGAAGGAAGCGAGGCTCATCTGTTTCTGGGGAAATGAAGACGCTACGCACAGCTGGCAGTTATGAATGGCTCTTATAACAGCAAGCTGACATCTGTGCTTGGTTTTTAAGATGCATCATCGCATGTTTATTAAACTATTGCTCCGTCGTATTTATTTGGCTACGAAACAACTCCCAGCCCATACTTCCAAAAGTGGTTTATTAAAAACTAAGCCTTGAACATTAATACTCAAAAGCACCCTTGAGAATCAATAATAATGCTGCAGATAAAATGAAAGGGAATCAAAGCAGTAAGTCTTGGTGGGGGCTGCAGCTGACTTTCAACACTTTCTTATACATTCAGGCAGCTGGAGTGGGGAGGAGCACCAAGAGTGTGTGGCACTGGGTGCGGGGATAGCCACTGCGAACACTAGATTTCCTGTCCAAAATGGGCACATGGTAGCAGGGAAGGCGGGGTATACTGTGGCCACCTCACTTTATACAAAGGGCCAAAAAGGCCAAGATGAGGCCCAGGGTAGGCCACTAGTTTCACCAAGAATAAAACCTCTGCCCCTAACCAACAGCCCCATACTGATGCCCTATGCTGGTCCCTGTCTGCGCACCTATCCTGGACACAGACGGCCCAGTCCCAGCACCAGGCTGAGCCCCAAGCTGTGTCCCATCCCTGCCCAAGAACAAACCTGAAATCCAACCTGCCTGCGGTCCTAAAAGGCACAGCTGAGCCAGGCAGACTGGAAGAATGCACTCAGCCCCTGAGCAGGAGCCCAGTGTGTACACCCCAGCCCTGCAGGCAGACTTTTCTAACACCAAAAGACCTGGCAGAAAGGCCTCTTCCAGCTCCCTCCCAAATCTCCAAACTTTTTCATGGGTGCCCCCCATCTAGGCAACAAACAATAACACCTGGCCACTTCCACAAAGATATAACAACAAATTAGAAGATTCAGTAAAGGACCCAAAGGATGCGGGGAGGACTCTGAACCATGCCCTGCAAAGAATAAAACAGAGGAAGGATCCAGAGCTGTTTGGGGTTAAAAAAAAAAAAAAAAAAAAGGAGACACAGGGCTGACTCCCTACCTTAAAACATTTAAAGGTTGACCTGGGCCAAGGGAGCCCAGGTGACTGTGACCATAGGGAAGTCACAGGGTTCACTTTCCAACTTAGTGTGAGCATTTCCTCCAAAGCAATCATCACTGGAGGAAGGGGTTCACCCAGCTCAGGCCCTCTTGTGGGGGAGAGCAAGTCCTAGGGTTCAACACTTACCTGCTGACTTCTTGGACATTGTTGGTGCGAGCAGCTTCCATCAGGGCTGCATCTGAAAAGAAAGGGGGCACTGGTCAGGTCCTATCCAGGACCTACCCTCAAAGCTGCATGGAGGACCCAGTAAAACAATAGAAATGGAAGAACTTCAGAAACATGGGCTTTAACAAGGGAAATTAAGCCAAGGTGTATAAAGGGAAAGCTAATCATCTCCTGTCCAGATGGTATCCACTGTTAACTTATCTTCCACATCCATTATGGAACCCAAACTCGTAACTCTTCTCATCATACAGGTGGTTCAGGTAAGGTGCTAGCAACTATGTGCTGTCTATGGCAAATGCATGATGTGTGAATCCCTTCACTCTTCATTAGCTAGAAAGCTCTAATGTTTCACATGGCTGTCACTGTTATTAATCATCCCCCCCTACCTTGTGCCACTTTCACCCCCAACTCCAATTTCTCAGCCTAGTTTTGAATCTCATGTCACAAGTCACCAACCCAACACCAGGAACAGAATGGGAACAGGCAAGGGTGTGGGCTCCTCTGAAAGTTAAGAGCCTTGACCAGGAATCAGAAGGCCTGGCTCCAACAGTCTGCCCCCTACTCCCTGTGCTGTAGCAGCCCCTTTCCTTCTCAAACCCCACTTTCAGGACTATAAAGCAGAGGCAATAATCCTTGTTCCGACAGCCTCACAGGGATGCTGAGGAGATGAAATGAGGGTCAAAAAGTCTACAAACTCCTCGGTGCCAAGATCAGCAAAAGGAGATCCAAAGCAGAGGGTTCCAATCCCTTAGGAACCACCAAGCAGAAAAGCAACCCTAGGGGCACCTGGGTGGCTCAGCTGGTTAAGCATCTGACTTCAGCTCAGGTCGTGATCTCTTGGTTTGTGAGTTAGAGCCCCACATTGGGCTCTGGGCTGACGGCTTGCTCAGAGCCTGGAGCCTGTTCCGGAACCCGTCTCCCTTTCTCTCTGCTCCTCCCCCACTCACACTCTGTCTCTCTCAAAAATAAATAAACATTAAAAAAATTTTTTTTTAAAGAAAAGAAAAGCAACCCTAAACCTAATGTAAGCCTGGTGTGGCCTGGGCAGTTGGCAGGCTACTGGCACCACCTTGTGGCCAAAAGGAAAACTGCCTGACTCAGAAAAAAACAACAGTAGAGGCACCATTTTTTCAAATAGTCAATACCAAATGCCCTTGGAGCCCTATCTGCCCAGCATGGTTTTAAGCTCCATTGTTGAACAATGGAAAGACTCATAGCCAGCCCTGCCTCAAGGAGTTCTCAATCTAGCCAAGAGACTCACCCAGTGAAACATTGAGAAGGCACTGCAGTAGGGTGGGAAGAGCAGGATCTGGAGCCAGACAAACCTAGGCTCCCATCCCAATTCTGCCACTTACTTGCCATATGACCTGGCCAACTCACCTAACCTCCTGACCTTCAATTTCCTTACCTGTACAGCAGGGATAAGATGGCCACCTTATCATGCATATGCAAACCGGATGTGTGGTTCAAACATTAGTGTCTCCATCCCACCTGCCGGCCTAGACTCTAGGGTCAGATCTTTCCTGGTTATCTTCCCCAGTGGTTCTCTAAGCACACATCCAGGGATGCTCAGGCAGCCCTCAGCTGGAAGGAGAACAAAATTCCCTCAGAGATCACTGTATCCACTCTTCCCTCACTCTGCAGAAAGAAGTGGCTTCTGCATGGTCACAGGAGGAATGAGGAATGAGCTGAGAACCAGGGCCTCCTGGCTCCTACAGGGAACAGTTCCTGAGCTTGTAACTCCAAATCAGGGTATAGGGCAGGCTAGCAAAGTCTGAAGGGTTGGAAGTGATCATGGTTTTGGCCATTACCTATTTTAGTAAATAGACAAAGTCCAGTCTGGAGCCCCCAGGAAAGTCTAAGGCAAGACCTTGGACACCTCCCCCAATCCATCTAAACATACTGGCCTCAGGACACTGCCTGCTCATGAACTTTCCATGGCTCTCCACTGCCTACAGCAGAAATTCCAAAACCTCCAAACCCTCTTGTCTGACACCCAGGCCCCACTCCATCTGCTCTCACCTCATTCCAAAAACGCCCTGTCCTCCACCAGGCTGGCTACCCTGCTAACCTCTATACACATCATGCTGACCTGTGAATCCCTTATCTGTGAAGCCTTCGCATGAAACAGAATCCAACTCAAGACACATTTACTGCATACCTACTAAGTTCCAGATGCTATCTATGGTGGACAAACGATGTGAAAGTATTAGGGAAAGGGGCTGGTATCAACCTGAAAAAAAGATAAGCTGCATTCCTTGCTCAATTGGAGCTCACACTATCGCTCTCTTTTTCATCTCTTGCCTCATCCTACAGAACTCAAGTTCAAATTCCCCATCCTCTAGGGGTCTCCAATCTTCCAGGAATGCTTTCCTGACCCTACTGGCCCTCCAATCCCCCAACAACACACTGTCAGACCACTCACCACACCCATAGGCCTAACTGCCTGCACTGTCTTCTTAACTGACTTTTTGTTAGGAGTTCAAAACCTCCCAAAATTGGGCTCACAGAAGGTATTAAAAAAAAAAAAATGCTCAAAGTTATAGAATTATAGCATGCCTAGTCCTCCTGCCAACTGTCCCACCTGGCAGGATCACCTCACACCTGAGACCAGGCACAGCAAAACCCGTGGGAGTCTGATGGGCAGACCCACGCTGCTGAACTCCAAGAGTCAAAATAACAGCACTGTAAGATTACTGAGAAATCATTCTTTACTGTGTAAGGGGTGGCGGGGGGGGGGGGGGGGGGGGGGTGAAGCCAGAGAGGAGCAAGGGGTGAGCAGTGGCAAAGCTGGCATTGAAACCAAGTCTCTACTTCCTTTCTTAGGCCACCTTACAAGGAAAACTTCACTAAATTACCCAGTGGTTGCCGTTAGAACACACCGTGGTTTCCTGGAGGCCTCTTAAGAGAGGAATTGGACCAGGCAGAATATTAGACCATAAAGGGTCCATTCTCTAATTTTACATGTTTTGTCCATTGCACAGATGGACAAAGTAATGCCCAAAGGAGGGAGCTGACCTACGATGGGAAGTTACACAACTCACAGGCAACTGAACTCTCCAGTTCACCACCTTGCCCCAGTAACCAGATGATGTCTGGGTTCCTCCAAGACTGAAGCTCTGCTGGTGTAAATCTACAAGCAACTCCCACCCTCGAGTCAGGACACTCCTCCCGCCTCTACCTTCCCCGAACCCAGACTGCCCCGATAATCACCCTTGTTGGACGGGCTCTTGCTGTAACAGTGAACCACTAGCGCCGTGGCCAGGGCCCACATGCTCAGTCCAGCCTTGTTGGGGACCCCGTTCCAGCTGTCCTGTCCCGGGAGTGTTTCTTCTGGGTTAGGAAGGCGTCCCCATGTTGTGGCTAGGAAGCACTGGGTCTCGGTGCGTTCTCCCTGACGCCCCCAGGTGGCTGCCCCTCCTCGGGTGAGGAAAGCCGGCGATGTTGCAGGGCGCCCCCCGACGGCTGCCCTCAGCCATTGCGGCTCCCCGCGGCCCGCGGTGGTTACAGTCTGGCCGGAGGCACTTCCATTTCTCCGCAGCGATGGGGACCTAAGCAGCTGGAGGAGGAGCCGCGGCGCCGGCGCTGTTCTCAACACCAGGGACCCCAGCATCGTGACAGCTGCTTCGATAACCCCCTGGTGCCGGCCCCTGTGCTGGCCGCGTCCAACATGGCTGCCGCGGCGCGTTCGAAGACGCCGCGAACGCGGTGGAATTCCGCGCTACTTCACGGGAGTGGTAGTCCACAGCCTTAGATTTTTCTGCAGCTGGAGAACAAATAAACTACACTTCCCAGAAAGCTGTGTTACTCGCGTCACAATGACTGCCGACTTAGAGGAGCCTAGGGCATGTTGGGAAATGGAGTTCGAGTGAGGGGGCGTGGTAAGAAGGGAAATGCCTAGGTGGGACGTGTCGATTAAAGTTAAGGTTGGAATATCCAATGGAAAAAAGACAGTCTCTTTAGCAAATGGTGCTGGGAGAACTGGACAGCAACATGCAGAGGAATGAAACTAGACCACTTTCTTACACCATTCACAAAAATTAACTCAAAATGGATAAAGGACTTGAATGTGAGACCGGAAACCATCAAAACACTAGAGGGGAAAGCAGGAAAAGACCTCTCTGACCTCAGCCGCAGCAATTTCTTACTTGACACATCCCCAAAGGCAAGGGAATTAAAAGCAAAAATGAACTATAGGGACCTCATGAAGATAAAAAGCTTCTGCACAGCAAAGAAAGCAATCAATAAAACTAAAAGGCAACCAACGGAATGGTAAAAGATATTTGCAAATGACATATCAGACAAAGGGCTAGTATCCAAAATCTATAAAGAGCTCAACAAACTCCACACCCAAAAAACAAATAATCCAGTGAAGAAATGGGCAGAAAACATGAATAGACACTTCTCTAAAGAAGACATCCAGATGGCCAACAGGCACATGAAAAGATGCTCAACATCGCTCCTCATCGGGGAAATACAAATCAAAACCACACTCAGATACCACCTCACACCAGTCAGAGTGGCCAAAATGAACAAATCAGGAGACTATAGATGCTGGAGAGGATGTGGAGAAACGGGAACCCTCTTGCACTCTTGATGGGAATGCACACTGGTGCAGCCACTCTGGAAAACAGTGTGGAGTTTCCTGAAAAAATTAAAAGTAGATCTACCCTATGACCGAGCAATAGCACTGCTAGGAATTTACCCAAGGGATACAGGAGTACTGATGCAGAAGGGCACTTGTACCCCAGTGTTTATAGCAGCACTTTCAACAATAGCCAAATTATGGAAGGAGATTAAATTTCCATCAACTGATGAATGGATAAAGAAATTGTAGTTTATATACACAATGGAATACTACTTAGCAATGAGAAAGAATGAAATATGGCCCTTTGTAGCAACGTGGATGGAACTGGAGAGTGTGATGCTAAGTGAAATAAGCCAGAGAAAGACAGATACCATATGGTTTCACTCTTATGTGGATCCTGAGAAACTTAACAGAAACCCATGGGGGAGGGGAAGGAAAACAAAGAAAAAAAAGAGGTTAGAGTGGGAGAGAGAGCCAGAGCATAAGAGATTCTAAAAAAAAATAATAATAAAAAAAATAAAGGTTCGAGTGGCAGAGCTTTCTGCCACGTTCAGTTAAAATACGCGACGCAGTTTCTGACTACTGCAAGTTAAACAGGGATCTTCAGCAGAAGCCTATTATGAAATGTATGCTTATTTCTTTTAGCTTATTTCTCTTTACAGCCTGGGACAGCTTTTCAAAAAATGTCTAGGGTAACCAGTCTACCTGTAATAGCAATTCTCTTTATTTTCCTACACAGACTTCCTTTCAGTTGAAGAGCTAACTCCTAGTCTTGCTTTCTCACTCGAGGTATTTTCAAAGAGTTTGCATCTCATGGCGGCTGCGTGCAGGAAGCTGGGCAAGGAATGTTATTCCTGTCTACAGAAAAGGGAATTTGGGCTCAGAGGTTCAAAAAATTGCTAATAAATCGATAAATAAAGCTCAGGTCTTCTAGCTCGGAAGAATACCTGCACCCCCATTTCTTCCCCTCTCTTCTAAACTACACACAGGCAGGCAAAGGAGGAAGCTCTTTTTTTATGGCAGTCCCATCTCTTATTCCTGCATTTCCTTTAAGTCTCTGCTCAAACGTCACATTATCAGAGCCTTCTCTGACGATTTAAATTAGCAATCCTCTCCCCCCACTCCCACCATCTTGCCTACTTTTTCTTCACAGTACTTACCACCTGCCATACTGAAAATTCGTTTTGCTTACTGTCTTTCGGTGGTAGAACGTGAGCCCCAGGAAACAGGGACTTTGTTTTTTCTCTTCTACATTACTAGCACCCAGAACAGTATCTGGAACAAAAAGAGCTACTCAATAAATATTTGTTCGGTAGAAGGATTACTCCCACCTTATTATCGTGGCAAAATGAATATAAGCTTTGGAGTGCAGCAGACCTGGATTTCAATTTTGACTCTTGCATTTACTACATGTGTGACCTTGGACAAACTCCCTTCCCTTTCTCATTGTTAATTTTCTCATTATCAACGGTCGTATTCTACCTACCTTCAAGAGGATTGCTTGTATTGGGGCACTTGGGTGGCTCAGTCGGTTGAGCATACATCAGCTCACCCATGATCTCACAGTTTGTGAGTTTTAGCCCCTGCACCCCGCGTTGGGCTCTCTGCTGTCAGTGCAGAGCCCACTTCAGAGCCCCCTTCAGATCCTCTGTCCCCTCCCTGTCTGCACCTCTCCCACTCGCTCTCAAAAAATAAAAACAAAAGACATTAAAAAGGAGATTCCTTGTATTAAATGAGATCACCACTGTCCCTGGCTCACTTTAGGTCTTGAAGAAACGGCAGCTGGCATTGTTTTCCCCGCTCTCGGGGTGCATTGGATTCCCTACTCTAAACTTATTTCTTTTTGAAGTTTTTAATTTAAAAATTTTTTTTCAATGCTTTTTATTTATTTTTGGGACAGAGAGAGACAGAGCATGAACGGGGGAGGGGCAGAGAGAGAGGGAGACACAGAATCGGAAACAGGCTCCAGGCTCCGAGCCATCAGCCCAGACCCTGATGCGGGGCTCGAACTCACGGACCGCGAGATCGTGACCTGGCTGAAGTCGGACGCTTAACCGACTGCGCCACCCAGGCGCCCCAGAAGTTTTTAATTTAAATTCCAGTTAGTCAACATAGTAATACAACACTTCTGTACAACACCTGGTGCTCATCTCAGCAAGTGCCCCCCTGAATCCCCATCACCTATTTTACCCATTCCCCCGCCCACCTCCCCTCTGGGAACCATCAGTCTGTTTTCTATAGTTAAGACTCTGTTTCTTTTTTTTTTTTTTTTTTAATTTTTTTTCAACGTTTTTTATTTATTTTTGGGACAGAGAGAGACAGAGCACGAACGGGGGAGGGGCAGAGAGAGAGGGAGACACAGAATGGGAAACAGGCTCCAGGCTCCGAGCCATCAGCCCAGAGCCCGACGCGGGGCTCGAACTCACAGACCGCGAGATCGTGACCTGGCTGAAGTCGGACGCTTAACCGACTGCGCCACCTAGGCGCCCCAAGACTCTGTTTCTTGATTTGCCTCCCTCTCTTCCTCCTCCTCCCTTTGTCTGGTTTCTTGCATTCTTCATATGGTATACTTATGTGTGGTATTTGTCTTTCTCTGACTTATTTCACTTAGCATAACACTCTCTAGTTCCATCCATGTCATTGCAAATGGAAAAATTTCATTCTTAAAAATATGGAACGCTCATAAATCTGCATGTCACCCTTGCACAGAGGCCATGCTAATCCTCTCTGTATCGTTCCAGTTTTAGTATAAGTGCTGCCAAAGCAAGCACTTTACTCAAAACTTCTTGGGAGCAGAGATGGAATTTCTCATTTCTTCATCCTTTAGTAAGGCACTCAGCAAATAGCTGTTAGACAAAGGAGCCTGCTTGGGATTCTGTCTCCCTCTCTGTCCCTCCCCCGCTTGCTCTCTCCCTCTCTCTCAAAACAAATTAAACTTAAAAAAAAGAAAAGCATTTTGACCTTCCTATTTTAAGAGATTCCCAGGGCATCTTGTCTTATTAGCCACTCTACTCACTAGAACAGCTTCACCCTCCCTGTATTCTTTTTTTTTTTTTTAATGTTTATTTATTTCCGAAGGAGAGAGGGACAGAGCATGAGTGGAGGAGGGGCAGACACACACACACACACACACACACACACACACACACAGAAGTCAAAGCAGGCTCCAGGCTCTGAGCTGTCAGCACAGAGCCCGACCCGGGGCTCAAATCCACAAACCTCAAGATCATGACCTGAGCAGGAGTTGGACACTCAACCGACTGAACCACCCAGGCGCCCCTCCCTCTCTCCCTGTATTCTTAGAATGCTTGCACTTCCCAATTTAGGCTTGGTCTCAGCCAGAGGAGCAATCTCTGAGCTCCCATTACCAGGTGGGTCACAGGATGGTGTGAGTATGCAGAGCTCAGCCCCTCCTTACAACAGGCGCTTTCCAGAGCACTTCAGCTTACTGCGCAACTTACAATCACTGGGTAATTCTCAAGGCATTTCCCCATTGATTCCCTCATTTGATTTTCACAAAAAACATCCGTGAGGGGAGCAAGGCAAGCTTGAAGAAGACCTAAAGTAATTTAAAAAATAATTAGAGTAGGAAACCTTTCTGGGTGTGACACAAAACTCAAAACCCACAATAGAAAGTTTAGATATATTTGACTCTACAAAAAAGTAATTCTGATGAAAAAATAGCAAAAAACACTGAAAAATAAATGACAATATGGGGGAAAAAACCACATTTGCACCACAGTGATGAAGAGCTAACTTATACGGAAAACTCCTATAAAATATACAAAAGACCTACCATACAAGACAGAAATGGACAAAGGCAATGCCTATGCTAGCTTATACCATGGCTTTATGCAAAGTAAAGAACAAGTCTCCCTGAGGATGAATTAGAAAAAGGGGCCCCCATGGGGTCCTTGGGTGGCTAGGTTGGTTAAGCATCCGACTCTTGATTTTGGCTCAGATCATGATATCAGGAAATTGGGCTCCGTGCTGGATGTGGAGCCTGCTTAAGATTCTGTCTCCCTCTTCCTCTGCCCCTCCCATGCTTGTGCTCTGTGCGTGCACGTGCGCTCTTAGGAAAAAGAAAATAAAAGGGGCCCCGTAGCACGCACAACTAGGTGAATAGCGCACTGCCAGATTTCAGCTTCCACATCCATGAACTGCATATCCAAACTTAGTAGCCTTGAGCAAAGGAATTAATCGAAGAGCTCACAAGAAAAAAAAAAAAATACAAGTTGTATTTAAACATGAAAATATGCCCAACTACACCTGGGATGAGAAATGTACAAATTAAAGCTATATTGATCCATATCTTACACCATAAACAAAAATCATCTCAAAATGGATTACAGACCTAAATGTAAAAACCTAAGCTCT
This sequence comes from Neofelis nebulosa, assembly GCF_028018385.1. Taxonomy (NCBI): domain Eukaryota; kingdom Metazoa; phylum Chordata; class Mammalia; order Carnivora; family Felidae; genus Neofelis; species Neofelis nebulosa. The sequence goes on along the minus strand of NC_080791.1, from coordinate 59,357,417 downwards.
AAAACTTCCAGAAGAGGGGCGCCTGGGTGGCTCAGTTGGTTAAGCGACCGACTTCGGCTCAGGTCATGATCTCGCGGTCCGTGAGTTCGAGCCCCGCGTTGGGCTCTGTGCTGACAGCTCAGGGCCTGGAGCCTGTTTCGGATTCTGTGTCTCCCTCTCTCTGACCCTCCCCCGTTCATGCTCTGTCTCTCTCTGTCTCAAAAATAAATAAACGTTAAAAAAAAATCAAAAAAAAAATAAAACTTCCAGAAGAAAACATGAAGAAAATCTTTCTAATATTCAGTAAGACAAAGATTCCTTAGATACAATACCGAAAACATGATCCATTTTTAAAAAGATAAAACGTGACTTTGTCAAAATTGGGAACTTTCGCTCCTCAAAAGCCACGGTTAAGAGAATGAACAGAGAGGCCATGAAGGGGAGAAAATATTTGTAAATCATATATCCAATGAAAGACTTGTGCCAGAATATAAAAAAGATTTTCAAAACTCAATACAGTAATAAGAAAATGACCCAATTTTTAAAATGGGGAAAATATTTGAACAGATACTTTGCCAAAGTGAAACAAGCACATGAAAAGACCCTTAATACCATTACTCATTAGGAAAATGAAAATTAAAACCACAGTAAGTTACCATTACATTATCTATTAGAATGCCTAAAATTAAAAAGACTGACTATACCAAATATTGGTGAGGATATGGAGCAACTGGAATGCTCATATACTGCTAACAGGAATGTAAAATGATAGAATCACTATGGAAAACAGTTAGGCAGTATCCTTAAAAGTTAAGCACACATTTACCATGTGATCCAGCCATTCTACTTCTAGGAATTTACCCAAGAGAAATAGAAACCCATGTCCATATGAAGACTTGGTCATGAATATTTTATTTGTGGTAGTTAAAAACTGGAAACAACCAGGGCACCTGACTGGCTCAGTTGGTAGAGCATGCAACTCTTGTTCTTGGGGTTGTAAGTTCAAACCCCTCATTGGATATAGAGATTACTTAAAAATAAAATCTTTAAAACAACAACAAAAACTAACAGGTGATTACTTTTTAGAAATCTGCTATAAGTAAAAAGAAACAAAAAATGATTAATGAAACAAGAATGAATAAAGAAATTGTAGGGACACCTGGGTGGCTCAGTCAGTTGAACGTCCAACTCTTGATTTCGTCTCAGGTCATGATCCCAGGGTCATGAGATCGAGCCCTGTGTTGGGCTCTGTGCTGAGCCTGGAGCCTGCTTAAGATTTTCTCTCTCTCTCTCTCTCTCTCTCTCTCTCTCTCTCTCTCTCTCCTTCTGTCCCTCTTCCCTACTCATGCGCTTTCTTTCTCTCTAAAATAAATTTCTAAAAAGCTGTAAGATAAGGGGTGCTGGCTGGCTTACTTGGTGGAGTGTGCAACTCTTGATCTGAGGATTGTGAATTCAAGCCCCACACCAGCTGCAGAGATTGCTTAAAAATAAAATTTAAAAAAAAGACCAGAAAAGTCACAAAACTATAAGATATGATTCACCTATCAGATTGGCAAATATATATTTTAATATATTTTTGTTTTAAAATATATTCTAAGCATAAATATTACTTAAGTGTGTGTGTCTGTACATATACATATATATAGTATATATGTATACTTAAGTATATAACATCTGTTGCAAGTTTGTGAAGTAAATGACACTCATATTGTTGATAGGAATGTAAATGGGTACAACCTCAACAAAGGGCTAGCTGACCAACAATATCAAACATTGGAATTTAAAATATAGATATACTTGCACATGTGTAAGATGAGGAATATTTTGAGATACTTGTAATAGCAAGAGGCAAGAGAAATATCTCAAACATTCATCATTGGAAACAAGCTGAATATCCATCAATAGGAGTTTGATTAAATACATTAAGGTACAGCTAAAGTATGGAATATATTTTTTTAATGGAGTAAGCCTATCTCTTAATATGGAACGCGCTGAAGTATTTTAAGTAGGAAAAAAAAGGCACTGAACAGTCGTATACAACCATTGGTGTTATTTGAAAACTAGATATAGGGGCACCTGAGTAGCTCAGTCAGTTAAATATCTGACTCTTGATCTCAGCTCAGGTCTTGATCTCAGGGTCATGCACATTGGGCTCCATGCTGGGGATGAAGCCTACTTGGAAAAGAAAAGAAAGAAGAGAAGAGAAGAGAAGAGAAGAGAAGAGAAGAGAAGAGAAGAGAAGAGAAGAGAAAAGAAAAGAAAAGAAAAGAAAAGAAAAGAAAAGAAAAGAAAAGAAAAGAAAAGAAAAGGAAAGAAAAGGAAAGGAAGGGAAAGATAAAGAAAAGAAAAGAGAAAAAAGAAAAGAAGGAAGGAAGGAAGGAAAGAAAGAAGGAAAGAAAAAGGAGAAAGAAAACTAGAAAACTAGTTGTATACATTATGTGCTTAAATACTTAGAATATCTCTTGAAGGATAATAAAAATAGTTGCCTTTGGAGTGGACAAAATGGAGCTGGGAGAGAAGTAGTGAGGAAAGGAGAGTTTACATTTTCGGCATTTTGTACCATGTCCATATATCACGTATTCAGTTAAATCAACCAATAAGATAGCCAACCAATTTCTCTTATTTCTTTTTCTTTTGTTTTGTAGTTGTTATTTGTGTTTTAATTTCTCTTATTTCTATATCAATATTCACTTTAACTTCCAGCACCAGCTAGGAGTACATTTAATTTCATTCAGACTGCTACATTATTTCTCGTGTGGAAACACTGCCATCTTGTGGACTTTTAAGATAGTGCTGCTAAAAATATTAAAATCATTCCATTTCACTCCACCCCATTCCTCCCAACAAATATTTGTTGATGCCTACCGTGTGCATTTGTCCAATCGTTTAAAGCTGACAAAGTTTCAGTGATATTCAACCTCATTTATAGAACATCTGTGAAGCGCCAGGCACTGAAACTACAATCCCAAAAAAGTCTGGGAGATCTGGCGGGGAGTGGGGGGAGGTGTCTCCAGACGTCATTGCATAGCTGTTAAGCGCTACAGCAGAGATAATTCAGGTTTCCCTGGGAGCCCACAGCAGGCTGAGTGTCCGGGGAAGAGACATCTGAGCTGAGTTCTGCAGGAAGAGCCACAACTGACCCCCAAAAAGGGAATAAAGTAGCTTGCTTGGGGGGCGCTTGGAGAATGGGTCACTGCAAAGGGAACAATGAAAATTCACAGAAACAATACATTTTTTTCAATGCACAGTTGAGGAACTGTGTGTGCAGTGTGGCTAAAGCACGGAATATGAGAGACTAAGAGGTGAGAAATGAGGCTTCATTTCATAACCAGAGAGGTTAAAGCAACTTAACCAGGTTCTCTCAGCAAGTACATGCTGCACCAAGAAATTTTGTAAGTATTTTTATAACTTTTTAAAAGTTTATTTATTTTTGAGAGAGATAGAGACAGAGTGAGGGGTAGAGGGACAGAAATAGAGGGAGAGAGAGAATCCCAAGCAGGCCCCATGGTGTCAGCAAAGAGCCCAACATGGCACTCAATCTCACAAAACTGGGAGATCATGACCTGAGCTGAAACCAAGAGTCAGACACTTAACGGAATGAGCCACCCAGGTGCCCCTGCACCAAGAATTTAAACCCAGATCTAAATAACTCCACTGCTTCTCCTCTTTCTCACCACTAATATTTTGCTCTGTGAGCCTTTCCAGGGCCCCATGCCTAATGCTCTGCTCCTCCAGACCCGGACTCAAAGGTGGGGCTCCTCTCTCCCTCCCTCCCTTCCTTTTTTCCTTCCTTCCCTCCTTCCCTTCCTTCCCTTTTCATAATGCTTGTTTCTGTAGCCTTGGTACTAGGGAGAAGCAAGGGAAGGCTTTTTAGATAACAAAGTGATAATTCAGTCTCAGAGGAACTCTCCACTCTGGTTTTTGTTGATTCTGGTCATGTTGATAATAAAGGAGAGTGACTGCATCAGAGCCTCTCTCCATCCCCGCAGCTTAGTAAGGCCAGGGTCTTGTCTGGGGCAGAATGGGGTGAACCTCAGCATTGAAGCTGTGTCTCTGGGTAGTGGCCCTACATCTATCCATGTGAAAATGAACATGTGTGTGTGTGTGTGTGTGTTTACTGAACATTACTGTGAGCAAGACTCTACTTTTGTGCTTATGATATATTATATTGCTTAACTCCAACAACAATCCTGTAAGGACAATATTATCTCCATTTTACAGATCAGAAAACCACCAAAGTGTGGAAGTGGTAAATAATTTCACCAGGATCACTCCTGCCTGTAAATGGCAAAACTGGGTCTCAGGTGGTCTGAATCCAAAGCCCAGACTCTTGATCACTACAAAGCCCTGGCTCGCAGGAAGTAAGTGACATAGATGTAATAGACACTTCTGAAATGTGCCTTAGGTTTGGAGGAAGAAAAGAACCAAAAGGATCATCAACACTGTGCCGAGTCAATATGATACATTCCGAGCTAGGGTATGAGGATGTACTCCCGCAGAATGGAACCAAATTGAAGTGAGGAAGAAAAACTCCCAACCCGAAGGAGTTCCCAGATGCTCAGCTATATGGCCAGCTCTACCCTGAGAGCTGGTGGAATGATCACTGTTGCTTCTCCAAGCTCAAAGGGGCTCTGGTCTCTCTGACAGGCACAATACAAACCCCTTCTCATTCATCTGACATTCTTTAATACATAACTAGAAAGCTGACAGAACAAAATCTTAAAAGGGGAAAGGAACAGATGAAATTCTAGAATGCATATTTTCGATAGTAAGGAGGGTGAACTCTGGCCACAGATCTGCTTGGCTGGCCCTTCTCCCTGGGCACCTGAACTCCTGCCCCTTCCCCCAATCTCATCTTTGTCTTGCTTGGATTGTGGAGCAAGCTCCTTTATCTCCTGTCACAAATGGCTTCTGTGGAAGCAGAAGCTGGAGTGTGGGTAACCAGATGGTTATTAGGGAATGTTGAAAATAAGACAACAGGTCCAAAACAAAGTTGCTTGTGCTAAGCCCATGTCACCAAACTGAGACTTAATTTAATTACCGTTTTGGCTCCCCCAGAAATGGAATCTTAAACCAGCCAATCAGGAATTGCCTGAAGTAATCTGCCAGACAAACCCCTGCCATCCGCTATTGAATGTAACCTCTCAGTAACCAATCTGTTTTTTTGCCCAGTAAAACTTCCTTGTTCCTGCTCCCTTCTGCCTATGAAAGTCTCCCATTTCGTGCAGTTTCTCAGAGCTCCTTTTTTTTTTTAATTAATAATTTATTTATTTTGTAATTTACATCCAAGTTAGTTAGCATATAGTGCAACAGTGATTTCAGTAGATTCCTTAATGCCCCTTACCCATTTAGCCCATCCCCCCTCCCACAACCCCTCCAGCAACCCTCTGTTTGTTCTCTATATTTAAGAGTCTCTTATTTGTGCCCCTCCCTGTTCTTATATTATTTTTGTTTCCCTTATGTTCAGCTGTTTTGTATCTTAAAGTCCTCATATGAGTGAAGTCATATGATATTTGTCTTTCTTCAACTAATTTCACTTAGCATAGTACCCTCCAGTTCCATCCACATAGTTGCAAATGGCAAGATTTCATTCTTTTTGACTGCTGAGTAATACTCCATTGCATATATACATACCACACCTTCTTTATCCAGTCATCCATTGATGGACATTTGGGCTCTTTCCATACTTTGGCTATTGTTGATAGTGCTTTTCTATAAACATTGGGGTGCATGTGTCCCTTCAAAACAGCCTACCTATATCCCTTGGATAAATGCCCAGTAGTGCAATTGCTGGGTCATAGGGTAGTTCTATTTTCAATTTTTTGAGGAACCTCCATCCTGTTTTCCAGAGTGGCTGCACCAGCTTGCATTCCCATCAGCAGTGCAAAAGAGATTGTCTTTCTCTGCATCCTCGCCAATATCTGTTGTTGCCTGAGTTATTAATGTTAGCCATTCTGACAGGTGTGAGGTGGTATCTCATTGTGGTTTTGATTTGTATTTCCCTGATGATGAGTGATGTTGAGCATTTTTTCATGTGTCAGTAGGCCATCTGGATGTCTTCTTTGGAGAAGTGTCTAGTCTTGTCGTTTGCCCATTTCTTCACTGGATTATTTATTTTTTGGGTGTTGAGTTTGATAAGTTCTCTATCGATTTTGGATATTAACCATTTATCTGATATGTCGTTTGCAAATATCTTCTCCCATTCTGTCGGTTGCCTTTTAGTTTTGCTGATTGTTTCCTTCACTGTGAAGAAGCTTTTTACTTTGATGAGGTCCCAAAAGATCATTTTTGCTTTAGTTTCCCTTGCTTCCAGAGACATGCTGAGTAAGAAGTTGCTGTGGCCGAGGTCAAAGAGGTTTTTTCCCGCTTTCTCCTCAAGGATTTTGATGGCTTCCTGTCTTACATTTAGGTCTTTCATCCATTTTGAGTTTCTTTTTGTCTATGGTGTAAGAAAGTGGTCCAGGTTCATTTTTTAATTAAGAAATTTTTTTTAATGTTTATTTGTTTTTGAGAGAGAGACAGAGCATGAGCAGGGGAGGGGCAGGTAGAGAGGGAGACACAGGATCCCAAGCGGGCTCCAGGTTCTGAGCTGTCAGCACAGAGCCCAACGCAGGGCTCAAACCCAGGAACAGTGAGATCATGACCTGAGCCAAAGTCAGACGCTTAACCAACTGAGCCACCCAGGTGCCCCCAGGTTCATTTTTATGCATGCCACTGTCCAGTTTTCCCAGCACCATTTGCTGGAAAGACTGTCTTTATTCCATTGGATACTCTTTCCTGCTTTGTCAAAGATTAGTTGGCCATACATTTGTGGGTCCATTTCTGGGTTTTCTATTCTGTTCCATTGATCTGAGTGTCTGTTTTTGTGCCATCAGAGCTCCTTTCTATATGCTAGATTGGATGCTGCCTGATTCATGAGTCATTGAATGAAGCCAATAAGATCTTAAATATTTAGTCTGCTGAATTTTGTTTTTCCACAGGATCCACACCTGTAAAGATGGGGTGGGGTGGGAGGAGGGAGCAGGGTCAGGCAGAAGAAGAAACTAAAGTACTAAACAGACCTGCCCAAGTCTTGGTCAACCTGGAATTACTCTGAAATATTGCCTGTGTCCTGTGTCCAGCTGGAATGGCTCACTCAATCACTGCTAAGGGCTGCTTAGGCAGATCCTGAAAGAGCTGACGGCTACATCTGTCTGCTGACTACATTCTCTGCATTCCCCTTCCTTGAAGGGGGACCTGAGCGTATGTCTCCATGACTACCAACATGCGTAACGTTATTCACTCACGTATTGATCATTCAGTGTGCTATGTGTTAGTTGCTGTGCTGACTGCTGGAGGGCAGGAGAGGATAAGGGACAGAGCAGAAGTGAATCCTATCCTCAGGTTTAGTCTAGAAGAGGAATCAGATACTTATGGAGCAGGGTGGTATATCCAGAGAGCAGCAAGAGTGTCTAGACAAGAGTCACTGCTCTAGCTGGGGGTGACCTCTGCCAGGGGTCCTTCTCAGTCGAGCTTTTCAAAAGGAATCTATATCTGGGGCACCTGGTGGTTCAGTCAGTTGAGTGTCCAACTCTTGACTTTGGCTCAGGTCATGATCTCACAGTTTCCTGAGTTCCAGCCCTGTGTCGGGCTCTGCACTGACAGCACAGAGCCTGCTTCGGATTCTCTCTCTGCCCCTTCCCTGCTTGTGTGCGCTCTCTCAAAATAAATAAACTTAAAAAAAAAAAAAAAAGGATTCCACATCCTATTTGTCCAGTCCTATTCTCTCACCACACCGATGTCATCTGTGTCCTCCCCTCCCTTCCACTGAAACTGCTCTTTGTGAGAATACCTTCCCGTCCAACTCTCTCCCCAGTGAGAGTCTGTGTAGTCTTGGTATCTGAATGTTGCGGTTGTTGTACCGGATTCTATTAGCCCCTTGACTCAGAAGGCACTAAGAGGAGGTAGATAGAGCAAGCGGTTTCTCTCTCTTGAACTAAATGTAAAGAGCCAGAGGTCTAAGAGGGCAGACGGAGAGGGATTTTGCAGCAGGGAAAGAGGAAGTCATCTTTGAGTCCTGGAGAACAAGCTGCATTTGGGAAGTGAGATTTTGAAATAATACTACACTGCTTGTTCTCCAGAGCCCAAAGACGCCACTTACCTACCTTCCCACTCCCCTGCTCCAAATGCTCTCTCCATTCTGCCCTCTTAGACCTCTGGCTCTTTACATCTAGTTCCAACTAGTGGGCTGTAGCTTATCTCAGTAATCCTTGTACACTAAATCTTTCATAGACGTTGCAGCTGGCTATCATCTTTCACAGAATGGATTTAATGTGGGATCCAAGGGGATCTCAGTGGTGCAAGGAGTAACCACAACAGAGCCTATGATGGCCTGTGTCACATCTCCTTAGCTTACCTGATTTCAGCCGTTACTGCGGCTGACAGTTCTTTGTGATGGCAAACTCATCTTGTGCTGACAGCATCCCACCTCAAGCAGGAGTCTGCTGGCCTCATCACTTAATGTTTCAGTTTCTGATATTCGATCTCCACCAGAACCCAATGGCAAGTTAAGATTTGCTTTTCAAATGGAAGACAGCCAGCAGAAAGGGTATAGTTTTACTTCAGTCCTCTAAGGGTCTGCACTGTGATTATCTTCTTGGGGTTTTGGCAGAGGCTCGCTCTCTCTTGTTACAGACACTTCCCATACCATTGGGTCTGCTAGGTCTCACGACCAACCTAGGCCTGCTGCAGAGCCTTTTCTGGCCCTGGGCCCCACACAAAACTGGAAATCTTGTAGATTATCTGGTAAATGGGTTGGAGCAACATGCTCCAAAGTAGTATATATGTTGCCTCCAAAATCCAAACAGGCTTATTACCAAGATTTATGCCTCTTTAGTCATGGTGGTCAATTTGAGATGAAGCAACCTGTGTCTCATCTTAACAGCTATATTTCAACATGTCCCAGGCACCTCGACCCCTAGAAACTTCATCCACGTGTCAGGTCCCTGAGTTTTCACAGAGTTTTTCTCATATCTTCTGGAATGCCCATGTCCTACCAAAATGTCTAGCATGTTTACTACTTCCTGCTCAGCAGGTCCAATGAGCATAGTGTCATCAATGTAATGGACCAGCATGATGACCTGTGGGTTATCAAGATGATCGAGGCCTCCTCTGGCTATATTATTCCAGAAAGCCAGAGGTTGACATAACCACGAGAAAAAAATAGTGAAATAATACAGCTGTCATGCCACATCACGGCAGATTGCTTTTGGATTGAAAACAAAACATTTTCCAGATGCCAGGAGCTATATCGATTTGCTCCAATAAAGACATCACATCCAGGTTGCAGCTGTAATTGAATTCACTAGCTGAATATGTGTATAATAATCCATAGTCACTCTCCAGAATCCATCAAGCTTTTGCATCTGCCAAAAGGACAAATTAAATGGGATTGTGGTAGGAATAACTAGTCTGTATCTTTCAAGCTCTGTTGGTGGTGCTAATCCTTGCAATTTCCTCAGGAATGCATCACTATAATGATGCCAGGGAGGAAGGTGGTTTTGTCTCTTCATTAGCTAGAATGCCTAAGTCTGGGCAACTACAAGGTGGTTGAAGTAGGATTGTCCCTGATCACCATTATTCCCAATGACCCATTCCCAATGACTCATGTTTTCTGTTCCGTAATCTTAGGGCCTAACAAATTCCTGTTCGTGTGTGTGTGTGTGTGTGTGTGTGTGTGTGTGTGTGTGCATGCGCGCGCGTGCTTCTACCAGGTAACTAAAGGCTATGATTGTGGTTTGGTCACTCTGAGCTCCTCATGCCATTGGACCAGCAGACAAAAAAGTTACTACACTGGCAGGGGTCGTCAACCCTGAATCACATTAATAGCAAGGGTTGCCATTTCATAATGGATAAAGAAAGAGTCTGTCTGCAATTCAGGGAATTCACTGGGGCAAGTGTTTCTGCTTCTCTGCCCAGGAATAACTCTGAACGGATCATTGCCACCATTGTTTGACAAGAGGAAGGCAAGGGTGTTGAGTTCTGGATCACCCCACCAGGCAAGTAACCCAGATCAGCCAAAGTTCTGGTTGAGAGTGAGGGAAACCTACAATGGTTGTTAGAGCAGGAAGATGATGAATGTCAATTATGGCCCTGGGATCAGCTGTAATAAAGGCATATAACTTGGTCTTATAGTCCCTTCTAAAGAAATGCAACTGGTCATCAGCTTGAAGAACTGGCTTTAAGCTTCTCTCCTGGGGAAAAAGTGAGAGCATCATTTTTCCTCACACAAGATCCAGATCTAAACGGGTAAGAACAGATCTAAGTGGCACAAGAGATGGATGTACAAGATCCAGTTTATTTCACCCCAGATGTGCTCAGCCTGACTTGCCCACTCCTCTCCCCAGGACCTAAACCACTTGCCATATTTTCTGGCTAGACTGCCCTGGGATATGTTTTCTTTCATTCCAGTGGTGATAGCCCTGACCACCGTATCTCCCAGCTCTGGTTGCCTCAGGTACCCCCTTAGGCTTCAGGACCAAGTGTCAGCACAACTTCTATCACACCCACTGCCGTGGGAGCCATAGCAGCTCCCACACCAGGTCTGACCTGACTGGACCTTTGAGTGCTCTGGCTTCCCCCACTGACTTCCCAGAGGGGTCAAATACACAACCTGCAGATCCTAAGGACTTACTGTCCCGTGGGGAAGATTTTGGCCAATGAGAAACAGAACATGACAAGGCACCCACAGACAAATGGCTTCCTTTTCCTCCCCTGATAGAATGTTTTTAGATGCGGCAGTTCCATATGGCTTCTCTGGAAGGGTCCTGTAAGCCATCCCATTTAGCATTCTTGTAAAGATGGTGCCAGCTCAGTAAAGCACCACCTTGTAGGTAGGTGTTCTCTTGACTTCTCTACCTGATTATTCCTTTCCCCCCACTCTTGCATCTTTCCCAAAAAAGCATCAGCACATATGTTTTGCCTCAGGTCAGCTCTGTGTTCTAGAAAATCTGGGTTAGGAAAGAGGTGTGGTCAAAGAATGAAATATCTAAAATTGAAATTATGGTAAGACTGAAGTTCTTATAATGACAAGGTCTAGAATACTATCATGGAAGGGAATGGCTTAGATAGAATGGATGACAATTTCATGGAGAAGAGAATATTGAGGAATTTAAGAATCTGGGGCACTGGAATAATCATCAGTGTGGATATGGAAATTCCCAAGAATGATGTTGGAGTGTTGGAGAGAGTGATCCAAGGGCTAAAATCATCTACACATGGGGAGGAGGTCAGAGATGCCCACATACAGAGGGGTTGTGGATAGTATAGACTCTTCATATTATGGAAGAGAAGGCATTTGTGATTAGCAATGAGGAACAAGGAGAACATGTAAATCACCTCCAGGCCTAGAGATACAGAGGCTATAGGAGAGCAAGCAACTGCCTCTTGAGAGGACTTCAAGGAAAGCAGTATCTTCGGACCAAAATTATGTTGCAGAGCAAGAAGATGAAGAGAACGTACATAAAGAGGGTAAGGATGCAGAATATTCTGCTGATGAATGACCTTGAGCTCTCAGGGCACAGTGGAGAGGTTTTAGGAGATGAGGAGTTAGGGCAGATGGGATCAGAAAAGGTGATGTCCAAGCCAAACAGGAATAGGACCTGGAAATGAGGACGAGTGGGAGGCCGTACCCACAGGGTAAAGGGCCTATTGAGATCCATCCTGATGAGCCCAAGGCAGAGAGTGGTGGAGCGGCTGGGAAGAAGGAAAGAGGAAGGAGAGCCGGCGCTAGTCCAGAGTTTGCTCTTCTGGCCCTGCGGACGGAAACGTTCAGCCCTTGGGTTGGGTCCTGCTCTGAAAGCACTAGCTTTCTGGGGACTTCTGTGGGCGGGGAGGCCTCTAGAAGCACAGAAGTGTCCTCCCACCCTAGCTAAGTGGGCACACCCGCCCCCTGCTGGTCACAGTGGTATAAGCACTGGATGGGAGGTCTTGTAGGTGCTGACTGTAGGTGGACCAGTCCGTTTTCTCATTGACCTTTGGTTCTGCATTCTGGCAAGGGACTGTTTTCCTTTGCTGGTGTTCGGTGTAGGCCTGCTTATTTCTAAGACACTGTCATATCCTTTTCATTCCTTCACCTAGTTTGCATAATTCTTTAATCTTTATCTCCTTATGAAAAGGAGTCTATTTTTAATGTCTTGACATTTCTCTCATAACCTACCATTCTCTTTTCCTGTAACTCTGATTCCTTCTCTTACCTTAACTGACTTTGTACATTGTGAGTTTGCTCGGCCTGACACGGTTAGCCCAGACTGTTTCTCACTTTCCAAGCAATGTACAAATTTCCTTCCTCCTTTTGACCAACTCTTCAGAAGGACTCGGTGACCCATATGTAATAATCTGAATTTGCAGGGTGTCTGCGTGGCTCAGTCGGTTAAGCCTCCGACTTAGATCGGATCTCACGGTTCCTGAGTTCAAGTTTCTGACAGCTCAGAGCCTAGAGCCCGCTTCCAGTTCTGTGTCTCCCTCTCTCTCAAGTGTAAGCCCCTCCCCTGCTTACACTCTCTCTCTCAAAAATAAACATTAAAAAAAAATCTGAATTTGCTGCCTGTGCATTATATTTCTATCAATTAACCTTGATACATCCTTTCTTCTAATACAGATTTTCCTCTCTGCTCAACAGTGCTCACCCAGTATTTCCCTTCACCTTTTACTTATATTTTTCCATCTTCCACAGCACTTCCCTCATCTTCTACAAAATTACCCTCACTCTCTACAAGTATGTCCCCACCTTACATAAGCACCATGGATAGCTATTTTCCATGTTTCTCCTGTGTCTTTCCAGCATTTCTTTCCTCCTCAAACCTACTCATATAGCTTACATTCTGGAGTTTGACCAAAATACCAGTGCATGACTCATATACTTCTGGATGATTGATACAAATTTTTAAATCAATAATATTGCAAACTAGTGTGCACAGTACCACCACCTTTAGTTCCTTTTGTGAAATCTTCCCCTATTTAGGATTTTTGTGAACTCACAGTTCTTTAACAGACATATGAGCTCTGATTCACTGGGGTCGCTGTTTCCCTCTCTGGGGTTCATTCAGATAGGTGACTCCTTGGCCACTCACAGCCCTGTTTTTGTTTCTGTTTTTTTTTTTTTTTTTAAGTTTCATTAGTTTTTTTTTGTTGTTTTTTTTTTTTAGTAATCTCTCCACCCAACATGATCAAGAGTTCTGTGCTCTTCCAACTGAGCCAGCCAGTCTCTCCTCACAGGTCTGTTTTTAAGCAGGTGTTTCAGACCTTGTCAGTTCTGCCCAGGTATCTCTGAGTGCATCCTTGTTGTCTTCAGTAGATGACAGGATGCTACAGGCTCAGTGTGAAATGGTTCCTGCTTCGAGAGATGGAACCAGTGCATTTCTTCCCTAGAGTCTTAGCCTTTCTTCCAGGGGAAAAGTATTAGAGTCAAAATCTAGCTAGTGCCCCTCATCAGCCAGAGGAAGGCAGGTCAACACTAGAGTATTCTCAGGTCACTTTGATGCCATAGAAAGCGTGTTCTTTTCCTTCTGGCTTTTTTACCTCCCTATTGTGTAAGGAGTTATGAGTATGTTATATCATGTTTCCAAGTTACCTTTACCAAAGTTCTTGCTAATTTTCTCTAATGTGAGCTATTATTAGTCAATTTCTCCTCCATTTTTTCAGCTAATTTTCCCTTTTTCCCACCAATACCAACAGACAAAATTGTCAGAGCAAACCATTCGGTTTAGTTATGGCTTTGTCTCACCATTTTCCAAGTCTCCACTTTGATTTTCTCTCTTAACCCTCAGCTAAGCATCCCTGGGCTCCAAAGTGTGCATGTCCTGATGACCTGACTCATAAGCATCATTGCAAATGCATCATCCAAAAGGAAAAAGAAATCCCAACCTTCTTAGGATAACTTTCAGCTCAAAGAGAGGAGCAAACGCTTCACAAAGGTAGAATAGAGACAAAGACTCAAGGTTTCCCTTCAACTTCTCTAGTTTTCTCCTGAGTCTCACAATTTAAACCTATTTACTTCCCCTGAATAGTTTCCCTTCTCTTTGGTGCTGTCTCAGAGAGAGAGAGTGCATGCACAAGTGGGAGAGGGGCAGAGGGAGAGAGAATCTCAAGCAGGCTCCATGCTGTCAGCACAGAACCTAACGTGGAGCTCGATCCCACCGGCCATCAGATCACGACCTGAGCTGATATTGAGTCGGACGCTCAACTGACTGAGCTCCCCAGGCACCCCTATGACATTTGTAATTTCACATGCTAACTTACACCTTTATTTCTTGTTTCATCACCTACAGACTATGTCTCTTGATCCCAACATTTATAGAAATCAGTGCCCCTGTTCTTCATTTACCTTTGCTTCCATCTTCCATCTGTTTCTATCATCTGTATTTTCATTTTTATATTTTCAAGGTTAAAAGCATTTATATATCCTTTTCTGTTGCCATAATACATTCTGTTCAATCAGAAAGCTGAAAATCAATAAGCAAATGTATAAAGTCTATATCAGGTAAGAATATTTCTGTTTTATACAAGAGGAAACTTGACCCAGACTTCCATAGATAGTGAGTTTATGGACTTCATAAAAGTCCCAGAACAGGGTTGACCATTGGTGTGGCTTAAAGCAGGAGCTTATAAAATATCATCAGGACATAAGTCCTCTCCATCTTTTGGTTCTGCTCCCCACTGTGTGTCAGTCTCAACCACAGAGAGGCTCTCTCTGCCCTCTTATTGTCGTATGGCAGCCAGTAACTTCTAAGACTACATCATTCCAGGTTTAAGACCAGCGGGAAAGAGTGAAAATCTTTGCCTCAACATTTCCAGCTAATGTCCTAAATTCCTTGTGATCGGACATCTTATGGCACGTACTGCCCCTTAGCCAATGTTGTCACTAGAGAACAGTATGTATTGTTTGACTTAAGCCTGGTGTGTATGTTCCTTCCTTAGACTTGAGGGCAGAGCCCTACCCAGACTAAATGGCTGAATGAAGAGGAACCTTGAGCTACTTAGGAAACAAGTATCATGTAATTCTTTCTTTGTAGTTTTCCTTTCTCTCCTCTAGGCACCAACTTTCCTCAGCTCCAAAGCCTATCCCCCCTTGTGAATAGCAATTCTTGTCAACAGATGCCTGCGAGGGAGTTTCAGGCCTCACACCCCCAAATTCTGAGTAGGTTCTGCTGGAACAGCCAGCTCCTGAAAATCTCTTAGAAAGGACACTGAGTAGAGAATTATAGAATAGATTCATCAGGGAAGGATTCTGAAGCAATTTTTTTTAGAGATGGAAGAAAATAGTTTTCTAGAAATAAACATGACTTTTCTCCTGAAGTGTCTCCAAATCCTCAAGGATAGCAAATCCCTGGAATCCGTACTTTCTGCAGCCCCCTCCTCCTGTAATCCCCCATCCTCCTGCTCCAGCCTGTCCTAGCTGCAGAGTTCTTGTCCTTTCATTTTCCTCCTGGCTTGAATTCCAAGTCTTTAGCTTTGTTGATTTACGCACTGGTCTTATTTGAGTACATCCTCAGGAATTTCCTCATCGGGACTATGTTGGAGATAAAAGTCCTTGTTACTTGTTTGCCTGAAAATGTTTTTAGTCTGCCCTTGCACTTCACAGGATATAAAAGTAAAAGACTGATAACACTTCCTATCAGAACTCGAAAGGTTTTATTCTTCTGTGGTCTCCCAGTACCTACGACTACAGATGAGCAATCCCATGTGAGTCTGGTTTTCAGGTCTAATTTGGAAGTCCCCTCTCTCCCTTCCTTCTTTGAAATCTTTTAGAATCTTCTCTTTATTCATGGAGTTTTGAAATTTCACACAGATTTATCATTCACGTGTTTGGAACTTGGTGGATTCTTTTCGTCTGGAAACTAGTGTCCTTCAGCTCTGGCCAAGTCTCTTACCACTCTTATAATCACCACCCTCTGTTTGACCCATTTGGAATTTCTATTACTCGAGTGTTGCAAATCCTCTCATATCTTCCATCTTTATCTTACTATTCTTTTATTGAATTATTTGACCAATTATATATTTAATTCCAGAGCTCATTCTTGCTTCCTGGTGGTTCTTTTTTTTTTTTTTAACTTATTTTTGAAGGAGAGGGAGAGCGTGAGCAGGGCAGGGACAGACAGGTGTCAGCACAGAGCCTGATGCGGGGCTCAAACCCACAAACCGTGAGATCATGACCTGAGCCAAAGTCGGACGCTTAACCGATTGAGCCACTCAGGTGCCCCCTGGTGATTCTTTTCATAACTGCGGCTTCTTGTTTTAGCACTTTTCATCTTACAGGCTTTCAAATATCTGGTAATACTTACTTGCTTTTAGGAATGAGCCACAAAGACCTGATTGGGACTCTGTGAATATGTGCTGGGCTTGTTTATTGGAGAGCTTGACTCCAGGCTGATCCAGAAATCAGCTGCCCAGAGGGCAGATATTGGAAATACATTCTAAACAGTCGCTTGAGAGGCAGATGCCTGCTAGCTGGGGTTTTGGTGTGGGGATGGGGTGGGAGAGCATGTAAGCAGGGTCCAATGTTCTACTTATAGAACTGCCATCTATTTCCCAGTTTTCAAGCCCAAGTCATCTTTCTTCCAATGGCCATTCCTGGTGTTTCCAAGCCTTATGGTTCTCTTGGGTTCTGACTCTACCCAACTCTGTCTCTCAGTCCTCTAGCACATTCCAGGGTGCAACTTCCTGCACCCTGCATCATCAGAACTACTTCTCCATCCACTTCCTTTCTCTCAGAAATGTGTTGATATTCCTGTTACACTGATATCCCCCTCGTTTTCTCGTTTGTATCTTTTTTTTTTCCTGTCATGTAATGGGTTTTTAGGTGGGAAAAGACAAATTCATGTTTTCTATCTTGTATCAGAAGTTAATAGATTATTGTGTATGAGCACTAAAAGAAAAAAATATGAAAGGACTCCAACTTTCGGTACCATCTATCTTCTTAGAAGGAAACCCTGTGCATGCTCCCCTTCAAGATAGATGTGACTCACCACGAACATGCTGTAATGGCTACTCTGGGCCATGGCTCATCTCAGGTCTCCATCTTCCCTGTCGCAGGGAAAAGCATAGGAAATGGTTGAAATGAAAGGATCTTCCTGATGGGATGGATGCAACATAAATCACATGGGCCCGAGAATGTGACCGGGGCCTGATATTTTACAGGATCCTCTCTGTTCCATTTCATGCCACTCTTCCATCCCACCCCCGCCACTCCTGAACAGTCCAGCTGAATCTGCCTCTCACTGGGCTTTTTCCCCCAAAGCTTTCCCATCAGAAGAGGTGAATTTATCATTCATTGGCTTCTTTTTCTTAAGATTTAGTTATGATCTGATACTCATTTACCTCCATGATTTAATTTTGTATAGGGCCCCTAGTTTAATAAACTGTAATATACTTCTGACTGTATCATGTCAACCAATATAAAATGGCTTTTCTTTTTTTTTTTAATTTTTTAATGTTTATTTTTAAGAACGAGAGAGAGAGAGACAAAGCACGAGCAAGGGAGGGGCAGAGAGAGGGGGAGACATGGAATCTGAAGCAGCTCCAGGCTCTGAGCTGTTAGCACAGAGCCAGACACGGGGCTCAAACCTACGAACCGTGAGATCATGACCTGAGCTGAAGTCAGATGCTTAACCAACTGAGCCACCCAGATGCCCAATGTTTATTTCTTCTTGAGACAGAGACAGAGCACAAGCAGGGGAGGGGCAGAGAGAGAGGGAGACATAGAATCCAAAGCAGGCCTCAGGCTCCGAGCTGAGAGCACAGAGCCTGACACGGGGCTCGAATCCACAAACCACAAGATCATGACCTGAGCTGAAGTTGGAAGCTTAACTGACTGAGCCGCCCAGGTGCCCCAAAATGGCTTTTCATTTCGGATGCATTCTGAGCCAAGACATACTATTTATATTCTGGACATTGCCTCTATGTTAAGGAAGAAGAAAACTATCTGAAGAAAAGACTGCTGTATATAAGATGAAACTTGGCTTTATCTTTTAAAATGCAAACCCTCAAGTTCAGATGACCACAAACATAACCCTCTAAAATATCCTCACCCTAAGTCAAATGGATATGTGCCGCAGAGAGCTCCTCCTATTTACCACCAGCACCTGCCACACTGCGGGTGCGTGATAGATGTTTGCTGAGTCAATGAGTATTGGGCCAGAACTGTTTAAATATCTTTTGCTTGGGTCAGGATTCATTCTAGAGACTAGAATAGCACTCATTATGCAGGTGGCATTAAGTACTGTAAGCCATGGGGAGACAGGTGTCTAAGAGGCAAACTGTAGTTGAATGTTTGGAGAAGGGGAAGGAGCAATCATTAGAGTTTAACTACTTCTCGGTTCTCTCTGAAGTGGATTCTGATTCTGAATTCATTTAAAAGGTACAGGATGTTTAGAGAACATTATTTTTAACAGTGGAAAGCCAGAAACAGAATGGATGTCTAACACTAAAAAAAGTTACTGGATAGAATAATAATGTAGTCTTTTTAAAAATAGACTCGATTTTTTAGAACAGTTTAAGATTTACAGAAGACTTGCGACAATAGTACAGGGAGTTCCCATATACCTTGCACCCAGTTTCCCATATTATTGATAGCTTACATCAGTATGGTGTATTTGTTACAATTAATGAATCGATATTGATACCTTATTATTAGCCAAAGTCCACACTTTAGATTTCCTTTGGTTTTTGCCTGATGAGCTTCCTCCGTTCCGAATCCCATCCAGAATACGTTACTTTTAGTTGTCATGTCTCCTCAGGCTTCCTTTGTGCAGGTGGTTATAACATTGTTTTTAAAAATGATAAATTTATTTAAAAATGTTAATGTATTTACATAAGGTAATAAAGACCAAAAAGAAACACAAGGAAATAAAAATACTTGCGTCAAGGCATCAAGGTTATGGTTGAAATGGACATATTTACATTGTTCTCTTTTTAAAATCACGTTCTAATTAATGGTTCAATTATAAATCCTGAACCCTTCACCTCTCCCCATCACATTTGTACAGTTTTTGACTCCTAGATAAACAGCCTACAGGCAGCGGCTCCAAAACAGCTGATGGGGGCTCACAAGCAGGCACCGGGAGACCCCCGTGAGGTTAGGCTGGACGTCCTGAACTGTGAACAGAATGACATTTCTTCTTAAGTCTTCATCTCGTCCTCCCGCCCACCATTTTAAGACTGAGATAAAGCAGGTATTTGAACCTCACGTTTAGACAGGGAACTTATCAACTTCTGAGCCTAGAAGTCTAATTCTTCAATAGGTTGAGAGGAGAGATTGGGAATAAACACCATGTGGTTATTTCTCTATTTTTCTTTTTTCTCTCCCCCAAGCACCTACCTTTTTCCCTTTCTTCAGCAACAAAGCACTACCCCCCACCCCCACCATGTAGAACTAATTCATGCAACTCCTATGTCCAGGCTCTGCTTACAGATACTCTGCCATCCGGATTCAGAGCAGAGAGGAGAACAGAGCAGACTTTTGGGAACTTAAAGCGTTTTAAAGCCATTTTGTAGAAGTGGAAGGTGTTGGTGGAAGAGAGTGGTCAGACACTCATGAATTTCTTTCCTCTCCTTCCTGGAAACACATCTGGGGTCCACTTCCCAGCCTCCCGTGTGGGTGGGGGTGGTCATATGACTGAGTTCAAGCCGGTGGAACGTGGGCAGAAGTGATACGTGCCACTTCTCACGTGAGGAATGTTGGTGAAACAGAATCACGTTCCCCCAGCCTGCCCCTGAGTTGCTCAGCATACATACACCTGTCTTCTCACACATGCAATCCCAAATGGCCCATGAACATAACCCACATACCACCTCCAACTCAGTAGTCACATGTAACTTCTGTTACACCCCTGAATCCAACTCTGAGTCTGGGATCTCCGGGTACAACCCGTATCAGGTCTGGATATCGTTTCTCACAATCCAACATCCAACAGGATGAAGTAATGAAGGCCCCCCACTTCTACCCAGCAGTTCTGAAATTTTTTAAGTCTGTCACTAGCAATGCTTCATTTCTGTTTACTCATTTCTGTATTATCAGGCCTCTTGGGGGACAGAAAGCTACAGTGTTTGGCAAAGTGAGATAATCCTGAAGCCAAAAGAGAATTAAGTTGGTCTCTGTGGGATGCGGCATCTGCAGCGTTTAGATCTGGAATCTGTGGGGCAGTGACAGTCGGCCGCACGGTTGGAGGACCGGAGCGAGAAGCACTTAGGAGAGGAATGAACCGAGACGTCTTGTAGAGCTTACTCTGTCGGCTTTCAAATCGCCCCGAGTTCTGCCTACACTTCCCCCTTGGGTTCTGTGAAATACATTTGTGTTTTTATCATAATTAACCCTCCCTTTCTGCCTCCTGATTCTTTTTTGGCTTAATTAATTTGAATTGGTTTTCAGGACTTATTAAAGAATCCCAACATGATGAAGCAACGTTTAGAAACACAAAAGGAAGGAGGCACCTGCTAATGATCGGCGGGTTTTATCTGCTTCGACTCGAAAGAGTGGATTCCAAACTCAGACATAGTAAACTCTTTAATGAGTCCCAGTTTTCTTTCTGTGAGGGTGTGATAATCACCTTTTAGAAATTCCCTTGTGGAGATTTATAGGGGTGTAATATCTCTAACTGATTGCCATTTCATTAAGTTTAGAGATCCCTGCTAGAAAGGAAACCTTTGTTAACCCCTGACTCAGAGTTTTAGGGTAAAAATCCTCACCATTATTCATTCATAACATCCTCATTCTTGCTTCAAAGGGCCCTGCTTCTGGAATACTTAGTAACAGATATAGAATGTATTGACAGGGTGGAGTCTGGACACTAAGAAACAAAGTAGTGGGACACCTGGGTGGCTCAGTCGGTTAAGCATCGGACTTCGGCTCAGGTCATGATTTCTCGGTTCATGGGTTCGAGCCCCGCGTTGGGCTCTGCACTGACAGCTCAGAGCCTGGAGCCTGCTTCGGATTCTGTGTCTCCCTCTCTCTGCCCCTCCACCACTCACACTCTCTCTCCCTCTCAAAAATAAATAAACATTAAAAAAAATTTTTTAAGAAACAAATTAGGAAGCAATTGCAATAGTGAAAGGGAAAAATTTCCCCCCAAATCATGGCAAAGTAAAAGAGGAGGAAATGGGCTTGGGAGATGTGCAGATGGGATTTAACAACTGAGTAGGTGTGAGATATGAAGAAGAGGTCTGAGTCAATGAGAACCCAAGGCTCCATCTGCAGCATTTCCGTTGTGTTAATATATAATTAAAATTGAGTTACATTACTTTTAACCCTTAATATTGGCAAAAATGACAAAGCTAATTAATGATAAATATTGTTGGGGATAATGGAATATAGGGACACTCACACACTGCCAGTGGCAGAACAGACTGGTACAGCCATTCTGGACCCCAATCTGGCAATACTAAGTAAAATTAAGATTACATGTGCCTTATCACCCAATGATTTCCTTCCTGAGCCTATATCCAAGGGATATTCTCATACATGTTGAATGGGGAGATGTACAAGGGTGCTCATTGCAAATGTTTTCTTTGAGAGTAAGTTTGAGGCAACCTACTTACCTATAACTGGTGGATTGAAAAGTAAAATGTAGGGGATGCACCCAACGGAGCACTCAGTATCAATCAGAAGCAACAAACTAGATGTACATGAGCACCGGAGCTAGATCTTAGAACCATAGTATTTAATAAAAAAGGAATAGTAAGCAGGGGCACCTGGCTGGCTCAGTCAATACAGCTTATGACTCTTGTAAGACAGGAAGCCATCAAAATCCTCAAGGAGAAAGCAGGCAAAAACCTCTTTGACTTTGGCCACAGCAACTTCTTACTCAACAAGTCTCCGGAGGCAAGGGAAACAAAAGCAAAAATGATCTATTGGGACCTCATCAAAATAAAAAGCTTCTTCACAGCGAAGGAAACAATCAGCAAAACTAAAAGGCAACCAACAGAATGGGAGAAGATATTTGCAAACGACATATCAGATAAAGGGTTAGTATCCAAAATCTATAGAGAACTTATCAAACTCAACACCCAAAAAACAAATAATCCAGTGAAGAAATAGGCAAAAGACATGAATAGACACTTCTCCAAAGAAGACATCCAGATGGCCAACCGACACATGAAAAAATGCTCAACATCACTCATCATCAGGGAAATACAAATCAAAATCACAATGAGATACCACCTCACACCTGTCAGAATGGCTAACATTAACAACGCAGGAAACAACAGATGTTGGCGAGGATGTGGAGAAAGATAATTGCTTTTGCACTGCTTGTGGGAACGCAAAGCTGGTGCAGCCACTCTCAAAAACAGTATGGAGGTTCCTCAAAAAATTGAAAACAGAACTACCCCACGACCCAGCAATTGCACTACTAGGCATTTATCCAAGGGATACAGGTAGGCTGTTTCTAAGGGACACATGCACCCCAATGTTTACAGCAGCACTATCAACAATAGTCAAAGTATGGAAAGAGCCCAAATGTCCATCAGTGGATGAATGGATAAAGAAGATGTGGTATATATATACACAATGGAGTATTACTCGGCAAGCAAAAAGAGTGAAATTTTGCCATTTGCAACTACGTGGATGGAACTAGAGGGTATTATGCTAAGCGAAATTAGTCAGTCAGGGAAAGACAAACATCGTATGACTTCACTCATATGAGGACTTTAAGACACAAAACAAATGATCATAAGGGAAGGGAAGCAAAAATAATATAAAAACATGGAGGGGGACAAAACAGAAGAGACTCTTAAATATGGAGAACAAACAGAGGGTTACTGGATGGGCTAAATGGGTGAGGGGCATTAAGGAATCTACTCCTGAAATCATTGTTGCATTATATGCTAACTAATTTGGACGTAAATTAAAAAAAATAAAATAAAATAAAATATAGCATAAGACTCTTGATCTTGGGGTCGTGAACTTGAGCCCCATGTTGGATGTAGAGATTACTTAAAAATAAATTTTTTTTTTTTTGTAAGTAGGCTTCACACCCAGCGTGAAGCACAACATGGGGCCTGAACTCACAACCCTGAGATCAAGACTCAGATACCAGGGCACCTGGGTGACTCAGTCGGTTAAGCACCCGACTCTTTTTTTTTTTTCAACATTTTTTATTTATTTTTGGGACAGAGAGAGACAGAGCATGAACGGGGGAGGGGCAGAGAGAGAGGGAGACACAGAATCGGAAACAGGCTCCAGGCTCCGAGCCATCGGCCCAGAGCCTGACGCGGGGCTCGAACTCACGGACCGCGAGATCGTGACCTGGCTGAAGTCGGACGCTTAACCGACTGCGCCACCCAGGCGCCCCTTAAGCACCCGACTCTTGATTTCAGTTCAGATCATGATCTCAGGGTCGTGAGATCGGGCCCCGCGTCAGGCTCCACACTTGGCATGGAGCTTGCTTTAAGATGCTCTCTCTCCTGCTAACCCTCCCTCTCACTCTCTCTCTCAAATAACTAAGTAAATAAAATCCTACAAAAAAGTTGGACACTTCATCAACAGAGCCATCCAGGCACCCCCTTAAAAATGAAACTTTAAAGGGGTGCCTGGGTGGCTCAGTCGGTTAAGCGGCTGACTTCGGCTCAGGTCATGATCTCGCGGTCCGTGAGTTCAAGCCCCGCATCGGGCTCTGTGCTGACAGCTCAGAGCCTGGAGCTTGTTTTGGATTCTGTGTCTCCCTCTCTCTGACCCTCCCCCATTCGTGCTCTGTCTCTCTCTGTCTCAAAAATAAACGTTAAAAAAAAAAAATTTTTTTAATAAAAAAATAAAATAAAATGAAACTTAAAAAAAAAATAGTAAGCTACATGTTTTTAAATTGGCCACATAGGGGCGCCTGGGTGGCGCAGTCGGTTAAGCGTCCGACTTCAGCCAGGTCACGATCTCGCGGTCCGTGAGTTCGAGCCCCGCGTCAGGCTCTGGGCTGACGGCTCGGAGCCTGGAGCCTGTTTCCGATTCTGTGTCTCCCTCTCTCTCTGCCCCTCCCCTGTTCATGCTCTGTCTCTCTCTGTCCCAAAAATAAATAAAAAACGTTGAAAAAAAAATTTTTTTTTAAATTGGCCACATATATAAATGAAA
This sequence comes from Neofelis nebulosa, assembly GCF_028018385.1. Lineage (NCBI taxonomy): Eukaryota > Metazoa > Chordata > Mammalia > Carnivora > Felidae > Neofelis > Neofelis nebulosa. The sequence goes on along the minus strand of NC_080791.1, from coordinate 59,333,347 downwards.
AATACACGTATCTAACATAATACATTTTATAAAAAACATACAAATAAAAGGATACACATCACATATATTAGAGTGTTGTTCATTTAAAGAGAAGAATGGTTGGGGGGGGTGCCTGCTGACTCAGTTGGGCGTCTAACTCTGATTTTGGCTCAGGTCATGATCTTACAGTTCATGAGTTCGAGCCCCACGTAGGGCTCTGTGCTGGCAGTGAGGAGCCTGCTTGGGATTCTCTCTGTCCTCTCTCTCTGCCCCTACCCTGCTCTTGTGCTCTCTCTCTCAAAAGAAATAAATAAACTTAAAAAAAAATTTTTTAATTAGAAGAATGGGACTGAGGAATGAGAATAAAAGACAATAAATCAGTAAATGAAAGAAGAGAGAGTCTTCAAGTGGACCAATGAGGACGGCGTACCATGAATTAAGGAGCATGATGGACTCAACCCTCTGACCTGAGGTGAGAATAGACTTCCATGAAGGAGGTAAATATCCCACAAACATCACTGAGACTTGAGGAACCCCTCAAGTGGTACTCTTCCTTGGAAGATATCCTTTGATTAAAATGTCAAGTGCAAAGATGCACTTGACCATGTGAATCTCCATGAAGCTCAGGTGATGAGTACAATAACAGTTACTAGGTCAAGATAGAGGAGAAAAGCAGAAAGCATGGTGGGAACAGGATCCGGATTTCTTGACTGAACGAAGGCAGTGGATAACATGTCCCTGAAATATACCAAAATGGGCATACTTGTGAGCAAAACTAATTTACACTGAAAAGCACTGGGGGTTAAGGAGAGACAGCAACAAGCAAGATATGGGTAACCAAGTGATAAAAAAAAAAATGGCCATAAAATTGATGTTGAAAGTGAAAGTATATTTTTCCTCAAGATTATAAAGGGTCAGAGTGCAAAAGGAATCAGGTACCTGGCAGTTCTAAATCAGAGAATTTGTGGAGTCGATGAATAAGAAGCTGGAGTTGAGGGAAACTAAATCCTCTTATGAAAATGAGAATTTAGGGGAAGGGGAGAGAAGAACTGAAGACTGGGGGGTGGGGTGGAGAGTGGTCATATTTGGGAGGGGAGGGGGTGGTATGGGAGTGAAGAACCAAATCTATACTTGGCAAGAAGTATTCCAAGTGAGGAATATTCCCTTAGAAACTCTAAAATTCAACGATATCATGTAATTATCCCCTGAATCCTGAAGCAGCTGTGCTGGTTACCTGACCCTCAGACGGTCCCTAGTCAAACTGGTTGGGACCCAGATGCTCAGTGAAGCGAATGAGTAATATTCTATTTTCCCCCCTTTCTTTCATCCCCAAATTCAAGTTCCCCCTCTTTTCTCCTTTAGTCAGATTTTTATTGGAAATAAAAGCTGTGCAGTCAAGATGTTAAAATAAATGCTCTTGGTGAGGGGTAATTTATAGAGGAAGGTCAGGGGTTCTCAGACTTCCCATGTCTAGGCTCTGATGGAACATTCTGATGATTAAGTTTTATTGAGTTCAGCATGATGGGTGTGGATCTGAAATAGCACTCGGAGACTCTAAGACGAGAAAATAATTGAGAACAGGAATCTATCTCACTCATCTTTGTAAGTCCCTGAGCCTAGTCGGGCATTTAGCACATACGCAGTACCAAGGTAGTGCCTGAAGTGTCAATGAGTATTGAGCCAGAAGTGCTTAACGACCTTGTGCCTAAGTCCGGATTCACCCTGCCTGGAGTGGACGTTGCCTGGATTAGGGCTAAAAAGGCAAGGGAGGCAAAGCTCTTTGTGAAGAGGGGCTGTCAAAAGTCAAAACCAGAAAGGCTTTTCGGAAGTTTTGGAAGGGGGACGATGGCCGATGATTATTAACTTCCTGATTTGTTACAGGTAAATGTAAACAAGATGCTTACAAAAAATTACTTAGGATAGCGAAAAATAAGAAATAAGTTTGAGTAGGCACTGGAACGTCTCAGAGAAACTAAAAAGCGAGCAAGGACATTAAAATAGTTTGTGATAGAGTAAAAAGATTTTAGGTGCCATTTCATTTATTTTTATAACGTTGCAAATTGTAATTTTAAACGTTCAAAAAAGAATTCGTTGAACTTTTCACATGGTGCCTAGTCAGTGGACAGATACTAACTTGAGAAAAGCACGTGGGGACCCACATTCAGGACTGCTCCTCATTTAGGTTTCCCCATGTGCTCTGAACGGTGGACAAAATATTCCCTCTCAATTTCTCACCTATCTTTTCTATACCATTTTGAAGATAAAGAAAATGGGTGTTTGGCATATTAAGTTTAGACAGCGATCTTGTTCCATTGCCTTTGAAGTCGGGTGAATTATTTTGTAGGCCTCCAGGGAGAAGTAGCTAGGGAGAGCTGGAGCATAAGCATCATTTTCAGTTTTCTGTTTTCCTCAGTTTCTTCTGCCAGTTGGTTCTGGACCACCTACTTCCTCCTTTCCTTTAGTCACAAAACACATCAATTAATACAAATAGATGCTTGGGGAGCTGCTGCCAAGTTCACACACTCAATATCTGATCAAACTCCGCTAGAAAGCTCTACTACGTGAAATTTCTGGATGGCTCTAGATGAAAGGAGTGATCGAAGTAGGCAGGCTGGTACTGTTGTCCAGTTTGCGCACTGCCTAAAGATACCTGGTTGACTATGTGAGCAAAAGCAGTCCCCACTTCCCTCCACCACGCTGTGTGCACTTACTTGTGGGAGCTGCTTTCAAAAGTGCCATTTTGTATGGCCCCCAGGAGCCATGTCTGCTCCAAAACTACTTGGAGCCATGTAGTTTTGTCTAACTTGTCCACATAGCTGGGGCACCTGGGTGGCTCAGTCAGTTAAGCGTCCAACTTCCGCTCAGGTCAGGATCTCATGGCTCATGAGTTCAAGCCCCGTGTCAGGCTCTGTGCTGATAGCTCAGAGCCTGGAGCCTGCTTCAGGTTCTGTGTCTCCCCCTCTTTCTGCCTGTCTCTCTCTCTCTAATAAACATTAAAAATTTAAAAAAAAAAAAAAACTTGTCCACGTAGGAGTTTTCTTCCATTCGTTCAAGTCATACACTCTTAGCAGATGTCTTGAGAGTGGGTTAGGGTTACTCAGAGAAATCTTGGGAGAGAAGGATTTCAAGACAATTCTGAAGGAAGAAAAGATGAATTTTTGGAGAAAAACCAGCAGGGCAGGAAGAGGTATTGCAGACACTCTCAGCATCCTGCCTATATCTCCCTCATACTGCCATCTCTGCATCTGATGCACTTCTGCACTTGTAGGCTGTTCCAGAACTGTGGAAAGCTGCCTTGTTCAACAAACTCCCCAAATTCTGGGGAATTAACACTCCCCAGATCAGCCATCAGCCAATGACTGATGAGACGTGGTGTAAAATACCCCAGAGCTCCTATTTCTCTAGTGAGATAATTGTGAGGTATGCTTTGAACCCTTTTCCAGAATGTTCTTGTGGAATTAAGCTGTAGTTGGCCTCTGTGGCAGCTGGTTCCTTTCCCTGTGTCACTTCCTTAACTCCCCAGCAGGTGGCTCCTGAACCTCCGAAATAAAAGACTTGCACTAGAATCTTCCTGTCCGCACCAGAGGGAACCCACACAGAGGTACTGTTTGCTTGGCTGGATGGAACAGGCACTGGTCTGGGATTGAGAGGAAAGTGGATACATGAGTGGGGTGGATGGGGGGAGGGGAGCATTTGTTTAAGGACTTAGAGACCAGACTGAGACTTTACACTTGATTTAAGAGACCATTCATGTGCTGGGTGAAATAGGAATATTTTTCTTACAATTTACTATGTTCACATTTGATGTATTAATTCCTAGGTTTCTACAAATCTTGCATTTTCCATTGAGTTCTGGCTATTAAAATCTTGCCTGAAGTCAAAAACTGCAGACTTCCTATCTATTAATTGTGTGTAACAAGAAACTCTGGAGAGAGAAGTCTTATTACCGTGTAAGACAGAGATGAGAGTCAGAGCAATGAAGCCATTCTCAAGAGCTTGTTAGAAGATGAAGGCTGAGAACAGTCACAAGACTATAGATGAGACTATCCATGTGAGGATTTTTATTTGTAGCCATCCTATTCAATATTTTATAGCCTTTTGAAAAAGTGACTTTGTAAGGTTATCTGAAGTCTCCTTAAAAACATTGAGATTTCAAAAATTTAGTATTATTTCCTGTGGTAGGAAACCTTGAATCCCAAAGGTTTGCATAATAATTGGTTGTCATGGGAAACCACATGATTGTAACTGGTGTCTGTAACTCCTTAAAGGTATATAAATAACCTAAATCCCTTTGTTCTGCAGAAGAGTCTCAAAATTCTACATCTGACTCTTCTCACTTAAGCCAGAAAAAAATTAATAAAGTCAGCGACTCTGGCAGACTCTGTCCTAAGACAACGCATTTGAGAAATTTAAATGAGATAGTTGGCAAATCTATCACATTCTCTCTGCCTTGCAAGCTTAGAAACCTAGATTAATCTTTCTTAGAGGTATTTACCCTTGTCTCACAAGTTCAGAAGCCTAGGATCATCTTTTATACGTAGACTCTTATTAACCATTCTCATAGAGAATGCCATATTTAAAAAACAGACTACTGGCTTGTTAATTTACTCTGGAACTCTTTCTGCAGAGGGGACTAGTTACTCACATTCTCTGGTCAGAGCACTTTTGCCCTGTAGGCAAGCTACTCAAGGAGTCAAATTATAATCAGAAGTTTGGTGTGTATTCGATCAAAATAAGGGCATTTGTTCATTTGAGGGGTTAATGGCTTCAGATTAAGTTGGAATGACACTCTCATCTTGCTCTCAGGACCAGAACATTTGATGGATTTTTTGGTCCACAGTCCTCTCTTCCATGGAGGATATTTGGAAGGACACTATAGGGTCTGTCTTTTTGGTTCTCTTTTTTCTATATTCATGCCTAACCGTTAATTCCCCTTCTGATGAACACTTTCTTTAGATATTTTAAATACATTTAAATACATTGACCATAAGGTATGGGTTCTTAACTATGGGTTTATCAATAACTGGATATTCTTGAATACCTGAAAAGTGAATGTGTATTTTGTGTCTACGAACATTTTCTCTAGAGGGGACTCACAGATTTTACCAGACTCTCAAAGTGATTTGTTATCAAAACAAGGTTAAGAACCAGAGATAGAAACAAAGTGAGGTCCTGCCAACCTGGGTACCCACTTAGAATGATTTTCTAGGTTTCTTTTTTTTTTTTTTTTTTAAGTTTATTCATTTTGAGAGTGAGACCATGGGCGTGCATGCGCACATGTGTGAGCAGAAGAAGAGCAGAGGGAGAGAGAGAATCCCAAGCAGGCTCCACACTCAGCACAGAGCCCAACTCGGGCTCCATCTCGCGACTTCGAGATCATGACCTGAGCCAAAATCAAGAGGCAGATGCTTAACGACTGAGCCACTCAGGTGCCCCTGATTTTCTATGTTCTACTCTGATTCATTATGTTCTGTTTTAAAGCATTAACTCTTCTGGGGCACTCTTGTTTCTATATTTAAGGGGAAGAGAGAGTTCCTCAATATAACCGTGAAAGATTGGAGAGTCAGAAAGAAATGGGAGGATTTCTACAAGAAGGGATCAACGTGAGCCAAAAGAGAAGTGTCCTGTCCAATAGCATTTTAGATGGGTTAAAAAAAAAAAAAAAAAAAAAGAAATCCCAATTTACCCTCTGTTATTTTGAAAGTTCTAAAATTGATTTCTCTTCTAGTGGTTAGCCTGTATGTAGGTCAGAATGAGTAGGGATGGTTGCTTTAAATCTGGAAAAGCTGGAAAGCATGTATAGAAGTGGATTCAAAGTTAAGTGCATGCAGACCAAAGAGGTGAAATGTGAGTATGAACAGGCATAAACTTGGGAATTACTAATGTGGATTTAGGCTATACTCTTTAACTTGAGTACCCACAAGTGGTTTTAACAGCATGTTGGCTGGTTTATTGAAGCCTGGACTCAGTGCTGGCCTAGAGTCAATGAGGTTAAGGTATCAAAGGTCCAAGAGCTCAGGGTAACGGGAATCTTGGGAGTGTACCTAGATGTGTAATCTCAGCCACCCTCATCTGTAACCCTGGCAAGGTCCACAGGCTGCTCCGTTACCACAGCATCAGCTACGCACAGGTGATGGAAGTACCCTGAAAAGTAAGGCCAAAGATGGTAGTGGGGGAGATACCACCTTAGAACTGGACTTTCTGATTTCAGTGGGACTAGAATTCTGGATTGCCAAAGGCCAGGTGGTAGCTGTTAACTTCAGGGTCAGGTTGGGTGAATTACCACAATAGGCTGCAGGGACAGAAAGGCTCTTAGAGTGTTTGCACTTTCAGAGATCTGTGGTGGCAGCTAAATGATCACGGGGTTCTTAGGAATGAACAGATGGGCAGTCTACGAAGGTGTAGCTTTAGCTATATATTTGGAAAACAGAAGCCTGACTCAAGTTGCCACAGTGGGACTATACTGCCTCATATCCAATTATCAAACCACGCCAGATCACAAGCCTAGAGCCCCTCAATTAAGGGGAAGGCTGGGTCCCTTCAAGGGACCTTCCAAGCCTCCCCTAGAAAGACTTACATCCAATTTTTTTTTTTAACGTTTATTTATTTTTGAGACAGAGAGAGACAGAGCATGAATGGCGGAGGGGCAGAGGGCGAGGGAGACACAGAATCGGAAGCAGGCTCCAGGCTCTGAGCCATCAGCCCAGAGCCCAACGCGGGGCTCGAACTCAGGGACCGCGAGATCGTGACCTGAGCTGAAGTCGGACGCTTAACCGACTGAGCCACCCAGGTGCCCCTACAATTTTTAAAATAACAATGCAGTGGGAGGGAGCCAGTAGATACTGTTTCTTAGTTGAGGCTATTCATTTGGGGTACAAAATACCACCCAGGTTAGAATCAGAGTGTATATATATATACGTATACATATGTATGTATACATATGTATGTATACATATGTATATATATATATATGTATATATATATATATGTATATGTATACGTATATATATATACATATATATATATACATATATATATGTATATATATATATGTATATATATATACGTATATATATATAAAGTAGACATACTTGGTCATTGGCTGAATCCCTCCACTGGTTGCCTGATCCCTTCTTTTATTGTCTCTTATTTAATCCGCTCTATGGCCTCTATGGCCTTACGACAAGAATGGTCTGGAGAGGAGATATGTAGATGGACTTCCTGGAATGGGTACAGAGTATGAAGACAATCATGTCTCACAAAAATGCCCAATAGGAGGCACATACTGTAGATAAGTCACTCAATAGGTGGACATAATAGGTGGACACTAATAGGTGGACAAGATGACTGGTCATATAGATGTCAGTTAGCTTTTTTCCCCATCCACCCCACTGACTGCCCAATGGTCAGGTACAACTGGCATGGTGATAGAGACAGAAGCTATGCATAAGCTTAATGGCATAAATTCCCCTCACCAAAGTTAATTTGGCCATCACCACTCATGAGTGCCAATAGCAGAAGCCAACAATGAGTCCCCAATATAGCACCATTCCCTGGGGAGACCAGCCAGCCAAACGATGTTAAATTTACTTCATAGAAGCTCTTCCTTAATTGAGGACAGAAAAGTGTCCTCCTGGGAATAGATATATTTCCAGATTTTCTTCCCATGCCTCAAATGCTTTCATCAGAATCATCAAAGACCTACAAAGAATATTTTATAAAATACCACCAAGAAATCCCCATATGACATAAATTCTGACCAAGAAACTAATTTTATAGTGAAAAGGATGTGGCAATTGGCTCATACCATGGAATTTATTGGTTTTGGATATACATTATTACCCAGACACAGCTGGCCTTAAAGAACAGTGGAATGAACTTACTGAAGGCTCAGTTACGGTGGCAGTAGGAATATGGCACCCTAACAAGCTGGGGAGCTATCCTCCAGGAGCAGCACATGTTTAAAACCATCAACCAATATTTGATGTTGTTTACTCCATAGCTAAGACACACATGGATAGGAACAGTCCCTCTTATGAGTACATCTACAATCCAGTTAAAGAATATTTGCTCCTTGTTCTCACAATCTTAGTGTTGGCAGGTTTAGAAGTTTTAATTCCTAAGTGAAAAGACACTTCCAACAAGGAATACAGTCATGGTCTCACACTGCTGAGACTGCTCAGTCGTCATTTTGGTCTCCTCATGACACTGAGCCAACAGGCAGATACGGGTTTTCTATTGGCTGGGATACCTATCCCTAATGTTAAGAAGTAGATTATTGCATATTTCAGGACATCATAGTCTAAGGAAGCGTCAAGGAGAAATTCTAATTTCAAGTTATCTCTGGTATACCAATCATTTTATTTTAAATTAACTTGACAATCAGGAACATGTGGTCTTGGGGCACCTGGATGGCTCAGTCAGTTGAGTGTCCAACTTCAGCTTAGGTCATGATCTCACAGTTTGTGGGTTCGAGCCCCATGTTGAGCTCTGTGCTGACAGCTTGGAGCCTGGGGCCTGCTTCGGATTCTGTGTCTCTTTCTCTCTCTCTCTCTCTGCCCCTCCCCAGCTCGCACTCTGTCTCTCAGTCTCTCAAAAATAAATAAACATTTAAAAAAAAAAAAAAAGGAACATGTGGTCTAACATGAAATGTACAGAGGTGGGAATTCCTTTTATTAATTAAATGATTTATTTTTTATAATGTCAATTACTATAATTTTATTTTTTAATATGAAATTTATTGTCAAATTGGTTTCCATACAACAACCAATGCTCATCCCAACAGGTGTCCTCCTCAATACCCATCTCCCACCCCCCATCAACCCTCAGTTTATTCTCAGTCTTTAAGAGTCTCTTATGGTTTGGCTCTCTCCCTCTCTAACTTTTTTTTTTCTTCCCCTCCCCCATGGTCTTCTGTTAAGTTTCTCAGGATCCACATAAGAGTGAAAACATATGGTATCTGTCTTTCTCTGTATGGCTTATTTCACTTAGCATAACCCTCTCCAGTTCCATCCACGTTGCTACAAAAGGCCACTGTCTCTTTCAGAAAGAGACAGAGTGCGAGTGGGGGAGGGGAAGAAAGAGAGGGAGACAGAATCTGAAGCAGGATCCAGGCTCTGAGCTATCACCACAGTGCCTGATGCAGGGCTCGAGCTCACAAACCACAAGATCATGACCTGAGCTGAAGTTGGATGCTTAACCGTCTGAGTCACCCAGGCACCCTGGGAATTCCTTTTTAAACTTCAGTCTAGAAAGGGGTGCCTGCCTGGCTCAGTCATTGGGAAGTGTGACTCTTGATCTTGGGGTTGTGAATTAGAGCCCTTTGTTGGGTGTAGATATTACTTAAAAATAAAATCTTTAAAAGAATAAAAAATAAACATCGGTCTGGGGAAAGCCTATGAAAGGTTAATCTGGCCTATGGATAAAAACAGAAAACTCAAACTTTTGCAAATCACATAGGAAAGATATCAAAAGTGGAAAAGCCCAGTTTATGATCACTGACTGAAAGGACAAAGTCTTCTGACACAAAAGCAGTTCAGAAAGAGAGAGCAGGGAGAATTCAAAGACCACAAAGAGGCTTACCATGAACACTCGGTTCTGGTCTGAGGGCCCCTCCACGTTCCTGGGCTCTGTGATGCTCCAGATTTGTCCAAGATGGGTCAGATCACAGTGGAAAATTTGACCACAGATTCAAAGATGGTAGTAAGATTGTGTTATTAAATAAAAGCTCCGTACGAGAAGAAATGGAAAACACCAGAATGTGAAGAGTTCCTTGACTTGCTTGCCTTGCTTAGGGATGTGGCTTCTATCTTCCAAAAAGAAAAAAAAAAAGGTAAAGGATTTTCTTTAGATGCACTAAATCATGAGGCCAATTGCATAAAGCAAATGATCACACCCTTGAGAAATTTTCCATGAAACTTGAGACTGAAAAGTGTCCAGGATGGAGATACAAATGCAAGTCTGGAGTTCCGGATCCTAGGATGGAGGCTGAGAATCATTAGCACAGAAAAGATGTGCCAGCATTCCTGTCTCATGAGCCTTTGTAGTCCTTGTTCAACTTGTAGGTAATATGAGCGTTAGATGTAACAGTTCACCTTTTAATCCCAACCTTGTGCCAAACAGTATGGATAATGTTTTCCAGTCCTGGGCCCACATCTTCCAGGCAGCTACTCTCCCTTCATATCTCATGGGACAAAATGTTCCTGGAAGGGAGGCATAACAAGGGTCTGTTAGAGACTGTGGATCCTAAGTAAGAAGAATTTTTTTTTTTTTTTTTAAGAGAGAGAGAGCACGTGTGCACAGAGGGGCGGGGGGGGGAGGGGAAGAGGGAGGGAGGGAGGGAGAGAGAGAAAGAGAGAGAGAGAGGGAGAGGGAGAGAACCTGCAGTAGGCTCCACGCCCAACATGGAACCTGACGTAGGGCTTGATCCCACAACCCTGGGACCATGACCCAAGCTGAAACCAAGAGTTGGACGTTCAACTGACTGAGCCACCCAGGCACCCAGAAAGAATTTTTTAATCCTAAAGCTAAATAAAAGCTATACAGTTTAATTCTCCATAGGTAAGTTAGTATGTATTTGTTATGCATGTTGCATATATGAGCTGGTGGAATATATGAAATTTTATGCTAAGCAAGAGGTCCATGTTACGGTCTATGCATGGACATGGTTGACTACACACTTGATGATGTGTGTGGGCTGTACTGAAGAAATGGAGGGAAAGTCATTCCGGCTGTTATAAGAAAAACTGGTAGCAAAATAAAACTTTAAAACCAAACGTAAGGGGTGCCTGGCTTGGCTCAGTCAGTGGAGCAGGTGACTCTTGATCTCAGGGGTTGTGAGTTCGAGCCCCACACTGGGGGTAGAGATTACTTAAAAATAAAATCTTTTTAAAAATAAATGAAATAAAACCAAAAGGAAAAATGGAAGAAGAAGAAAAAAAAAGCCATTATAAGCAATGCAGTGATTTCCCCAGAACAGCCCCGGTGACTGACACTGGGCACGTTGCAACAGAATTTAGCAGCACTGTAGAATTCCATCAAAATGCACGTAACTTTCAGTTCAACACGTTCCATTATCATTTGACAAGAGCTCTTCAGCTTCTCAATCTAGAGAAATGTTACAGTTTACAGGGGCTCTGCACCAAGTTTCATTACAGTGGAAGAGAAAATACACATTTTGGGCAATTTACCTTACGTCTTTCTCTCAACAAATAGCTGCTCCTGCACTTTATTTTAATGGGAGGGCTCTTTCTTTGACATCAGAACCTTCTTAGGAATTTCTGTTAAAGAATATGTTTTTTGGAGCACCTGGGTGGCTCAGTCGGTTAAGCATCCGACTTCGGCTCAGGTCATGATATCATAGTCCATGAGTTCGAGCCCTGCGTCGGGCTCTGTGCTGACAGCTCAGAGCCTGGAGCCTGCTCGGGATTCTGTGTCTCCCTTTCTCTCTGGCCCTCCCCTCTCATGCTCTGTCTCTATCTCAAAAACAAATAAACATTAACAAAAAAAATTTTTTTAATAAAAAATAAAAAAAATAAAGAATATGTTTTTCATCCATGTGAGGATGAAGCACTGATTCCCGGTTATGAGGTGTCTTAGGATGTCAACATGAAAAAAAGATAAATAAAAATACAATTAAATATTAACTTTAAAAATATTAACTTTGAACAATTTTTTTAAATGACCATAATTTCAGCTGTTTCTCTGGTAGCTCAGGTGAGTCTGGGATGGTGTTCCAGGTGGGAGTAGTGGGGCCATCATGAAATAGAAGAGGGGGTGTTCTGATGCCAAAAGCCACAACAGGGCCTTTGACCAACTGTTGAAGAGTATAAAGTTCCTAAAAAGACGGGGCTGACATCCTGGAATAGAAAGCAGCTCAGGAAGTTTCTAGTCCAGCCAAGCTCCCAGCCTCTCTGCTGTGCAGAAGGCTCACCAGGGAGTATGAGGCATGGAAAATACCAGAATGTGTGGCCATGGAAAGGGTCAGGGGAGTCGGGAGACGTGGTTTCAAGTGGAATGGCGTGGCTGCTGCAATAATCTTAGCAAATATCCAGGTGCCTGAACTGAGTTGGTGTCCTGGTAAGTGAGGGAGGTTGGAGAACTGGTGCTGTCTATAAGTGTAAGTTCTAGGGGCTCTAGCAGGAAAGGACTGAAGGCTGGTGGGCTGAGGAGTCAGAAAAGAGGATGGTGGGCCTTGAGATTTCCAGTGTAGAGTCTGCAGACGCTGAGTAGGTTGGAGGACATTCCCTAGAAGTGGTCGTCTAGATTGAAGAGTAGCTGAATGGTGTTGGAGCTGAGGGGATAAAAAAAATCTGAAAGGGTTTGCATGAGTGAGCCTCAGGGTGGACCATATACACAGGATGATGCCTGGCGTGATGAAGGTCAGAGGTGGTAAAACCAGAGGACACAAACCTCAGTGGTGGCATATCACTAATGGCTGGAAGAGGAATGGAGAATGTAGAGAAGGGTGTTCTGTCTCCAGCCCTGTGAGAGAAGTGCTACCAGGGACAGGCTCCACTCTACCCAACCCTTTCCAAGGAGTCCTGACTCTCAGGTTTCTGTGGATTTACACCCATCGTTCCTTCTGGCTTGAAGCCTCTTTGTTTTGTTGTTGTTGTCGTTGTCGTTTGATGTTTGTACATTTATTTTGTGAGCGAGAACATGTACACAAGTGGGGAGGGGTGGAGAGAAAGGGAGAGAGAGAATCCCAAGCAAGCTCCATCCTGGCTGGGCAAAGCCTGACCCGGGGCTCAATCTCAGTTTGTGAAATCACAACCTGAGCTGAAATCAAGAGTTGGACGCTTAAGCGACTGAGCCACTCAAGTGCCCCTGGCCTGAAGTCTCTTTCATTTCGTATCCTATTTCACCCAATCTAAGACACTATCAATTTAGTACACTAAATATCTTTAAAGACCTCACTCTAACATCACTTCCAGTGTTAGGCCTTCCTCAACATTTTCAGGCAAAAATTAAACATTGTCTCATGCTTCCTGCCTCAGGGTTCGGGTCAACGACCTCGATGGTAGTAATTCAGGCTCAACCACCACCAGTTCTGTGATTTCGAGCAAGTTACATGAGTAATCTCGGTCTCAATTACCTCATTTATAAAATGAAAATACAAACAATAAATACCTCAGTAGTATTTCTGTGATAATTAGAAGAGAGAAGTTTATAATTTACTGCCTGACACATAGGCATTGCTTAACAAATACCATCTTTTTCTCCATGGAGAACCTTGTAACGTACCTTAGCCATACACCCGCCATCTCTTTGATAATCATTTGTTTATAGTCTGGTGATCTCTTTAGTGACAGAGACTTTGTCTCCCCATCCCATCTGTCATTAATGCCTGGCGTGAATCAGGGCTCCAGTGAATGTTGTTGAGATGACAGGGCCCAGCCTGAAGTGGATCTGCGCTGCAGAGGAACTGAGTAGCCAGCAAGTTTCAAGCAAATTTTGCTCTGAAAGGGTGCTAGAAACAAGAGAAATGTCTGGGGTTGGAATGGGACCACAAAGAGTGATTACCAGGAAACTTTGAGCTTTTACACAGAAGACTTTTGTATTTGGGTCAAGCCTAATGAAAACAGGACAGCCAGGGAAACAATCCAGCAGAGGGAAGCTGCCACCCACCATCTTGGGTCCAGTGGTTGATATTCATCCAGATTCAGGCAGGCTGAGAACCCCAAGAGAGGAAGCCAGATCCCACTAAGAGTCAGAACTCCAGTTAACACTGGTTAGTGAAGATATGTTACTGCGAAAGATGAATTTCCATGAGGTCGAGACCCAGAAACCTTCCTGGTTGGACAAAGACAAGCATGGAGGAACTCCCATGGTGGCCAGGGAGCTGTAGGCCCCAGGTAGGAAAGGCCTCTCTTAGGAGGCCCCTGTAGCTTGGAGCGCAGAAGCCTGAGTGGTGGTGGGAGGGGCTGAGGAGCCCCTCAGGCCTGAAAGCCCAGTCAACTCGAGGTGACCTTAAATTCAGAGAACTAAAGGATCTGTCCTCACAGTCTGAGCTCTCCTGAGACTTCAGCAATCCCTGAAAGGCAAGAGAAGCCTAACTGCAGGCCAAATACAGGGAGCCCTCGCCTGGGTGGCGCAGTCGGTTGAGCGTCCGACTTCAGCCAGGTCACGATCTCGCAGTCTGTGAGTTCGAGCCCTGCGTCGGGCTCTGGGCTGATGGCTCGGAGACTGGAGCCTGTTTCCGATTCTGTGTCTCCCTCTCTCTCTGCCCCTCCCCTGTTCATGCTCTGTCTCTCTCTGTCCCAAAAATAAATAAAAAACGTTGAAAAAACAAAAAACAAAAAAAAAACAAATACAGGGAGCCCTGAGAGCCTATCCTCTTGGTTTTCTAACTCCAGGTTGAAGCTCAAAAAGTTTGAGGGGCCCAAATCTTGAGGAATCCCATAGAGAAAGCCTTTCCTTCTCCTCCCATCTGCAGGAATAAGAGAAAGCTCATTCCTCTTGCTAATGCCTAGCCCCCTCATCCTGCTGCCCTTCCCTGCTGACCTATGCAACCCTCCCCAGGCTGGCGCCTCGTTAGGCACGGGGTTCGTGAAGGGGGTATGGGAGGGAGGCACAGGGGCAGGGAGTTGACTGGCTGGCTGGCCAGCATTAGTATTGGGAAGGGTGGGAACACAGGATTATTTCTGCGGCCTGTACTAATGCTCACGTCCCCCAAGACATCTAAGGGAGCTACTGGCCCTGACTGCAAAAGTGTGTACTTTGTCTTCCAATTTACTAGTCTCTTGACACTTCATGATGATTAAAAAGCAATATTTTTATGTACTGTCAGCAGGATTTTGATTGTGATGAATGTTATCATCTAATGGAATAAATCATTTATAATCACACCATGCTTTTCTGTGACTAGTTATTTCTACAGGTTGTATTATTTGCTCAAGAAATTCTCTCCAGGCATTAGATTTGACGCCTGCATTTTCACAGTTCAGAAGGTTCATGACTTATACATCTCACAGATATCCTTGCATCCTTGATTGATTGAGCCAGAAATAGAAGAGCTGTCTCAGAGAAATCCCTCTCCCTACACTATCCCACCAGAAATCCAAGCTGTTACCCAGCCCTGTCAGTTAACTTTAATAACAGCTCCCAAAACTACTGCTTGCTTCTCACGCTGATTATCTCCAAGGAAATGGACAGGCACTTTCTGATGTGCAAACAGCCAGGAAGTCGAGGCCCAGAGTGTGGCGCTCTACTCACCAAGGGTGGGTTTGGCGCAGAGGGCTTAATTCACTCTTCATTTCCCACTCTCCATGCCTGAAGACTACCTTGCCCTTTGCCTACCAGCTAGTAAGGCATATTACAAAGAAATAAGTAAAACCATATGGTAAAATGGTATAATAATAGCCAAGAAGATCATGGGAGAGAACAGAGTCAAGACCTGTGCAAGTACATGCACTCTGGTTGTGACAGGTGGGGCCACAAGTCAGGGGAAAGGACACCTCAATGAGTGGTATTGGGACCGGTGGCTTTCCACATTAAAAAACATTGAATTTGATTCCTACAGAGTGATGTGGGAAACAAAGGCAAAAGGAAAATATCTTAAAACTTATAGTCCACTGACAATTCCTTGAGACCGACAGAGAGACCTTCCTCTAGGAAACCAGCTGCCTCAATGATGACACTTTGCGAAGGACAAAAGGCAATCTTAGCCCCCGCGTCCCCCCCCCCCCAGGATCCTGTAAGTCTACTTGAACATATAAAAATTCCTTTGGAAACTTCCTTTATCTCTACCCCCAAAATATATGTTGGCAATCATCCTCCAAGCATATGGCCCCCTGATATACATGTGAAGGGTCTCATGAATGAGGTTTTACTAGACAGGAATAAATGACCTTTTCCTAACACCAGCTAGCCCCCTCAACCTCGCTTCCAAAATTCCTTAGAAGACTTATGCTATCCCTAATGCCCTCCCAACTTGAAGGTATATAATCAATTACCTGTCCTAACCCCAGGGCAGTTCTTTCTGCCCACAAGTCCTGTCCCTGTGCTTTGGTAAAACCACCTTTTTGCATGGAAGATCTTTCAAGAATTCTTTCTTGGCCATAAGCTCTGAACTCTGACATTTCCACATCACACGGCACCATACATAAAAATAATCTTGGGGTGCCTGGCAGGCTCCGTCAACGGGGTATGTGACTCTTGGTCTTGCTGTTGTAAGTTCAAACCCCACGTTGGGTGTTAGAGATTACTTAAAAATAAAATCTTGGGGCGCCTGGGTGGCTCAGTCAGTTAGGCGTCCGACTTCGGCTCAGGTCACGATCTCGCGGTCCGTGAGTTCGAGCCCCGCGTCGGGCTCTGGGCTGATGGCCCGGAGCCTGGAGCCTGCTTCCGATTCTGTGTCTCCCTCTCTCTCTGCCCCTCCCCCATTCGTGCTCTGTCTCTCTCTGTCTCAAAAGTGAATAAACGTTAAAAAAATAAAAAATAAAAAAAATAAAAAATAAAATCTTAAAAAAAATAATAATCTCGGGGCACCTGGGTGGCTCAGTCAGTTAAGTGTCCGACTTCGGCCCAGGTCATGATCTCACAGCATGAGTTTGAGCCCTGCGTCAGGCTCGGTGCTCACAGCTCAGAGCCTGGAGCCTGTTTCGATTCTGTGTCTCCCTCTCTCTCTGCCCCTCCCCAGCTCGCACTCTGTCTCTCTCTCTCTCTCTCAAAAGTAAATAAACATTAAAAAAAATTTTTTTAATAAAAAAAATAATCTCCAAGAAACTAAAGACCTAAATGTGAAACATAAACATCTAAATTACCAAAAAAAAATGAGGAAGAATATTTTTTTTAACCCCAGAGCAGGAAGTTCTTTCTTACAAAAAAAAATAGAACAGGCAAAGGCTTATTTCTTGTTCATACCTCAACTTATTTCTTGTTCATACTCGGGCCACATGGGGCTCGGCTCATCGTCACTCAACGAAGCAGGATGCTAAAGGCCCCATCACAGAACATGCTCACAGTGACAGGGCCGGGCCGGGAATGGGGAGCGCGGAGAGGTGGCTGCATCCCTACACCTCATCACTTCTGCCCCAGTACGCAGATCAAGTGAAGCCATGGGCCACATCTACCTTCAAAAGGGGCCTTACAAGGTGCCTAGAAGAAGATAATACTAATTGGGGAAATATTTAAGTAAGACCAAAAAACACACAAAACATAAATTGTAGTAATAACAATAAGCTTAAATGTACTGGGTGCTTACTGTGTGTCAGGCATTCATTGTTGTAAGCACTGTAGACGTTTCCTCATTTAGCCCTTTGTAATAACCCTATGAGGTGAGCTCTGTCATTTTCCAAATTTACAGTCGAGGCACTAAGGTTATGCAAATGGTTGACAATGAATAAAACAGAGGCAAGAAACAAGGGAAGAGAACATATCAGAGAAGGGGTGATGGTGGCGAACTCTTGGGAGGGGTTATGCAATTAAGTTAAAAAAAATTTTTAATGTTTATTTATTTTTGAGAGAAAGAGAGACAGAGCATGAGGTGGGGAGGGGCAGAGAGAGAGGGAGACACAGAATCCGAAGCAGGCTCCGGGCTCTGAGCTGTCAGCACAGAGACACGGGGCTTGAACTCACAAATGGTGAGATCATGACCTGAGCAGAAGTCGGATGCTTAACCAACTGAGCCACCCAGGTGCCCCAATTCATTAATTCTTTATACATTCCTGAAGCAAACCCTTTGTTGACTATACATGTTGCAAACATTACCCGTGGCTTACTTTTCCACTCTGAATGGTATTTTTTTAATGGAAAAAAATAAATCATTGATTTAATGTAGTCCAACTTATTCAGTTTTTAAAAATTTTTTTAATGTTTATTTACTTTGACAGAGAGGTAGACACAGTCAAGGGGGGAGGGGCAGAGGGAATCTGAAGCAGGCTCCAGGCTTTGAGCTGTCAGCAGAGCCCAATGCAGGGCTCGAACCCACGAACTGTGAGATCATGACCTGAGCCAAAGTGTCAGATGCTTAACTGACTGAGCCACCCAGGTGCCCTTATTCAGTATTTTATGATTGGTGTTTATTATGCCCAGTTTAAGAAAATTTTCTCTACCCCAAGACCAAGAATTTTGCCAATGTTATCATAGGGGCCAAGGGCAGGCTGCCCCAAAATATGCCAGTTTGGCATAGTGATTATTTTAAAATTATACACTTTTTAATGTTTATTTATTTATTTTGAGGTAGGGAGGGGCAGAGAGAGAGAAAAAAGTTCCAAGCAGGCTCCACGCTATCAGCGCAGAGCCTGACACACGGCTCAATCCCACAAACTGTGAGATCATGACGTGAGCCAAAATTAAGAGTCAGATGCTTAACCAACTCAGCCACCCAGGCGCCCCATGACATAGTGATTATTTTAAATAAAAGTCACTTAAGAAACAGCTGGTGTGAGTGATGAGGTTCTTGAACGGTTAAGAAAGAATTCTGGAGACATCTTTGGTACAAAAAGGTAATTTTATTAAAGCACAGGGACAGGACCCATGGGCAGAAAGCGCTGCACTGGGGTTGTGAAAAGTGACTGATTACATATTTTTAAGTTAGTGGGGGTTAGGGATAGCGTAAGTCTCTAACGAATTTGGAAGCAAGGCTTTCGACCCTTGAGGGGCTAGTTATTAAGATAAGGTTACTTTTAGTCTTTACTAAAAAACAGTAAGGAAATAAGGCAGCCATGAGTTGCTTGAGGAAGGTCACACTCTGCATGTTTCAGGTATCTATCAGTGGGCTGCAAACTGGAAGATTTAATTTCAGCTACATTTCTCTTGGCTTTGTTTCCCCGCATCATAAGGACACTCAGACCCTCCTCTGTGCCCCTGAAAGCAGGAAATAAACCTCCCAAAGAAAAGGTATCTTCTCTGTACAAAATATAAAGACATCCTTATCACCAGAGATGGGAACTTTGATTTTTTTTTTTAATGTTTATTTATATTTGAGAGAGAGAGAGTGTGCGCATGTGCACACGCACGAGCAGGGGAAGGGCAGAGAAACTCAGAGACAGAATCCGAAGCAGGCTCCAGATTCTGAGCTGTGAGAGCTCAACTCGGGGCTCAAACCCATGAGCTGTGAGATCATGAGCTGAGCCAAGACCAGGAGTCAGACACTTAACTGACTGAGCCACCCAGGTGCCCCCAGCGACAGAAAGCTGTCAAAGCAAACCGTGTTATTATTTTTTTTTCTAATCTACTACTTCAGCCTAAATTCCACTTAGAATTCCTTACAAACTAAAAATTCCAAACATCTGTTTTTTTTATCCTGTCAATTCCTCACAAATGTACTGTCTTTTTGTCTAAAAAGTATAAAAACTGCCGGCCTCTGTCATTCCTTTAGGTCTCAATGTTATCATTGGGCCTCTGTGTGCACATAATAAAACTGGGTTGTTGTTTGTTTGCTTTTTCTGTTAATCTGTCTCAGGTAAATTTAATTCTCAGTCCAGCTGGAAGACCCTGAAGGCTCGAGGAAGAATTTTTCCTTCCCCACATTACCTTCTAGGATGCTTGTTATTTTGTCACATACACATCAACAACCCACCTAGAACGGATTCTGAACTATGGTTGAAGGAGAAGTCAAATTTTATTGTTTTCTATATAGATATCCAATTAGCCACAGGTCAGGGGTTAGAGCAGAGGATCAGCCTGCTGCTACGTGTTAACCTTAAAAATAAAACTGCCAATTATTTTACTAGAAAAAAGGGGTTTATTCAGGAATAGCAGAGAACTGTAATCTGGGACAAGCAAGCTGTAGCAAAACCATGGCCTAGTCTGCAGAACAAAGGAGAGGAACACTGTGTGAACCAGACTAACACCATCTTGGACAAGTCCGCCATGATGACTTCACAGTGACCTGAAGCCTTAAGTATAGCCCCCACCCCACACACAAATTCTTTCTTTTCATCCAACCATACCCTTAAGTACGCCCTCGGGGCATAACGTCCTTGATCTGCTCTTGGAGATACGACTATGACACAACTATTCTCAAACATTTCCTCCTGGGTGGTCTACTCGCACGTACTCCCCAAACTCTAGGGCTACAAAAGCAGGTCTTACCGGAGATGGGACTGCAGAGATCTACTAGTTTTGCCACTCCGCAAGACACACTTCTGTCCGTAAGTCCCTTTAATAAACCATTTCCGGTCAAGCCGCACTTGTGAGCCTTTTTCTTCAGCATCCCACCTTTTAAGGTCATTTTGTATATACCGCCTTTTCAGAGAACACTTGGACTTTTATTGAGGAAAGGGGGGAGGGTGCCGAGCAGGCTATTATAAACAAAAAGTCCATTGGCGTAAACTAGGAGTTCGAAATATAGTGGCTCTTCATTGGCTGAGTTGTGACTGTCTCTCATTGGCTGCGCTGTTGTGGGCGGGGGTGGTGTAGGTGGGTGGAACTTTATTCCTGTGGGAATAGTAAAGAAGTATCCACCTGTTGGGTCTGCAATTGACAAGGAGGGGTGGGGCTTGGAAATTCCCTCTGCTGTCTCCCAATTTCATTCTAAACTAGGTTTCTTTTCAGAAACAGGAATTTCCTGGAAGCTGTCATACCTCCCTGGATCTCAAGCGACAAGCAAGTCATTGGTCCCTGTGTTCAAGAGAAAAAGAAAAATAGAGACCGCAGCAAGAAATTGTCAAATGGCTGGGGTACGTTTTCTTACAGTAAGAACACAGGATCTAAGACTGAAAGCCTCTGCACCTGTCATCCATTTGAACACTTAGCAAGGCTTGATAAGGTTCTTTCCAATGAAGTTCCAGTGACGTCTTCCTTTGATAAACCTTAGGTAATTTTAGTCAACAGCTTTGGCATTACTCTGTCTGTGGAGATCAGTTGGTAGGTTGTACCTGGAATAGAATACTTGGTTATGCATCATTAGTGCTGTAAAATAATCCACACAACATCATCTGGCCCATAAATGCTCTGCCAGTGAGAGGCCTTGGGGGAGTAACCAGAAATTGTACAGGCCTCCCACAGATGATGGTCACCTGCGGAATCACCGTTTTCACCTTGTGGTGCATGTCATGCTCCTAAGAGCTATGGGAAGGGCATCTGGCCACTCTAGTCCAGTTTCTGCTTAAACCCTGGCCAGTTTATCTATTTTAGAATCGCATTTTGAAGTTCCACCACTTCCCTGATTCCAGATAATGTGAGCCACAAAGGCATTCATGAATCAATAGGCTTTGCATCTATCCATAGGCAAGGGTAATCCAAGCTTTAAAAAAAAACCTTTAGAAAACCTTTAGAACTCTTTTGCCAACAAAGTATCAATCCTGTGCTTGGGCTTGCTTTAAAAGGGCATACATTTACTAAAATCTATTCATGTGGTCAACGGCTTCACTTGAATAAAAACAACTGGAATAAAATGTATTGTCATCCTCCCAAGGGAACAGGGGGTGGGGGTGGGGGCTTGCGTTGCTCTCCTTGTCTTTTTTTTTTTTTTTTAATTTTTTTTTTTCAACATTTTTTAATTTATTTTTGGGACAGAGAGAGACAGAGCATGAACGGGGGAGGGGCAGAGAGAGAGGGAGACACAGAATCGGAAACAGGCTCCAGGCTCCGAGCCATCGGCCCAGAGCCTGACGCGGGGCTCGAACTCACGGACCGCAAGATCTTGACCTGGCTGAAGTCGGACGCTTAACCGACTGCGCCACCCAGGCGCCCCTGCTCTCCTTGTCTTAACAAGTTTTCCCACACTGCAATCTTAAAAAGCATGTTGTTCTTAGAATACCATTGAAAGGTTCTGAAAACTGGTGCATTCAAAACATGCTAATTGTTCTAGAATTCCCTTGGTGTTTGTGGGTGCCATGCCTGGGGTAACAGGTACACAGTGAGAGAAAACACTTGGTGCTGCCAACAACCGTTTAGGGAGCACTGAAGATGGTGTGGGCAAAAAGATGCCCTGGTCAGTCTCCAAAGGTCATGAGTACGGGGCCTTAGAGTACGGCAACGTCTGAAAGAGATGCCGGAAGATGTCAGTTGATTAAAAAATGAGATTAAAAATGAGGGGTGCCTGGGTGGCTCAGTCGGTTGAGAGGCTGACGTCGGCTCAGGTCATGATCTCATGGCTTGCGAGTTCGAGCCCCGCGTCGGGCTGTGTGCTGACAGCTCGGAGCCTGGACCTGTTTCGGATTCTGGGTCTCCCTTTCTTTCTGTCCCTAATCCACTCACATTCTGTCTCTGTCTCTCTCAAAAATAAATAAACATTATTATTTTTTTTAATGAGAACAAATGTGCCTGAGAACAGGAAATGGTTACAGCCTATTCAGTTACTCATGGAAGGAACAATATTTTACGATAGACATAGGAGAAGGTAACAAAAGTACCAGAAGAAATATTGGTTCCTTTATCAGTGGGGAAACGTTGGGGTTTTGCCACAATTGGCCTACAATCATGAAGCGCTCAAAAGCATCATGAGGACTGATACAAACGCAAACAAACTTTTGGGAAGTGAGAGCACAGGTGCAGGGGAGGCTACAAGTTTGCTTCCCGAGCAGAAAAGACAGAAAAAACTTTTCCACCTCATGTTGAGAAAACACTGTATAACCAAAGACCATTCTTTTCTCTGAGCAATCAGTCACTATTCATGAGGGTTTTTATCACCATTAACTTTAATTTGCCTTGCTGTGCATGTATGTGCATAATGTGGAACACCTTTTCTGCATCTCACATTCTCTCAGCCTCACTTATAGTTTCCAGTCTCATCTGCAGTAAACGGGACCATGCTGGCTCCTGTTGACACACCTCTCCTCAGGTGCGAGCTGCCTCTCCCTTCCTACCTCTCGGCTTCTCTGACACAGAGGCACAGAAAGCCTGGGAGAACCCACTTTGCATTCATACGTATGCAAACCCGAAGTGTGGAGAAGTCAAAATTCCATGGGGCAACTCTCAACCAATGGAGGACATAGGCCAGACAATAAAAATGTCTTCCTTCCCACCCCCCCCCCCCCCCCCCCCGCCACGTCAGATGATTCTGAGACTCATTTCATAAAGCTCTCTTTCTATCCTCCAGGGCCTGCCCTTTCTGCTCTCTATAGGTTCACTTCCTTTTTTTTTTTTTTTTTTTTTTTTTAACATTTATTTACTTTTGAGAGACAGAGGCAGAGCACAAGTGGGGGAGGAGCAGAGAGAGAATGAGACACAGAATTCGAAGCAGGGTCCAGGCTCTAAGCTGTCAGCACAGAGCCCGATGCAGGGTTCCAACTCACAAACCGTGAGATCATGACCTGAGCCAAAGTCTGACGCTTAACTGACTGAGCCACCCATGCACCCCTAGGATCACTTCCTAAATAGGCCACCTGAATGTGTAGGTAAGGCAGAAAAATCCTTTTCTGCTACCCTCTTATGGTCTGTTCCTAAGGCATATGAATTAAACCAATAAAAGAAAGATTCATAAGAGAGAAAAAAAAAACAGGTTATTTATGTGTGTAACACACACAGGAAGAGTCAACAATGAGTAACTCAAACAGGTCTTCGGAATTTGGGGCTCATATACCTAACTTAGTAGATGAAGAGAAAAAAGAGAAAGGGCACTTATGGAAAAACACATGACTTTTGGGAAAGATAAATGAGCCTTTGGAGAATAGATCAGAGACATGACAGTCTCATGATAATGTCTGTTTGGGTGTGGTGCCAATTTCTAGTCTCCAAGATTATACAGAGTTGTTCCCAAGACAGGATTTATAACAATTTGAGTTCTTCTGGGAGGCAGATAAGGGATTCCAGGAACTCAAATGCCTTCAGCTCAAAATAATTCCTATGCCCAAGTGATATGTTTGGGGTGGCATACCCTGATCCCCTCCAAATGTAAGCCTCAGGTTAAACACACAAGCACATATAATCATACCAAACAATATGCTTAAATGACAATATCTATTTTTAAAATCATAATGAATAGTAGCAATCATTTTTTTTTAAATGTTTATTTTTGAGAGAGAGAGAGAGAGAGAGAGACAGAGCGTGAGTGGGGGAGGGGCAGAGAGAGAGGGAGACAGAATCTGAAGCAGGCTCCAGGCTGTCAGCACAGAGCCTGACGTGGGGCTCGAACTCACAGACTGTGAGATCATGACCTGAGCTGAAGTCAGACACTTAACCAACTGAGCCACCTAGGTGCCCCAGTAGCAATCATCTTATAAAGCAATATTTACGATACGTGGATTAATTTACCCTTTTCATTTGAATATTTCAAAGACCAAATGTGTTTATACATAGAAAATAATCCAAAGGTTAGAAATCTGCCTGGGGATTATATAACCACATGCTTTATTTTCTCTGTCTCTTTGGATTTTAATTTCTTTAAAAATCTCCAGATAAACAATGGTAACTTATTAATTAGCTTAATATTTCATTGCCTGTGACTCAAAGTTATGTACAGGTTTTGGAAAATACACTGTTAACATTAAACAATCAATCAGGCTGATTAAGGATTTATAAGGGAAATATGGTAACAAAACATACACTTTTAGGTGAAAACTGTAGAGTCACATAATTTGTCATATTGTGTATATAAGTTCCAATAGTACAAGAAACAATTTATAAAATACTGGTTTTTTAAAAGAATTAAATCAAAAAATAAAATAAGTAAATTTAGTAGAATACTTGTGTTTATATTCACATACTCTTATTTTTTAATTTTATTTTAATGTTTATTTATTTTTGAGAGAGAGAGAGGGCACATGCGCACAAGTGGGGGAGGGGCAGAGAGAGAGGGGGACACAGAATCTCAAGCAGGCTCCAGGCTCCAAGCTGTCAGTATACAGCCTGACGAGGGGCTTGAACTCACAGACCATGGGATCATGACCTGAGCTGAAGCCAGACGCTTAACCAACTGAGCCACCCAGGTGCCCCTACATACTGTTAAATATTAGTGTAAGTAATAATCAGGAAATTTGAAATTTCCACTTAATTTAACTTTTGGGAGGAGATTGAAAAATTAAATTCAAAGTCTTGCAGGAACTAAAATACTACATGTGCATTTTCATTTCCTACTGTGGTAAAATCAAGGAGAAGACCTATATCATCTTTTAGCTAAAATTCATAACATAATTTATTTTATCAAAGAGTTTACCTTCACAGAGAATATTAAAAGCAACACATTAGCATTTAATTTCCTTGCATTTATTTATTTTTCCATTTTATATCTGTTTATTTGAGAGCTTTGCCTGTAAAAGTCCTAGCTGATAAAGGCACGTTGTTGCAAAATACCTCCTGAAGGAATAAGACAGAACTCCATCTGATAAAGAATGTACACAGGCAAAATTAGATGGCCAGGTTACTTCCTTCTTTCCTCTTTTCCTCCCCCAATTCCAAATCACAAACAGCAGCTGATTTCAAAGCCCCCTCTGCCCCACCCAGCCCCACTCTGGCTGAGAGGGCTTCTGTTACACTTGCTTAAGATTAATTCCAAAACTGAGAAGGATTTTATAAAATGCGCATTCAAATCCTGAACACGTTCTTCCTCCTTAACACAAGGATTCTCAGGGACCCACACAGATCAAGAGTCCATGATTTAGGATTCTAGCAAGATTCTTGGTCAAACAAGACCAACATTCAGAAGACACTCCCCAACGGTGAGGGTAAGAGTTGCTGGAACTGAATCAGTAGTTGGTCCACACCACTGAACTGGGCAGTGAAGGTCCTTCCGTCCTTGGAAGACTTACCCTTGGCCTGTGCTGCAGGGAAAGCTGGACTAAAACACCAGATACTGACTCAGCAGAAAGCAACATTTCTCTCTTAGAATTCAACCTGAATTCTTTCAGATATTTCCTTAGAAAGTCATACAATGAGAAACATTCAGGAGATACACTGGCTAAAAAAGTGTCTCTGTGCAGAAGGTAGAAGACTTCCTATCAGCAGAGCCCTTTTGGGTACAGGTTAAAAAATGCTCAAGTGTTGTTTGAATCAGGGGAGAGAGGGCTCTTAGCCTTCATCCAGACATTTAGGAGCTTCCTCCAGGATGTACAGGCAACTGAGATTTCTCATTAGCATTTAATAGTCTATCACTATCAGCTCAGATGTGACCACATGCAGCCATGGGGTGGGGTGTGTGTGTGCGTGTTAACCCTGGTGTTTCCCAGCACCCAAAGTATCACAAGTCTGTGGGGGTGGATCTGGAACTCTCAAGCCAGTAACTTGTTTCCCTTGGGAAACAGGTGGGAAAGAGGTGGGTCATCAACTGAAAATAAGGAGCAAAAAACCCTTGAAGCGTCCAAAACTAAGACGCTGAAGAGTAATGTCAGTGATATGTGTACACATTGTCATTTACTGGTAATATTCTCCAGATAATTAAACAAGGGACAAATTACGTTAGAGAAAGGGAACTCTGGAGGCGCCTGGGTGGCTCAGTCAGTTAGGTAGTTAGGCATCCAACTTCGGCTCAGGTCATGATCAAGCACTTGGGAAGTTTGAGCTCCATGTCAGACTCTGTGCTGACAGCTCAGAGCCTGGAGCCTGCTTCAGATTCTGTGTCTGTCTCCCTTTCTCTCTGCCCCTCCCTCACTTGAACTCTGTCTCTCTCTCTCAAAAATAAATAAAATAAAATAAAAAATTTTTTTTTAAAGAAAAGGGAACTCTGGAGAGAAAATGAGGGAGCCTGGGGGTTCCCAACAGGAGATTCCAAATGAAGACTATGCTAAAGTGGGGCACCCTAGGTGGCTCTGTGGGTTAAGCATCCAACTCTTGGTTTGGGCTCAGGTCATGATCTCACAGTTTCCGGAGTTCAAGCCCTGCGTCAGGCTCTACGCTGCCAGTGCAAAGCCTGCTTGGGATTCTCTGTCTTCCTCTCTCTCAGCCCCTCCCCCACTGGCATTGTCTCGCCCTCTTTCAAAATAAATAAACTTAAAAAAACCATACTATGCTAAATTCCTTTGTCTTCAGAAAAATATAAGCTGGGTGGTGGTGTCCTGTGCAAGAGCAGCAAAAGGAAGTCCCATAATTCACAGACCTTGGGAGGAAGCACCTGGGCCGTGGTTGCACACAGGCCTCTTGGCAGAGAGGATCAAGGGCTTCCTTATATTTATTTTATAAGGTAGTGAAATTCTCTGAAACTTAATTAGAAAGAAGTCTTAGTACTGAAGGGTTTCTTAAAATCTCTGTGACTAGTAATTTTTGGCCTGTTGTGAATTTGCATATCATTGGGCCTGATCTGCATATTTATTTTGTAACTCAGCAGGAACCACGAAGCTATTAAACTAAAGTTAGATTTTCCCGGTTCCCACCCGAAAACATTTTGGAGAAAGGGTTTAGGTCTGAAAACAGGAACAGTGTTTCAACGTGTATCAACACTGCATTTATTTTGTAGGTTATTTACACATGTTTTGTTTGATTCTTGTAAGAATGTAAAATTTACCTTTTACCCAAAGGTTTTAATACTCAATTGAGCAGTTTCATTTTTTTCCACTGGAAGTCATTTTTTTTAAGTAAAAAAAAAAAAAAAAAGTTAAGAGTCATCCTCTTGAAGACTAATTTCTTTACTCTGTTTAAATGTATTAACATAAATTACAAAGTGCAATTTACAGCTTAAGTCTTCTTGTAAACATGATGTTCTGCGATTTGGAAGGTTTTCTTTTATTTTTCTCTCAGCCTGGAGGGCTTTTCATAAAAGGCTAGCACATTTAAAGTATCGGAGGTATGGCTTGATTTCTTAATTTTTCCCCTTGGGAGACACTGAATCCCTTTATCTTAGATTTATATAAGTGCTTAGTGATCCAACACAAATAAGAAATGCTTTGAGGTTGAGAGACATTATGGAAGTATTTTCTACAGAGTATTTTCTACAGAGCAGGCCTAATTAATTAAAAAGTCTCTTTGATATCAGACTCATTTTGTGTCACCCGTAGTATGCCCAGACCAATCCTCCGGAAACAAATAAATATCTATTTGGGTCCCAATCCCTTGGATTCCCAACTCCTGATCCTTTACTTTACACCAATTAAACATAATTCATCTGGACTTTTACATGGGGAAGAAAATATCTCACTCAAACAACCGAAGAAATTTTCAAATTATTAGGCAATCTAAAGATTAAGCAGTAGCATTTTTCTCGCCTAAGGAGAAGAAACCATGTATGCATTCATAAAACACAGCTGCCCTGAGCTTGCCTGAACCACCACGCACATATTTATCCTCTAGGGGGCGGTAGTTCCCTGTTTCTGGGAAAAAACAACGCTCTCTGGTTCAGAGTTTTGCCACTTGGAGCCTCTAGGGAAAATTCACTTAGCTAGGCCTAATTCGAACAGAAAGAAAACACTCCAGCTTCGAATCAGATAAAATTCTAACCTAGAAACTAGAAACATTTATTCCAGGAGACAGAAGCACAAGAGCTCTTCCATCTGCTCTGTCTGCAGGCAGGCTCACAAATAAGACACTACCTGTATTGTCTGGATTCATACCCATGAACATCTGGCAAAAGCCACAAGACAGTAATCCACAATAACAGGAAACAGAAACTGCAGTTGTTCACTTCCCAGTGCTCTATAGATGTTCTTAGTCAGTTGCAACTTGATGTGCTTGTTTCTAATCGGTTACAGATCTAATTGGACACAGATCTCAGAGACAGGCAGATACCCCAACAAGATCCAAATTGATTGTCATTGCGAGGGTTCCCTCTGTATACAGAGCCTGAGACGAGGGCTTACCTGGAAGAGTTTATCTGGGAGATGATCCCATGGTGCAGGTGTGAGGAACCAGTAGGGTGACTAGTCCTCCCTGTTTGCTGGGGACTGAGGGGCTCCCCAAAGTGTGAGACTTTCAGTGTTAAAATTGGGGAAGTCCCAAGCAAACTGGAACGAGTAGGTCACTACGGGAACTGGGGAGCTAGCCCCAGAGAAGGAGGGAAATCCAGTGCAAAGCTGAGCTGCTGCATTGGTTTGATCTCACAGGACCTCATGGGGGTGCATCTCAGAACTGGGGAGCATTTATGCACAGGTTCTCATCCCCTAGTAGACAAGCATTGCCTGTTGGGGTGTTTATTTCTCGCACATTCAGGGTGCATGTGCATGAATGAGTGCCTGTGAGTTCCCACAGGCATTTCTCACTGTGGCTTCAGAGAAGCCGTGGGCAGAAAGCCTGAGAAACAAGCAGCTGATGCCCATAATCATGGGGTCATGCCTACACGGATCTGGTCACAGCAGCAGTGGCTGGAGTGAAAACTGGCCTGATAGGGTGTGAGGTGGGGCAAAGAAGGGTCCAAACCAGGAAGGTTAATTTTGCTTCCCTTCAGTTGACTCATATTTGAGCTCCACATGGGTTCAGCAACCTCTGCTGTTAGCTTCACATCAGTTTATTAATTTAAATGAGATGAGACTCTCAAATTATTTGTTTAAATAGTAATTCTCTGGAGTAGTTTTATCTTTCTCTCATGTACATTGAAGAAGGTGCCATGCCAGTGATCCCCTCCTGGCAAAAAAAGAAAATTCACAGGTATTTGTACCTCCCCCCAAAACCAAGGTAATTTAAATGTCATCACCAGTGTAACATTTTTTTTTAAGTTTTATTTATTTTGAGACAGGGAATGCATGGGTGGGGGTGGGGGGCAGAGAAAGAGAAAGAGAGAGAGAGGGAGAGAGAGAATCCCAAGCAGGCTCTGCCCTGCGGGGCTCCATGCAGGGCTCAAACTCATGAACCCGTGAGATCATGACCTGAGCCAAAACCGAGAGTCAGATGCTCAACTGACTGAGCTACCCAGAGGCCCCCAGTGTAAAACATTATTAGGACAACTGTGTTTGGGGTGCCAGGGTGGCCCAGTCAGTTGAGCATTTGACTCTTGATTTCAGCTCAGGTCATAATACAGTTTGTGAGTTCAAGCTCCACATCAAGCTCTGCGATGACAATGGTCTTCTGTTAAGTTTCTCAAATTCCCCATATGATTGAAAACATATGATATATGAAGAAAAAAAAATAGTTACAAACAGAGAGGGAGGGAGGCAAACCATAAGAGACTTTTAAATACAGAGAACAAACTGAGGGTTGATGGGGGTGCAGGGGCCGGGAGCAGGGAAAATGGGTGATGGGCATTGAGGAGGGCACTTGCTGGGATGAACACTGGGTGTTGTATATAAGTGATGAATCACTGGAATCTACCCCTGAAACCAAGAGGACACTTGGTGTACTATATGGTAGCTAACTTGACAATAAATTATATATAAAAAATTAATTAAATTAAATTAAATTAAAATAAAAAGATTCTCTCTCTCTCTCTGGCCCTCTCCCCCACTCAATCTGTAAAATAAAAAAATAAAAGTCAACCAATTTGCCAAAAAATTAAAAATAAGAAAAAAACCTTAAAATTGTTATTTTATTTTATTTTATTTTATTTTATTTTATTTTATTTTATTTTATTTTATTTTTGAGAGAGAGAGAGGGCACAAGTGAGTGAGGGGCAGAGAGAGAGAGAGAAAGAGGGAGAAGTGGGGCTCACCTGAGGCAAGGCTCATGTTTACCTGACGTGGGACTCGAATTCACGAACTGTGAGATCATGACCTGAGCCGAAGTCAGATGCTTAATGACTGAATCACCCAGGCGCCCCTAAAAAAATTATTAATAGTAAAAAAGACAACAGTGTTGAGAAGCTGGGGCTGGTGTGTTGAATTGAGAATACGCAGATTATGGCACAAGGCCGCTATTCAGTCAGCAGGTAGCTCCCTCAGTATCCAAGCTCCCCACTCTGGGTACGTGAAACCCACAGCTGCGCCATTTTGCTCGAAGGTGCAGGGTCAACCATCCACACAAAGGGCGGTCCTCTGTCCCAGGTCAGGTTCCAATGGGAGATAGAGAACAGAGTAGCAAGCACTTATTATCTATAAGATGGCTGGGGCAGAGGTCACTTTTTGTGGACTTAACTCTACATAGTTATGCTTTTAAATTATTTAGTATTTTTTAAATGTTTATTTATTTTGACAGTGAGAACATGAGCTGGGGAGGGGGGGAGAGAGAGAGAGAAAGAGAGGGAGAGAGAGAATCCCAAGCAGGCTCCATGATGTCAGCACAGAGCCCGACACAGGGCTCTATCCTACGAACTCTGAGGTCGTGACCTGAGCCAAAATCAAGAGTTGGATGCTTAACCGACTGAACCATCCAGGTGCTCCTCCACATGCTTATTTTAGAAGGTGTCCTGGAAAAACAAAGCAGGAACTTATGGTGGGAATGCTAAACTTAAGTCCTTATCAAAATATCCAGACTCTGGGTGTGAACAGGGTTATCATGCTGTAAAATGCCTGGGCAGCAACTCAGAAAAACAAAAGTTGCTTTTCTCATCAACAGCCCGTCAAAATCACAGACTCTAGAGGTTAAAGCATACTGTCACAAGACATAGCAACAATCACTGAAACCTAGATGTCTTGCAAAACTTTTCAGAAATTGTATTAGCCATGATGGTTTATCTATTTTTACAAATATTCATAGTTTTTTTAAACTTTTTATTACAGAAAATTCTCAGAATCTCCTTGTACCATCAACAACCATCAGACTTTAGCCATTCTTTTTCCACATCCCTCCGTTAAGAACATATGAAGCAACAGAAAAACTATGTGATCTTAAACAAATAAAAAGCATGATTTGTCTCATATAACATAAAATCTAGACATAGGTTCAGTCCAAGCTGTATAATTACACGATGTCTTCAAAAATTGAGCTCTATTGTTTTGGTCTTCCATCTTTAGAATGTGATTGCAAGATGGCTGGTAGGCCTCCAGAAATCACATCCTTGTTGCAGGAAAGAAGAATGAAGAAGAGTGAAAGGGACCCAAGATTATGCCAACACCTTGGGTTCCCTTTGGAAACCTTTTCCAGAAGCTCCACTCAGCAACTTTCACTGACATCCCTTTGGCTGAGACAAGTCACATGGTCTCTACTTGCTACAAGGGAGTGTGAGAGGTAAGCAATTTGAGCCGGGGACATAGTCATTCTGAACTAGATCAGGGTCCTATAGTCAGGAAGAAGAGGCCTTGGTCCTTTTGCCAATGATTGTTGATCTGCTTCCAGTGCTTTCCCTCCATTGACCACCCAGGTTATTACCTTTTTTTTTTTTTTTTTTTAACAAATATTTACTCGATAATCCCTTCCTGCTAGTCCCATGGCCATTGTCTTTGGAGAATTAAAAAGTAGTGTTTGCTCTTGAAGAGGTCCTAGTCTGATCTGTAGCAAGAGGCCAATACACAATACCTAAGCTTTAATAAAGGCAGAGTCACACAAACACCTTGTTGAAAGACATAGAAGGAACCCCTGAAAGATATAAAACCAGAAATGATTCAAAGGGGTAGGCTGTAGAGACCAGACTGGAACAGAAAGGTACATAGCTGAAGATTGTTGATACCATTATAAGCTCTTGTGTACTTCTTGCTTTTTTTTTTTTAATTGTGTGCCTACATAGCTTTGATAAAACATAAAAAATAATCCTGAAAAATAATACTGCAGTAAGCATCTTTGTGCATAAAGAATGGTTGCCATTTTTGGTTATGTTTGCATGATGTATTCTTAGAATTTCTGTGTCCAAGATCACAGACACAAATTTGTTTCCAGAAAGTGTGCAGGGCTGCTAAAGAGTTTAATGGGGTGATGTATGTAAACTACCAAACACATAGCGGGCACTCAGTACACATTAGTTAGGAACAAGTAAATCACCCAATGTTTTGTCTGGATTCCAATTCCTTCCCAACAGCTGCCGCAAAGAAGAAGTGTAGCTCTCTTGATGATATTCCTTTGGGTCTTTTGCTAATACAAATACTGCTGCAGTGAGCAGTCTTGTGCCAACGTCAATTCGGGGTTTTGCCAGTCTATATTTGGGATAGTTTCCTAGAAATGGGTAAACGCATATGTCATTTTGCTAGATGTTGCCATGTTCCCTCCATAGGGGTCATACCATTTTGCACCCTCCCTAGTAATGTGTGAGTGAGCCTTTCTCTCAAAGCCTCCTAAGGGAAATTGTTGTCCAACTGTGGGATTTATATTCATCTGCTGGGTGAGAAATGATCTCTCAGTGTAGTTTGCATTTGCATATCTAACTGATACTTGTCATCTCCCCCTGCCACTGCCCATTCTAAATTTCCCTCGCCCTCAGCCAGCACCTCAGCTGGCCTAGCTGCTTGCCAAGGGGATGATCTAGACCTTCATCCCTGAGGGGTCTGAGTCCTTGGTGACCTTGCCTTTGGTAGGTTATGGATGCCTCAGTTGCCCATGCAGCGTTACTGCTGAGCACAGAAGCAACAAGATGCATCCTAGGGAATCCCCTGAGGTCTGGACATTCTCCTTTCTGGCCCAATGTCAGCAGTTCTGCCTCTTCATGAAAATCAGAGTTGATTTTACCTTGCCACCAATGTAAATCCATTTTTGCCTTCTGAGCCAGGTGGCAGTTATAGCTTCAGGTTCAAGGAACTCTCCTGTGACTCTTGGTGGAAGGGCTCCTCCCTGGAAACCAGGACTTCTTTCCAGCAGAGCCGAAAGTTGTATGATCTTCTACAAGTGGGTCACTGGAAATGATGGGAAGAGGGGCCTCTCCTCTTTCTATCCTTTGGTTCCTGGACCTCTGTATTCCAACCAACAGAAACAGAGTACCACAGAGGCACCTGGGTGGCTCAGTCGGTTGAGTGTCTGACTTTGGCTCAGGTCATGCTCTCACGGTTTGTGAGTTTGAGCCCCGCGTCGGGCTCTGTGCTTTCAGTTCAGAGCCTGGAGCCTGCTTCAGATTCTGTGTCTCCCTCTCTCTCTGCTCCTCCCCCACTCACGCTCTGTCTCTCAAAAAAATGAACAAACGCTAAAAAAGAAGAAACCGAGTACCACATAACAGCCATTAGTTCCATACATACTGCATATCCTCCAGGACAGCACCCAACCCAGCAAGGTGGCATCCCCACGCTCACTGTGAAAAGTAAGGGAGACGATTCATTCTCAGAAATACCAAATAAAAGCTGTGCTGTCTAATTAACAGTAGGTTTACAACCTATTGGAAATATATATGAACCTCCACTCCCCACCATAATGGAGTCACAAACCCTTGGACGCTTCAGTTCCTGGTTCCTCTTCCCTCTCCCTGTTTTGCAGGCTTAGTTTCTCCGCTTTGCAATGAGCATGTGTCAAAGAACAAAGGAGGGACTGAAAGTCTCTGCATCACCTCAGGAAATGAGGCCGATGAGAAATCAGGGGAGGGACTTGCACGCTAGGAGATAAGTTGCTGTAATTGCCCCAAGTTGCCTGCCCATCAGATACCTGCTCTTGTGAGAACATTGATTAAAGCCTCACTTCACTGTGCTCCGAGTCTCTGTGTCTCTCCTTTAATTGGATCAGTGGGCTTATTTCTTATACCAGAGCCCAACACAGGGCTCAAACTCTAGAAACCATGAGACCATGACCTGAGCCGAAACCAAGAGTCTGACCCTCAACATCTGAGCCACCCAGGCACCCCAGGCTCGGTGGATCTTGTGGGAATGTGTCCGTTGTCACATCTTCATCCAAAAGGAGGCCCTTAGGCTAAGGCAGTGCAAGGCAGAGTGCTTTGTCAGGAAATCAGGTATAGGTCACCTTGCATTGGTGCTGGCAGAGGCCCTATAGGTCTAGAAGGCAAACCCACACCCAGAGCTCATTTAAAATTTTTTTTAACATTTATTTATTTTTGAGACAGAGAGAGACAGAGCATGAACGGGAGAGGGGCAGAGAGAGAGGGAGACACAGAATCGGAAGCAGGCTCCAGGCTCCGAACCATCAGCCCAGAGCCCGATGTGGGGCTCGAACTCACGGACCGTGAGATCGTGACCTGAGCCGAAGTCGGACGCCCAACCGACTGAGCCACCCAGGCGCCCTACCCAGAGCTCATTTAAGTTCCTCTAAGGAAGAATCACTTAGAAGTTAGAAGAGATCTGATGTAACCAACTTTTTTGATCTCAAGGGGGTGGAGCCTCACTGGAGACCCTTGGAGGGCAGGAGAGACCCAGCAGAGGCAGTAGCTAGATAGGACTTGGTGAGTGTGAGCCCATGCTGTTGGGCCTGTGCATAGCCTCCAACCCTGCTGCTGTGACTCCTCCACTCATGGTCCACTGCTCCGGCACTAGAGTGGCTAAGGACAGAGGCTGGCTGACACGTGCCAGAGGGAATGATCCTGTCCACCTGATTGTCGAGTGCTTCTTCTGAGGTGGAAGCTTCCTAGGGAACATAGATGTGAGACACAAACATCTTGACATTCCACTCCTTTTGCCCTCCCCTAGGTCGTCCTCCTGACTCTTTCCTGTCCTCTGCTGATGCTTCTTTTGGGCCCCTGACCAGCAAGCCAGTGATTCACCACTGCTCAGAAGTGCGTATCTTTATCTTTGTCAAATCTTACTCCTTATAATGCTTACAGCTGACAGCACTGCTTGGTGTTCTGCCCACTAAGAGGATCTTCCTTCTATACTAGCTTTTAGGGCCATGACTGCTTGGGGCTACAGTGTGGCAACAGTCCGTTTTTGGCCCACATCAACTTACAGGTGAGCCTACCCATATGTGAACCAGATATGGATGTTTTCTTTCTCTATTGTCTGGGCATAGGGAAGCCCCCATGAGGCCATGAGTTTGAGGGCAGGAGAGTCATCAGTGCAACAGATTACTGACATGGGGCTCTGAGCCACCTGCTCATATAACTCACACTCGTATGTGTCTTATAGACTTCCTTAGGCCTGAATGTACCATTTCCATCATACAGTGGTTGCTACTGTGCCTGTCTGCTCTGGCTATGATTCGATGGATCTAATTAATACCCAGCTTGTGATAGCTCCTCTCTCCT
This sequence comes from Neofelis nebulosa, assembly GCF_028018385.1. Taxonomy (NCBI): domain Eukaryota; kingdom Metazoa; phylum Chordata; class Mammalia; order Carnivora; family Felidae; genus Neofelis; species Neofelis nebulosa. The sequence continues at coordinate 59,297,646 of NC_080791.1, read as the reverse complement.
AATCATTTACTGTCCATCCCGTGGCCAGTCTCTACAAGGGCCCAGCAGTCTGTCAGGATCTGCTTTTCAAATATACAGTTCTCTGATGCAGAAGGCATGGCCTAGCTAGAGGGTCTGTGCCATGCATCTCCTGTGGGGCTTGCCAGGGACTCCATCCAGCATCTAATTTCCATGGACACCTCTAACACTATATCCAAGGGGTAAAGCAGCTTATACTGCAACCCGGTCCTAATGCAGAGTCCTCTCTTCCTCTGGGCCTCACTTGAAATTGTTAGACTTCTGACTACCTGATAAATGGATTGGGGCAGTGTTCTCAATATGGCATATACTGCCTCCAAATTCCAAAGGACCCATCAAACATGCATATCTCGCTTAGCAATAAGGAATATAAGGTGTAATAATTTGTTCTTTGCCTCAGAAGGGATGGCCCAGCATGTCTCAGACCTAGTCCCCCCTAAAAGCTTCACCTATATAACAGGCCAATGAAACTTTGTAGGGTTTTTCTCACACCCTCTGGCACGTATGTGTCTTATTCAGACATTCAGAGTGACACCGTATTCCTGTTTACCAGGTGCAATTAGCATGACCCCATTAATATGGTGGACCAGAGTGATGTTCTGCAGTAAGTCAAGGTGACCAAGGTCTTTGTGACAGAGAAGGAGAGTTATAGTCTTGGGAGCAAGACTGTAAATGAGTACTACCGCTCATTTATTTGTGAACTGCTTTTGGATCTCTTTACTAATGGGGACTGGAAAGAACACACTGACAGAATTGAAGGCAAACTCCAGAGATTGTGCTGATCTATTCCAATAAAGATACTACATCCAGCATAAGAGCTGCATTTGAAGTTATCATTTGTGGTTATCCCATCATCCAACATGAGCCACATGGTTTTTACAGACCCTAATACAGGTAGAATAAATGGGGGATATAATGGGAACCACCACCCTCTATCCTTTTAGTCTTTAAAAAAATTTTTTTAATTTTTTTTTTAATGTTTATTTATTTTTGAGACAGAGAGAGACAGAGCATGAATGGGGGAGGGGCAGAGAGAGGGAGACACAGAATCGGAAGCAGGCTCCAGGCTCTGAGCCATCAGCCCAGAGCCCGATGCGGGGCTCGAACTCACGAACCGTGAGATCGTGACCTGAGCTGAAGTCGGACGCTCAACCAACTGAGCCACCCAGGCGCCCCTAAAAAATTTTTTTTAATGTTTATTTATTTTTAAGAGAGAGAGAAGGAGAGCAGGAGAGGAGAAGGGGCAGAGAGAGAGAGGGAGACACAGAATCCGAAGCAGGCTCCAGGCTCTGAGCTGTCAGCACAGAGCCTGATGTGGGGCTCGAACTCACAAGCTGTGAGATCATGACCTGAGCCGAAGTCGGACGCTTAACCGACTAAGCCACCCAGGCACCCCATATCCTTTTAGTCTTCAAGGGAGACAATTTCTGAGCCCCCCCTCCCCAAAATTGCCAACCTACATATTTGGAGACTAAATATATGGTTCTCATTTTAAGCTACTAATTTTGGGCATGGTTGTCATGTAGCTAAAGCTCCATTCAAAATGCAGGCTGGGAATATAGAAAAGAGATCTGAACGAGGCCTATAGGTTTAGGAATCATACAATGGTAACTGACATGGATGAGATTGTCCTGGAAATTCATGTGGAGTAGGAACAGCTTGAGGCCCCCGAAGTCAACATTACCAAACTAAGTTCAGTGATTCCTATCTCACAAAATGGCACCGCCATCTACCCAGGCGCCCAAGCTGAAGACCTGAGCCTCTAGCAGCAGACATCATGCATTTCATGATCTGGCCCTGCCAGCCTCCTCTCTCTCCACCAGGCATCCTACACGCCGGCAAAACAGGACTTTGTGATGTTCCTCAACTGCACTGTGCTCTCTTCCCCGCACTGTGCCTCTGCCTATGCGCTTTCTGCCATCTGGAAAGCCCTGCCAGCCCCTTCCTTATATCCTTAACCGCCATTTCAACCCCATGTGTCACTACTTCTGGGCAGCCTTCCCTGACCACCCCCAACCACAGTTAGACTCTCCTCCTCTCCTACCTTTCTATGCACAAGCCATAGCACACATTCCTGAGATGACGGCTCTATCTCTGCCAGCCCTTCACATCCTCACCATCTGACTGTGTGGCTCTGAAAGTCAGGGGCTATGCCTTTTATGTCTGTAAGTATCTGTGTTTATGTATAGCCAAGAACGTAGAGTGTCTCCCGGGGAACAAACCAATCTAAGCAGGGTCCTGCGTGGGATGAAGAGATTTCAGAATAGCTGGTCTGAGTGAATGACAAATCTGATGATTTTTTCTCTCTCTTCCTTCTATAGCTTATATAGCAAACACCCTTGGTGGGCTAATGCAACACTCATTCTCAAACCACTTTTCCTTTGTCCCCTAACTATAAAGTCTGGAAAACCTAGTTGTTTTCTCAGATTATTTTATTTAGTGTGACCAATAAAATGAAACAGAAGTCCACTAGAGGCTTCTGGGAAAGCCTTTGCTTTTTTTTAAAAATGCTTTATTTATTTTTGAGAGTGAGAGAGTGCAAGTAGATAAGGGACAGAGAGAGAGGGAGACACAGAATCTGAAGCAGGCTCCAGGCTCTGAGCTGTCAGCACAGAGCCCAACATGGGGTTCAAACCCACGAACTGTGAGATCATGACCTGAGCCGAAGACAGATGCCCAACTGACTGAGCCACCCAGGCGCCCCTTGCTTTTCTTATCAAAAGGACACTTGGGCTAGAAGATGGGCTCTTTCTCCCATCTTCCTGCCTGGAATATAGATGTGAAGCTTAAAGCTTCATCTTGTACCATGAAGCAACAAGCCAGCATGCTAAAGGTGGCAGAGCCGGAAGCCACGTTGGGTCTGCTGGCATCGTTGAAGCCCTGCCCCAGCCTGCCTCCAGCCCTCTCCTCGTGTGAGATAATTAAGTGACCTGATTGTTTAAGACACTGCTTGTCGGGTGTTCTATTCCAGAGGAGAAAGCATTCCTCACTGAGGCAGAATACACAGAATGGCAGAACTGCCGGAAGAGTGGTCCGAGTCAAGGTCAGGCTGGAACCAGTGTTAAAGATAAACCCATCAAGTAACAAATACAGAGTTGCTTTTCTTCGTTTTTGTTCTTTTCAGCTCTTGGTGCTGTGGGGGAGACTTGGAAACAGTGATGTAGCCTCTGTTCTTAGAGTGTTTACAGTCAAGTGGGAGGAGGTCTGATGAAATACCACACTGAACAGCATGCAGCTGAGAGCTGGATTTTATAAAGCTTGGAGGAGAGGAAGCTCAGTGAAGGGGAAGTGGCTGAGATGGAGAAGTTTCCTGCAGGATGAGGGGCTTCAACGGGGCCTCGGAAGAGGAATGGGATTTGCCGACTTGTCATTAGCCCCTCCGTGATCTCTGCCACGCAGGTGAGCTAAAGGAGATGCCTGCTGGCAAGCCCCCAGTGCACAGTAGAGGCTCATTAAGTCTTAATGCCCTTCTGGTTTAGAAAGATATTTTCCTCCCTCTCATGCATTTATTCAACACATATTTATTGAGCCTTTGCTATGGATGGGGAACTGCTCCAGGTGCTACGGATACACGTGTGAGCGGAACACACACAGTACCTGACCTCAAAGAGCATCAGTTCCAATGAGGGACACAGACGACAAACAAAAGAAAAACGTGGGACTGGAGGGGACAGGATTAACAAACTCAGGACTGGGTCACGTCCTTCCCTTCCTTTAGGCCTCTGCCTTCCCAAATGGACTATACATCTGGTTCCCCTTGTCCAAGCCACTCATTAGACAGCCCTGCTTCCTGGAGTAGGTAGCAGTACTGGCCCAAGGGGACACCTGCTGTGGGTGCTGTGCGGCCTCCGGGCCCAGGCCACCCCCATGTCTCTGCAGCCTGCAAGCCTCTGCCATTCCTCTCTGCCCACCCAGGCTAATGGCCCTGTACCCACCCCCATCTCCCTTTCTGAATCACACACACGGCACATGCCACAGCTTAACTCCATACCCCTCAGTCTTTTGGCCACACAGTGCCCTCGCCCCAGCCCCAGCCCCAGCCGGGACACTCTGGCCTTACCTTTCTGCTGGAAGGCTGAGGAGACATGGCTCTCCGCATCCTGAAAAGCCCCTTACTTCCTCCTCTCTCAGGAAGCCCTCCTCACCTGGAGCCAGGTGATCACATAGTTGATCATCCTAACTTGGAAGGCTCTCAAGAGGGGAGGGGCCACTATTGGTAATCACATCTGATCACAAGCAAACCGAGGGATGTGGTCTCCTAACCAGAGCCCGAAGCTGAGGTCTCATGCTCCAGTCAGCCTCTTCGTCGGTTACCTCACCATTTCCCAAACTGTGTTCCGTGGAACACCCGAGAGAGTCACAAAACCAAAACAGAAACTAAAAATTCCACATTGAAGTGACTTTAGGAAACTCTGAATTAACCCAAGATAAACAGATTTCTTTTCTGTAGGACTTCCCCAAATTAATATGTGTTGGTGAGAGTATAGCATGTCATGTCCCTCAAGCCCATTTGACCATGGAATCCTTGCGCAGAGAGCATCCCATGGAAGTAACACACTTGATGCAACACTGTCCTAGAAAAATGGAGTTGCTCCCAGAACGTATACTTATCTCTGTCCTACAATTTAGAATTGCGATATGAGCACCAAGACAGAGATGCATTTAGACCAGCTCTGCCTCTTTGCAGCTGGGTGCCATTTTGCATCAGGATGCTTTTGGGGGTTTTTTTTGTTTGTTTGTTTCTTTGTTTGTTTTTGTTTTTTGAAAGAGAGACAGCACAAGTGTGGAATGGGCAGAGAGAAGGAGAGAGAGAGAGAGAGAGAGAGAGAGAGAGAGAGAGAATCCCAAGCAGGCTCTGAACCACCAGTGTAGAACCCCGTGCGGAGCTCGAACTCATGAACTGCAAGATCATGATTGGAGCCAAAGTTGGATGCTTAACCACCTGAGCCACCCAGGCTCCCCAGGATGCTTTTGGCTGCAAGTAACAGATATTAGCAGGTATTGTAGTTTATTACTGTCATAGCAAGAACTCCTGAGCTTAGCACTTCCATTACAGCAGTGTCCTCAAGGACCCAGGTATTTTCCATTTCTTCACCCTGCCATCTTCAGCATGCTGCTTGTCTCCTCTGGTGGTCACAGGATGGCCACAGCAGCTCCAAGTACAGTACAGAGAAACAAAGACATTCAGCAAAGAAGGCCGTGTTCTCCCGTGTACGTCATTACCATTTATTCTTTTTGTTGTTTTTTTACCACTCATTCTTAACAAGGAAAAAATTTTCCAGACGCACCCCCCCCCCATACCCCTATCCCTGTAGAAGTCTTCTCCTCAGGTCTCCGTGGCCAGTAGGGTGACCAACCATCCTAGTGTGCCCAGGACTGACAGATTTCCAGGGACCCAGCACTACCAGTACTGAAACAGGGACATTCCTGGGCAGCTTCGAAGTTCATAACTGGGTAGGAATGGACCACATAATTTTCTAAATCAGTCATTGGATAGGGGAATGGAATTGCCATGATTAATTTAGACTAATCAGGATAACCCCCTGAAGCAAGAGAGGGGGGCAGCTTTCCTGAATATGGAATGATGAGCACCCAGGCAAATCCTATGAGGAGGAGGGGAAACGCTGTTGGTTGGCTAGGCAATCAGCAGGGCTGCCTCATCTGTAAAATGAGATACAGTGATAATCTCTGCTTAAGAGGTAGTGGTAGAGATTAGATAAAATGATGTATGACCAGGCCTCCCATAGAGAACCAACAATAGCATCTTTTCTTAAAATAGCATCTTTTTAGTAAGCACTAACTGTATGCAAAGCACTGTGCTAAAGGCACCACGTGTGTTGTCACTAGAGCCACAGAACATTCTAGGAGACAGGGATGTAAATCTGATTTTACAGATGTTCCTGAGACACCAGAGGTTAGGTGATTTGCCCAAGGTCATACAGTGAGAAAGTTCTAGAGCCAGGTCTCAAAACCAAGTCTGTCACACATCACGATGCCCATTTTAATCTCTCTAGCCTCTGCTGCCTTACAGAGTTGTGCATCAAATGCTAATTTCCTTCCCTTTCATCTCCAGCTCTTGGCACAGGGCTCAGCATTTAACAAGCATTTATTCAAAAAAATTTTTTAATGAGTAGGTGGTAGCAGCTGATACTCGTTGCAACCATAGAGTTTACAAAGAACTTTGCTTGAATTTAGGGTTCTCTCCTCCAAATCTGGTCCTCTTCCAGGGCGCCTTTTCCCCGCACATGGCACCAACATCCAACTAGGTGCACAAACCAGAAAACTAAAAGTCATCCTCAACCTTCTTTCTCCCTCCCAGTCATCATCTCCAACCCATTGCCAAGGCTGTCTCTCCAACCTGTACACCTCTCTCAGTCCTCTGTGACCTCGGCGCACATTACCATCACGTGCTCACCTGAACTGCTACAAGAGCTCCCTAACTACCCACGGCACCCAGCTTCTCCCCCAGTCTCTTCTCCGTGCACAGCCAGGGTGCTTGTCTCAGTTTCCGACCTGCTCACCTGCCTAATGCAAACCCTGGATATTCATTCCTTTGGGGATAAAGCTCAAACTCCGTAACACAGCCTGGCCTCTGCCTGCCTCCCTTGCCTCATCTTCTGCTGTCTCTGCTCCCTCTCATAGTCCATAGTCTCCCAACCAACTCCTCCCCTGACCTTCCTGAAGTCCCTCCTTCTTGTGCTTCCTCCTGCCTTGGAATCTTTGCACATGCTGTTTCCTCCATTCTCACTTACCTCGGACCTTAGCCTGGGTGCTCTCCTTCTGCTGAGACTCCCTGACCACCCTGACCAGGTCAAATCCTCTTGTCAGAGGCTCTTACAGCACTACTTTTCCTTAATGGTCCCTTTGGCCCAACTGTCATTTTACATTTGCTTGTGAGTCAGTTTTCATTTATTTATTTATTTATTTATTTAGAGGGAGAGAGGAAGAGAGAGAATCCCAACCAGGCTCCCCACTGTCAGCAAAGAGCCCCACGTGGGGCTCAAACCCATGAACCGCAAGCTCACGACCTGAGCTGAACTCAAGAGCAGTCACCCAACTGACTGAGCTACCCAGTCGTCCTTGTTTTTGTTTTTAAAGTAAGCTCTATGCAGGGCTTGAACTCACAACCCTGAGATTGAGTCACAGGCTGTACTGACTGAGCCATCCAGATGTCCCTGCTTGTCAGTCTGTTTGATTGATGTCTATCCCTCAATTAGCCTGTAAGTTGGGTGTCTGATTTTGTTGACCTCTCTACAGCCCCTCCGATGCCCAGCCATGGACATCACATAGTATGTTTTCAACAAATGTGTGTTTCACTATTAACTGGTTGATTAATCAATTAGGGTTTCACCCAGAATTCTCCGAGCTCCCTCTGGGCAGGGCCCTGCCTTAAAGCTTTTGTGTCACCACCGCCCCCAGCAGCTCACACAAGGCTGGGCCTGGGGAAGTTTGTAATGAACACTCTGAGTGACGATGACCACGTGGTTGACAGGGATGGGGCTGCTTGTCAGAAACAACCTGTAAGGGAGTGAAGCATGTGGGACAATAAAGGGGAAAGAGCTGAGGATGGGTGTGGTCTCAGGAAACCCTAGTTTTGGTCTGATGAGGGAAGGAAATAAGGAGCATAAATCAAAGATTGCACGGAGGAGTTGTCCCCTCTCTGGGCAAGGAAGCCAGCAGTTTGTGTGTCCCTTCCAGATGGTGGTCAGTGATTGGGCTGTCCTGCCAACTGGACCCAACACACCAAAGGTGAAAAATGTCCCCTCCTCCCTCCAATCCCTGTGCCCTGAGGTACCCCTTCCCTTCCTCAAACCCTCGTGTTGGTGTCCTTGGGCTGCTGAAACAAAGTACCATCAACTGGGTGGCTTCAAACATCAGAAACGTGTTGTCTCACGGTTCCGGAGTCTAGAAGGCTGAAGTGAGTGCTGGCAGGGTCACGCTCTCCCTGAGGGGTCTAGGGGAGGATCTTGCCCTGACTCGCTCCCAGCTTCTGGTGCTGGTGGCAGTCCTTGGTGTGGATTGACTTGTGACATCATCCCATCTCTGCCTCCATCTTCACATGACCTTCTATCTGTGTGTCTCCGTGTCTAAATTTCCTCCTTCTTATAAGGACCTCAACTTAATCACATCTGCAAAGATCCTATTTCCAGAGAAGGTCATGTTCTCAGTTATCAGGGATTGGGACTTGAACTTACCTTTGGTTGGGGGCAGGGTGTGGACACAATTCAATACACTACCCCAGAATGCCACAGTTAACCTCTTCCAAACCTCTTTTGAACCTGCCCTTTCTGTCTCTGAGGCCAAAGTCCTTTCCCTGGGAGCTCTCTTCTGACCCCTCAGCCTTTGTCAAAGACAAAGTTATGCTCCTCATGCCCAGGAATATGCCCTGATGAAACCCTTCAATTCACACAGCTGGCAGTTTTGACTGGAGCCAAAGGCTTTCATGCCTTTTCTCATTTAATCCTCACGGCAGCCTTGAGGAGGTTTATTATTATCCCCACTTGACAGATGAGGAAATTGAGACCTGGGGAAGGTAAGTCCTTACACAAAGCCACACAGCAAGGAATGGCAGAACACAGAATTCTTATGCCAGATACCATACCCTTAACCACTGCGCTGTTACTACTGAAACACTTCCTTGGTGAGCTATCCACCAGCCGCCAAGAGGGTTCGAGTAAACCCACCTGGCAACTTAGAAGAGTGTCGTGAAAAAACTAAGGGGATAAGAGAGACTACAAAACTGGGGGCCTGTGTTTGGTCACTAGGAGGACCCAGGAATAAGGAGTCACAGATTGCATTAGGAGATGGAAAACAGATGCATAGGAGAAGTTTGGGGTGGCATTTCTTTAGGGAGGAATTTTCCATTGGTGATATTTTAAAATTCATTTGATGATGATCTGGTATAAATTCAGTGATTTTTCTCTGTCCTACTTCTACATGCCCCACTCACGGTTAACATCACTGTGTATCCTGGAGCCTGCCAGTGTTCTGGAAGCCAGTTTGTTTTAAATGATGTTCAGCACTGGTCATGCAAGCATGACTCCACCGTGAACATGATTTCCTCTGAAGGGAAGCCTGACTGTTCGTCACGCAGGTGTGGTGATACTGAACAAGCTATTTTCTTCAGTTGAATGAGGTAACTCTTGCACGTCCGTGATCACTACGGAGACACTCCTCAAGACACGCAGGCCAGCCACAGATCCCAAGCCACGATGGATATGGATGCAGTCACTCGGAGTGGATTTACAACGACTCACTTTTCATTTAAGCATTTTTGCTGAGGGCCTACTCTGTCTTAGGCTCTATGTTGGGTACTAAGGATAGAGAAATAAGCCAGACTTAGTCTCTCCCTTCAAGGGGATCATGTTTTATTGGGGGAGACAGGCAATTACAACCAATGGGATCAATGCTTTGAGAGAACGGTATCAGTTGAGATTCTTAGTTGTACACACCGTAATCTACGCTTAAGTAGAAGAAGAGAATCGGGCTCAGTGCTACACAGCTGAAGGTCAGGGCCAGCCAAAACGCCCAACCCGTTTTCAAGTGGAAACATCACCACGCTGCCACCTGTTGCTTAGCACCTGTGTGAATGGCTGCCTATTAGAAACCCCTCCATGGGCACCTCCATCACAGATGCTTTTCAGGTGATTCTGTCTAACTGCATGCAGTCATCAATGTCCATTATGTACTTCTACCTCTGTGTCTTATCAAGGACATCTTATTTTTTTAAGGACTTTTTCTCTCTTTTTTTAGTGTTCATTTATTTATTTTGAGAGACAGAGAGAGGGCACGAGAGGGGGAAGGGCAGGGAGAGAGGGAGAGAGAGAGAATCCCAACCAGGCTCCACATCATCAGTTCAGAGCCTGACGTGGGGCTTGATCCCAGAAACCATGAGATCATGACCTGAGCCAAAATCAAGAGTCGGACGCTTAACTGACTGAGCCACCCAGGTGCCCCACAAGGACATCTTCTTAATGGAATCCGAGCTGTAGAGGAATGTGGGAAATGTTTTCCAGCCTCTATGCCACAGGAAGGAAATCTAGAAGGGGTCAGGCAATTGGATGTTTGTATCTGGGGTTCAGGAAAGATATGTGGACCAGTGAACTGGGCCATGTCACAGGGTTTGCCTGGGTGCAAAGATTGGTGAGGGTGGTAACCCAGACCAGGTACAAAGGTGCTTCCACTTCAATTCACCACTGAATTCGCCACTGAAACAGCAAATGAGGTGGTAGAGATAGAGACACAGTGTGAAGGTAGCTCCCTGATGCCTGCCTAACTCATACAGGAGTTAGAAAGTGAGAAATCCACCAGGGAAGGGGAATCCTGGCTGCTGCTGGCTACTGTTTAGTTCATTAGGCTAGAACTCTGCACTCAGGGATCTACTGATTGTCACGTAGGCAATTCTGTTCTGATATGGAGCAGTTCTAAACAATGAAATACTGAAGTGTTTTGCATTAAAACATAAGTGTTGATCAGGGGCGAAATTAAACCAGGGAGACAGACAGAAAGTAGTCCTTCCTTCTCACCAGCCACTAGGCAGAAAGTGGAAAGCCTTGATTCTAGGTAGGGATATCTGGTCAGGGATGGACCCTTGCTTATAGATCAGGAGCTAAGGAGAGAGACAGCCACTGGTGAGTCTTCTCCTCTCCTGAGGAGGGGTATGAGTGTGGACCCCAAGGATAAGAACCTAGTGGTTGATATAAAATAATTTCCTCCATATCTGCATCACTATTTCTCTCTTGTTATCACAGGATTTCAGCAAAATTTTGTAGAATACTTCTTTAGCATGCTTTGGGAACTACTTGTCCCAAAGATAAATGCACTTATCTAGATTTGATGAAGACTGAATTGAGGAAAGGGAAAATCACACGGATTCAAGATGCATTAGAAATCTCAAGCAGGATAAATACAGAGAAAGACATACATAATAAGCACATTGTGATAAAACTGCTGAAAATCAAAAACTAAGAGAAAATCTTAACAGCAGCCACAGAGATGCATTCCACTACTTTCAAAGGAGTAATAACAAGACCACTAGCTGACTTCTCATCAGAACCAATGGAAGTCAAAAGAGAATCATCTCCAAGATGCTCAGAGAAAATACTTCCTAACCTAGAATTCAACAGCTTCAAAAACATCCTAAAAGAATGAAGGAGAAACAGATATCCTCAAACTAGTATAAGCCAGAAGAATTCAGCAGCAGCAGACCTGCGCAAAAGGAGACACTAAAAGGGTGTTTTCAGGAAGAAAGCAAGGGTTCCAGATCATACACCATATGTCAACAGTAGAAACAGATAAGCAAATATATTCATAAGATGGGATATTCACAATATATACATACACAAGAATGTCCAGGGAAACATTGTTCTTAATAGCCAAAATATTAATATCCAAATGACTATCAACATTCATACATGCAGTACTAAACTTCAATAAAAGTCAATAGATTTGTACTCCCATCCAAGATGGAGTCATAAAGGCTAGATTTACCCACCTCCTTGAAATAACAACAACAAAATGGACAAAATGTATGATGTAAAGTTTTCAAGAGGTTGGGTACTACTAGGCAAGGAATGGGATCCTAAGAGAAAGGAAAATTGTGGCAAGCTTTACAATTGCCCGGCTGACAGCCTAGAGAGAGTTTCCAGGCCACCGTGCAGGGAGGAGGAATCCCCGGTGAAGCCTGGAAGTCTCCCTGAGTTGAGTGGATGGAGTTGGGAATCTGAAAAGACCCAGTTGGCTAGAGTTTACAGGGCAGAGTGCCAGAGATGAAAGAGCTGCACAGAGAGAGAATTCTGAAGATTTTCAGAGGGTGTCCCTCAAGTGTTCAATTGAGTTGTGATCAATGCACACACTGGAGCCCTGATTCTGTCACTTTCCATCAATCAACATTCCTGCTTTGAGCACCTACCGTGAACCGAGCCAGAGTCAGGGCAGATCTCTTCCTGCCATTGAGGGGCGCCCAGTCTAAAGGGGGAAAGAAACCACATGCCCCTAAAGGGCACACACTGCCTGCAGAGTCTCAGCTGAGAGCCAGATTGATGTTCAGAAGCAGATGTGGAGATAAAAGAGTGCCTATTGCTCTGACCTGCCTCTCCCCTCTCTGACCCCAGCACCAGGCAGATGCAGGGGCACTGTGATGTGGGAGAGACAAACCAGCTCACCAGGGCCATGCCTGCAGGGTGGGGCCTATGTGAAGCCTACCCTCCCTGGGATGGGGAGAGAACCTCGGGCCAGGAAATGGGAGCTGGTACCCAACCCATCCCTGTTTGGCCTCTGTATCATATGATCTTAGAGGGCCCTGTCCTTTCTGGGTTTCCTCATCTGACCCCGGGGATGCTCTATGAGCAACTTTTGCTCTGAGGGAAGTTGCTGCCAGCTGAGTTTCTGAGCCTCAGTTTCCCTTGTCTATAAAGGGGACAATAATTCCCACCCGTCCTTGGGAGAACCTCCCAATTAAGAGATTGTTCTTTTCCTCCAGCCACTGCCAAAAGGGGATAAAGAAGCACCAGGGGTTTGTGCAGAGGTGAGGGGACAGGCAACGGTTGACCGTCTAAGGCAACATGGGGTGAGGCAAGTGCTTTCCTCCAATCCAGCTTCTTTTATCTCTCCCCAACTTATCCACCCCACTGCATCCCAGGCTATTTTGTTAGTTCCCAGAATTCCCACGTTCCTCACTCACTTCTGCAGTTTCTCCAGTGATGACTTGGGAATGGAGAGTGGCAGCCATCTTGGCAGGAATGGCAGCACCTCCCATTTTCACACCTGTCTCACCAATCTTCACACCGGATGGTGTATTCTGCTTCCAATTCGAACCCATCCTTGTAAGCCCTCAGAGAACAGTCTGGCCACAGCATCTATATGCAGATTTCATTCACACACAGCTCCTTAGAAGTAGAGTGGGCTTCCCTCCCAGCACACCCTCCTGAAGGCCTCCAGAGGGGCCTCATCATCCCATTTTGTAGACAGGAAAACCGAGACCAGAGAGGAAGAATCCGAGTGCTCATCCTGCCATGAGAGAAGAGGAAGTCCAGGAGGGATGTGGTGTGTGGTGAGAACTCTTGCTTTGTGTTTCAGGAGAGAGAACATAGCAGTGCGAATTTCTGTCAGATAGGAGGCTTCCCCTCACGTTCTTGATCCTCCCCAAACCAACCATGCTGCCGCCTCCCCCTCCCTCCTCTCATTCTCCCGTTGACCCACTCTCCCTTCTCTTCCAGGCACTGTCCAGAGTCTAGCCTTGGACACACAGCTTGCCCCACTGCCCTGGGGCCCAGCTCCTGCTCAGGCCTCTAACCCCTTCACCTCCCTGCTCAGGACTCCTTCCAGGAGACTGCAGCTGAGGCTAAGAAAACAGCATCTCCCTGCAGTCTGCACGCAGCATGCCCCTACGCTGTTGGGCCACCTCATGGCATCCTTGGCTTGCTTGTGCTCCCCACCTCCAGGCCCCACAGTCTCAAGTGGACTGAGCTCTGGGAAGCTGAGCAGTGAGGGAGGGCTGAGGCCTTGGGCACATCCCCTGCGCCTCCCCACCACCCAGCCTGCTTTCCTGGCCTATCTGCAGTGACCTCACCTCCTGTCCCGGTACCCCCCATCCACGTATCAAGACCCTGGAGCCCAGCCTCCTCCTGAGGCCCCTGCACATTCCAGCTAGCTCCTGCTCTGACTTTCCAGCTTCAACAGCACAGGACCAAGCGTGGCAGTGCTGTCTCCCAGTTATTTTATGCCCAGAGGAGGAGTTCCACCTATTCCTGATCACAAAGCTGGTACTGTCTTCCCAGGGATCCTTCCGCAGAGGGGGGCCACTTAACAGATACCTCCAGGAGACATGGGATCTCACTAAGGTAAGACTGGCAGGCCTCTGTCCTGTTCAGTGAACAGCTAAAGGGGTTTGGAGGCCCCTAAGAAACATTTCCCATTTTCCCTATCAAGTGTGTACAGTGTACCCAGTGTGGACTGTGTAGACTGAAGAGTGTGTCTGCCTATAGGAGAATGAGCGTGTGGGTCTGTGTGTGCATGTCTGTGTGTGAGAAGGTGTCTCTGTAAGTATGAAAGGGGCGTATATGAGTGGGTGGGAAGGAGAGGAGCCCCCCCGCCCCCTCCCCCACACCCGTCTTAGACCTCTGGGGAGGTGAGGAGAGTAAGGATCGAGCGCCATCTGGTGACCATGAGCTGCACTATAGGCCACCAACCACTTCGCCTCTTTTCTCTTGCCCCTCCCACTTCCACAACACAGCTACATAGAACTGATCTCAGATCCTTCTTTGGGGCTCCAACCCACTTGCTCACCACTCCTACCCCCCACCACACTCCTGCAGAGACACAGACTCTGACCCCCTGAATCTCTTTCCTCTCTCCCAGAGAAAGAGCCATTGGAGGGATTCAGGTAGGCAGGGCTCACATCTCAAGCTTGCGGATTACTTAACTTCTGTGAATTTCAAGCTACTTGGCTACAGAATGAAATAATGGAATTTACTCCAAAGAATCATTGGAAAGTTTTATGTAAAATGAAATCATTAAGTTGGAAGGGCTGGGCAGCTACAAGAAGCCATGGGGCTAAGCCTAGTGTTCTCAGATCAGGTGGGACCTGCCTTTTGACTCTCCTACCTGTCTTCCCATTCATCCTCCCGCCCCTCCTCCGACCTTCCCCTCCCCTGGCAGCCCCAAACTGCTATTCCTTCCTTCTTCCCAAGGAGTTCATCTCCTGCTAGGGGCTCCACCCCACACCTGGTTGCAGGTTAGAGTAGCAATGAGCAGCCACCTAGGGCTGTTCGTGGGACCGCAGGGACCCACATTCCACCCCCTAGTCCTCCCTCTGTCCTCACCTCCATGAAGTCTTGAATCCCTCCCTCCCTCAGCCAGCCCAGGGCACAGAGCATCAGCTCTAGAATGATTCCTGCCCAACCTCAACCCTGCAGTCCTTTCTCTACTTTCCAGCAGGATCTTTCTAAAATGCATGTCCAAGTCACTCTCCTACTGAAAACGTTCGCTGCCCCCCCACTGCTCACAGAGTAAAGCCAAACTTCACAGCCTGGCATTCGAGGCTCTCCTTGGTCTGGCTGTACTTCCCTCTGTCTCTTCATTCCCTGTGTGCTGGTCACTCCCCTTTTCTGTGCCTTTAATGAGCAGTTCCTTCCACCAGGAGTGCTTGGCCCCTTCTGCCCACAGGAAAACAATACCTGTTCATCTCCCAAACCTCACTACTTTTCTTCTCAGGGTTATAATCCTGCCTGGAGCCCCATGGCCAAGCATCCCATGGGGTTGTCAGGTCCCATGACCAGATCTTCCTGACCAGGCTGTTAGACTCTCTAGACCAGGGACAAGCACAATTAGCTCTTGGCTAATGTGGTCTTGGCATAGGGTCTTGCATGCACGAGGAAAGACTTGTGAGCTGTCCACTCAGGTGGTGAGAAAGGATGTGTCACACAAGGGCCTCAAGTGGGATTAAATGTCCTCAAGTGTGGGTTGAGCTGGGGACAGACAACAGATGCAGGGAAGGGGAGCGAGGTCCCTGAAGCGTGCACACAGGCTGTCTGTGCTCCTCCTTTGTTCAAGGGCTGGTAGAAGAGAGACACACATTTGAAGTGGGCGGCGGCGGTGGCGGGGGGAGAGGGGGGGTGGTCACAGGCAGAGGAGCACCTATGTCAACCCACACCAATGCTGGTGTTAGCTGCACACCATTACAAGAGCTGTCCCCTGTCCGTCCCTTGTCAGCCTTGGACCCTATCAGGAACTGACCTGCCTCTACCTGGGCGTCCACTGGTCAGCCTGGGTCCTGTGCTGTGAGAGGACAGAGACACACGGGGGGAACCCAAAGCAGGGGCTGGGCAAGGGAGGGGACTGGACCCCAAGTTCTTAAGGGAAGGCTAGCTGCCTGGAGACCATGGCCCAGAAGCGCAGATACCAAACAGTGACAAGTTGTGGAGCAAGAGAAACAGATAGGCTCTGTGGTCCCAAAGGCTGGCACCTGGGACATTGTGGGTGTCACAGGATGGCCCCAATCATCTTCTCCCAGTCCTTCTTTCCTCCATCTCCGAGGAAAGGAAATCCCAGTGTTCAGCCCTTAATATATCAACCGTTACTGATCTGGAAGAGATGAACAGGGAGAGGAAATGGGGGGTGGATGTAGGCGAGAGAGGGGGTGGGTCTAGAGACTTTTGCCTGTCAGATCCTCCTTATGGTCCAATCTGGGGTCTGCCCCTCTCTATCTGTGCAGAGGCAAACACTCTCACAACCTGAAGAGCAGGGAACTAACTCCACAGACACAACCCAGGGTTGCATCTGGTGTAGAGTCAGACTCGGGGGACGATTTATGGGGACACAGATAGGGAAGAAAGGAGGGGGTTCAGAGGCCCAGGCCCTGGCTATATGGGTATTCATGACCAGCAAGCTAGAAGACAGAGGGTTTAGGAGGAGCTCTAGGCTGCCTCCTCCAGGCAGCCTCCTTGATTGCTTCAGCCCCTCAATTCTTTTCTTTCTAGTCCACAATCTCTGCCAGCCAACATGCCCTCTCACTGCTCCATGCCCAGGTCTCCTCATCTGCCACCATATCTCTAAGCCCCTACAGTCTGGCACAGGAGGTCTGTGACTCTCCTGTAAGAGGGGCTAGACACAACGGCTGGAGGCTCCAGTAGCCAAGGAGTTCTAAAGGGCATTTGCCTACCCCAGTTCTGTTCCCCTCATCCCCAAGTACAATATCTGGAAATAGCCCCAAGGGGGAGGGTTGGTAGAAAGAAATAGATTTATTCTCATGTACAAAGCGGTCAGCCCACGGGACCATATACAACAGTTGCACAGAATCCTAGAAAAACGCATCTCTCTAAAGGCAACTCAGAATAGGTAAGGCAGGTGGCCCCCCTCCCCCCACCCCACAACACATACAGAACAAAACAGAGAAGGGAGATGCCAGCAGCCGGGCTGACCCAAGAAGCCCGGCCCTATGGGGGGTCTCCCAAGCCCCAGGGCACGGGTAGATATGGCCTTGAAAAAGATAGGAGCCCTGCCAGTTGGCCCTGTCAGGGCTGAGGCAGCCCTCTCTGGCTGCAGGAATGGGGAAGGGGCTTGGACTAAGGGGGGGGGGGACACTCAGGGGGCCACTGAAGGACTCAGGGTTGGCTCTTTGCCCTAGGGTGGCAGGGACATTCCATGGCTTCTCCTGGGACTCCACAGAGCCATGGGGACTTTGATCTAAAAGGCGTCTTAGAAAACAGATTGTCCCATTCTCCTGTCTCACCTAGATAGGGGAAATCACTTGCCCAGGGTCACACAGCCAGGAGAATTATTGACTCAATTGGAGCCTGTCTTCCAGCCCTGGGATCCTTCCTGCCCACCATTCCTATCCTGCTTTCTCCCTGACCCCCCTCTGCCCAGAGCACTGAGCTGCCCCTCTGGCAGCTCCCCAGGTCCCAGTGCCCACCATAAGTATGTGGCGATCCTAAGGGGCACCTTCAGTGGCCCCGTGGCTATTTCTAGTTGTCCAGCAGAGCTAATGACTGTTTCTAAGATCTATTCTCTGCTCATTCAGATGTCCCACCCTCTCCTTGCATGAGGACCCTGGAGAGGGAAGAGGGCACAGATCTAATGGGGCAGGAATGGGGCCCAGGAGAGACCATCCAGGCTGCCTCAGAGGAGTGGCTGGGGAGGATTTGCCAAGATGTGGTCATAAGTGCAGAGCAGGGCTCGCTGCTCATCAGTCACCCCTGTGCTCTCAGAGGACAAATGACAAAATCTTGGTGAGGCTGGAAGTCTTGCTTCCATTACACAGACAGGAAAGCTGAGGCCCAGAAAGGTCGGTACTTGCTCAGGGTCACATGGTAAGTCCTGGTCTAGAACCTAGGACCCGTGGCTCTGGTCCCAGGGCACCCGGCCAGGCCAGTGGGGGGCTGTGAGAGGAGGCCTGGGCAGAGAAGGGTCCTGGGGAGGGGGGGGGGGCTCACTCAGCATCAAGGCTGAAACAGCCATTGACAGGGGCCCCAGTGCCAACCAGCTGAGGCACCTCGTACTCCTCATCCAGGAAGTCCAGCGAGTTGTTGCTCGGGAGGCCGCGGATGGTGAATTTGTGAGACACTTTGGTCCAGTGCTCACGGTTAGAGGCCACACGTTCATATAGCTCTGCCGCCTTGGGGAACAGGTCCTGCAGCAGCCTGGGGGTGCAAACGGACATGGACAGGGTCACAAATCAGACTGTGAGTAGCAAGAAGGATTAGGGCTCTACCGCAGGAAGAACTTCCACGAGAGTGTGAGGCATAGGACTGGACGCTCAAGGAGAACATGAAGCGAAGGGCCTGTTTATGGGCCCACAGGAGATAGCACCTGCATCTGCTGTGACTGCCACAGCCAGCCCTGTCCCCCCTACCCCCAGCAGACCCCCTGAGCTCTCTCACTTGTAAATAGGCATTGCGATATGCTCCATAAAGCTGATCTGCAGCTCAGGGATGTAGGCCTTCTCCCGGTCCATCATCTCCATCGGTCTGTTGCCCATGGCTTTCTCCTGCGGGCAGTGAGTCATCAGGCCTGGTCCCCTCCTCCCTCCATCAGGTACCAGGATGAAGCTAACCCAGCCCCTCCCGGCCCCAGCCCAGGATCCCTCTCCCCACAACCTGACACCAGCAGTCACTCCCCACTTACCAAGTCTCCCTGGGAGAAGAACTCTTTGTAGATCAGCTCCTGAAAGGCCAACACTCTCATCACAACTTGTGTGTGGAATCCGTCCACCTGAGCTCCTCTACAGCCCATTCCCAAACTGGCAAACTGAGGCATCCCTCAGCCCTCCTTCAGGGTCTGTCCGCACCATCCCCAGTTTGACAGGGGGTTGGCCCAGATCGGGAGGAGTGGCTGGGTTCTGGCCCACTTTCCGCCAGCCACTGACTTGCTGTGTGACCCCTGGTGAGTCCATGCCCCTTTCTGAATCTCCCCATCTGTCACCCTGAGGTGGTCTAGGTTTCTGTCTCCCCAAAATATAGCCAGGCTGAGCTCAGCACAGAGAGGGTGAGCAAGATGCAGGAGCCACACAGAACTTGGCAGGCTGTGCAGCCTACACCCTCCCAGGGAGGGGCAACACTTACTGCGATCTTCCTCGTAGTCTTCCAGCCCTTGGTCTGGTCAGAGAGGTCACAGGAGGTCATAAGGAGGCAGAGGAGGAGGCTATGGTGTTGCTTGTTCGTTCGGTCATAACCCACTGTTGGGGAGAGCGTGTGGTCAAGGAGAGGAGGCCCCACCCCCTCTCTCTGAGGGCAAGGTCCCCAGGGCCCACCTATGTGGTCCATGAAAGTCGGCACCCTGGGTGGGAGCCGAAGGGTCGGTGCTGCATCTGCCTGGGTTTGGTGGGTTGATGCTGGAGAGAGTAGGTCTCTCTTAGCACATCCCCCTCTTGGTGGTCCTTTCCCAACCCCAAGGTCTGGGGTTAAAGACAGGCACCTTCGGCCATCTTCTGGAGGTCCTTGAAGATGCGGAGGTGGTGGGCCAGATCGGTGGCCAAGATGATGTCCCGCATCAGGTCCAGCATACGCTGATAGTCCTGGGCCAGGGTGGGCAGGAGAGCGAGGAGATGTCAGGGCCTCCTGCCAGACACCCCCACCCACTCCCTCGGCTCCTTCTCCTGCCTCAGGCCAGCTCTGGGCTCCCACTCCCTCACCCCCAACCCTGGCCCCATCACCTTCCGGGAGAAGTGGTCAAAGATGTTGCAACCATGGGTGTTGAGGATGGCGATGGCCTGAGCGAAGTGGTGCCTCTGTGGGGAGAGGAATGATGGGGGCCCAGCTGGGGCCGGGGGCTCTGCTGACCACTGATGCCAAGAGAGGGAGCAGGACCGGTGCAGCCCCAGCCCCCAAGGTGAGCAGAGCAGGCAGAAACAGGGAGTCGGGGGTCCTAGTTCCCTTTCTGGGTTCTGTTTCAGCCCTCTGTGTGACCCCGGGCAAGTCCTCGCAGGCTCTGAGCTTCAGATCCCTCAGCTGTCACATGAAGGGACATGACAAGGCAAGCTCTGAGGACTTCTCAAACCGGAATGATTCTGAAATGATCCATTGGAGTCCTAGACACTAATTCATGCAGCAAACATTTGTTTGCTGACAAAGAAAGGCAGTGATGAGGTGAGGGCAAGGCCCCTGTCTCCAGATGCTGAAGGGCTGTCATTGAGAGAAGGAGCAGGCTGAGCACAGAACACAGAGGGCAGAAGTGGGGCTGCCACAAGGCCTCGTGGGAGGGAGTGAGCCCCTCATCTCCCAGGGGTATGCAAGCAGGGGCAGTCTCCAGAGGGATGTTGTAGGGGGCAGCAGGGGGCAAGGTGACCTTGTCCCAGGTTTGGCTCCTATTCTGTGCCAGACCCCATGCCAAGTGCAAGGAATTCAGAGAGATCTCAGATTTTGTCCCTGCCCCAAGAGGCTCCCATCCTGGGGTGGGCAGACACAATTCAAACAACCTAAGGCAAAACTGGGTGTGACGGGAGGTGGAGCCATCCCAGGCTTGGTGGAGTGGGGGTGGAACAGGGTGTTCCCAGATATGCCAAGAGAGACATGCTAAATACAAGTTCTCCCTGTGCAAACCTGGGCTCCGGCAGGACCTTCAGGCTGACCCACATCCCCATCCACACCTGCACCCCTCCGAGCCCATCCAGCAAAATGAGCCCGACATGCCCTGGGGTATGGCTACAGCTCTCACAGCCTGTCTGGAGAGCACGGCTTGGGAACAGGAGGAGCTGGGTCATGGTCTAACTATGTAAGTCATCAGCCTTAAGAGGATGATGGGCACAGGGATATTGGGCAGAATGGTGGTACCTCCATGACAGAGCCCTCGGAGCTGTAGAGAGCAGCCAGCACAGATTTCTGGAAAATCCCGGGAAATCTCCATTACTCCTTACATCCAGATGCAAGTGCCTGCCATATTAGGCTAGGCATTGCCCTGTCCTCCCTGCCCTCACCATTCCCCCATCTCAGAGCCCAGGCAAAGCCTTGGAGAGCCTCCTCCCATCTCCAAACCGGCTCCCAGTCCCACGAGCTCCCATCTCTCCTCAGGCTGGAGGAATGAGACTCCCAGATGCCCTGAGGAGGGTGCCCACTCTGAGGAGGGCAGAATCTTACCGAGGCCACCTGGAAGGAATTGTTTGTGCCTCTGTGGTCCAGGTCATGACACATGCAGGAAATAAACAAGGCGAAGATCTCGATGTCCCTGGTTGGGAGGCAGAGGGGAGAGGGAGATCAGGCCCCTTCCACACATCCAGAGGAAGAACGGCTGCATGAGATGTCCAGGAGCCACCAGACAGGAGCCGGGGACACCCGGGTCCCCTTCTGGGAAAGCAGCCCTGGTTTGGAGTTTGACAGGCTCACTGCTCCATGAGTATGGGACATGTGACTGTGAGCAAGTCCCACCTGGAAAATGGGGCAATGTAGCCTTCCTCAGAATCGTTAAGAGGATCGTGGGAGGTGGTGTATGTAAAGTGCCTGTCATCCTTAGGTGCCTCCCCTATCCCAAAGCAGGAGACTGTAACAGCTGCCAGACTTGGGGGTCAGTGCAGACACTCACTCGAGGTAGTTGGTAAGCTCCAGATTCTTGTAGAGCAGGTAGCAGAAGTGGGAGACAGAAAAGGCATGCATCCAGTTGTGGTAGGGGGGATCCCGGTAGCCCTTCTTCACCATCAAACAGAACCTGGCGGAGGGGAGAGGGCAGCAGAGGGGCCTCAGGCTCTCCTCTTCCAGCAAGCCCTTCAGGCTGTGCCTTGCCCCATTCCTTCCCTTTACTCATGGTCCCAGTGTCTGTGAATTGCCTCTCACTCACGGATCCTCTCCACTCCCACAGACTGGGCCACTCCTAGTCGTCCACAGAGACCCCTTCCCAGAATGCTGGGGCAATGGATGTGAGAGTAGAGGACAGAGGGAGGCAAAGACCAGGACTGCCTGCACGTGGAGGGGAGGGCTGGGGCACACACCGGGCCAGAGTTGGGCAGTCAATTTTGTAGTTATTGATGAAATTCATGTCCTGCAGCATGCTCAGGATGGCCTGGAGAGAGTAGAAGGGAGGATTCAGAGGGACTGTCCGTTTCAAAATGGGTCCCCTGCCTTGCCCCTTCTTGAAGCTTCCAAACTTTTGGAATCTTAGAACTTTAGATCTGAACTGGAGAACCATAAAACGGTAGAGACAAGCATTCTCGGATCCATGAACTTTTAGAAACAGGGGACCGAAGAACTCTTGGAACCAAACTCACACAAAATCTTAGAAAGCTAGGGAGGGAGGCGCCAACCCTGAGGCCACGTGCCCCAGGCATTGTGGGTTCTGGAGCAGCCCTTGGCGATCACCCAGTCCAGCCACGAGCCCTGGGCAGGCCCTGTGGCCCACACCGGCAGACCACATCCCCAGTCCATCTCTGAGGGAGGCTCTCTAGCCTTTGGTGATGACTCTGTCTTGCCAGGAAGTTCCTATCCACATCTAACTTAAATCTCTGGCTGTACACCCTCCACCTATGCAGTCAAATGGGGGGAGGGCCAGCTCACCATGGAAGTGTCATCCTCGGGCAGAGAGCGAGGGGTATAGGTGAAACTGGCAAAGTTGGAGTCAATGGCAGCCACAGGCTGGATCCCATCATGGAGAAGTTTGGTGTATTCATCATCAGAGACCTAGAGGGGAGCAACCAGAGTATTAGAAGATGGCCTCCACCCCCATCCAGTGTCCTCACCCTCAAAATCCCACAGTGGGAGGGAGCGCCCTGGCCCAGAATGCACCCACGGCAGGGCATGGATACTCCAATCCATGGGGTATCACTGGCAGGAGACCACTGTGGTACAGCCCATCTACTGTGCCTCCTCGCCTGTGACACCCCTCGTCTGTGACAGCCTGTCCTCAGCAAAGACAGAGAAACACCACTTCGGGACACCAGCAAACAATGCCAGCCTTTCATAGACACTAACTTGAGGATTCTTTCTTTCGGGGGTAACATCCCAGAGTCTAACCTTAATCCTTCCTATCACAGCTTTGACCCTATCCACAGAGTCTGGGACCTTTTGGTTTGGACACAGGGAAGAGGAAAGTGACCACCACACACTCTAAACTAAAGCCCAGGACAGCTTTTCTGAAACAGGGTCTGGGAATGAGACAGATTATCAGCAGACTATGGAGGCGTGCATGACCACTGAATGTAGGCAAGCTGTGGGAAGGGCCCTGAGTAAGCTTCCTAGCCTTCAGTAATTCTCAAGGTGGGAGTCATCACCGGATATGGGGAACACCTGGCCAAACCAAATTCCTCCCCGGGATGGGTCCTGCTGCCAGCCTTGGAGCTGAACCGGAAACTGCTTGGAAGAGGCTGCCCCAGAGGAGAGCAGGAGGCCAGGCATTGCTTTGAATCTATCTTCTTATCTTCAGGAAAGGGTGATCAGAAAACCCAGGCTGGTCCTGGGCCCCCGAGGAACTGGGAGGCAGGGAAGAAATAGGTGGGCTGCAGGGGACCCTGGGATCCTGAGAAGAAGGACAGAAGCTCCGTGCAGGCCTCACCTTCATGTGGTACATCATCATCTCGTTGGCTAGGTGGCTGCGATACTGGGCCTCATTCACTTTCTTGTATAGGAGGGACTAGGAGAGAGAGGGAAAGGTGGGGCTCAAACTAGGTGGCTATGAAATCTCAGAATGCCCAGGACTGGGACAAAAGGATCATATAGCCCCCCCCCCCCCCCGCCCCGTTCCTGTCCCATGCTGGCTCTAGTTCAAGCTTTCAAGCTCCAGCCAGAGTAGGGACCCCCCTCCGACTTTCACCCATACCTTCCCCCCTTGCCCCTCCTCCCCAGGTCCTCTTAGCATTTGATCCGGCACTTTGCACCCCCTCCTGAGCCTGCCCCAGTCTTCAGTCATGGAGCCTGAGTCCCACAGCAGAGACAGAGATGCAAGGAATGGGTTCGCCTCAGGAACCTAGTGGTTGGATTCCTGGCTCAGAGCCAACTCTGGACAATGAGACCCAACATTTCCCAAAAAGAAGCTGATCAGGGGCTTGGGTTGAGGCTGCTTGGCAAAGAGGGTGGGTATTAATGACAATTGGGGTTTCCCCCTGATCCCAGGAGGCTAACTTGGCAAGATAGGAAATAGTATCCCCAATTTTCAGATGGGAATCTGAGGCTAGAGGTGACCAGCAGGAACTGAAGGCTGCACAGCAACCCAGCAACAGAGCTCAGACTCACAGGGCCCGTCTGGACACAGGCAACGTGAAGGTGAACAGAGGGTCCTGCACCGGCCCTGCCCTTTCCCCACTCACATGGGCTATGCTGATGCCACAGTAGATGGAGAAGGCGGTTGCCAAGTCCTCGTCGAACTTGCTGAACCATGGTCCGTTAATCTTGTTCACCAGCTCGGCCACACCGATGACCTCTGGGGGCCGGAGAGGGGCTAGGACCGGCTGCTGGGTGTGTCCGGCGGCGTCCGCCCTCCCAGGGTGTCCTCAAGGGACGTCCCAGCCAGGGTAGTCCCGTCCTGTCCTTTCTGCTTCCGGACGCTAAGGCGGTGGGGAAGGGTCGCCGACCCTCCGCTCGGCTCCGCCCCATCCTGCTCAGGCCCCGCCCCCGCCCGAGCCCGCCCCATTTCCCGGAGCTGCCCGGAGCTCGCACCCTGGTTCTCGTTCTTGATGGGGAAGCAGAGGATGTTGCGCGTGCGGAAGCCGGTGCTGTCGTCCACACCACGGTAGAAAAGCGGATGCGCGTACGCGTCCGGGATGTTCAGGATCTGGCCGGTGGTTGCCACGTGGCCCGCAATGCCCTGGTCAGCCGGGATGCGGATCTCGTAGCTCTGCCAGGGCAGTGATGGAGTAGAGAGGAAGTCAGCGGCCGGCCACAGAACGGACCATGGACTGTCCCGCTTCCTCCTCCTTGGGCGCCTTGTGGACTCCCGGCCCCCAGGACTACGGCCACACACTCCCTCCGCGCGCCTGTGCCTCACCTCGTCATCCACCACGCCCCCGTCGAACACCTTGGCCACCAGCTCATTCTGATCCAGCAGGAACACGGAGCAGCTGTGGGGAGACAGCCACGGTCCACAGGACCCTGACAGCCCTCTCCCACCACCCCCACTTCTCACGACTTTAGGCAAAGCCTAGATTTCTGAAGCCTGAAAGGTGCTATCCGTTATGAGAGACCCTCCTGAGGGCTGGCTGACTCCAGACATTAGTTAATCCCAATGATTTTTTTTCTTGTAGTGCCTACTATGTGCCAGGCACTGTGTTAGGAGCTGGGGACCCAGGGCCAACAAAGTGAGCCCTGCCCCTGCTATCATTGAACGTTATTAGTGAGGGTCACAGGCAAGAAATAAAGGATCACACAAAACATGATAGGGTCCCGCAAGAAGGCAGTGGAGGGGAAAAAAGAAGCGAAGAAGGAAGGGGATGAGGACCCAGGACTGGGGCCTCTCTCACCTTACCCTGGGGTAGACTGACTTACATCTCAGCATTGCTGAGGTTTCTGGCCTCTGTGATGATCTCCTGGAGCAGGACAGAGACATCATCTGTGGGAGGGAGAAGCATGGAGGGCAGTGGTGAGACCAGGCTAGAATGCCGAGGCCAAGCCCTGCCACCTCTCTTCCCCAAAATGCCAGTCCCCGCTCCCACCCACAGCCAGGCATGGAGGCTAGTTCACTCACCCAGGTGAGTGAAGAGGTTCTTTGCCACTTGGAGAAGAGCCTGGAATGGAGGAAATGAAAATCATAGGGGTTCACATTGCAGAGGTGTCACACCTTCCATCCCCCTGCTTCCAACAGCTCCAGGGTCTTCTCATGCCCCCTTTAGGGCTCTCTGGACAGGCTGGGGACTGGCACAGTCTAGTTATATCATTTGGCTACCAAGTGAAGGAGTGGAAGTATAGCCCCAGTGAAGGTGCACAGTAATCTTGAATCTCAGATGCTCATTCACCTCTGCTCTAGCTGCCCAGATGTTGCTGTAGTACCCAAGTTGAACACTAGAGGACGGTCACATACAGTGCCTGCAGCCAGCGGCGCTGTCCTGAGGACCCACCAACATCCCTCTTTAAGAAGCCTCCAGGGCACTAGGTAACCTTCCTGCCATGGGTCCAGAAAGACATGGGCTTTTCCCTTATGGATGACGCTCTGGGGCTGAGAGCTGGGCGACCCCTTCCCCAGAGTGGCTCCTAGAAGGTCACTCACCTGGCACTCACACTTGAGCTTTTGCTCTTTCTGGAAGGCCAGGGTGCTGGTGAGCACCGTGCTAGTGTAGTGGAAGCAGTGCTGGATCACATGCTCATCCTGGTCCGTGAACCTGGGGCAGAGGGCAGAGGTCACTGGAGAGGCAGTGGACAATGGATTTCTCCCTGTTTCTCCTTACTTCCATTTCTCCAGGAAGCCCACTCAGAGACGCAGTAGCTAACCATCACTCTCCTCTACTGGGGCTGTTCCCTGCACAGGCAGCTGGGCCAGCTTCCCCCTCAGACTTGGGGCTCCCTGAGGGGAGGACTCTAATCCTCCTCAGACTATTGTTGATTGAAGCCAGAGCCATGTCTCTATCCTCTGACTTCAGATTTATCCAGACTGAGGCTGGGTCTCTTCTCTCGGACTAGAGACTTGCCCAGGCCAGAGGTGGATACTCTCCTGCTCTTCCCAGGGGCCCTTCTGGCCTCACGAAGTACCCTGTCTTGTCCAGCTCCTGCCACTGTCCTACTCACCCTGAATCTGCAGGCCCTGATCTGGTGCCTCCATAAATCCTGAGGTGTTTGTGAGGAGGGTAGTGCCCACCTTACTCAGACAGCTAGCTCTCAGCTGAAAAGATAGCCCCAAATCCTTTTTGAGGTTATTCAATCTGGCCACCAAATGACTCATCACTAGGGAGTTTTGTGGGGCCGGATGGACCAAGTTGGGGCAGGACCTGCTCTGGGGAGATGGGTTAGCCTCTCCATGTGGGGGTCTTCGGAGTGAGGGGGAGCAGGGAACACACCTCAAAGATCTTGACCTTCTCTCTGTCCCCAGATTTCCCTGCCTAGGCTTCTTCCCATTTTATGGCTGGTCTCAGTGCTCCTCTGCCAGGATGTCCCCCACTCATGCTTGTTGCCCCATGATTTGGGTGTACATCCCCATCCCCACCAGCCTGTGTCTGTCTCCCCACCTTCCCTACCAGCCTGTGTCTGTCTCCCCCTTCCCTACCATGACATTTGAGGCCCCTCAGTCTGGTCCCACTCACCTCTCTCCCCTAATCTATGGGTATCTCTCATACTAAGCCATACTAAGATCCTCCTCATTCTGAGAAAACCTCAGTCTCTTTCACACCTTCACGCTTTTCCCCACACTGTTCTCTCTGCCTAGAATACCTTTCCCACCCTCCTCCCTCTTGGCCCTGAAAATAAACTCCAAGTCTCGAAGGCAGGGACCATGACTGTACCACCCAGTGCAGAGCCTGGTACCAGGGAGTTATATGGGAGGTGTTTGCTGAATGTTTTAACTATACTCTACCTCTGCCCTGGCCACCAGCCTCATCACACGCCCAGCTCAAGGGACTCTGGAGTCCCCGTTCTCTGGGCTCCAGGCAGCTTGTCTGCAGTCACTGCTCTGAGCTGAACCCCACCTTGGCTCATGCAATCATTCAGCACTCACTCCCTGAAATATGTGGGACCCAGAGATGGCCACAAAGTTGTCACCAAGGCCCCATCTCATTTCCCTTCTGACACCACCTTTCCTCCAGGTTTAGGGCCATCTCAGAACCCAGTCTCACAGACAGCAGCCCCTAATGAGCCCCTTCCCTCTGTACTCCCCTCCCCAAAGGCCTTTCCGGGGCCACCTGACCAATGCAGGGCTGGATACAGTAGGTGCCCGACTTGTGTTTATTGAATGGTGTAAATGCTCCCACCGCTAGGATACCAACCACAGATGACACAGATCCACATCCTCCCTGCCTCAGTGAGTTCTACTTCATCTCTGTCTTCACTTCCCCAGGCCTGTCCAACTGCCTACAGAGCTCTGTGCTGGCGGGTCCTGCTACTCAGGCCTATGACTTTCATATCTCTGCCCCACCTATGCAGACTCTGTCCCTGTGCTTCTTACATCTCTATAGTCCCAATATCCCGGTCTCCACTTTCTGCAGGACCTCCAGGCCCTCAAACCCAGTCTGCTTGCTTGAGCCCCAGGGGCCAAGCTCTTTGTCAGTATCTCTCTGCATCCCAGAATCAGGACCCACCCCTCACCTGCCTGCTTCTCCCTCCCTATATGATCCAGGCACAAACTGCTAGATCATCTGGACCAACTCTGGCAGCATTCACATACTGAACCTGCACCCAGGATAGACATGGCTAATCAATCACAGCATTGTTTCTCACTAAACTAATATTCATTCTCAACCCACTGTCTCAGGCAGCTACCACCAAGTAATGAGTTGGAGTAGAACACCAAATCTATTTGTGATACTACTTTTAGACCCCAATCTGACCTCAGTTCTTGCAAAATGCTTCCCAAGCCTCTTTACCTGACTCTGCCCTGCCCCTCCGTTTCAAATGATTCTTATAGCTGCCCTGTCAGTGTCTCTAAAGCCCCTTAGCTTAGCCCAGCCCCCCAGCCTATTCCCTTTAGCCCTTGCCCACAGTGTGATTCATGCTCTGCGGGTCCCAAGGAGTTCACCCATCCCAGAACTTACCACCCCTCCATCAGCCAATTCCCAGCAGAAAAGCCAAAACAGGGTGATGGCAAGTGGGGGAAAGACCTACTCTAGCAGTGGATAGCCCAAACTGGGGGAAGTGGGCAGGCAGAAGGGGAACTCATTTGGACCTCAACATGATTTTATTTTATTTTATTATTATTTTTTTTTTTAAATTTTTTTTCAACGTTTTTAATTTATTTTTGGGACAGAGAGAGACAGAGCATGAACGGGGGAGGGGCAGAGAGAGAGGGAGACACAGAATCGGAAACAGGCTCCAGGCTCCGAGCCGTCAGCCCAGAGCCCGACGCGGGGCTCGAACTCACGGACCGCGAGATCGTGACCTGGCTGAAGTCGGACGCTTAACCGACTGCGCCACCCAGGCGCCCCCAACATGATTTTAAATAAGTCAAAATGGGTGATGGAGAGTCAACAATTACCTGCGCCCCAGCCAGCAGCTGCAAGGGTCTGGCACCTTCACAATCCCATAGTCTCTTGCAGCAATGAACCATTTGACCCACCACTGCTGGGGCAGTATCCCCTGCCTGGTGCCCTTCCCTGTTACCCTAGTAGAGAACCCTGCCCAGTCTTTCAGCTTCTGATCCACTTCACCCCACCAAGACTCACAAGTCTCCTCCGAGCTTGTTGAAGGCGCAGGCCAAGGCCACCACCTGGTCAGTGGCCCGGCTGATGACAGGAACGCAGAGCATCGCCTGCAGCTCACAGCCCAACATGCTTTGCAGCTGTTGTACATCCTCCTGCAAAGGGGGAGGTGTGTCAGGGCAGGGAAGGAGGGAGGGACCATGCTTCCCTCCCCTAACCCTCCACCACACTCTGCAACAGGCAGTTCTAAGGGACCTCTGTGAGATGGGAAACCCTAGGACATGGGTATGGGTTGGGAGAAGGTCCCTGGGGCTTGTTTCCCCCATTCCCAGGCTGCCTTGTCCCAGAGACCCTGTCCCTTTGCCTCCTCCCCTGGTCCAGCCAGGCCATGGCTTACAGAGGTGAGATCCTTCAGCTGGATAGACTTCTTATCTTCCACCACCTGGCCCAGGCGTCCTGTCGTCAACTGGAGAGTGAAGAGAGGCTGAGCCAGGGCCTAGTTCTCTCTAAGGTCAGGTGACCTCAGACTCAAACCCCCTCCCAAGTCTGGAAGTTTCCAGACCTTCCAGACACCTTCTTCAGTAAGTCCAAATGGTGGGTAGAGTCAACACTGGGGGGCGGGGGTGGAGGGTGGGGTGGGGTGAGGGTCTGCTCTTGACTAGAATCCCCTTTGGATGACTTTAGGGTCTTCCCTAATTAGGAATGAGAAAAGCAAACCCCAAGGATCCTCATTGATTTCAAAGATCCTGAGAGAGCCAAATCCAGAAATGTTCCAACAGAAGTAAACTGGCCCCAAGAAAGCCTTTCTATAGATTGTAAGAGAGCACTCCTAATGGATCCTGTTCATGAAAGATCGTGACCTCTCATAAGATTTCTTAATAGATCCCAAGATCCAGATAATTCCATCAGATTCCAAGAGATTCTAGTAGAGACCCCAGTCTCTCTGGGCAGATCCCTGGAGTGTGTAGCTGGCCTTAACTGCTCCCACAGAATCCAATACAGAGGACGGTCGCAAGACTCACCGGAAAGCTGGTTTCTTCCTCCAGCACTTTATCTCCGATGACCTGAGCAGCAGAGCGGGGGTGGGGGTGGGGGCAGTTAAAGGGTGGGCAAGGCTGTTCCCCTCGGAGACCTGAGTCCCCCGCCCAGCCCCATAGTGGACCTGGGCCCTCACCTTGCAGGAAAGCTGGAGATTATCCTCGGACACCAGCAGGAGGCAGCAGCGGGATGCCTGGGTCTCCTGCTGCAGCTGAAATGCAGGGACCGAGAGGGGCTGACGGCGGATCTAGGGCCACCCCCACTCCCCAGCTCTCGCCTCTCTGAGGCTCCTCAGGTAGAAGGAGGAGAGAGGAGGGGCAGGGCGTCGGAATCTGAATTGAGAAGGAGGGCTCACTGGGACCTAGGTCCCTGGAGGATCACAGGGGGAGAGGCACGGGCACTCACGTATTGGAGGACTTTGAGCTGGAGGGACGAGGCATCCAGGTCGTAGAGTTCCCCTGCAGTGGCGACGCGCCGGTCAGAGAGAAGGCTCACAGACTTCCCCAGAGGTGCTCCACCTGCCCGCCCAGCCCATGGACCTCCCTTCCAGTTGCCACCTGGCTCCCCAACCCAGACCGCACCCCCTCCAAGAGGCCCCTCCCTTCCAGGTTAGACCCGCTGGGCGGGGTCCTTACCGCACAGCTGCAGGATCTTTTGGTCCTGGTCGGTGTGAGCCACACCGCCCTTCTGGTCTCCCGCCACCCCCGCCGGGGGGTTCCGGACTGCTGCCGAGGCGGCGCCAGGCCCCCGGGGCTGCAGAGCCTGCACCCTTCGCAGGGCCACCAGAGCCTGTGACGAGCAGGGTGGTCAGCGAGTCACTCGTCCCACCCTCACCGCACACACCGCGTTGGGACCCTCGCCCTTGCTCAAACCGTTCTCCCTCCCGGCGAGCCCACCACCCCCATCCCGGTCCCAAACAACGCAGCCCTCAGGGCTCCACCCTGCCTGTGGGCTCCCACTGCCCCAGGAGCATCCTTCCACCCTTGAACAGCTAAGTACTGGGTTGTCTCCCACGCCTGCCCCCAGGCTCTTACAAGACAGGGCAGGGTCAGATTTCTCAGTGTCTCTAGCACTCACGGGAGTAAAATCCCAGGAAAGAGCCTCATTATCGTGAAGGGCACGGTCTTTCCTAAGTATTGACAAGGTGTTTGTGTTGCCTCATCTCACTGGTACCATAAGCAGGTCAGTGCTATCCTTATCCTCATTTTCAGATGTGAAACTGAGGTTCAGAGAGGTTAAGTGACTTGCTCAAGGTCATACAGCCCAAAGATGCTGCACTGCTTGTCCAGCTCCCCGGCCAGATCATCTCCCCACCGGCTATGATGAGGGCCTTCAGCAGCCCCCATCCTACCTCAGCCCTACCCTCACTCACATGCTTCTCCACGGCTTGCAGGCTCCACTCTTCACTGTCACTCAGCTGGCCACAGTGCACCTGGAGGAATATGAGAGGGGGACCAGCTGTGACCTCCCCTAGCCTCCTGTCTCTTCCAGAGTGCCCTCCTCATGCCCAGCACACGCTTGTCCCCACCAACACATACACACTCCAGTCTGTGGGCCTCAATGAGAAGCCCATCCTTCTGACCAAGCAGATAGCTCCTCCTTCCTCCAGGAAGCCTTCTGGGGCTAACCCAAAGAAATAGAACTTTTCTGATCTCTGCCTTTTCAGTCACTGTCCCATCAACAACACAGTCCAGGTGTTTAGTGAGGAAGGGGGTTACCTTGGACCCTCTTCCATCTCTCAGCCCATAGAAACCTTAAGCCCTGATTATGGAATCAGTGGTATTAGTCTCAGCCTCCAGCTCCACCTTTTCTAAGTTGGGGTTTGAGCCACCCCAAAGTCTGAAGTAAGGGAAGAGGTTCAACATTTAGGATGTACCTGCTGTGCCTAAAGAACTTGAGAGGAAGATGGGTGAATGAATGAAAGGAGAAAGAAAGTGCTTGCCTTCCATGTGATTCTCTCACTAGCCCACAAGGCAAGCTTCTACCCTGCATATAAAGCAAGGCCCAGAAAGGTGGAATTGCCTTGGCCAAGGTTACACAGCAGGAAGTGGCAGAGTTGGGATAGCACCACCCACTCCCTCCCCTCCTCTGCCTATACCTTCCCCTCTTTGGATCCACTCTCACCCCTCCCATCCCCCAACCTCCACCAGCCTGTCCCTCTCCAACTTCCCTGTGTCAGTCACCAGGAATATCCTCAGCCCATCTTATCTCTGTGAAGGCCGTTCCCGCCACCCCTGTTTGGGCAGTTTGTAAGAAAAATGAGAGACAGAGACAGAGAGACCATGAGAGAGAGAGAGAGAGAGAGAGAGAGAGAGAGAGAGAGAGAGAGAGAGGTGGTAGTCTGGGGCCCCATTGCAGGCCCTGCCAGCCAGGCTCCCCACCTTGTCACCAGCTTCCTGCGCTGACTCAGGGCAGCTCACCACCTGCAGGGCTCCCCACAGTGCCTGCATGGGGTCTCTCCTTCATCCTCAGCTCCCCACTCAGCAGCCCCTGCCCGCCTTGCCTCTGCTCTAGGTACCCTGCCTGGAGCAGATGGAGAGGAGGAGCCCAGCAGGTTCTCAGAAAGCTCACAGTCTGGCGGGGTGGGGTGGAGTGGGGGATACAATTGGAGGGGTGCAGAACCTCATACCTGAGGAAGTAGGAGAGGGCAGACTGTGTGGGTGAGAACCGAAGGCTTGTGGGAACTCAGAGGGGGAGGGCATCTGGGAGGCTTCCAGAACTGGCACTGAAGTATGAGGAGGAAATGTGGGGCCTGAAGAGGGGGGACACTGCAGGCAGGGGCTGTCCTGGCAGTCCTGGCTGGTAGGTGGGCTGGGGATATGAGGACCAGGGCCGGGGTGGGGTCCATGGTGCTGCAGGGGGAAGAGTCTTGAATGCAAGCCTAAGGAATTGGACTTTAGCTTAATTGTACTGGGGACCCATGGGGCAGACTTTAGCATCTGTGGACCAAAAATGGTATTGAAGGCTAAGCTCTGGATGAAGTGCCATCTATGACTCCCATAGGACAGGGAGTTGAAAGAGACTGAGGGCATGATTCATTTGTGTATGCTTACATAAACATGTTGGTATTTTACTGTGCTATCCTTTTTGTCCTTCTGCCTTGACCCATTTCTCAGGAAAAGGGAAGACTGGGACCCCTCCCCCACCCCCCACCGCAGGGCTGTGGGCACAACTAGTTCCTGGGTTGGCAATACAGCCTGGTGCCAATCAATACAGAGCTGGTAGACTGAAGGAGAGCTTCAGGAGGGCTGGAGAAAAGGAAGGAATCGCAGAGCCCACCCCCACCCACTGGACCCCACCCACCCAGCACACGCTCCTGGGCTGCCTCAGCCCATCCCCACCCAGCATGTGCACAAGCCCACATACACAGTCTCATGAAAACCCTCCGCACTGCCCATACACTCGCTTTGCCATGGAGATACTCAGGCGTGTGTGCACACATGCGCACACAGAGTACAGTCCCAGACTCAAAGACATCCGCACACGCACACTCACAGCATCTACACCATCCATACGTGCACATGCGCACCTGTACACAGGATACTTGGGTCCACACACCCAAGAGCCACGCACACACTTCTGGCCCCCCACTTGCAAACACACAATCACCAACATCCACACGTGGCTTTTTGCTCACCAACAGGAACACACACTTGCAAACTACTCTTTCTTGTTAGTTAGGGAATGTGTCTGGGGTCCAGCGGAACACTCAGGAGTGGGCACTGGGGCTGTGGAGAGGGTTGAGAGCCCAGCACAGCCCCTATAACCCTCACCCACACGAAGTTCAACATGGCTAATTGCACGAACACCTCATCCTCACGTAAGGAGCTGGTGTGACTGGCACAGCTGAAGAGAAGAATGGGCATAAATCACGCATCAAATGCTAGAGACCAAGGGCCGCCCACTCCTGGAACTTATTATCCCAGAACTGAAAAATAGAGCTAAAGACTCTTTCCACACGAAGAATCTGCAATCAAAGCACCTTGAACTACAGGGTACAGAGGCCCAGCACTCAGCCAGGCAGCCCGGCACCTGGCTGGCATAATCCTCAGAGAGCCCTCCATTGACCGTTTCTCCATCAGGCTCCAATATTGCAGGGCTCCCTGTTTCCTTGCTAGCATTCGCCATCATTTCTAATTCTATTCTTATTTCGCTCACTTGTTTGAGGTCTGTCTCCCAACCCCTCCAGACTGTACGGTCTGTGAAAGCAGGGGTCAGTCACTGCTGTTTGCAGCACCTATAGCACACAATGCCTGGCGGTGCTCAAGAAATATGTCTTCCATTGATGGATGGATGGATGGGTGGATGGAAGGACAGCTGGAAGGACGGGTAAATGGATACCAAGAGCAAACAAAGACTCTGAGAGGGGAATGGGGCTTGTGGAGGAAGTAGCTGGTGAGTCAGCCCTCCCAAAATATCTGCCTTGTGGCACTCCTTTTACCCTTTGTACCCTCTGCCCTGAGGATCTGGTAGCAGTTAGGAGGGCTGTGGCTGCCTGGGCTGCCTCTCGAATGACGTGAGATCCACATCAGATGTGTATGTGTCGGGGAGAGGGGTGTCCTGGGGAAGTTCATTTCTACCTGAGTCGGAAGGCACAGGCTTGGAGTAGAGGTGGACTGTGAATAATCTAAACACCTGTCAAGAGCTCCTAAAAAAACCACAAACTCTTCACTGCCCAGGGTATTTGAGGAGGTGGGCAGACAGTTGTCAGGAACTCCTCCTAACAGCCAAAGCCCCAGGTAACATCTTGCTCAACAGCACACACTCCACACCTCAGCCTCACCTGGATCGAGCTCTTTTTCCAACCACCCTGCTCCCCACCCTGCCTGGGCTCATGCTGTTCCCTCCTCTTAGGATACCCTTTCTAGTCTTCTCTGCCTGTCAACCTCCCCCCTACTCCCCAAAGCCCCACTCAAATGCTGCCTCCACCACGAGGCACCCCTTGTTGCCCCAGCCTCTACCCCTGGAGCACCTGCTGGCAGCATTTATTCCATTTGGCCAGTTGTAGCCTGAGGCTTTACCTGCCTTCCCCCAGACTAGAAGGCAGAAATGGGTCTCACTCCTCTTTCTGCCACCCTCCCTACACCCAGCTGGGATACCTAGAGCAGGGTTTTTGCTAGGGTGAATTAAATTTAATGTGGCCCCTCTGCCTCCCCAGCACACAACACACACATACACACTGGCCTTCCCCCTCCCCGCCCCCCCCCCCCAGGAGAAAGCAGAAGCCTGGACTCCCAGCTCAACCTGAGCCAA
This sequence comes from Neofelis nebulosa, assembly GCF_028018385.1. NCBI lineage: Eukaryota > Metazoa > Chordata > Mammalia > Carnivora > Felidae > Neofelis > Neofelis nebulosa. The sequence goes on along the minus strand of NC_080791.1, from coordinate 59,262,149 downwards.
GGTGAGCAGTGGTCATGGCAGCCATCCTCCTGCCCGCAAGATGAGCAAACTCCAAACGTCCTCCTCTTGCTGGAGTTGCTGCCCTTCTGACCCAGCCCCTCCATAGGAGATCCTTCTCAGGGACCCCCAGACTCTTCTCCCTCCACAGAAGTGGGGAACGAATTACCACCACCTCCCGCTGCCCACCTCTGCACATTGCCCCTGGCCCTGGTCCTCTTCCAAGCCACCAGCTCTGGCACAGATTGGGACCAAAAGAGGGAGGGAAGCGGTGCTGAGAACTCTGTGCCAACAGCAGATCCATCCCCTGCGGGAACAGAAGCTGGGGGTGGGGAAGCAGCTTGCCGGAGAAACCGAGGGGCCGGCAGCTCCCTCAGTCAGGCAGATGGGGCTTCTAGGAGACCAAGCCAAGCACTCGTTCCTTCCTCTCCTCTCCTGCCCCCCACCGCGGCCGCCCCCCCACTCCCACCGCCCTCCCCCGCCAGCAGCTCAGGAAAGGTCAGGCGCCTCAGAAACCTTTAATTCCGTTTTAATGAGCTCTGGAGGAGTCCCACGGGCTCAGGAGGACCCACTCTTCATCTGCCCACGCCCCCTAGTCTGTGCCTTATTGAGGTGGTGCGGTGGAAGCGGACCCCCAATAGTGGCGATTTGGGGGCGCTAAACCTCGGTTTCTAGGACAGGACAATGATTTTGAATGCCCACCTCCCGTATGGGAGAGCAGGAAAGAGAGGCTGAACCAGCCCCACCAGGCTCAGCCAAACCCTGCCGGTGGAGCAGAAACCCGATGAGCTCCGCCAGGGGGCAGCAGAGGGCAGGGGGCGTCTCGGCCTGGGTTCTCTGCCTGACTGCACCCCCCCAACCCCGCCCCCCTGCCCAGGCCTGGCATCCCCACTTCCCACAAAAGCCCCTTCCCCCTCCATCTCCCTCTCCAGGAAGCCCGCCCTGGTCAGCCATGGGGCTGGATGCCTTCCCAGGCAGACCCTCCGGGTGGGCCTCCCCCACTCCTGCTCCTGAGCTCTGGCCACCGGAATCTGACTGAACTTCTCATACTATCTCTACTTGTCAGGGCCATGTCCATCCATCATTCCTCAGTGTCTTTCAGGCCCTCTGTGGACAAAGCTCTTGGCCCCCAACCCAGCCGGGAGGATGCCAAAGAGGAAGTAAGGTCAGGGTTGCACCAACAGCTCCATGGGGCTGAGAAGTGCAAAAGGGACTTGCACATGTCTCTGGAAGTTGCTGACTGGGCCAGTGACTGCGTCCTGCCCATTCAAGGTAGGGCAGAGTGCTGGGGTGTGGGAGAAGCCAGACTCCTCCTAGACCCCATTTCCTCAACTCCAGCCCAGCTTGCTGTAACACACACACACACACACACACACACACACACACACACACACCCTAGACAGGCTCCATCTGCTATCCCTCCCTTGGTCTCCACTCCCCCATCCCACCCCACACTGTTCTTACCAAGATGACGGCTGCCACAGCCCCAGCCTCCTTGTCCACCAGCGGCATGACCAGCACTGAGGGGGAGAGGGCAATGAGGTGGTCCTGTGGGGCCAATGAGGCTCAGAGATATGGAGCCAAGCCCCAGGGTGGGGGAGACAAAGACACAGACAGAGAGGCCGGGACAGAGACACAGAAAGACCCAGAGACCCAGAGAGATGGGGGGTCCTGAGGTGGCAACAGAACAACCACAGCAATGTCCCCTGCATGGAAGGAAGCCCCCTCATGTTACAACTCTCCTGTGACCACCCCCAGCAACCCTGAGAGAGCAGGAGGCAGGTAAGGCTGAGCACCCTTATTTTACAGATTGGGAAACTGAGGTCCAGAAAGGGGAAGTGACTTGCCCAAGATCACACAGCAAGTCAGGTCTCCTGACTCCCAGTCTTGTGCACTTTCCACATCGAGACAGAGGACACAGACCTAGAGAGACTGAGACACGAGGCAGAGAGACATGGCGGACAGGGGGTGTGGAGAGGAAGAGAAAGAAAAATAGAGACAGTGACAGAGAAAGCATGACAACAACACAGCCCATCTAGCATGAGACACAAGCACGTGACCACTGCGGCCACTGGCCACTGAGCCCTAGTATGTGCCCGGCCTTTAACATGCGTTATCTCATTTGCTCCTCCTCAAAACACCCCCTCAAGGTAGGTTCTCTCATCCCCATTTTATAGATCAGAAAATCGAGGCTCAGAGAAGTTAGTAGCACAATAGAGAGAGAATTAGATGAGGGGATTGCCGAAGACACAGAGCAAGAGGAAAAAGGAGACAGAGAGATGAAGACAGGGATAGAAGATAGATGGGATCTGGGGAGCAGGGGCACGGTCCCTCCCTGCCCCTGCCCAGTTCCCAGTCCTTACCTTGGGTATCAGGAGCCAGTGGGGCCATCAGTCTGGCCAACGGCTTCCCCGGCAGGTCCGAGGGGCCCAGTCCATTGCAGCCCAACCGCTTCCGGGAGATCACAGCCTCTCTGAAAAGAGGGTGTATGTGATCCTACCTCTCAGTCCCTGGATCAAAAAGGTGCAGGCCCCAACCTGGGGATACACAGCAGGCTGGACTCTGCACATCTGCAAGGATCTAGACAAGCTGACCGGCCATAGGGCGGACATGAGGAGGACACAAATAAAAGAGATAGGAACCCTGACCTGTCATGTGGAAGAGGCAGGCAGCCACAGTCTGGCCTCTGGTGCCTCTTTGCTGGTGGGTATGTGAAAGTACCCTGGGGCCCCGTGCAGGTCCCCCAGGGCAAGTAAAGCAAGGGCTCAGAGCTTTACTTTAAAAGGCTGCCTCTTTTAAATCCTGCTGTGGCCACTACTTAACCTTGGGCAAGTGGCCTACCTCTCTGAGCCTCCCAGGGAGAAAGAGTGTGGGGAAGAGGAGAACCCTAACCAGCTCAATCCTCAGGAAAGCCATTCTATACACCTGAAACTAGTGTTACACTGCATGTCAACTATACTTTAATTAAAAGAAGGGGGGGGGGGAACATTCTAGAGCAACTTTCAGCACTAAGCACAGGAGGGAGGACTCCAGAGGTAATCGTCGTAACTAAAGTACCCTCCATTCCCTATGTGCCATGCACCATCCAAGCAACTCATAGAGATTGACTCAGAATTCCCAACAATCCTATGAATTAAATATTATCATCATTTCCATTTTCAGGCAGAGACACTAAGGCACTGGGAGTTAGGAACCTATCCAAGATCCCATGGTTAATAAGTGGTAGAGTCAGGATTTGAACCCAGGCAATTGGCACCAGAGCCCATACTCCTAACTGGCTGGTGTGTTTGAACCTTCCTAAAGACCCGAGGGGATGTGAGTTTCCAACGGGATTGGTATGAATGGGTGTAGGTGTGATGGAGGGGCAGCGGGCGGGGGTAGGTGATGTAGGAAGAATGAGTCTCTCTCTGCCCTCACTACACATACCACCCTACCCCCCCAACCCGCCTCTAGCTCTTCCCGCTGAATTAAGTGCCTGATTTTTCACCAACTGTCACTCCCTGAGGATTAATTGTCCTGGGTTCCTCATCCCTCACGCTGCCTCCACTTAATTGTGTTTGTAGGAACTGCCTGGCCTGAAGAGAAGAGAAGCCTTGGGGGGCTGGGACTCCAGTGTGTGCATGTGGGGTCACTAAGGGGAGCCAAGCAAAGGCCAGATGAGGAAAAGAGAGGAGGTGGCCTACAAGCCTCCTGATTAGGAGGTCACGGCCTCTAGAGAAATTGAGGACTAAGAGGTTGAGCTTCTTGGTAAAGTTCACGCCACATTCTGAACTGGATCCATTCACTCCTGGCCTCTTGGTTCAAAATCTACAAGATCCAGTGGTGTGTCCCACCTTCTAGCCCTCACACGCTGGGCTATTAGGCTCCGGGAGTGCTAGGCCCCAGCTCTGCCCTGTCCAACTGTGCCAATCACCCCAGGAAGGAATAGGAATCTAGGGTGGCAGGAGGGCAATGCAGCCATGGTCCTGGAGACTAAATTGATAAAGGCGGGGTCTTCATGGAGGCAGGGGCCAGGCCACCTGGAGGCAGGTGACCCTCAGCCAAACCCCTCTTGTCGAACCCACCCAGCCACTTGGCCTCGCACCGTCTGGTTACTAGGCAACCACAAGGTGGCGCTGGTCCCTCCGTTGCTGGTCAGTAAAGGCTGTAGTTTCATCTCTCTGACCCCTGACACCCCTCTTCCCCCAACCCTGCCCCAACCAGGGGCTGGCTGCCTTGGCTTTGCCCTCTACCCCACACCCCAGGAACCTGATGAAGCCTTTCTTCTTTTCTGCACAAAACTCCCTCCTCTGTGCTCATGGCTCCATGACTCTCCAGCCCCAACTCTATGAGCTCCAGACCCCAGATACCCAAAGTCCTCCTGGAAGCCTGCCCTGGATGTCCCGAGGTTGTCAAAGGCACCCAGTCCCAACCTGAATTTATTCTCTCTACCACCAAAAAGTGGCACAACCATCCCCCGGGTCCCTTGTGGCTTGTCCACAAACTGTCCCAGCTACCTCCCTCTTCCTCACTTCCCCCATCCAATGAGTGAATCACCTCCCATGCATCTCTCACAACTTTTCCCCATGGAATTAGTATCAGAGAAGGCTTCCTGGAGGAGGTGATGCTGAGTTGGGTCAAGGCAGGCAGGAAGGGATGTGCAAGCAGATGGAACTGCATGTGTAGAGGCTCAGAGGAGAGAAAGAACATGTGTCTGCCGGATGGCCCAACTGCAAGAAGGTTAGTGTGTCTGGACGGCTTGGAGCGAGGCTGGAGAGAGCCCTGAGGAGCTGGGCATGATCCTGAAGGCAGTGGGAGCACCAGGAGGGACTTGAGTTGGGGAAAGTAAAAGTCAGGTTTGCTTTCAGGTGCATCAGTTTAGCTGCTGGGTAAAACTCTCACTACAGAGGGAGAATCTGAGAGACTGGAAACCTCTTGTAAGGGAGGGCCTCTGGTCTCAGTGGTCCCTGGTCAGCAGAGGAGAGGCGGGGCTTGGGCAGATCAACCTTGACTGAGCCCACATCTCTCACTGAACACTGGGGCCTCCCGGGAGGTTAAACCCTCAGAAATCCTTAACCTTGGCACCTTGCTCTGCAACCTGCCTTCCCTGGCCTGGCCACATCCCGCAGTCCCAGGCAGGTCTGTGCCGGGCCATGCTCACCTCAGCCCACCCCCCATGCAAGCCCTTTGCCTCTGCTGCACCCTTCCCAGAACTGTTGTCCCCCGGGAAGTTTTAAAGACACCCACAGACTGGAAGGGGAAGGGGAGGGCCCAGGCTGAGTCTCCTCCACCCAGATGAGGGTGGGTGTTTGTCTACCCTCACACCCCAATGGCTCCTCCCTCAATTTAGGACCCTCTGCCCTGCCTCATCTCCCCTCCTGACGACTCCAGCCTCCTACCTCCACCTGCCAAGCTGATGGTGGGGGTGAGGGGACTTCACGCCAGGGGCCAGCTGTACAGGTTGAAGGCTAATGACTCAGCCCTGGTGCCTGGGTGGTCATGGCTGTCCCAGTGGCGATAAAGACAGATGGGCACAGAGTGAGGAGAGGAACGGGCGTGTACTTTATGACGGTTCTGTTCCTTTAACAATTATTTGTTTAGTGGCAAGAGTGGAGAAAAAGGCTCTCTGTTGGTAGGGTCAAATGGCCTGGAAAGAGCTGAGTGCCCAGGCCCTCTTCTACTCCTCTGAGCCCCTTCTTTGGTGAGGCCCCATCCCCTTTACTGAGCACCCCCCCACCCCACCTCCTAGGGCCTAAATCTCTCTGTGACCTTTCATCTCTCTAGGGGACAAATTATGATTCAGCCCAGAACCTGGACCCTCCCCTCCCCTTCCCTCTCCCAGAATGTGAGACTCCGGAGATGGGAAGAGACTATTTCCTGTGTCCTTTGAGACAAATCAGAGGAACACAGATTCTGTGGTAAAAAAGGACCAGGTCAGCTCTGAGGAAGGAATGTGTCAAGGTTGGGCCCTGGGACCCCCAAATGGTAGCAGAGGGAGACAAGCAGCTGGGGCGGGTGTGGGTGGTGTCTCCGTGGCAGCTGAAAGGCCCCAGACTCTGACACACTCAGCACTGGGTCGTGAGAGGCTTCAAGGTGGCAGGAGACACAATAAGAAGAGGAAGGTGGCAGGGCTGGGGACTGAAATAGGCTGGGAGGTTGAGGGGGCTCCAACAAGAGAGAGACGAAGACTTCCAGGAGGTTCTCCCCTCCAGTTCTTGGAATTCAGAGCTGGACCAGCCCTCAGACATTGTAGTGTCTTACTGTCTCCCAGGAGTGGACAGGGGCCCAGCGTGATCTCAGGACACCCCCCTGGATCCCAAGTCTCCTGACTCCCAGCTCGTGTTTCTTCTTGTGGAAAGACCCATCCCTGAGGGAGGCCGTCATGGCCAGACACCTTTTCTGGAAATTGGATCTTCCTTAGTGTCAGGGAACTATGGAGCGGGCCTCCTAGAGCGCCTCCAGCTGGGCTGTGGGAGATTAGGGAAATGTGGCCGGTTGAGATGGAGCCACACAGGGAAGGGCTTTGCTAGGGACAAGAGGGCATGAGCCAGCACGAGGGGGGCAGGGAACCCAAAACGCTTTGTGAGGATGAAACTGGGCACCTGCGAGCCCACAGGGGTAAGGGGGCAGTGGCAGGAGGGGCCTCCCCATTGTCCCTTGGATGTCTCCCCTGCCTCCCTCATACTACCCTGAGCCCATCCTCTGCCCCTTACCCCCGGGTCCTTATCTGTCTTTATGACCCGACTCTATTCACACCTGCTGCTGTTTGCCAGCCCTGCCAGCCCTCCAGGGTTTCCTGGAGCAGGGCCCCCTCCACTGGGCATCTGCCTCAGCCTTAGCCTGAGGCAGGTGCCCAGTGTGCTGCTGGGGCCAGAACTGCAAAGGTCACCATTGGAAGGACCCTGTACCAAGCCCCATCCATTTTATAGAAAAAGACTGAATGAAGCAAGAAGGGAAGTAATTTTCTCAAGGTCACCCAGATGGGGAAATTGAGACTTGGGGGGTGGAGGGCAGCCAGCAACCACTGAGCTCTGACTGTGTACGGGGCACTGTGTATCCATTACATCATGACACCAAAAGACAGGTCCTACTGTTACCTCTGTTTTAGGGATAAGAAAACAGTCTTGGAAGTGGACACAGGGAGGCAGCAATGGGGCCAGGGTAGGATCCAGGCCTATCTGACTCCCATTCATTCTAGTGTTCTTCCCTCTTCCACATACCGAGCTAAGTCTTAGCCCTTGTCTAGGGGGTGGGCTCAACACCAGACACGGAGAGGGCAAGCATAGCACAGATTTCAGAAGACGGGACTGACCTCAACCTTCACCCCCCATCCTTACCAGATTGAAGGAGCTTTGATCTCTGTGTCCCCTGGGATGTGTACTGCCTCACCCCTCTTGCCCCTTACCAGCCTCTCCTCCTCTGACTTCTCTGATTTCTGAGCCCTGTCTCCCAGCAGGCACTCACCTTCCCATCTCCACTGAACTCTGGGCCAATTGCATTGGAACATTCACTTTTTTTTTTTTAATTTTTTTAATGTTTATTTATATCTGAGACAGAGAGAGAGAGAGAGAGACAGAGCATGAGTGGGGGAGGGGCAGAGAGAGAGGGAGACACAGAATCCAAAGCAGGCTCCAGGCTCTGAGCTGTCAGCACAGAGCCCGATGTGGGGCTCGAACCCACAAACTGTGAGATCGTGACCTGAGCTGGAGTCGGTCACTCAACCGAATGAGCCCCCCAGGCACCCCAAGGAACATTCACTTTTAATTGCCTTTTATTTCTTTTTCTTCTTCCCTTCCCCTTCCCCTTCCCCTTCCCCTCTCCTTTCCCCTTCCCCTCCCCTCCCCCCATCCTCTCCCCTCCCCTCCTTTCCCCTCCCCTCCCCTCTCCTCTTTCCTTTCCTTTCCTTTCCCTCTCCCCCCCCCCACCCCGTCCCCTCCCCTCCCATTCCCTTCCCTTCCCTTTCCTTCTTGTTACTTTTTCCAAAGGCTTTACTGAGTCTGAAGTGGTTGTGGGGGCAGGGGGTCAGGAGATACTGAAAGAGCTGCTGATGCAAAAGATCTGAGACCCCTCCAAGATGCCTGGACCAAAGACACCCCATCCACCCCACCTCACAGCAGAAAACCTAAGGGGAACGTTTGCAGGCTCAGAAGGGGCGGAGTAAACCCATCATGCTCCCCTCCTGCTTTCTGAGCTCATGATCCTGCAACCCTCTCCCAGGAAGGCCTTCCTGGGCCACTTTGAGGAAACTTCTTGGACGGAGCAAGCTCATATGAAGCAAAGTTCTTAGCAGTAGGTGTGCTGGCTCAGAGAAGAAAGGGGATTATTACAGCATTCTTTTTCCTTAAGATTCCAAAGACCTTCCAGCCCTATTTTACAGTCTTACAGAAGGGACAGTAGAAGCCAGAGAAGGCATGGCCGGCTTGGTTCACACAGTCCTTGAAGGGAGGAGTTATCAGGAGATAATGAAGGGGAGAGTGTCACTCACCACCCACACCATGGGGGAGCCAAATGGGAGAACAGGAGGTGGGAAAGCTCTTGGGTTGTTGGAGAGGCACCGGCCCCTTCCACGGGGAAGGGCTAGAGAGAGGCCAGCATCCAGGAATCCAGGGTCCCAAGTACCAGGAGGAGCCTCAAAACCACCCACATCCCTAGCCTCAGGAACCTCTGGCATCCCTAAACAGCAATTCTTTCCATGGCTTCTGTGAAAGGAGAGCGTCTCGCCAGTCTCAGCTACCACCTGAAAAAGCCACATTGCTGGACTGCTTGGCCTGTTGGAAAAGCCCTCCTCTTCTAGTAACACCCCCACTGGTGCCCACTGGGCCCTCAGCTCCCGGCCTAGTGCTCCCTGGGCCCATGATGGCCCTGCAGTGCTTACGAGGCAGTGACCATGTCCTCCGTGGCCTGCCTTCCTCTGGACCAGCACTCTTGCCTGTCAACACTTTCTCATCTGACAAGCTCCACTTCCCCTCGCTGTCTCCCAAATGGCCAGGAGCCAGGAGACGGTGTCCCAGGCCCGCCTCTGTCTCACACCAGGTATGTGGCCTTGGACACGTCTCACGATGTTTGCCCATCTGGAAGATAAGGAGGCTGAATTCAATAGGCTCAGAGGTATCAGGGGACCACAGAGCACTGAGCCCGATGTTCCTAAAGTCAGCGATTCCAACATTCTATCATAACAAAAGTAAAACCAGACCTTTAGCACTTCTTAAGGATTCAGTTTTAAGGGCTGTGTTAAGCTCATTTAATTCACCCCCAACAACCCCATGAGATAAGTACTATTATTATTGCCATTTACAAACAAGAAAACGGAGACACAGAGAGGTTGAGTACCTTGCCCTAGGCTATACAGCTAGTAAAAGGGAACTGGGATTTGAACCCAGGCAGTCAGGCTCAGAACCCACAGCAGGACACTGTCTCTGATCTCCTTCTCCCTGCTCTCACATACCGGGTTGACACCATGTGCTCCCGCAGGTCCAGCATTCTGTGATTCTGTGAGAACTTCCCAGGCAGTTCTCATAGCCTGCTGGGTTCTAACTGATAAACACTGCAGCCCTGACCTTCTGAGACTGGGCTCTGAGGAGGCTGCAGCAATTTAGAAGAGCTCCCCAGGTTTCTAGAAGAAAACCTACCAGTTGGCCCTTTCCCTGTGCTGTCCAGTGCCCCAACACAACATGAGAAAAGACACTGCTTCTCCCCTCTGGGGGGTGTCAGTGACCCAGCCAAGGAACCCCAGCTGGCAGGGAAGCTGAGGTCAAGGTCAGGTGGGGGAGATCAGACTGGATGACTTTGGAAGGTCCCCCAGGCCTGAGATCCTTGACTGTGCTAGAGGCAGTGGGGTGCAAAATAGCTCACCGGACTTTCCCCTCCTGGGGCAGCTCGTGGGGGGGGTCCTCACACACCAGCCGGGACTCCCCATCCAGCAGGTAGGTGTAGACAGTCTCCTAGGACAGAAGGCACTCATGAGACCCTATACAGAGCCCTCCCAGCCGCCCTGTCCCAGCCCAGACATGGATCTGGGTGACAAGGTCACAGACCCTCTAGGAGTGGGATCAAGCATCTGTTTGTTTTTACTCCCCAAGTGATTCTAACATGTAGCCATGGTGGAAAAAGTCCCTTATGAACTTATACCTCGCCCTCTCCTCTTGGAGGGGGTTCTCTGGGCAGGCAGTGACCCGTGACCCTGTAGGCTTTCCTTGTCTATCACCCCAAATCCAAAGTGCTGGGGAAAGAGTCTAAAGGACTGAAGGTGCAGACAAATCTCACCCACCACCCACCTCAGTTTGCTGGGACTCTAGCCTCAGCAAACAACTGAGTGGTCTACTCAGGGCTAAATGCCAAGAGGGGCTCAGAACACCCTGGAAGAGTCCCTCCTACCTCAGAGACACAAATAATTCTACAAGAAACCACACACTGTGACTCAAGCCAGAAGGACTTCCCGGAGGAAGTGACCTTACATCTGTAACTACAGTAAAAATGAAACACATTCTGGGAGTCGGTGAGGCACAAAGAGTGGCTTCTGGGCCAAGTAGCAGGCAGGCAGTGTAAAGAGCACAGAGCATTTATGGAACTGACAGGGGAGGCAGGGGACACAGGAGGTTGTCTTAGGGTCAGCAGGGCCTATAAACATTTGGAGGAGACTGCTGTGAGCCCTGAGAGAGAGGAGCAGGTGCGCATTTTGGAGTGATCACTCCCCAGAGTGAGATCAAAGCTCTCTTTGAAGCTTGTCAAGTCTTCAGCTTGTCAGTCTGCCTTCCCCAAGGGCCCAGAGCCATTTTGGCTCGGTTGTAGGCCATGTCTTGGCAGAAGTGGTTGCCCTCACGGCAACCCCACTGCCCCACGGGTGAAAAATCGACATCCCCTCCAAACAGGACTGGTCACCCCGAGGGATCCGTAACCAGCTCATTCAGCCCAGCCTCACTGAGCGCCCCACCATGCACACTCTGGGTGCAGAGGGAGGGAGACCCAGAGGCCGGTGCTGTCCAGAAGACCCCGAGGGGTACCCACACACCCAGGTAAGTATCCCGAGGGGTGCTGTTTTCTTGGTGCGGGCAGGCAGGTCTCTCCTCTCTGCTGCGCTACCAGGGAGGGCTTCTGGAGGAGATGACACTGGAGCCAGGCGCTGAAGGCCCACCCGTAGTAAGTGTGCCAGTAAGTGTGGAATCCCTCTCAGCTGAAGTAGCGGCCCTTCTGCCACTGTGGGTGTCCACAGTCCTGCCAGCCACTCTTGTTGTTTTTGGCTGCCCCCACCTCCCAGCCCCAGTTCCAGTCCTGCTTCCAGAGAACCTGAACCAGTTCGTCGGTGGTATGGGCTGGGGATGATAGGGCCTGAGAAGGGTGACAGGGGCAAGTCACAGGCCAGAACTGGAGGCCCCTTGTCCTCCAGGGTAAGGGTCTAGGCTGGGAGTTTAGGGATGGAGAAATCAGTGGGAGGGAGGCCTCTCCTCATCTATATCCAGATTCCTTCTTGTCCTCTAATCCTTGCAGCACCCTGGGAGGGGCCTGAGGGGTTTGGCCCAAAGAGGTTAAGAGACCACCCGGCACACAGGGTCACACAGTGAGTCTTCCCCGGGCAGAGAGAGAGGTGGGTACACAAGGGGTGGGGAGCCTGGGAGGACAGATCCTCATCACTTCCGGATGTCCCTCTATCTCCCACCCCCTCACTCTCAGCCCTCTGGGTTAAAATTAGCTGAGTTTATTGGAGAGAAGGAGGGAACCATTTCAGACACATCAGCACCATCTGCATTGGGGCTGCCTGCCACAATGGGTGCTGATGAGGGAGCCAGGTGCCAGAGGCTCTCCTCACCAAGGAGGAGTATGGAGACCCCTCCCCCAGCGCCCCACCCCTCCCTGGGGGCTGAGCTGACACCTCCATCTCCCTCCCTCCTCTGAGGACTGAGTAGACCGCCCATCTGCCCTTCCCCCCACCCCCACTCCACTGGGGGGGGGGGCAGACCAGACCCACCCCTTCCAGTCCCTGCCCCCATTCTCTGGGAGCAGACCAGACCTTCCATCTCACCCCGTTTCCTGGGGGCAGAGCAGACCCTCCCATCTTCCCCTACTTCCAGGCGACAGGCCAGATGTCCCCTCCCCATCCCTGCCCCCACTGTCTGGGGGCAGACCGGACCTCTCACCTACCCACCTCTCCCTGGGTGCAGATCCTCCCATCTCCCCCCACTTCCTGGGGACAGGTCAGATGCCCCCCCCCCCCATCCCTGCTCCCACTCCCTGGGGACAGACTAGACCTCTTGCCTACCCACCCCTCCCTGGGTGCAGATCACACCTCCCATCTCCCCACCCCTCCTGGGTGTGTGTGTGGGGGAGGGGAGGGACTGAGACACTCCATGCAATTAAAGCAGGGCTGCCCAAAGTCAGGGCTTCCCTAGCTCATACAGGTCTCTTGGATGAGTTGAGGTAGACGTGTCCCGTTGTCCCAGGAACCTAACTGTCTGAACCACAGCTGTCTCCCAAGCCCCCAGCTTTGGAAATACAATTAATCCAGTACAGGGCATCTACACTGGCACAACCACCAGGCACCCTGCCTATGAAGATGTAGCCAGTCACCTCCTTTTACCCCTCCCAGGACAGTCTCAATGGCCACAGAGGGGCCCAGGGCAGCCTTACAGATGCTGACCTGCTAACCTCTCCACCCCCTCCTTTCCAGATGTTTCTCCACCCCAGGCCAGATGTTGCCTCAGTCCTACCCTTCTCTGGGAGGATTTATTTTTGGGCTCAAACACACCACCCACTTCCTACCAATTTCACACTCAATAAAGCTCACTCATTAGCCCTCCTCCCGGGCTCTGAACTTCTAGAAGGTTTGAGAAGGCAGAGCAGAGGAGAGAGAATGGGGATGCTTAGGTGCCAATACCCCTTTGTCCCTGTCATGCTGTGTGACCTTGGGTGAGGTGCCTTCCCTCTCTGGGCCTCTAGTGGTTCATCCATCAAGTAGATTCAGATATGATAGGCTTGCAGGGGTGGAGGTGGGGGGTGGAGGATGTCACGTTTTGGCAGAGGCTGACTCTGGCTGGTATCTAGAGTAGGGGAGAGAGGATTCCAGGCTGTGGGACCCAGTTGAGGCATCTCTTCCTCCTGGAAGTCTTTAGTGCTCCTTTGGCAGGTTCAGACGGTGCTCCCCTTCCGCCCACTAGGCTGACAGCTGAGACAGTGCTGCTCCAGGTCTTCAGGGCAAGTTTACTTGTCCTACAGCCTAAGGTGTGAGCAGTAGCCACTGGAGCCAGGTTGGGGAATGACTGGGGGGCAGCTCAGGAGGGGCACAGTTCCCTTACCAAGGCACTCTGAGCCCAGACAACCAAGGGGACCAGGGCCCAAGCAGCCACCCTCCACCTGCCCCTAATCTGCAATCATCTGTGGTATTGGGGCAGGTCAGAGAGAAGCCTAAAGGTTTCTAGAGGTCACCTTGTCCAGCTTCCTATCTCCAGGCAGGACACTTTCACTTCACACGACTCACTCAATAAAGCTAAGCCTCATTCTAGCACCTCTGGAATGGGATCTGGGATCAAGGGAGTTCTTCTGCATGTCTACCCTCAACCCCTCCAGCTATATATTTTAAAGCCCACTTGACTCCACTATGTTCTAGCTATTATCCTAGGAGAATCCTTTCTATTATCTGAGACATGATCTTTCCAATGAAGTTCTAAGTCCCTTTCTGTCTCTGATATTCCAGAATTCCTATGTAAGTTCATTCTTTGGGACTTAGCTTCAGCCCTTCTCTTCCAGAATGCCCTCTCAGAACACTTACCCAAACCCTTCCCTTCCCTGCGAGAATCCTCTGGGCAGGGATCCTGCCTCTTCCTTCTCAACTCTGTGTGAGGTACACAGTAAGGAGCTGGGCAAAGATTTGGGAGGTGGGGAAAGTGTGGGGCAAGGCACCTACCACTTTGGGGAGCACAGCTGAAAGGGCCTCCTTGACAGCCCGCTGGAAGCCCGCGATGTGGATGACAGAGCCCAGGCTCAGCAAAGCATCCTGGAAGAGAGAAAAGGGCAGTGAGGGTTTTCTCCAGGCAGGCCAGGGCAGCCCCATCTGCCCAGACAGCTATGAGCACAAAGTCCCAGCTTAAACCAGAGCCCAAGTCTCTCAGACACTTAAATCCCAGGATCTTAAAATCTCAGAATCCAACAAGTCTTATGGCCCTAGAGTATCCACGTCCACTCATCTTACAGATGGGAAAAGGGGGCTCAGAGAAGGGCCAGGGGCTTAGCATGCTCACAGTGAGTCAAGAGGTCAAGTTTAGATTAGCTCCCAGGCCTCTTGTCCTTTAGCCAAGGACAACTCTGGAATAGTAGGGAAAGCACAATCTTCCATATTAAAACAAAGCAAAACAAGCAAACAAATAAAACCTCTATTTGAATCCTGGGAGCTAGCGAGAGCCCATGGGGTGCATGAGCCCACAAGGTGAGAGAAATACAGTTGGGCCAGCCCCTGGCAAGACAGTGGGGGAAGGAGAAGTCAGCCTTGACTGCCTCACAGCTTTCCCATCCCAGGAACAGGCCTTGTCCTTGGAGAGCCGGAACAGAAGAAAGGTCCACGCTTCTCACTCTATTAACTTGGCCAAGCCACAGGGATCAAAAAGAAAGGTAATGGAACAGGGGATCCAGGGCCAAGGCAGGCTCATGACTCATACCGTCCACTCAGCCATGCCCTCCCCACAAGCCCTTGAAGTTCCTTTCTGTGGATGGCTGGGTCTGTGTTCAAAAAGCAAAATAGTTAACTGTAGGAGGAAGGCAACATGGCTTGGCCCCCATTCATATAAAAATGTTACGAGGTTGAGGGTCTTAGTGAACCACAAACTCAGTCTGAGCCCATAGTGTATGTGTGGCTGGTAATAAATTAAAATGCTGACACTGCAGGCCATATTAATAAAGATCTGTTATCCCAAATAGGGAAGATGACAGTTCTCCCACCTCTATTGGCTGATTAGATCATCCCCAGCGCATTGTGTCCCTCCCAAGTGAGGACAAGATGAGACTCATTCACAGGTGACCCATGTAAGGAGGGAACTAGAAACCAAGTTTTGCATGTGCCTGAGACTGGAGAGTCTGGGGGTGCCCAGCCTACAGCAGAGCAGACCCATGCGTCACAATCTTTGCCTCCAAATCTGTCAGGCTTTCCTGAGCAGGGGACAGGACTCCGTGGCCCCAGGGACAGCCTGGAGACCCATAGGTTTAAAAGAGGCTGGCCTTGACCCAATGGGATGAAGGACTTTTATCTACGCAGAGCCATGCTACATAGGCATCGGCCACCAGGAGACAAGGAGGAAGTAAGCTGCCTATCCCTAAGGGTGTGAAAGAATGGACGAAGTGCCCATCTTTCAGAGAGGCCACAGATGGGAGTCCTGTATCGGGGTCCAGGCTTCAGCTACAGGTTTCACCCTTGCATGTTCTTGGCTTCGGTTTTCTCCCTCATTCCCATGGCCACCCAGTCCTGTTTCCACGAATGGGCGGCAGGGGTGGACTCACTCCCTGAATGCTCACTTGGCATTGCTGTCCCCAAACCCCAGCCTCCCTCTGATCCCTCCCACTGCTCAAGAATGAAGACACATCTTGGTCACAGAGATCCATTTCTGCTGTTGGACATCAGAAGCTGCTGATTCCGAACATTATAATCCCCAAATTGGGTTAATTGTCCTTTAACCCTTAGGCACTCCTCATCCCAGTTCACACACTCTCAGCACCACCTATACCCGGCCACACAGCCACAGATTTCCACATCTCTGCAGGAACACCCAACATGCCTTCAGATACCTCCAGGCACACACACAGGTGCAGCTACTTCCTTATGTGTTCACAGGGCCAGGACTTAGTAACAGCTGCACACACAATATACACATAAGCTAGCGTGGCCTTTTGAGGTCAATTCTGCAGACTAAAGAAGGGAGAAAGGGCTCATGTCCCAAATAATCCCCAAATTAAGTCTGCCAACCCAGGCTCCTCAGGCTGAGGCTCCCAGGGCAGGACCCCAGAAGGTGGTGCTGATTTAGGTCTGTTCCTGCCTGGAGGTGGGGGGATTAGGAGGTGGAGGGTAGTCGAGCTGAGCCCTGAGGGGCCTTGACCTCCAGTGCAGTTTGATTAAGTATATGCCATAGAAGTTGGAGAACTGGGGCCAAGCTCTGCTGTGGGGGCAGAAACTGTTCAAAGCCATTATCTTGGGACAGCTAAGTCTTCCCATTTGACAGATGAGGAAACCAAGACTCAAAGAGAAGGAATGTCCCATTGGTGGTCAGCCAGCCCATCAGGCAGCGCCAGGTCCACAGCACAAGTCTCTGCCTGTCCAGCCCCGGTCTGGCTCCTGCTCTGCACCCACCCCCCAGCTCCCTTCCCAGGGGGCTTAGAGAGAATAGTCTGTCCTTTGTTCCAATTGGTGGGCACCTCCACCTGCCCTTTACTTGGATTGGGGAATGCCCTGACCTGTCCTTTACTGGAATTGGTGGGTGCCTGTCTGGCCTTTGTTCAGATTGGTCAGCTTTCTATGACTTTTCAGACTAAGGGCAGGATAATGGTGGTGATGGGGGCACAGGAAAGGAAAGTTGGGGCAGCAGCAGAAAGGGGCTTCACATCCTTGGCCATCGTCTTTGGCCAGAGTGGGCAGGAAGCAGACATGGCTGATGAAGCCTGAGGCTCTCTGCCTGGCATCCTTCTGTCCATCTGCCTCCTGGCCCAGCCCTGCCCAGCCTGCCCCAGGAGGGGGGGTGCTGGGAAGACCACTTTCATACCTGACTCTCAAGGGGGCCTTCAAGCTTGCTCAAATGCCACCTCCTCCCTGAATCCTTCCCAGATCTCCAAGCAACTTCACCTCCACTGCATCAACTCAGGGAAGGAAATAGCTCAAATTCCAAAGCCCATGATGCAAAGGACTCCGAGAGCAAAGTGGCTGCCTCCATGAAGGGAGGACAGAATCAGTGGAGCAGCTGAGAATGCACACGCCTCTGTCCAACACGCATGCACACAGCCTCACACAAACAAGCACGCACATAGATAAAAACACAACCATATATATAATGCACACACACGCACACACACACAGAGCCCAGGCTCAGAGTGGAGTGAAGGAGGTCACATTTCCTGCCCTCTCAGTTTTTTTTTTTTGAACAAACACCAATATAAATATCAGCATAACAACCAGGCAATTTCCCAGACCCCAGGGGAGAATTTGTGGTGTGTAGAAAACAGCAGCAATTTCCAGTCCTGTCCCAGATTGACTACAGAAACTCTGTGGCCTTAGCAGGCCCCTTTCTTCTGAGTTTCAGCTTTCTCATTAGTAAAAATGGGTCCTTCCAGCTCTGTACATATAGTTCTATGGTTTTGTAGTTTAACACGTTGTGGATGGATGAATGGATGGATGGAGTCTCCCTGCTTTCGCTGGCTTCCTACCTGCAACTCTGTGGTTGGAGATAGGGCCAGTCAGCACTGTAGACAGTGCTGCTCTGGGAGCAGGTACCAACCCAGGTACCAAGAAAGGGGAGTCTGTTATGAGTCAGGGCTCTTCCGGAGCCAGTAATGTGGCTAGATCGGCATCTCTATACTTGTTTCAGCAGGGGAAGGGTCTAGACTAAATTACTTCTGATTCCTTCTTAGTGCCTAGGATTCTAAAAGCCAGAGACCTTGGCCTTAGCCCTTCTGGTGCTACCTGTGCAGAGACTGATACCCATCCTGAGGGTCAGCATCACTGTCACAAGCTGCCCTCCTCTCTCATCTTCATGAGTCTCTATGTCTTTTCCCACCACTTTAGACCCTTCTATTGCTCTTCCCACTGCCTGGAACCTAGAGCCTACCTCTCCCTCTGTGGAAGGAAGCCTCACAGCGCCCCTCTTGGTGGCCTACAAGGTAATAGCATCAAACCCAATGGCCAAGTCCCTCCTAAGACTCAAGTTGTATTACTAGGACTGGCCATAAGGACTGATTCATCCAACTCTGCTTGTGCTAGGTATCCTGTGTGGCCTGGTGGTGGTGGGGGGGGGTGTCTCTCTGTGGGCCTCGGTATCCCCTTCTCTGAAGCATGGGTGTTCTTCAAGATCCCCAGGGCCTTGGAGCCCCTCTTTGCCTCTATCCTTCTTTCTTTCCCTCTGGGCTGTGTGTCTCTCTCAGGCCCTGTCTCTCCCAATCTCTCTAAGTGGATCTCTCTTCTCTCCATGCCTCCCTTAGTTGATGCCCATTTCTGTCACAGGCTGCTCTCCTGTCATAGCCCCATGAGGGTCAACATCTTTTCCCACCCCAAGTCTTCTCTCCTCTCAGATGGCTTCTCTTCCCATCTCTCCCCTGCACACTCCAGCCCCCACCCACTCCTCCTGCAAAACCTCCAAGCAGTCCCCCTTGAGAACTTCAGGAGAGAGCACCTGACCCATGATGGGTACCCACAGAATGGGAGGGACCCAGGGAGACAGCCCAAGATGGGGGAAATCAGGGGTGCCAGGGCAGATGCCATCTACATTCTCCTGCTTCCTGACCCCTGTTTTGGTGATCTATATACACAGTCTCTTATTTTCCTGGACAATGGGGCCCTTCTAGGGCAAAGAAGAGTTTGTCCATCTCTGTGCCCAGCACTGACAAGCCGAGCTGCCGTATGAGGGTGACCGATAGAACTCCCCAGAGGAAGCCTCCCAGGGGTTCAGAGCATGGAAGCCCCCTTTGGCTGGGCCTCAGACCCCAGCCTGGGCTCCAGCACCCCAACCTGACTCTGCGGCTCCCCACAGCCCTCACAGCGTGCCCAGCCCTGCAGAGTTAAGAGATGTCAAGGAAGAACAAGAGGCAGGCCCTCCTCCCTTCTTCCGCTTCTACCCATGCCTGCCCAAGAAACCGCCTCTAACAGACACTCATGCCTCAAATACTCACAGAAGAGCTGCACCTTGGATGCTAGGTCTTGCACCCCCAGACCTCCCTTAACAAGCCTGAGCTGGGTCAGGAGCAAGGGAATAGGGAAAAGAGGCTTGGTGATCATTGGGAGACCTGATCAGAAGGAAGAGGCAGGACAGAGACCCAGGCCACAGTTGGAATAACACAAACGTCAGGGCCTGGCTTGACTGGGGCGTCGGACTTGGGGAAAGGGATGGCATCTTTTTCAAACACCTGCTGCGAGCTGGCCACCAGTGGCTCTCAAACATCTGTGCCCACCAGCATCCCCTGGAGGGCTGACTATTGTACAGATCGCTGGCCTCGCCCCCAGAGTTTCTGATACAGTACGTCTGGGATGATGCCAAGTATTTCCATTTCCAACACATTTATAGCTGCGGCTGCAGCTGCTGTTGGCCCAGGGACCGCACTTTGAGACTCAGGGACATACGTTATCACTAATCCTCCTGCGAGCCCTGGGAGGGGTTTGTTTTGTTTTACTGCTGAATAGTCAACATACACTATTACATTAGTTTCAGGTGCACAACATTGTGATCTGCCAATTACATACATTACAAAACGCTCATCGCGATAAGTGTAGTCACCATCTGTCACCATACTATGTCAGTACATATTATGGAAGGTGCCTGTTTTGATCATCCTGTTTTGATCATCCTTGCTCAGGTGAGACCCGCCCAGCCTCTGAGGACAGCCTCCCAGTGGCTCCTGCCCCTCTGTCGGGGGGCGGGGGGAATGGAACCCCCTTATGGAAGGTCCCAAAGAAGGGGAGAAGTGGGTTTGCTGGAAGCAGAGGGTGAGGTGGGACTGAGGGGTGGCTTGAGACAAAGGCCACCTGGAGCTCAGGAGCCCAGCCTAGAGTAAAGGCCTGTCCTCCGCCCCTCTCTTCTCACCTTTCTCCGTTGTTTACCCTTTTCCCCTCCCCCTCCCCTGCTCCTCCCCCCCCTCCCCCCCACTCTTTGCAGACTCCGGCTGCAGTTGTTACTCCAACAGGGCCGCGTCTCCAGCCTCCGAGCCACACTGGAGACACGTGCACTGTAGAATACACCTGAGCCCAGTCCTGGCGCCCGCACCCCGTGGGCGCTCCACCTCCCGGATGAGCTCGGCCCCCTCCTGCTGGCCCTTCCCCTTCAGTATGCCCAACTAGCTCCTTCTAGGCCCCTCACCGTCAGCTTCTACTCCAGAGCCTGCCTCCCCCAACACGCCCTCCAATTGTCCCAGGACCCCCTAGATCCCTCAGGGGCTAGGTTTGAGGATGGATGAAGGACAGGAGGACGGAAGGAGTTGGGGAGAGAAGGTAGGCTTGTGTGAACAATCAGCTCTCTGCAGTCTGACTCCCTGGAACCTCTCAGTCTCTAGCACAGGGTCTGGGGTCAGGGAAGGAGGGTTGAAGGGAATAACCAGAGCAGGCAGAGGAAGGGAGGCAAAGCTGAATGTGTGGCGGGGAAGATGGCCCTGGGAGGCAGACATCAGACCAAGGGGGGCCAGGACAGGCTCCTGGATTCCCTACCTTTAAATGCCTCATCCACATGGCAGGGTCAAGAGTGATCTCAATCTTCGTGGCCCACATTCTCCTTGACGCCACAGCCTTCCTCCCCAGCATATCACCAGTGTCCCCCTCATCACAGCTGTCCCAGTCATTCTGATTTTTTTTTTAATGTTTATTTATTTTGAGAGAGAGAAAAAGCACAAGTGTGTGAGCTGCGTAGGGTCAGAGAGAGAGGGAGAGAGAGTCCCAAGCAGGCCCTGCACTATCAGCGCAGAGCTGGTCACGGGGCTCAAATTCACCAACCGTGAGGTCATGACCTGAGCTGAAATCAAGAGTCAGAGGCCTAACCTACTGAGCCACCCAGGCACCCTTCTGTCTCGGTCATTATAATTACCTGGTGCCTCTTCATCCTCCTCCACTCCTGGCATAGCGAGGTAATCAAAAGGAAGCAGATGTAAACTCACTGGGAGTCAGTTATGCCATAAGAGAGAAGCCTGGGAAGGAGGAAGGGGTGAGCTCCCTGTCCCCAAGGATGTACTAACAAGGATGGGGGCCATGGGGGAAGGGCTTGGTGAGCTTGGTCCGTCTCCAGCTCTGGGTTCCTTGGCCCTAGATGTCTTCAAACCTTCCTCAGCCTCACCTCTCACACAGTCTTCTTGATGGGTTGGGAGCTGGACAAAGAAAATCCAGGAGCCTCTGAAAGGCAGACACAGTGTCTAGAGCAGAAGAGGAGGATGGAGAGGAGTGACCCACTGGGCCAGTGTCAGAGAAGTTTCTGTCTCTGAGGAAATAATGACCAAAGGATCAACTGGGTACATGAATGGATGGACAAATGAATGAATGAACAAATGAATGAATGAGTGACCCACATCCCTACTCTGGGCCTCTGTCCAGGAACTTTTCATTGTTGCTGCCTTTCTCAGGCAAATCTGACCCTCCTACCGGCCCTCGTGCAGTCCTGCACTCTCCCCATCCGGGCATGGCATGTGCTGATGCATTGCCACTATTTCCCATCTGGCTCCCCCAGCAGACTGGGAGATTTTAGAGGCCAGAGGTTGTGTGCTGTTCCTCCCCAAGTCCCCAGTTTCATCCAGCTCATCACAGGTGTCAGGAGATATTTGCTGAGCTACAAAAGGATCAGTTGGACTCCTGAGTGCCCAGACCTGTTGGGCTGTGAGGGGGTACATGCCATCACTGAGTAGATGGTGGACCCCATGCCCTCTGAAGGCTCCCAGGCCGGGAAGATAGCTGAGAGCTCTCCAAGTTCCCCAAGTCTGGCACGGTAACTGTCTTAGAGAAGGAGCCTGAGGAATGAGAGTACCTTGTGTTGACAGCTTTTAGAAACTTTTCTAAGGCAACGCCATGGACCAGAAGGTCCTCTATGCTTCAGGATCATCTCCCAGTGCAGATGAGGCTGGGGACAGCATGTCAGGATGGAGGAGCTCTTCCCCCAAAGGAGCACTATCACTGTCACCTTCTTTCATGACTGAGGTCACTTCCTCCAGGCAGCCTTCCTGGGTGGGTCACTTGTCTTCCTCCCAGGCCTCCTGAGAATTCTTGCAGGACCAGGGCCTAGAGGGCCCTAGGCCTCAAGGAGCCTAATCCCCAGCTTGATGGGGGTAGCCTAGGGCCAGGGGAAGAAAGAAAGCACCTGCCAGGGCCTCACAAGGAGTCAAGAGGTCCATGGCCCAGCTCAGGGCACTTCAAGATACACTAGGCTCCCTCCCTTCTGGCACTGTTTGCCTTTGGGGCCCCCCCAATTCCCGGCTTTGGCCAGGGGATGGGCTGAGCCCCTCTCAGATGTGGGGTGGGGCTGGGTGTCTTTCTCTAGGCCAGAGGCAGGGTTTCTCGTCTCCCCTTCTGTGGCAGACACAGTGCCCAGAGTGGGAGGTAAATCCCGGGCGGCACTAGCCTGGCATATAGGGTTAGTGTGGGCCTGCAGAGGGCAGGGTGCTGGTGGGAGGTAGAGGGAGGGTGAGCCTGGCAGAGCGTCTCCTCTGGGACAAGTCAGAGAGCAGGACACAGAGCCCCTGCCACCACCATCACCATTGAGGCCTGCCTTGGGGCTTTCCCTGACTCTGTCCAAAGCTCCCTCCCTGCCTCTCGGCCTCCCCAGGCTCTCTGTGTCTGTCCCTCTACTTACTGTCTGTCTATTCTCTGGTATGCACTTCTCCCACAGCCTCACTGCTGGTCCCATGACTGTATTTGGCTCAATCTTCGGGGCCTGGCCCATCCCAGCTGTTCCCCAGATCCCAAGGGGGTGGGGCACGGGGGGGGGGCGTGGTATGAGAAAGACACTGGGACAGAGACAAGTTCAGAGGCAGAGGGACAGACACAAGAGCAAAGAAGGGACCCTGGGGACAGGGCTGGGGAGGCAGGGCTAACAGGGTTATAAAGCCTCCCCAGCCACTGACGGGGAGACCCTGAAGACAAAGTCAGAATTGGAGGGAAGACTGGTGTCAGCCCTTTCCCTCTGCACAGGCTCCTGCCCACCCCCTTCCTTCTCCTGCCCCTGCAGGAATGTGTGAGCACTTTCATTGTTCCTAAAAATAGCTCTTCTTTATTGGGGGTTGGAGTGAGGAATCTTCTGGGCTGGGTTCATCTCAGGCATGCCCCTGCCTCTGGGCTCCCATCTACTGTGTGGGGCCTCTCTGAGTTGCCCTGGCCCTTACCCATGGTGCTTCATTAAAAGGGAAACCTGACTGTATCCTTCCCTTGCATTAAGACTGCCATGGCTTCTGGGCCCAGGATAGGCTCTGAGATCCCAGGCCTGTTGGGAGCTATTTGTCGAGTGATCAGTATCTCATAGTGGGGCCACTGCCTGCTCCTACTGGTTCCCAGGCTCTAACTTCTACCCAACTCTCCAACCTCACTCTCCCCACCCCTAAGTCCCTCCACCTCCAGGCCTCTCTTCCCCCTCCTGTCCTTTGAGGCCTCGCTCAGGTCTGCTGTGCTCACAACTCATCCCCACCGCCAACCCTGCCCCCCTCAGCAGCTCAACAAGGGCTGGGCCGCAGGGGCCCCCAGCGGATGCAGGCTCTGAGGTGCAGCCCTTCTCCAGGGAAGGGGAGACTGGTGGGGAGACAGTGCAAGCTCTGACACCCCTGAGCCCTCCCTGAACCCTGGGCCCTACTGGCCCTTCCATCTCCTGTCCCCAGCTTTAGTTTTCTCTTCTGCACCCTAGGCCTGGAATGTCTCTCTCAATATCAGTCTCCAAGGGGAAGCCCATCCAGTCTCACCTCCTCCCTGCCTCCATTTCTCAGATGGGGAAATTGAGCCTCCGACAGGGGAGACGATGGGCCTGCAAGCTCATGGAAAGCTGGCCACAGGCCACGGGCCTCAGTCACTCTGCCTTGTCTTGCAAGGCCCCAGTCAGCGGGGCTCTAGAGGCAGAAGCAGGCACTTCACACAACCCACCCACCCCGCCCCCGCCCAGGGAAGGCAGGCAGGCTGGCATCCAAAGCTATTTGCCTTTGGAGGGCCCAGGAAGCTAGAAAACAAACATCCGGAGTCTCTGGAACTTCTACTCTCTCTCCTCACATCCCAAGGATCCGGGAGCCACCAAGAGGGTATGCCAGTACGTGCGCAAACACACGCACGCACACTCACACACAGCCCCGGACTGGGTAAACACGTGAGCCCAGAAGATCTCTTGGGATTGTGTGCTTGTGAATCTGTGCAGGTCCTTTAGCGACCCAGAACCCTGAAAAGATGATGAGTCCCTACCCCTGACCTTATATTAATTTTATCTTGGGAAAAAAAAATTAAAATCGCTTTTGTGTGACTTTTCTGATGGCAAATTCTGTATACGCTCATCAAAACTAATCTTTTTTTGTGGTGCCTGGGTGGCTCAGTCAGGTGGCACCTCTTGGTTTCCGCTCAGGTCATGATCTCATGGTTGGGAGTTCGAGCCCCACATTGGGCTCTGTGCTCAGAGCTGAGCCTGCTTGGGATTCTCTCCCTGTCTCTGCCCCTTCCCACCCCCCAAAATAAATAAATAAACTAAAAAAAAAAAAAACTTTTTTTTTCTTTCACTTTGTGGGCAGTTTCCACTTTGCCAGTGACCTAAGCAGGTGTGTGGCCTGCCTCTTAGTCGTCCGTCACGCACGTCCCTGTGGCCCAGTAGGTGACCACGGCAGACTATGCCCCGTGGGTCACTAGGAGAATGTCTGTGTGAAAGCACATGGATCTGTGATTCTGTGAGGGAGTGTGTGTGAGCATGACCGTGTGAGCACCCCTGTGTCCACGTCTGTGCCTGAGCCATCTGCGTGCACAGGTGACCGTCGTGGGCTGTGTCCATGCATGTGTGATGTGAGCCTGCGTGTGCCAAGGGAGTGTGTGGCTGCTTTTGTCTCTGAATGAGTGTATGACTGAGAGGGTTGGTGTCTGCACAAGTGGGGGGTCTGATTCTCTGCTTCCGTGCACCCCCATCACTGCTTCCACCACTCATGCCAGACCAGGGCTCACATCCCTACCCTGACGCATGTCACCTGTGTGGCACTGGACAAGTCTTTTCCCCTTCCTGGGCTCAGTTTCCCCATCTATCAGATGGCACCTTCTCCCAGAGCTGCTGAGAGGACGGAAATGATACCATAAAAGCCTGCCTATGCTGGCTCCCAGCAGGGGGCGAGGCCACTTCTGCACAAGTCAGACAGGGGTGACCCCAACTCTCTGAGCAACTGCAGCCCTGAGGGGCGTGGAATGGTGGAGGAGGGCGGGCTGGGTTTCAGCATCACCCACCTCTGTGCAAGGTACAAGGCATGAGGTGAGAGGCAGTGGCCCTGCAGGTAACTGAAAAATAGCAGCTCCCTTTCCTCAGCCCCTGCTCCAGGTGTGCAGCCTGGGACTAAAGGGTCTCTGACTCTGCGTGAGTGGGGTGGCCATGTTTCAGATGAGGCTCTGAGGACACCCACCCCCCGCTTCCCCTGGGGCTCTGTCCCCTTGACCAGCCCTCCAGCTCTGCCTCTCTAAAGCCCCAAAGGGAAGCCATGAGGGGACTGACTGGACCTGACCTGCAGAGACCAGCTAGGCTGGCCAGATGCTCAGAGACACCCCCACCCTCAGCCCATCTCCCATTATTGGAGAGGGTGACTGAGACATGGAGACGGTCAGGGACTCTCCCAGGGACACAAGTGAGCCCAGTCAGGCCAAGCTCCTGTCTCAAGATCGCTGTAGAACAGACACAGCTGGGGAGACCCAAGCTTTGGACTCTGTTGGCTACTGAATGGGGTCTAAGGGAGCAGGTGGGGGTCCTGAGAGACAGGCACAACTACACCTGGGCCCTTGGCTGCTGGCGTGGACCTCCTGCCCATCCCCACCCGGGTCCAGATCC
This sequence comes from Neofelis nebulosa, assembly GCF_028018385.1. Lineage (NCBI taxonomy): Eukaryota > Metazoa > Chordata > Mammalia > Carnivora > Felidae > Neofelis > Neofelis nebulosa. Next base: position 59,236,491 of record NC_080791.1, on the reverse strand, counting down.
CCTACTGGTGTGATTAAGCAAATTATAGGGTTTTTTCTTGAGAAAATTGCATCGGCCTAATTGAATGAGGCTGCAGGAGCCTGGGCTGGAGGCTGACAGTGGGTGAGGATGGCAGGAGCTGGGGGAGGGGGGCAAGATGCAGGGGGCAAGCTGGCAACGCTAAGCAGGGGACAGAAGGAACAAGGAAGGCAGGGGGGACGGAGGGCCGTGGGCACAGGAGGACAGGATGCCACTCATTCAGCACACCCATTCTGCACACCCGGAAGTGTGGGAGCATTAGGTGCCTGGGCACAGGACATGACGAGTGGTGCTCCCCTAGAGACCACCGAGTGACTGCTTAGTGCCAGGTACTGCATTCATTTAAAAGTGCTGTTTCAATTTTTTAAATGTTTTTACTGATTTTTGAGACAGAGAGAGACAGAGCATGAGCAGGGGAGGGGCAGAGAGAGAGGGAGACACAGAATCTCACAGGGTCCAGGCTCTGAGCTGTCAGCACAGAGCTCCATGCGGGGCTCGAACTCACAGACTGTGAGATCATGACCTGAGCTCAAGCCAGACGCTCAACCGACTGAGCCACCCAGGTGCCCCCCCAACAGCTGTATTTTACATGTGAGGGGATTGAGGCTCAAGACACAAAATGACTTTTGCTAAAAGTCAGAGCCAGACAGGACTGTCTGACACCACAGCCCTTGCTCTTAACTGGTACCTGCTCTTCCTGCTGAACTGCTACCATCCTGCCTCTGGGAAGCCTTCCTAGGGAGTTCAGAGAACGGAGGGGGGCCTCATACCAACTCACACTTGGCCCAGACAGCGTTTCGGTCCATACAGGGCATTTCTCCTCATCTACACTATGATGTCTGTCCTGTCTCCGATGGTCAGCAGCTGAGGCTGGGCTGATCCCACATGGATTCCACACACCCCCATTGCCCACAGCACACTCATGACCCCTTTCACTCCCATGCAGTGTCCTGTTCTGTGTCACACTCATCACCCCAGGATGACACACAGAGACAGGATCACTGTCACTTGCACATGGCGTGTCTCACATACTCAGTGATTCAGTCATTCCATGGTTTCTACATTGTCACGCATCACTGAGTGTCACAGGGCCACTGACAGTGAAACTATCACTGTACCCTCACTCAGGGTAGCCCATCCTCAGTGTCAGATACCATGTTCCCAATGCTCCACAGTGTCACCCTCATATAGTGTCAAACACACACTTCCAAGCTGGCTGTATGTTGCACTGTCACATTTCAGCATCAACTAGGACCTTCTGACATTAAAAAAAAAAAAATCCACCTTTGGTGAAATGACATCATGTCTGGGATTTGCTTTAAAATACTTCAGCAAAGGGGCGCCTGGGTGGCTCAGTCGGTTGGGCGGCCGACTTCAGCTCAGGTCATGATCTCGCGGTCCGTGAGTTCGAGCCCCACGTCGGGCTCTGTGCCGACAGCTCAGAGCCTGGAGCCTGTTTCCGATTCTGTGTCTCCCTCTCTCTGACCCTCCCCCGTTCATGCTCTGTCTCTCTCTGTCTCAAAAATAAATAAACGTTAAAAAAAATAAAAAATAAAATAAAATACTTCAGCAAAGCAACCTATTGGATGAGAGAAAATATTTGCAAATCGTGTATCTGATTAGGGGGTAATATCCAGAATATATAAAGAAGTCCTACAACTCAACCACAAAATAAACAACCTGATTTAAAAATGGGCAAAGAACTTGAATAGACATTTTCTAAAGAAGACATACAAATGGTGAACAAGCATATGGAAAGATGTTTAACATCACTAATCATTAGGGAAATGCAAATCAAAACCACAGTAAGATACGACCTTTCCCCAGTCTTCCACCTGTTAGGATGGGAAAGAGAAAAGGGAGGGAGGGAGGGAGGGAGAGGAGCACCTGGGTGGCTCAGGTGGTTAAGTGTCTGACTCTTGATTCGTTTCAGCTCAGGTCATGATCTTGTGGTTCCTGAGTTTGAGCCCCACACGATGGACTCTGCTCTGCACTGACAGTGCAGAACCTGCTTGGGATTCTCTATCTCCCTTCTCTTCCCCTCCCCCACTCACACTCTATCTCTCTCTCAAAATAAATAAACATTTTTTTAAAAAAGAAGAAAGAAAGAGGGGAAAGGAAAGGAAAGGAAAGGAAAGGAAAGGAAAGGAAAGGAAAGGAAAGGAAAGGAAAGGAAAGGAAAGGAAAGGAAAGGAAAGGAAAGGAAAGAAGTGTTGGGGAGGATGTGGAGAAATTAGAATACTGGTGCACTGTTGGTGGGAACATAAAATGGCATAGCTGTTGTGGAAAACAGTATGGTGGTTCCCAAAAATTAAAAATAAAGATTACCATATGATCCAACAATTCACTTCTGGGTATATATCTAAAAGAACTGAAAGCAGGATCTTGAAGAGATACTTGTACGCCCATGCTCACAGCAGCATTATTCACAATAGCCAAAAGTTGGAAGCAACGCAAGTGTCCATCAATAGATGAATGGATAAACAAAATGTGGCATATAAAAACAATAGAATATTATTTAGCCTCAAAAAGGAAGGAAATGTTCATACAGCATGGATGAATCTTGAGGATATTATGTTGAGTGAAATACACCAGTCACAAAAAGATAAACACTGTATGATTCCACATATCGGAGGTACCTAGAGTAGCCAAACTCACAGACAGAAAGCAGAAAGATGGATTTCAAGAGCTGGGGGGATAGGGAGTTGTTTAAAGGGTAAAGGTTTCAGTTTTTCAAAGTGCAAAAGATCTGGAGAATGGTTGCACATCAACGTGAACATACTTAACACTACTGAAGGATACACTTAAAAATGGTTAAGAAGGTAAATTTTATGGGGCTCCTGCATGGCTCAGTTGGTTAAGTGGCCGACTTCGGTTCAGCTCATGATCTCACGGTTCATGAGTTCGAGCTCCGTGCTGGGCTCCGTGCTGACAGCTCAGAGCCTGGAGCCTGCTTTGGATTCCGTGTCTCCCTCTCTCTCTGCCCCTTCCCTGCTCATGCTGTCTCTCTCTCTCTCTCTCTCTCTCTCTCTCTCTCTCTCTCTCTCAAACAAAACAAAACAAAACTCCAAAAACTTTATTAAAAATATAGTAAACTTTGTTATGTATATTTCAGAATAATTAAAAGCAAAAAAAAAATACTTCAGGAAAAAAAAAATGGGGGGGGTGGGGTGGGGAGGGGTAGATGTATTAAATGTGCCCAAATCTTGGTAACTGTTAGATTTGGGTGATGGGTATATGGCAAGTTTATTGTATTATTCTCCCCACTATTGTGTGTATTTCAAATATTCCATAATTTAAAAAGTTTACTTTCCCTTGACCTCACACCTTTTCCAGTGGCCACGCCCCTTCATATTCCTTAGAGCCAAAGGTCTCCAAAGTGTTGACTATGCTCCGTCTTCACCCCAGACTCAGCACCCACCCAGCCCTGCTGGCTTCGGGCCCCACCCGGTCACTGACTTGGTTCCCGTCAGGCTGACTAATGCCTGGACCCAGTCCTGCACTGTCTCCCCTGGCTCACTCCACACTCCACACTCCTCACTCCTCACTCCACACTCTCAGTATCCTCCACCTCCCTGGCCACTCCTCCTCTGTCTCCTTGGTGCTCCTCCTCACCTCCCAGGCCTCTAGCTGATGGAGTCTGCAGGTCTGGGGCCAGGGCTCAGTCCTCACCTCACTCTCCTTGAGCTCTCTCCCTAGGTCATCCTAGCCACACCTACTGCCCCCCAAATATATATCCCCAGCCTGGCCTCTGCTGCCCACTGGACACATTCATCTGGATGTCTGACTTCCGTCCAAAACAGATCTCTTAATTTCTTCCTCCTTGTCCTCTCTCATGCCCCTAACCTTGACCTCCCACTATTCTTCACTCATCTCAGTAGCGACTCTACTATCCATTACTTGGTTCCTCAAACCAGAGACCGGAAGCCACCGTCCACTTCTCCCTCCAGCTCATCCTCTTATTCATCAGCAAGTTCTGTCATCGCAACCTCCCATCTATCTCCAAAGTTCATCCGTTTCTCTGCGATTCATCCGCATCCCCATAGCCCGGGCACCACTATCTCCTGCCTGGGTGGCTGCTGCGGCCTCCAGTTTGTCTGCTCACCTCCTCTCTGCCCCTCCAACTCACATTCCAACTGGCCCTTCCCCCCGCACCCCGCCAAACACTACAGCTAGAGCAATCTCAAAATCATGCGTTAGACTGTGTCACTTCCCTGTCTGAACCCACCGGAGTCTTCCTGGGACTGTGTCATACACAGTGTCGTGTGGTCACGTCTCACATTATCACACACTCAGCCAACAGTGGACTTAGAGTCGCTTAGTGACACTTGATGTCACTCCATGTCACACCCTTGGTTACACACTCAGCCTCACTATAGCATACGCTTGGGGGACACACTTGGTTTCACAATTCAGTGTCAGACACTTGAGCCACAAGGACCACACCTGTTATTGCACAATGTCATTCATCTGTGTTTACATATTTGACCCTTATGGTGTCAGAGCCTCAGCGTCACAGACCTAGTATCACTTAGCGTCATACAATCAATATTACACAGTATCAAAGTGTGCTCGGTGCCACATCCATGGTCTCACAGTCTTTGATCAGTGGTGTCACACATTTGGTATCCTTTGGTGTCACACACTCAGTGTCACACTCAGTGACTCACTCACTGTCCACACGGTATCCCAAGATTCAGGTCACATACTCGATAACACATAATGTCACAAGATCAGTGTCACATATTCAGTAGAATACCCACTGCCCCACGATCAGCATCTCAGTATCACCCTGGGTCCCATAAGCTTCCGCCCACCCCACCCCACTGGGCACAGTCGCCTGAGCTGCTGCCCCATGTCAAGGCTGTTTCCTGTTGTTGTGTTCAGAGTCCTTAGCCACTGCTTGTTCCTTCAAGGATTTCCTGTTGTCAGGGCCCCAGTCAGGCCTGGCCCAGCCTGGGACACACAGCCCAAAGCCCAAGGGCCAGCCAGTGGGAACCCTGCGCCTCCTGCCCCCCCATCATTCTGGTTGGGCCCCGTGGGATATTCCCCCCATTCAATCAACCTGGATTCCCCACGTGCCTGGGCTCATGCCCTGTCCACTGAAAGGAGGTGGCCTCTGGGCCCTGCCCCACCCACTCCCAGGATGACCAGGAAGGGGACTCGAGGGCTGTCTGGAAGAGGCTGTCTACACTGGTCTATGAGGCTCAGTCTGAAGCTGCTGGGAGCCGGAAGAGAAGGACAGAAGGTGGAAGAGGAGGACAAAAGCTTAGGGGGTTAGAGAATCAGGGAAGCCTTCCCAGAGGAAGCCAGCTGAGAGCTGGCAAATATGAAGACAAGGAAGAAAATGCATCTGAGGTGGGGGCACCAGACAGGAGCAAACACTTGGAGGTAGGAACCAGGAAGAGACAGGGCTGCCAGAGACGAAGACAAGAACATGGGAGACAGGCAAATTATGCTGTGGGATTTGGAGAAAAACAGACTTCTCTGCTATCCTTCTCCCCCTCCCCCATTCCAGCATTTAGATTCTGGCTCCAAGAGGAGCCTCCGGGCACTCCCTTCCTGGCCCTTCCTTCGGCCCCCGGCCCCGCAGACTGCCCCCCATGGCTGCCAGGCCCCCTCACCTCCCTCCCGCCCCAGGCCAGCCTGCAGGAAGGACACAGGGAGGCCAGCACACGCTCCCCACACGGCCTGAGATAAATATTTCCCAGGAAACGGAACTTGTTCTCTCAGTGTTTACAGCCAAGGACCAGGCAGGGTGGTGGGGGAGGGGCCCGCCTGAGGAACCTTGTTCTGGGGCTCACAGCATCTACCCCCAACACCACCTCAGACCTGCTGCGTGCCTCTGAGCCAGTCTCTGCCTCTCTCTGAGCCTCCATTCCAAGCCCTCAAGGGGGCTGACCTCCCTGGGCCTTGGCCTGCCTAATGCTCAGCACAGTCTGAGCTTATGTCTTTTCTGGGTATAAATCCCTGGTACTTGATACCTCCTCCTTTAGACTAGGCTTCTCAGATTGCAGGACCCATGCCTGCCCATCTCCACCTGGTCCTTGTTTGGGCAGGGGTGTGGACAAATGGATGGACAGACAGACGGACTGGGTGGCAGCTGAGACCACCTCCCTGGCCCCAAGTCCCTACACAGCCCAAGCCTGTGCGGTCCAACAGGTGGGCACAGGCAGATGGCAGGGCCTCGGGGCCCCTATAGAGGCCAGATGCTATGGCCAACTAGCTGCAGGCAGCTCCCTTGGGGCCATGGGGCATCACTGAGGCCACTTAATCCTGACGTGGAGAACCCAGGAGGAGGCTGGCACACCTGCCAGTTAGGAGCACTCACTCAAGAATTTTAAACAGGCCACAAAGTGTTGCCTGCTGGAAAGCAGCCCTTCCAGCCGCATCCAGGTGCTCCCTGCCCATTGCCTGGGCTCCACTGACATGCTGGGCCTTCTCTCACAGAGACCCAGGGCATCCTGCCCACACGGCCTGGCCCCAGCGGCTCCTTCCATGTGTGAAGACTTTCTCAGCCCCCACAGCAATCTTACCTTACAGGATCACCCCAGCTCCTGCCTAGCCCTATGCCTAGTCCTGCCTATCACTAGCCTGCCACACTGGGCCCATTTACTCACCATTGGTGGCCTCAGCCTCACCCCAGACTCTGGGACCACGCATTCCTCAGTCCAGGACCCAGGGGCAGAGGGGTTTTTGGATCTGGCTTCTCAGCACCAAGCCAGCCTCCCACAGTCCCCTCTGGGGCTGAGTCTTTGTTTCAGGCTCTCTATCTGCTTGTTCCCAGTCCTGGGCTGGACCTTGTTGTCCTCATGTAGTTTTCTCAAAAGCTGGCTACATGGACCTCTCTGACTATCTAGCTGATCTTTGGCTTCATCAGTCCACGGCCTTGACCCTCCCCATCCTTCAAAGTTCCAAGGCCACCTCCTCCAGAAAGTCTCCAAGACTCTCCCCAATCCAGCAATTGCCCTTTCTTGGAACTCCTCCAACACTTCACACAGCCATTCTCCTTTAATCAAGAAACATTAATTGGGCACCTACTATGTACGAGGCCTTGCCAGGTCCCATGCGGGCTCAGGAGAGACAAAGGAGACTCAGCCTTGGTTCCTATCCCCCATGTGTTTACAACTAGGTGGGAAAGGATATGCAACCACATGGGCTAACAAGTTACCCAACTAGAGCTCAGGGAAGCTTGGGAGCTGTGAGTGCCCAGGAAAGAGGGGAGATTGACTTGACCTGAGTGGAGGGAGCAATCTGGGAGGACTCTACAGAAGAGGTGACCTCTAACCTGAGGCTTAAAAAGGGAGTAGGCAGAGAAAAAAGGGAAAAGCATTCCAGAGAAAGGGGTCGGTGCAAACAAAGGCAGTGAGGCCAGGAAGAGCTGGTGTCCTGCGGAGTAATAAGCACTGCCAAGTCCAGGAGCAAGGGGTAGTCCTGAGGGGGCCCAGCAGGCAGGGCCGACAATGCCAAGGGGTGTGGCCTCTATTTATCCCATGAGCAGCGACAGAGGAGCCAGTGCTGGGCAGAGCATTAGCGTGCTTAGTGGGGATACCTGTGCCATTGTCTACGTCTGCCTCTCCCCCAGCCTCTGCCCTAGCTACTGCTCCCAAGATCCATCTGGGCCCCGAGAACCAGCACAGAGAGGGCATGGAACCAACGCGCTCAGTTCACTACTTGAACTGCCTCCACCCCAACATCCAGAGAGCAATGGCCCTGGCCCTGAAGGAGGATTCCAGGCTGAGTGTGAAGAGCCCTCCCCCAAGCTGGCGGGTTGGCACAGGAGCCAGGGAGCCATCCCAAGAGGGTGTGCTGAACAGATGCCCGCCATAGGGATGGGTGCTGGCAGCCCTGCTCCCCTGGCTGTCAAGCTGCCAGTGCCAGGAGAACGTGCCGTGCCCACAGAACCTCCATTAACCCTGGCCCAGCCCCAAGGTGCACCCTGTCAGCCTAGGCCTGGCTCCAAGGATCTCACCCTTGTGGGAAGCAGGGAGGGAGCCAGCTCCCTCTAAGGACCTGCTGTGGGCCAGGCCCGGGCCAGGCAGCTCACACATACTTTGTAACATGCCCCAGCAGCTCTGCTGTGATTGCATCCAATAATGATGGATGTTCTTATCCCCTTTGACAGGTGAAGAAACTGATGCTCAGGCTGGTTAAGGGACTGGCCCAAGCTCACACTCTTAGAAAGCAGTGAAACTGGGACTTGGACACATGCCCATCTGACCCACAGTCAGTCTGCTAGATGAGGCCTTGTCTCTAGCTTCCACCCTGGCAGGGGGAGGGGGGGTCCTTCTCAGTCACCCCATCCCTCTTCCTTCTTTCCGCCCCGCTGTCCCTGTAGTATGACCATATCCTAGGGTCCCTGCTCTCTCCGGTCCTGTCCTTTTTATGTTGGGGAGTGCCTGGCACTCTCTCCCAGCAGAGCTGAGCATGGGCCTAGGCACTTGGGATGGGGTGCTAACTGAGCCCAGAGATAGAGTAGGCTCTGCCCAGAGGCCAGGCAGACAGCTGCCATCTTCAGGGTGGATGTGAGGCTGGGGGACAGGCCAGAGCTGAGAGCTGAGGGGCTCACAGCCTAAGACCCTCCCTCTGAGGGAGGAGGCAGCAGGATCCAGACAAAGGAAACGGGGAGACAGAACAGAAGCAAAGGGATCCAATGGGTATGATGGGGAGAGGCCTCCTGCTGGGGCTCGGTGGAGCTAGACAGGAGGGGCAGGACTTGCACTTGTAGGGAACTGGGCCCAGGCCTAGGCAAAGAGGGTGGTACACAGAGGTATAAATGAGGAGCCTGGGACTGGCTCCTTCCCCTGGGGCCTAGCTCCCAGCACCAAGGCGGGTCTCAGCTTCTCCAAAGCCGTGTCCCCCCATGGCTTCCTGGGAGGATGACAAATCCAGGCTTTCCTGGCAGGTGGCAGTGGCTGCCGAGACACTGCTGGCTCCCAGGAACACCATCTGTCCCAGCTCTGGGTGGGGGGGGAGCCCCTGCCCCATGGGGAATGCCATGATCATAAATAAATTAATAATGACTTTCTGGGTGCCCCCTCCTCTCTCCCTTTCCCAACTCCCGGCTGTAGGGACATTCTCAGGGCTTGGCCCCCACGTCCCGGCAGTAAGTCCATGCTGAGCCCTGCTGTACGCCAGGCCATGTGTGGGCGTCTTCTTTCCCATGTTACCGGAGGGCAGGGAGAGAGCAAGTGGCGGGCATGAGACGCATCTGGGATCCACACTCAGATCTGCCCCGTTTGCTCACTGTGTGACCTCACTGGGCCTCAGCTTCCTCAAAGGAGAATAATAACAGCTGCTGTTTCACTGGGGGGTCATGAGGATTGAACAAGGAAGTGTGTCTAATGCTTCTGACACAGAGGAGGCTCCCCTTTCTCTTAGCCGGGCCTGGGTACAAGAGAAGGCTCATGCTGGTCTTGCTGCTCGGTCTGACGTTACACACAACCTTCCTCTGTGCCACTCCACCCAGTCTGCAGCCCACCCCATTTCTGCTGCTCAAGGCCCCTCTGAGGGCTGAATACTGCGAGGCACCCCAAAGGCATGGCCGGGGGTGTGGATGGCATCCCTCACATCAAAGGAAATGCACTCACCAGGCACCCTTTGGAAGGAGGTGGGAGACTCAGGAATGAAAAAGGCACAGTCCCCAGGCTAAGGAGCTCACAGTTCAAGGGGGGGAAGACCTACAGAGTCACATAATGGAGAAAATAGAGTGCTAATGGCACAGACACCAGAATGCCCCCGTCTGACTAGGCAGGAGAGCTCAGAGGAGGGAGCATGAAGGGCAGGGAGGGCTTCCTGGAGGAGGGGAGGCTAGAGCTGAGCCCAGAAAGATTTGGGAAGCTGAGGGAGAAGAGGGTGGCAGGAGTGGTTCTGGGGAGGCAGGACGGATAAACGGGGTACTGTAGCCTGGTGGGGACTGCAGAGGGAGCAGGAGGATGGGAAGCATCGATTTTTGAGCAGAAAAGTGACAAATTCAGGTATGCGTGTTAGAAAGAGACTCCTGGCAGCCACATGGAGAGTGGGGCAACTGAAAGCAGTGAGCCAGTGAGCCGTGCAGGGGAAAGATGACCAGTGCCGGACTGGGGCAGGCAGCAGGAGTGGAGAGGACGAGGGGAATTCAGAAAACACCTAGGGCAGAAAATCAACAGGGAATCATTGGGTGAGGGTGGGGAGGCCTAGGGAGGAGTCGGAAATGATTCCCCGGTGACTTGGGAGGAGGATGAATCCTCAATGGGAAAGGACCCCAGGCAGGAATAGGGCAAGGAAGGTGATCTTGGTGTGGGGTGACCCTAGGCTGGTGGGGGCAGGGGTGGGATTCGGCTCCAGCCTCCCAGTCCTCCCAGGGGTGGGGACAATGCTCAGACTGACCCCCAGTCTGTGCCCCCACCCCTCCAAGCCCACCCACGCCTCCCTCCACTGAACTCTCACCTCCAGTCCGGCATCTCTACTCTCTGGGGGGACTGGCTTCTGTGCAAGTGGGTCCCAGCCGGCTGCAGAGACAAGAAGGCCAGGGGCTGAGGCTTGCCAGGCCTTCTCCCCTTCTTCCCAGCCTACCCCCGCCCACCCAGTCCCCAGCAGGCCCAGGGCTTCCTCTTCCCCACAAGTGGCCCCCTCCAGGAAGCCTCGCCTGATTTCACCCTGCTCTCCCCTCACCCTCCCTTCTTACTCCCTACTTCAGGTGGACACCTCTTCTCTGGGAACAGAGTCGAGCTCTTTCGTTCAACCAGGACCTCCTCAGGAGGGGAACAACCACATTTTCACCCTTTCTGATGCCTTCTCCACTTCCGCTTCTCTCCAGGAAACTTCACTACACTTCTCTAATCCTCAGTTTCCCCATCTGCAAAATGGGGTTTGTCCTATCTAGCTCACACAGCCACGGGGTCGGGCTCCCAGCTGGTGCCCCAACCCTGGCCTGGTGCTCAGTCATCTGGGCTCTAGTCGGACCCCACAGCACCTCATAATGCTGGCAGACACCAGGGAGCTGCTCAGCTCACTCATTCTCCAGGAGCCTACCACCCAGGTGGCCTCCAGAAACCCCAGCCTCTCGAAGGCACTGCCCAGGGGCTGGCTGCCCCTCCCCACCCCCACCCGACAAGCACACCCAAGCATTGGACAGGCACAGGCGGCGGGATATTCTGAGCCTGGCTTCCTTCCAGTCAGCTGCTGGCCGCCATGCCAGCCTGGCGCGGGCGCAGGGGCTGATTTGATTTGGCAGCTTTGGAAGCGTGTGGTGGGGACGGGAGGGGGAGAGGGATGAGACACCCATCTCTGCTAGGAAATAAACAGCCTTGGGTGCTCAGCGAGCTGGGGGGAGGGCACAGTCTGGCATTGGTGGGGGGGTTCTGCGTCTCCTGCCTGGTGGTCCCCTCTTCTCATCCAGGTTCTGGATGCCTGCCCATGACTGTTGGAATTTATGGCTTTCCTTGGGTCACCATAGGGGTGACAGGAGCTGCACCTGGTATGTGGATACTTGTGGTGTGGCTGTGGCAGGGTGTCTGTTTGTCCCACATGTCCCCGTGTCCTATGGGATCTCCCTACTCAGCCATGCCTGAGTGTCGCCCAGGAAGACTGGGTCTGCGTGTGGAGTGGTGGTCTAGATGTGGCCATCTCCACGGGTGACTATGGTCCGCACGGACTGACCGCAGCCCAGGGTGTGACGAGGTCACCCATGTGTGCGAGTCTACTGTAGGGCATTGGTCCCGGCCTGTTCCTTCCCTCTGTGCGATGACCCTGCTAACCCGGCCATGTCCGGCAGAGGAAATGACAAGGGCTGAGCTAAATACCTAACCCCAAGCCCATCCCTTTTGTCCACAGGCCTCAGCCTTCTTTTCCACCCAGGCCTCCGATGGTCCACCCAACTCTCTCTCCCTCCCGTGACAGGAGGCAGTGCTAGTTATGATTCTCCAAATACCCTCCCGCCTCTCTACCCCTCCCTGGAGAGGCCCCTGCTCTCTGGCTCCCCAGCACCACTGCCAGCATGGGGAAGGTAGGCTGGAAAAGGGGAGTCTCAGCAAGGCATTCACAGCTCCCCCATAATCCCACCCAGCCTCAGTGCTTACCACACCCCTGCCTACCCCCCAGGCAGGGAGGTCCAGCTCACCCCTCCTGGGAGTCTGCAGCACCCATTATTATGCTGCTGACACCCTGGGGACCTGGGCTTCACAACCTCCAGTTAGAGAACTGCTGAGTGGGATCGTGGTTATGATTCTCTGACCTCTACGCTGACAGGTCAAGGCTGTGGGGTCAGACGAGGACCCTAGTCCTAAGAGTTGTGCCCCAGACACCAGCCAGGAGGTTAGGGTAGGGTGGAGCCTGCTTTGGGGAAGACACAATGTCTCATCTGTCACGGCCTCCTCATTGTCCCACTGTCCTCTGGGGACCTCAAGGCTCTCCCCACCCAGCCACAGGAAGCTGAGCCCCTCTTGGAGACAGAAGGAAGGGACACTGAAGGAGGGGCTTTAGGACTAGGAGGAGACTCACCCATGACCTTGGGATCACAGTGGAGGAACCTAGGATCGTAGAACCCAGCTGTCATAAAGAGGCTAGTGAGATGGAGACAATATGCAGAGAGGTCCTGGAGGGCTTCCTAGAGGAGGTGTGTGGTGCCTCACAAGAAGAGAACACCAGGTTCCAGAACAGCCTCCTAACTATGAGATATAGGTTTTCACCTGGGACTTATATGTTCTCATGTATGCATTTGCATGTGTCTGTGTGTCCGTGTGGGCATGGGTGTCATCCCAGTCACGGAGTCCTGAGCTCCAGTCTATGTCCCGAGGGCAGGTTCTGCCAAAGGTAGGGGTCAGCTAGGTGGCAGGCACAGTGGCAGACAAGACAGTAGTCTGAGTAAAGAAGAGGGATGACAACTCAGGGCTGAAAGAGAAGCCCGTTGTGGGTCATGACCTCAGTTCACACCCTAGCCGCCTGACACTGAGGGCAGTGTGCTTCCGTGACACGGGCCCAGCATAGGACCTTCCCTCTCTGAGCTACTTTCCTCTTCTGAAGAATAAAAGCATGGGACTCGATCTCCTAGGGCCCGTCCAAGTCTAACGATCTTTGGAGGGAGGCTGACACACACACGCAGCCAGCCAGAGATGGAGACTTGCAGGGTGGGGAGAGAGCCCGAGTGAAGGGGCAGGAGCGCCCAGGAGGCTCACTGTGGGTCGGGTGGCTGGGGACCCTATCCTCAGGGCCAAGACAGGATGCTGTAGACAATGGAACCTTGGGGATGACAGGGAGCAGCTGCCGCCACCCTACCTGCCTTCTGGCCTGTGGGAGGAGAACGATGGAGGAGTGATCGACAAGGGCTCTGCCCCCTAACAGGAGTCCTGCCTCAGCTCCTGTTCCCCAGGTGTTACAGGGGAAAGGGGGAAGCTGCAGACAATGGGGAGCACCCAGGACTGGGAGTCAGGAAGCTGGGTTTCAGGTCCTGCTCTGCTGTGCGACCTGGGCCAGCTCCTGGTCTCCCTCACCTGATCTTTGAGCCCATCATGCTGGGACTCCTGCAGCGGCACCAGGCTTCTGAGGAACCCAGTCGGAGCGAGCTCTCTAGAGGACAAAGATACTTCTCTCCTGCCTAGGGGATCCCCCCCACCCAACTCTGGCACAGGTGCTGAGACAAGTGCAGAAGCCAAGAGGCAGCAAGCCGCCCGGCCTGTGCCACAAGGGAGCACCCACTGGTCATCCATCTCCAGGCGACTTGGCCTGGGACCTCCCTTCCTTAAGCTCTTCTCACAGCCACCTCCAGGGCACAAGCAGGGTCCTCCCTCCTTGGCCTGTGCTCAAGAGGTGCTGATGGGTCACCAGCCAATGCCCACACTGCTCCTCTGGCTGCCCTGGCCTCTGCCCCAGTCGGAAGCCCTTTGTACTTGGGGCCCTCACAAGCAAGTGTTCGTGCATTTCCACGTCCGTGTCCAGGAAGTGTTCATGTCCTGTTTTCCCCCTCAGGCCAGGGTTGGTGGGGAAGGGGGGTAGGTGGTAAGCAGACCTCTCTTTCCTCCTCTGTCTGTCGACATTTCTGCCCAGAGACTTTAGTGGCTGGGAGGAAAGGGCACTCCTCTCTCTGCTATAATCCGAAATAGTTGAAGGATGGAGGCAGGGGGATGAAGGAAATGACCCCTTATCCTGCAAGCTTAGGGAGTGGCAGATCTCACACGTGCACAGACATCACTTCTGTTGGGGCAGGAGAATCTGCCCATGTGACCCAGGTGGAGAGGGGTCTGGGTCCCCCAACACCGGCTCAGCCCTCCTCCCCTCTCCCTGGGGGTGGGGCCACCCTCCATCCTGAGCTGTCTCCGTTGCTTCTCCTTATGTTTTTAATAACCTAACATCGACATTAACAAGGAAGGTGGTTGCAGCTCTTCCCAGCAGCCCCATTTAGAATCATTGAATCATCAGATCATCAAATCCTAGAATCCTGGATTCACAGAATGCCCGCCTATTTGGCTCCTGGAGTCTCAGCAACTTCAAGTTGCAGAATGTCGGAATCGCACAACCCAGCTTGCACACGGCTCTGTCTGGAAGCTAAGAGTCATGGAAGGCTAGAAGCCCACAAACTGACACTGCCGGATTCTTAGAATCATGCATCCCTAGAGCTGGTGCTCATACACTCCTTGGAGATACTACCCCTACTTCCTTCTTCCCGCCCCCCGCCCCCGCCCGCCGTGAGAAAACGCAGCCCAGAAAATGGCCTCGTGCAAGATGACCGGAGAGTGCAAGCCAAGCAATGCCCACCCCTGAGATGGCAAAACGGGACCACAACATTCGGGTGTTCCAGAAATGGTGTCACTTTTACATTAGGAAATAGCTGTGTTTATGCTGGAGTGGGGCCGCTCTGTGAGTTTTGCTCACTTCCCCTCATGCCCCCTCCTGGCCCTCCCCCAGTCCTCCTGTGCCCCCACACCACCCCCACTGAGCACTGTAGCTGAGTATCTCTCAGCCCCCTCACCCTCCTCCAATCTGGGTGCAACTCTCTCGCCCATCCCTCCTCTAGGTCTACACCTGGGCCCCCTAAATAAAGACAACCACAGATGGGGCCAACTCCCTCAGGGTGGAGGACAGGAAAAGCAAAAGGCCTGCCACCTGAAGCTAACAGCCAGAGGGCGGACTCCCCAGAGGAGGTGCCTTGAACTCAAGACTGGAAGCCTGGGGGGAGGGGGGGGAGAGAAGGGGGGGGCTGTTGGCCACCCCTGAGGCAGCAGCAGCTTCAGGGGAGTCTGATCTGAAGTGGAGGGAAGCAAATGAGACCTACATTTGATATTAGAACCATCAAGTATGTTTAGCATTTTCATAAATTTACATTTTAACTCATTTTGGAATGTGCTCATACAGTTTTGGATTTGAATTTTATTAAATATTACGTTTCACAGATTGTTTTAATTTTTGAATTCTGAACACTCTTTGCCCAGGGCAGTTCCTGAGTCCCCACGCTCCTGGAGAGGATACTGCACTTCTGAGTGGGGGCCAGGTCTCCTGGTCTCTGCTTAGCCTCCAAGCTCCTGACCTGGGAGACCTTCCTGAGACCTTCCAGTCCTTAGAGGACCCTGACACAGGCCCAGGCATCTGCCCTCACGCCCAGTCTTCCCTCAGGAGCCCAACCAGACACGCAGGGAGGTGCTCCCTCTCTTTCTACCTCCATAGCTGAGCGGCTCCCTCTTCACCCCTCGAAGGTCTGTCTCCTCCCCTCCATCCTGGCCATCTTCCTGCCCATGCGTCCTCACCCTTCTCTGGACCACACTGAACCAGCCTCCAGCAAGGCCAGCCCAGCCTCCTGCCGCACCCCTTCCGTGTGCTCTCCAGCTATGGCCCAGGTTTCCTAATAAGCAGGTCTGAGCAGTCCCTGCCCTGCTTTCAACTCCCCACCTAGTGCCCAGCTCCTTCTGGGAAAAGTCCACAAATCCCTTCACTTGGGAGTCCTGCACAATTTGGCCCCTGCAGACATCACCAGCCTTGTCACCAGCTTCACACACACACACACACACACACACACACACACACACACACACACACCAGATCCCACCCTAGGACTCGGCCACCCTGGCAGTCCAGGATCCAGCTACACAGAACTACAGAACCACACTTCCTTCCCTCTGTCTGTCACCAGCAAGGCTTCACGTGTGCCATTCACTCCTTCTCTCTGTCCAGAACTTTCTCCTAGTTCATCCCTTAACTCTCAGATTAGATACATTTCCTCCTGGAAGCTCCCCGACTTGCCCCTCCCTCCTACTCTGGGCTGAATCAGGGGTTGCTGCTCTGTCCCACCATGGCCTCCTACTTTCTCTCCAGCACTGCCCTCACCACACCACCTACCAGCATCAGTCTTTGTGCCTCCTCCCCGACCCCATCACCTGGCTGCCATCAGCCCTCGTACCTAGGTGTGTTTACCTGCCATGGGGCAGACACATGGTTGCTCAGACATGCGGCAGTGTGTGGCAGAGCTTTAAAGTCCACACTGTGCTCACTTCTACTTCCCCTCTCTGTGGGACACATAGTAGGTACTCACTAAATGTCCACCTAGGAAGGCCTGGCAGTATATAGTGTGTGGCATGGACAGGCAGGCTGGGGTGCTTAGGATAAGTGAGAGTCCCTGGGTTGGACTGGGGACTTCTTGGAGGAGGCATCCAGGAGGATCCTCCAAGTGTCAGTCTTTTTTTTTTTTTTTAATTTTTTAACATTTATTCATTTTTTAGATACAGAGAGACAGAGCATGAGCAGGGGAGGGGCAGAGAGAGAGGGAGACAAGGAATCCAAAGCAGGCTCCAGGCTCTGAGTTGTCAGCACAGAGCCCGATATGGGGCTTGAACTGATGGACTATGAGATCGTGACCTGAGCCAAAGCTGGAAGCTTAACCCACTGAGCCACCTAGGCGCCCCTTTAAAATGTCAGTCTTTTTTTTTTTTTAATTTTTTTAATGTTTATTCATTTTTTAGAGACAGAGAGAGACAGAGCATGAGTGGGGAGGGGCAGAGAGAGAGGGAGACACAGAATCTGAAACAGGCTCCAGGCTCTGAGCTGTCAGCACAGAGCCCAACACGGGGCTCGAACTCAAGAACTGTGAGATCATGACCTGAGCTGAAGTCGGACACTCAACCGACTGAGCCACCCAGGCGCCCCGAAAGTGTCAGTCTTAAGACAACAATTGAGGACAGGCCACAGGAAGTCCCCAGCCCAGACTTAGGGCCATCAGAGTGGGAGCGAAGTCTGCAGTGAGGGAGATGAAGCAGCCAGGGTCCAGGCCAGGGTTGCTGGAGGGCCTACAGGTGCATTCAGAGAAGGCTTCCAGGAGGAGGGGCTGCTTCTGGCTGGTCTGGGGCAGGGAAGAAGGTAGAGATGAATCAAGTTGGAGAAAGTGGTGAGACAGAGATGTTGTTCAGAAAGCTCTGTCTCTTCTTGTCCTTTAGCCCTAAGAGGAAAAGGATGCGGGAGGCGGATGGGCAGGAGGAGCGAGGAAGGCTGGGGCAGAATGGAGATAACATCCGTGCTGACACCAGGGCCGGGGTGGGTATGGATGGCTGGGGCTGGCAGGGAGCATGTCCCCAGCTGTGGCTGGGAAACGTTTCCTGTCTCCTTGCCAGGGGGGTCATTAATAATCGTTCACCCGCCACAGGCAGCACAGAGGCCAGCCAGGGAGCTGCATGGTGCTGGGGCTGGAGTCCAGCCTGCTGACCAGTAGAGCTGCTTTCTGGGAAATAGAAAATTGCTGTGTTCTGTCACCTTGCTGTGAAACCTGGACAGATCACCTGACCTTTCTGGTCTCTGAGAACACTGGCAATAGGAGGGTCAAAGAAGGAGACTTCCTAAAATCCCCTCCCTGCTCTGGGCCTCGGTTTTTCTGGACGGCACATGGGCTGCCAACCCCACAAGGGTATATGGACATCTGATGATCGATGTGGCCATCTGGACTGTGCCGAGCCCAGCTCAGGACACGCGGGATGGGCAGACCTGGCCCAGCTTCTGAAGAGCTCGCATTCCGGTGAGCCCAACACCATGGGGTGCACACCTGGAGCCTCACAGAATCAAGTGTACATCAGGCCGGGGTAACACAGGAGGGAGGGTCATGTGCCCAGGGCCTAAGGGGCCGACAGTGTGTTTGGAAGGCTGTTTGGTCACTGCTGTGACCCCAGCACTTAAGTGCCTGCCTAGTGTGTAGCAGGTGCACAATAAATGCTTTAGACAAGTGAATGAGTCAATCTGTTAGATGAGACTTCTCTGAAAGGAGGTTGGAATCTGGAAAGAGCTGCCTAAAAGATGATGATGACGATGACGATCATTCTGGCCAAAGACAAGGGGAAGGGAAGAGGTGATGTGAAAGCTCGAGAAGGCTGGAGGCCCAGGGATGGCCATCCAAGGCTAGACAGTATTGCTTGAGAAGGATCAAATGCCGTCAAGATGTGTTTTTGAATTTTCCAGTTGAGAATTTTCCAGTTGAATTTTCCAGTTGAGAATCTTCCTCAGCCCCAGGCCACATTTCTCTGCCTACTCAACACCCCCATCAAGGCCCAGCTTATTAAGCCCACTCACCGCAGAGAACCTTTTGGAGGGTGATGCTGGGGCGCTGCCCCCAGCCACCTCCCCTGACTGACTCTGGTAGTCTCTGTGCTTCCAACTGCCAGGAGCCCTGGCCTTTCATCCTCTCAAATACCTGTCAGCAGGCTGCCCACTAAGGTTCCCCCGTTGCTTTCTCTGGAGGGTGTGACCTGGGTCCTCCTCCTGACTGGCATCTCCCCTATCAGACTAGAGAGTCCCCAAAGTGTCACCACGCTTCCTTTCTCAGATAAGGGTCTCTGTGAGGGCAGGGACTCTTCCTCCTGTCAGATGGGAGGTCAACAAAAGGAGATACATTGAGGCCTTCCTGGTTGACCCCCAGCCCAGTAGGGACACTCCCTGAGGGCCACACAGAGAAGGGAAGAGGGACAGGCTTGCAGGCAGAAGAGGGCCCCTGACTGCTCAGCATCCTGGAGACACGTGTGCCAGAAGGGGTACTGGGCCACCCATGGGACTAATCCCTCATGGTGGCAAACTCACCCAGAAACCATTCCTGACCCAAGCCCGCTCTTTTTTTTATTTTTTTATTATGTTTTTAATGTTTATTTATTTTTGAGAGAGAGAGACAGAGACAGAGTGCAAGCAGGGGAGGGGCAGAGAGAGAGAGACACACACATAGAATCAGAAGCAGGCTCCAGGCTCCGAGCTGTCAGCCCAGAGCCCAACACGGGGCTTTAACCCACGAACTGTGAGATCACGACCTGAGTCAAAGTCAGATTCTTAACCGACGGAGCCACTCAGACGCCCCTCAAGCCTGCTCTTGAGCCAAGAAGGCACCACTGGGGATGCCACCTGGGCCTCACGGCCTGTGCCTGAACCCCTCCCCGCTGTGGAGCATTGTGAGGTGGTAGTAAACACAGTGACCCTGCAACACGTGCATCCTCTCCCCGCCCTCCTCATATCCCAGCCCAAAACATGACACAGACCAAGAGGAAAAGAACAAAGGTTCCCAGACCACAACATCACCCGCCGCCTGCCTGTCCAGCGCCTGCTCAGCCGGAAACCCAAGACAAAGGCCTTGGTCAAAGTGAGGAGGATGAAGGGCAAAGGGTAGAGGCAGCTTAGCTTGGGGTGGGCCATGAGAGGACGTCACTGGGCATCTCTGGGGACCTAACTGGGAGGGGAGCAAGGACAAGATGGCAGCCAAGCCCTCCCTGCACACACACGCACACCCTTCCACGAACATTTATGGGACACCTGCTGTATCCCCCATGCCCCAAACATTGACTGCCTCGTCCCTCACCCCACACACCGTGTGCACACACTTCCTTACCCCTGCAGAACATTCCACAGCCCTTAACACTGCCTCACCCCACACACACAATGCTAGCTCACTGGACACCCTTTCCACACTCCTCACCACACACCACACATAAACAGCTCACAGGGAGAAAAGATCACATAATCCACGCGTCACACTGAAAAGTCACACAGCTCACACACCCACACCTCACACCACACTCACACTCAACCTCCCACCATGCACCTCACACACCCCACACTCACCTCCCCAACCACAGGCACACACACACGTCCAATTAAATTCAACACACACAACATCTAGACGAGACACACCCTGCATAGATAATGTGCACGCCTAATGTCACATGTTTGTGGCCACACACAGCCCCTCGGCATACACAATCCTGCCTGCACATTGCCTCCTCCCCCCCATGTGCATGTGGGTGTGTGCGCGCGCGCGCGCACACACACACACACACACACACACACACACACACAGAGTCAACCTTGCCTGGGACTCCTCGGCCCTGGCTGCTGCACTCTCCCCTACCCAGAGTTGCACAAACAGCCATCACACGGACATATGATGCTCAAACACCAACACACAGGTCCTAATACATTTCCCAAGCAAGCCTAGGATGTACCACAGAGAGTCTAAGCCACCTAGGCTGCGAACACACTCGGGCACACACAACGCCCCCACCCCCACTCCCCTCCACCACGACGTCCAATGAAACCCCTTCATCAGGCCCCCACAGTGGCTCTTCTGGGGTACACACAAGAGCCAATAACATACGCAACCACACACGCAATCCCCCAGGCAGGCTGCCCCTACAACAACTCCACCCCACGGAGACAGACACACCACATACACACATGTCCCCTACACATACAACACTCATGCACACGGCACCACTCCACACTCACAACGCAACCATCCTAGCCATGCACGGCATGCAATGACACACACTCACAATCTTCACACTCACCATAAGCGCCCACAACCCCCCCCCCAAATAATCCCCCTGGTGGTGCCACACACAATATTACATGACACATCACACATGATCACACACAAGGCACACCCAACACATGCAACGTGGGCCATCCTACACAAATACATACATCTCAGACTCACCCAGTCCTGGAACCCTCCCACCACAGGTAATTGACACCAGATTGCAGTCTACTCCCCTCTCTCCAATCCCACACCCCCAGCTGCTCCCAGTCAAGACCAGGACAGTGGGGATGGGGGGTTTACAAGTTATGAACCCCAGTGCCACTGCACAATCCCCACCCACCTTAGATCCCTGGGCACCACCCAAAGGCTGTACCCTCCATGTTTAGCCCCTTCTACGAGCGCCCACACCATGCCATGCCTGACAACATGGGGCAGGTGGAGGTCCTGCAGACACCAGCCCAGCACTCTGAGCCTGCCCCTTCCTCACTGGAAAGCACAGGCAGATATAGGGGGAGGGGATGATCACAGAGTGAGACCCTAGAACAAAGACAGAGACCTAGAGAAATAGAGGGGACAAACTGAGAAAGATGAACAGGGCAGAGGGGACCAAGAAAGAGAAATGGAGGGGCAGAGAGAGAGGAGGCCCAGAAGGACTCGGAGAAGCCAGGGGAGAAACCAGAGAATAAAGTGGGACTACCACACCTGGAGAGAAACATGAGGAGAGGGTGAGACCCCTAAGAGACTAGGGGATCTCCTATACAGAAGGGAGGGAGGGAAGGAAAGCAGGAGGCAGGTGGGAGGGGGTCCTGCAGAGAAGGAGACAAGCTATGAGGAAAAGCTGCGTTTTGACCCTGGGGTAGGGTCCCAGGTGAGGATCAAAGTCCAGATGCTGGAGTGGGAATCTGGATGGCACAGACGAGGTTGTGGAGTAGAGGTTCAGGGGTTGGGGTGAGGCTCCACCAGCACTGAGGGGGAGTCCTGGCTGAAAGCTGAGGGTTCAGGTGTTATGGGTGTACCCGGAGTCTGAAATATATAGTGGGTGTTTGGGGATTGGGGCAGGGGTCATCCGTTGATCTGGGAGGCAAGGGGTTCCAGGTTTAAAGAGCTCTGGGTGGGGACTGGCGCCCGGCTGGGGTCCTACTGTGAACTCCCTATTGGGAGTTCAGTGCTTGGAGTGGAGTCCCAGATCCGAAAGGGGATCAGAGTCCGGGGTGAGGTTTCAACTGTGGGCTGGGGATTCAAGGGCTCCGGGTATGGGCTGCAGTCCCAGCACAGGAGTGGAATTCAGAGCTAGGGGAGGGGGCCCCACCTTGAGGAGGGTTCAGGGGCAGAGTGGACTACGGAGCCGGCGCCTGCACTCTCCGTGGAGGACCCAGCCAGGCGCTCGCCTGGCACCCCGTCCTCCTCGTGCCCAGTGCTGGGGGCCCCCCTACCTGCAGGCTGTCGGCGCATGGCTGCGGCGGCGGCGGCGGCTCGTCCGGCTTGAGGAAGACCTGCTGGCCCCGCCTGAGGAATTGGACAACAGCGATGAGGATGTGGTGCAACACCAGGACCATGCTCGCAGCCGCCCGCCCGCCCGCCGGCCCGGCCGCTGCGCTCGGTCAGCGCGTCCGCGACAGCTCCGCCGGGTCCGCGCGAGGGTCCGCCCCGGCCCCGCCCCGGCCCGCCCACTCCCCGCCCCCGACCGCGCAGCCCCGCCTACCCTCCCGCCACCGCGGGCTGCACCTCTCCGCTAGTCGGACGTGCGGACCCCCCTGGGCCCCCCCCACCCCAGCTCTCACCTCCCTTCTCTCTCTGCTCTCAAGACTCTTCCAGCTTGTCCGCTATTAGGATCGCCCACCAGGTAGCCGGTTCTCAGCCTCCGCTCCCTCCTCTGGCCCCTCGCCCCTACTGTCGCTACCTCGTCTCTCAGAACCTCTCTCTTCAGATCACATCCTCTTCCCCCACTTAGAAAGTCCTGGGGCCCGGCCAGAGCTCCAAGCCAGAGACCAGCGCAGTGACGGGAGGGGCGGAGAGGCGGGGGATAGGGGACTAGGGGCCGCTGACCCGATGCCAGGAGCCGCGGGCTGACTCCTCTTCAGGAGAAATGGGGAAGTCGGGGAGAATTTTAGAGGTCGCCCAGCGACGGACAGGCCTGGGGGGCAATAGCCAATCTGTGCGGGGGACACGTGCGCACGGACACACGAGCGCACACACGGGCAGGCGCACCACTCCTGAGTGCGGGGTAGGGGCGCCGGGCCCCCAGCACCGGACGGGCAGGTCTGCGTTGGCGTCCCCGGGAGCCGGAGATGGTGCAGGCCCCAGGGCCACACAGTTCACAGTTCGGCGGTGGGACCCGCGTGTCCGGAGCGCAGTTCTCCGCAGCGCGGCCTCTGTGCTCAGGCGCCTGCGGCAGCCGTGACGCTTCTACGCCCCCTGCTGTCCTTTCGCGGCAGCGCCGCCTGGGCCTATTTGCCATCTGCGGGGCGAGGGAAATGGGGGCGGGCAGAGGGAGGAAGGATCACCTGGGCCAGCTCCCTGCCTGGACCCACTAGTTCCTCGCCTCCATTTAGCATGAGATCCTCTGGGGTGGTAGAACGTGTCTGGACTAGAGGGTGCGCTTTGGATCATGTCAGGCCTTTGCCGGCGACTTGCTGCTTGACCTTGGTCAGATTCCCTCCCGTTTGTGGGCCTCAGTTATCCCATCTCTTTCACAAGACTGCCAGGACAGTCAACCCCAACAATGGTGGGAAGTCAGCCAGTCTCCCGACAGCCCTTGCTGTGGACTGACCTGAATCCTGACCGCTGCACTGCTGGCCCCTTTCTCTGCAACACCCCCTTTCCCCACTTGGAGGGTGACTCAGTGAGCCCCCAGCCTCCCCTCCTCACTGGGCTGATTCATCTGGGCCCTTTCTCCCTGGGGAGTGATTTCCTCAACGTTGAGTCACTGAGCCCAGTCCTGGACACAGTCCAGGCACCTGGCACACAGGCTGGGCGGAGCCCTGGCTGTGCCATCAGCTCAGGAGGAGGCCCTCCAAACCCGGATTTCTCCCACCTCTATTTCCGAGGCGCAGCTCTGCACGTGCTTCTGCCTCTGCTCAGACACCTTTAAAGACTCCCTACCACAAACACAATAAAGCCCAAATCCTCAGCCTGACATGGCAGACCCTCTATAACTTAGCCCTGATTTATTTACCCAGCTTTGACCCTCTCACCACCATTTCTTAAATTTATACTTCCTCCTCTACGCAGATGAGTGACTGACTCATTCTCACCTCCAGATCTTTACCCATGCCACCCTACCCCAATGCCCACCAGATCCTGTCCACCTGTTTATCATTCAGGTGGACACCTCCTCTAGGAGACCTTCCCTTGATGCTACCTTAGTCCTCTGGGTCCCCTTCTTGAGTTTTTCCTGGGAATCATGTCTGGGGACATGGGGAAGAGTGGGAAGCTTTTCTGTCACTAAGTGATCCAGGCCCAGTTGATGTATTTTACTTCATCTTCAAATTAGGGGCAATGTGGCCTACTTTTTAACACTGTAGAAAACTACATGGGCTAAGATGGTGTAAAGGTTCTGACCCAGAAAAGGGCCTCCCTTCCTTTTTTGGCCTCAGTTTCCTGCTCTATAAAGGGGGGTGACCGATGTAAGGGCTATTCTAAGCACCGATTCTGAGCCCAGTGCACAAATCTCTTGGCAAATCCTGAGTACCTGTCAATCCCGGGCTTTTATAGCCTGGATGGGACACAGGTACCCAGGAGGTGTCTGTTAAGGCCACTGGCCAGACCTATTTGTTCTGAAGCCATCTCATACCCTGCAGTCAAGAGCCAACCCTGGCCTGGCATAGCCACCATCTCTTGGGCTCTCAGCTCTAAGCAGGACCTCCACAGCACTCACCTCACGACAAGTTATTTCTTAAATCTTACTTGGTTATCTTACACTACAGCTCAGTGGCTGGAACCCCAGGGACATGCTCTACGTCTCCCTCAACTCAGAGAGATTCATTCTGCATCCATCCTTCAGATTCAACCATTCCTCCAAGGGTTTCAGTCCTAACTCTGCCACAGACTTGCTGTGTGAT
Organism: Neofelis nebulosa; assembly: GCF_028018385.1. Classification (NCBI taxonomy): domain Eukaryota; kingdom Metazoa; phylum Chordata; class Mammalia; order Carnivora; family Felidae; genus Neofelis; species Neofelis nebulosa. The sequence goes on along the minus strand of NC_080791.1, from coordinate 59,211,669 downwards.
TCTGAGCAGGACACTGAACATCTCTGGACCTCATTTTTCCCATCTGTGAAATGTTAATACACTAGATTCAATAAACAAACATTTTTTCTTTCGATGTTTGGCAGGATACAGAGATTCTTTCAAAAACATCCCCCCGATGTGATCCTTGAAATTCTCCATCCAGCCCCCTCCCAGAAGAGGCAGTCAAGGCTCCTTGAGATGCCAAAATGATAGGCCATGCGCAAACGCTCCTTGCCAGGAAGTGACCCTTCCTCCAAAGCTAGGGCTCCTCCGCTCCCCTATAGGTCCCTGTCTTCCAGGGTCTACGTTCTGTGATTCTATGTTAGGTTCTCACCCTTGCTCATGCCTGGGACTCCCCCATCCCGGATATTTTAAATGTTCCCAGGTGATTCTAATTTGCTGCCAGGTTTGAGAACCCTGGATTAGATGTATCTTGTTCCCGGCTGACATCAGTCCCGTGGAATCGACGGTCACAGCTGGCCCCTAAAAGGCTGAGTGTGTATATCTGGAGCTGGGGGCCTCTGTGTCCGAGGGGCTTTAACATTTATTGAGCCCTTACTATGTGCCTCGCATTTCACCTTCTCAACAACAGTATAAAGTTGGATCTATTATTAGCCACATTTTATACGTATGGAAAACTGAGGCACAGAGAGACCAAGTAATTTGTCCACAGTCACACAGCTAGTAAGTAATGGAGCCAAAATTCAAACTCAGACCATCTGGCTCCAATCTGTGTCCTAAATTCATGCTCCTTATCTTGAGGAAAGGCATGTGAGAAGAACAGATTTTCCTACCTTTCCTTTTGTCCCCAATGATGCAGTGACTGAGGGTCCTATGCTCCCAGTCCCTGAACCCTCTGCCCATCTCTGCCACAAGAAAACCCAGCCCCAGGAATGCCTGGCCCAGCCCCTCTAGACACTTCTTTTGTCTCCCCACCTTACCGGCCGCTATAACTGCCCAGTGGCCCAGCTACTGAGTATTTTAGGAAAAGGTGAGTCAGCTGACAGCCTGTCAACCTGGGTACCAGGCCTACCAGACCTCAGGCCTTGTCCAGAAACCAGCCCTCTGTTGTTCCCAATAATAATGACACTCCTGTGGGCCACGGTGCTCACAAAGCACTTCCTCATCCAGGCTGGGAGAGCAGACTTCCTGCTCACCATCTCTCCAGGTGACAGAGTGGCACCAGCAGACACCCAGTAGACCCCACATCTGCTCTCATCCCCCATGCCCACCTGTCTTACTTCCATAAGCCTGTCTGGTGCCTGACATGCATTTATCCCGTCACTGCTAACCACGGTCATACTCCTGGAAGCCCAGGTTCGAATCTGCACCCTGCCTTGACATACTGGGTGACCGCAGGCAAACTTCTGGCCCTCTGTGTCCTCAGACTCCTCGGCAACTATAGAAGTTGGCCTGGTTCTCGTTGAGGGCTCAGGCAGATCAGGTGGAAGGAGGCAGGATCCAGGTAGGCCTAGCTGGGTACAAGGCAGCTTTCTTGGGCAGGCAGGCCTGCCTGGGCATGCCAGACCCAAGGACTATGAACAAGGACCAGATCTCAGTATGGGAGGCTCCTCTGGAGAGAGTGTGTATGACTCAGAGTATGACTTGGGGTGTGGAGCCCACAGACTGACAGAGGGCTCTACTATCCTAGGGGCCCTGCAAAGGGACAATCCAAGAAGCGTCCTGGAGGAATCTGACATCTCTGTGGGTTCTGTGTCCATCTACAGCCTGTCCTCAATGCTTCAGCCCTGGAGAGAGCGTGGGTATAGACCACCCTTCGGTAGCCATGTGTGTGTGCACAGGTGGGTAAGGCCTTGCACCCAGGACTGTGAGCATGGTGTAGATAAAGGCAGGAGAGGGTATGACTAGAGGTTTGTAAGTTTATTGCTTTGTGAGGATGTGTGATACTTTCACAGTACAGCTGAATTTGTGTGTGTGTACATCTATGGAATGTGCATATGCATATGTGTGTGCACACAGGTGTGTATATGCGCACTTGCAGATATGCGTGAACAGTTGTAGGTGTGCACACGGGTCCAAGTATGGCAAATATGTGCATTCGTGTGTGACTGTGTGTGCAAATGCATGAGTATGTATATATTCAAATTCACACCCAAAGGAGGTGCCGCCATGGCCACCACCCTGGATCAGCTCTGGCTGTGGCCCCAGATGTGGGGGTAGCCCTCACAGAGAAAGGATCTGGCCATAGGCACTTATTGGGGAAATATGGATTTTGGCTTTGGGTGGGCAGGACCTGCTCCCAGAGGCCCAGCAGCAGCTGAGGGGGGAAGAGCACAGGTTGAGTAACTCAAGCCCAGGGGATGTGGGAATAGGGGTGGGTCATCCACAGGTCCCATCCATTTCCATGTTATTTGTATGCACATTTATCTTGTCGGTAGCAGGTGGCCAGGTCCACGACCCTAGAGGGGTATCCATAGCATAGGGAATCCATAGCATTCTGGTCCAGACTAGTCTAGGACCTGTCGGCTCACAGCCAGGCTGAGGTCCACGGGACTCAGGCGTTGGCACATGTGAAGCCTTGGTTATCTGCTCCTTATCATCTGCAAACCCCAAGATCCTTCCACCACACAAGGCTGCCCCAGGCCACCATAATCATACACAGTCGTCGTCCTCCCATAGAGGACGTCCTCCTACACACAAACACATACTCCTATACCTGGAAACGTGTTCACACAACTCTTATACACAGAAGCACAGGTGGGCAAGTCTGCCCTAGGGGGACCACTGTGCCTCCTTCTCCCCGAGCTCCATACCTGCTGGGGTCATCTTTTTTTCAGCCTCACACACATTCACAGAGTTTGCAATTGCCTGCAGGATAAAGCTGGAGCTGTTCAAAGCCCTTAACCTATACCACCAACAAACTTCCTTTCAGGCCACACCTACACTGCCTTCTGGCCACTCCTCATGGGATCCATGAGGATTCCACAGATCCATCCACCAACCAGCACTCCCCATCACTCCGCGCTTTGCCAGGTAGGTAGTCGGCCTCTCCACTACGCTGTCAACTCCAGGGGACAGGGCTCTTTGTGTTTTGTTCATTGCTGTGACCCTAGCACCTAGAACAAGGCTCAACCCAGAAGAATTGCTCAAAAAGACATCTATTGACCATACAAATAAATGATAGAATCTTCCTTCCAGCCTGCTCTGCCCCATTATGTAAGATTTACCCAACTGTGTTTATTTTCTTGTGTGCCTCCCCGATCAGACCCGCTGACCCTCCAGGAAGAGACTGGGTGTGATTCAGCTTCGTGTGTGTATGTCCAGCTCAGGGCCAGGCACAGAGAGCAGGGGTGGGGGATAGGTCTGGGGGGCAGATCCCAAGGCATCATGACCCCCTCAATAAGGCACAGGGATATCTGGAACGTGGGGCCACCTGGGCCAATCACACAAAGCCTACGTGTCCCAGGGAAGAGGCCTCCCAATCGCCTTCCCTCATCTGAGTCCCTTTCTAAAGCTACCTCGGCTGGTGATCCAGCCTCTGCTTGCACACTCCCGGAGACAGGGAGCTCACTTTCTTAGCAGCCAACCCCTTCCCGTGTGGGATGGATGGCTCTGCCTGATGCTGACTCCTCCCATAGCACCATCCTATTAAACCCTGATCATCCCGAGCCACGATTCCCATGGAAACCAGGAAGGAAGATGAGCAAAAGGAGAGGCAGATCCCAGCTTTCTCAGCAGCTCTACCAACCTCCCCAGCTTTGGGTCGAGGTGGGAAAAGGAGCTCTTGGCTCTCAGCCTACCCTAGGGAGAGGGGAGTGGTTTTAAGGTGCTCGGTCTCCCCTACTGCCAACCACCATCCCCAGGAGCCCAGGGTGGTGCAGAGACAATGCATTGCCAAGAAACTCTCTAGCAACCTCCACTGAGCCCCATCCCCCCTCACTGAACTTCCACCCTCCTCGCTGAAGCCTTGGCCCTTCATTAAGCTCCATCCCCCATACTGAGCCCCCTCCTCTCATCCCCCATGCCCCTACCCACACCCCATCTCCTCCTCTCCCTGGAGCCTCATGCCTTCCAGTCTGCAGGACCATGAGGGGTGCTCTGACTCCAGCGCTAGGAGTGGCACATAGAGACGCTTCCTCCCGAGCCCTGGCTTGCAGGCTGGGTGGATGAGGGAGGGCAAGCTGGTCCTCAGCCAAGGGTGGCTGCCCAGACTCCCACCCAGCCCCGCCTGAACAGCTGCAGCCCAGCTTTCCTCTGTCAGCTATTCCTGGGCTGGCCCTGCTCCAGAGGTGCGTCAGGGTGCAGTCGATCACTGACCCCAGCCCCCAATACACACACACACACACACACACACACACACACACACACACACTCACACACACACATACGTACACACACACCAGGACAGCTCAGAGCCAAGCCCCTGAGGGATACTGAGGCACAAGAAAGTCTAAGTAACAGGGACCCAAGGCCCCAGGCTCTGAAAACTCCCTGCCAGCCCAGAAACCATCATAGAGGGAGGCCCCTATCTATGGCTTTGAGGTTCCAAGAACTCCCAGAGCTTTGCGTTCTAAGAAAATCAAGCCTCTATTATAATGTCCCTTTATTCCAAGAGTCTATGATTCTTATATTCCATGAACGCAAGAGCCTGGAGTCCTGAGAATGTAGGAGTCCAGGATTCTATTATTCTAACTGCCTGACAAGCCAGGACTCCACCAGGGTTTCCACACCCCTCAGAGCCTGATGGTGTGCGGGCTTGAGTCTCTCTGAATACCAGGTAAGAGAGACGGCCCCAGCGAACCCCTGCATCTGTGAGGTGCATTCCAGCCTCCACCTTTTTGCTAACACCACTGTGCATCACCCTCCTCTCTGCTAATTAAATCTCAGACAACTTTAAAGAGGAAGGGAGGGGACTGCCTTCTAAAAGCCAGGCCCACCTGGTTGATTCTCTCAATTAATCCTCATGATATTACTAGCCCAACTTTACAGTTGATAAAACTGAGGTCCCGGGGCATGAGGTCATTTGTCTAAAGTCACATAGCTAGAAATAGTAGAACAGTAATCCAAACAGGGCCCTTGGCAAACCCAATGCCTCCCAGTAGCAGGCTGACTCCTGAGAAAAGCCCAGGGGGCTTCCTTCCGGGCTCCCTCCTTGGCGCAGGGCCTCACTGCCCGCCTCAAGCTCCAGAAGGCAGAGACTGTGGCTACTTCTCCTCTCGCCTCCCCAAGCTGGAGGCAGCCTAGAGCCGGCCACATTTCCTGTCCTGATTGATCGAAAAGCAAAGCCCTCGATCTGCAAAGACTCCGTAGTGGGACCCGGAGATGTGGCGTTTCGTTTCTAAGCACCCGTCGCTATGGAAGCCAGGTGCTGCCTGCCCAAGGCTTAGCAACGGGCCCAGGAGGGCGGGGCAGAGGGCATTGTCAGGGGCTTCCAAGGCAGCCAGCAAAAGAGGGGGCGTAGGCTACGTTCTCCAGGCAGGAGGGCTGGAACTGTTGCCTTGGCTGGGCATGCAGGGAAGGAGGTGCAGGGGCTGGACCATGTGGGCTCTAAAGAACAGAGACCCAGAGGTAAGGGCAGAGAGAAACTTGCAGAGACAAAGGGAGTCCAGAGACAGTGAAAGGCAGAGACACTGTCTCTGAGAAAGGAAGATGTGGGAAGGTGGAAGAAGACAAGAGCTGGTCAGAGTCACAGAGACCACTTACTTAGACAGTTGGCAAGAAAAGACTGACTTCCAGACAGGCCTGACTCCTGGGGAAGGGAGCCAGTGTGCCAGAGAGCAGGAGGAAGCCGCAGGGAATGACAGAGATGGATGGATACGTGACAGGAGGAGATAAGCCTGAGGCAGGAGGCAATATAGAGTCAGATAATAAAGGAAAAGAGGACTACGAATGGAGGGGCAGAAGGGGCAGTACGAGGACAAGGGCACCAAAGTCACAGGAGTCCTGAGCTGGCCCCTCTTCCTGGGTCTGCCCATCCATGGCATGGCCTCACCAGCTTTGTACCACCACCCCACCACCCAGCCTCTCCTGCGGAACAGAGTCGTCTGGGCCCTCAAGAAGGAGGCTGGTCAGAGTTCCCATGTCTCTCCAACCCTCCAGGGACAGGTGTTGCCCAAGATCAGCCAGTGAGGCACTGTGTGAAACGCTAGGAAGGCAGGCCCTGGGAATCCCAGTCCAGACCCCCTCCCCACCCTCACCTGACCACTCCTTGGTTACCGATGGACGTACAGTCAGTACGGAGAGGCAGACGTGTCCCCCCACCAGAGTGAAGAAGATGACAGAACCTAAGATGGGACCCCCTTCATTTCCTTCCTCAACAACCCTGTGTCCCGGCGCTGGGGACCCACGGGTGGAGCAGACAGCATCTGGTGGAGAGACGGCCCATACCTGTCTCTCTCCGGGGTGTGACTAGGGAAGGCAGACTCCGGGGAACCCAAAGTGGCCCGGCTCCTTGGGGAGAGGGAAGCGGCAGGCACTTAACAGGCGACATCTCACTTGATGTTCACCGGAACCTGTTACAGAGAAGACTGAGGCCCCCAAAAGGCAAGTGACTCACCCCAGCTAATCACCACCAGCCAGCCAGCGCCCGAACTGCGGCCTGACCCCAGGTCTCGTGGGGCCAGTACAAGTTGGAGGGACTGGTGGAAACCTCTCTGCCAGGGCGGAGGCAGCTGCTCCAGGAAGGGGGGTGCGATCCAGGCCTGCTCAGCGGCCCCTCCCAGGGGGAGAGGGGGGAAGGTCTCAAGCCTGGCTCTGGCCACCACTCCTCCTGGCACCAGACACCCTCCCCCGACGTCAGAATGGGTAACCGTGCCTCTGTCAGGTGTCAGGTACTAATCTCTCTCTCTCTCCCCCTCTCTCTCCCCGCTAATTGCTCCTGGCATTGTTAACACTGTCAGCTGCACCTGACAGCCTCTGTGGGAGCTCGTGTGCCTTCAGAGGTCCCCCATCCGCCCCCATCAGCACCAGCCTTGCTCTCGCCACACTCCTGAGGGAGGAACAAGACAAAGTCTAATTAAGCACCTACTATGTGCCCCCTGGTGGTGCGAAGCACTTGACATTCATTATCTCATTAAATTGTCTCCTAGGGCTCTGAGGGCTCATCCCCACCTCCTGCAGCTCCTGGCCTCTGGCCTTTCTGCTTGCCCTCCCCACACCTCACAGCACTCTCCCCACACCTCACAGCACTCGCCCTGGAAACAGCCTCTGGGCCAGGGTGACCCCAGAGCAGAAGGTGAACATAGGCGCCTGGGAACTGGTACTTTGATTCTCAGAGGCAGTGCCCATGATGAGGGGCAGAAAGGGGAGTTGGGGTGAGGTGTGGGACGACAGGGGGAAGGGCAAAGAAAGAAGGAAGGGCACACGGAACTGGGGGGCGCAGAGATGGCAGGCTGCGAGCCACACTCCACATACACATGCATGCATGCTGGGCCTGGGCTGCAGCCCAGATGATCGACCCTCGGCGCCACGTTCCCTGGAGCCCCAGTCCCGGGAAGGTGGTGCCACAGGCATTATCGATTGATTGCCTCCCAGCCTCCTGTTCCTGATGCCTGGAGGCTGCCTCTTCCATGCAGCCCTCCAGCTGCTCAATGTCACCGCCAGGGTGAGTCTGGGGGCAGCCTGGGGACAATGAGCAGGGACTCCTCATCTCTCCCTCAGCCCAGCACTCTCCCGACTCCTCAGGAGCCTGGTCCAGGTAGATGGGTAGTGCAAGGTCTGACATTGAGGCTCGTGGTCATACATGCACATGTGTGCACGTGTACATGTATTTGTGTGTGCATGTGTGCATGAATAAGTAAGTCAGTATAGCACAAGAGTTGCAAATACAAGATGTAAGCTATACAACTTGGGTTCAAATCCCCCTCCTCCATTTCCTGGACATGTGACTCTGTGCAAGTCCCTTCATTTCTCTGAGCCTCAGTTCCCTTATCTATACAGTGTGGTTACCAATAGTACCCAACTAATAGGATAAATGAGAGTACACATGCATAACTCTGGCACAATGCTTGACATATAGTATTTTTTGATACATGATAGGTTTTTTTCTTTAAAAATTTTTAACGTTTATTTTTGAGAGAGAGTCAGAATGTGAGCGGGGGAGGGCAGAGAGAGAGGGAGACACAGAATCCCAAGCAGGCTCCAGGCTCTGAGCTGTCAGCACAGAGCCCGATGCGGGGCTCGAACTCACAAACCGTGAGATCATGACCTGGGCCGAAGTCGGACGCTCAACCGACTGAGCCACCCAGGCACCCCAATATATGAAAGTTTGTTTTTATCGTTACTGTGAGCATGTATGCATGTATGCATGTGTAGATACCCTTGGAAGGAGGGATTTGTGGCGCTTCAGCAAGGGGGTGTAGGCTGCTCCCTAACCCTCGACTCAGCCACACTCTCGGCCCAACCTCAGAGAAGGGGGAACTGCTGCATTGCTCCTCCCCCCCCAACAAAACCCTACCTGTGCTGGGTGAAGCTGTGGGGGGGCAGGGGGGAGATGGATGGCTTGGCGGCTACCAGGCAGGACTGGTGATTAGAAGGCTAACAGCCCAGCATCCGGAAAAGAATGGGAGGGAGGCTGAGCTGTGGGGCCATCCATCAAGCTGGCAGGCCCAGCAACGCTGCAGAGTAGGGTGAAAGTGAAGCAAGGGGACAGCTGTGAGGTGGGGGGAGTGTAGACAGGCTAAGGGCCAGGCAGCCAGGCCCAGCCAAGCACTGACCTGTTCAGCAACCCTGAGTGAGTCACTGTTGCCCTGGGACAATGGGGCTAAAATGGCTCTCTCTGCCCTGATAAGTTCTGGCCACATCAGGCCCAATATCAGGCCAAACGTGAGGGCCCCAGAGATGCCCTTTCCTCCTACTGGTGCCCAATTTGGCCAAAGATTCCTGGGGGTGCAAAGTAAGGGGATGTGGCACAGTGCCTTGGCTGGGAGACCAAACACCCAAGTTTCTGACCTTAATCGCTTGCTGACCCCACCCAAGCCCCTGGCTTCCCAGGTCCTTCCTTGAATGCCCTCCCCCACTACCCCCACCACACAAGAGGCAGGGGATGGCACATAAGCACAGCTCTTGCCTTCTCAAATTTCATTCAAACTAGGGGCGGGTCACCCATGGGCCCTCCTCACCTTTGGGAAGTGGTGGTTACCTGGAAAACTCCTGGCCAGCAAGTCTGGGGCAAGAGGTCCTAGCTGGGGTCTATAGAGTAGGATCCTGACAGAGCCCACAGCCTCAGTCTGTCTTTAATGACCTCAGTGAGCTTGATCAAGTCACTTTCTCTCCCTGGGCCTCAATTTTCCCATCCCGAAAATCAAACAAGCAACAAGAACAAAAATTCTTCAGGGGCTCCTTTTTCCCTATGGGACACCCTGCAAGCTGCTCATTGCAGCCATTCCCTCTCAGTCCTTCCCCAGGCTTCAGTCCTCCTCTGTGCCCTGCTACACTCCTGCATGTAGGCTGCTCTGCATTTTTGTCAACCCCCCACCCCTCTTTATATTTCACCTCTGGACTCATGGTTTACCTGTTCTCCTCTGATCCTCTGCCTCTGCACTTGAAAATATCCTCACTCAACAGGGCCAGAAGTATCACTCCCTCTGCAAAGCTGTTTGCACAGCCTCTGGCTGAGCTAAGTCAGCCCCCCTTGCAGAGTCACCAGTGGCTCCCACACACCTTCTCTGAAGCCAAGACCAGGATTGGTCTATGTCCCCATCTCACTCTGGGCTCCTAAGAGTGAAGGCTGGGCTGGGCCTGATTCCCAGGATAGGGGAAAGAGGTGGGCAGCTCAGGGCCTTTGAACAGGGATGAGGCTTAGAGAAAATGGAAGGAAAGAAAGGAGGAGGAAGGGAGAGAGGAATGAAAAGAAAGAGAAAGCAGGGAGGAAGAGAAACAACTGTCCCTAAGGTTCCTTTGGATCTAACAATCTGAAGGAATGTTCATCTACTCCAGATGGAGTCCCCATGCCCTGGTCTCTGCTCCATCCCTTGCTCCCCTCCCCCCTGCTCCCCCTTTGGGCCCCAGCCCCATCACACACAACAGTACAAAGGCTCAGAGCCAAAGGGGTCTCTGGCCTCTGCTGCTGCACCCTGACTGGAGGCTAAGAACATGCCTGGTCGTCATAGTGATGGTGCAAAGCTGTCATCACTAATTCATCGCCAGAGCCCTGAGAGGCCAGCGAGGTGTGAGGAGAGCTAGTCAAAACTGATCAGAGTGGCCACTAGGGGCAGGAGTCTTGGGGCTATGGGCCTAGGGGAGGACCAGGGATTAAACTCCATCACCCCAACCCTGCCATGTCTTTCCCTCAGCCTCCCAATGCCCTGATAGGAAGGAGGATTGCAGACCGTCCCTCAGTCTGTCTTGTGCACCTACTATGTGTCCAGCTCAGTCAGAGCTGGGGGTCAGTGAAGGCTAGAATAGGAATCCCCATACCTCAGCATCTCTGAGCAGTTATCCAGGTCCTGCTGTCCCCAACAGGACAGAGGGATGTCCCTCCTCAAATCACAGGCATTGAGAAGGGGTGGAGGGAAGCAGGAAGAAATGAGCCCCTATGTTGTATCCTCTCCAAGCAGGCAGGTGCCAGGCATTCCTTAAAAGTAATTCATTCAATCCTCTTGGAAAATCTATAGGATCAAAATTATTATTTCATTTTACAGGCACCTGGATATTCTCTCTGCCTAAATCTTCCCAGGCAATCCCATCCCCTCCTCCAGGAAGCTTTCAGGATGCCCCATCTCACACTCATCCTCCTTCCCCTGAACTCCCAATGACGGTGGGTGAGGGTGCTGGTCTCTCCAGTCAGACTGGACTGCAGTTGAGGGTAGCCTGGGTGGACCCTCCCAGCCCAGCCCAGCTTCAGGCAACCAGGAGACTAAGCCCATTAGCCCAGGCTGGAGCTGTCCATGGTTCCAAACTCTCCCTGGCCAGTCACTGGAAGTCTGGTCTTTTTATGTTCTAAGTCATCTGTTCCTCTGCTTGGGGGAGAAAAGCCAGTCTCCACCTGAGAGGCACCCCTGCCCTCCACTCATTTAGTTCCTTCATCCACAAACCTTGAAACAAGGACCCATTTGAAGTAGGAGAATGGGAATGAAACTAACAAGCACTCACTCAACAGGCATTTATTGAACACTTACTACGTGTGGCCCTGTGAATACAGCTTGGGATAAAACAGTGAACAAAACAGACCCACTCCCTGTCTTCTTGGAGATTTTTGTCCTGTTAAGTCAGTACTGGAGTCTGTGTTAGTTACACACATTAACCCACTTGATCCTTACAATATGTGTGAAGGTGGATATTATTATGCCCATTTGACAGTGAAGGAAACTGAAGCTTGGGGTGACAAAGGAACCACACAGCTAGTAACCAGTAAAGGTGGGAAGGTGGATCACAGACCTAGTCCCTGCCCTCAAAGAGTTCATAACCTAATTTTTCTGTTCCCAGTTCTCCAATAAGCACCTCTGGAAAGTGTTCCTTGGGTCTGATCTGAATCCCTCTTGCCTCAGCTCTGACTTGGCCTGTCTTTGTTGAGACCTCAGCGGGATGGAGGATTGGCTTTCATCTCCTTGCAGACACCTGGGGTGCTTCTATGAGCTCCCAGCCTTTTCTCCACCCCCACCTTGCACAGAGGCCTCCCCCCCCCAGGAGGGAGTGAGGTGTGTGCTCTAAAAATACCTTAATCCCTCCCTGCTCTCACTCTAATTAAGCTGAGTGAGTCACTACTTTAAGTAATTTATTGCTAGTTACATAATTGCTTTAATATTTGGTTCTAGAACTGGGGAACAAAAGTGCCCCCCTTCTTTTCAGGGAATTGCTAATCCACGGAGGGGTTTACAGCTCTTGGAAGGGGGAGACAGGAAGACATGTGGAGTCATATTGGGTAGGCCCCCGCTCCAGTCTGGACCAACACATAGCCATTCCCATCAGGGCCACAGGGCTCACCTACCTGATCAAGAGGCAGATTTATGGGAACACCAACTCTCTACTTTGTCACCCACTCTGTGCATTTCTGAGGCCACCACTTCCAACTGACCTGGCTCTCAGACCCAGAGTCTACCCTCAGGAGATCACAGCCTGAGCATCCCTTCCCCTCTTTGGCCTCATTACCTCTGCCAGTCTACAGGAACCAAGGGCCAGAAAGGGCGGGCAGTTCCTTGGCATCTCCCAGCATGTTAGAAGCATCCTAGTCTACGTGCCCAGGTTGTCAGCTCAAGGAAAACCCGGGACCTCTCACAGCCCTGTAAAAAGTCACCCCCCAAAGAGATTGACTGCAAAGGGCACAGGGAAGTTTGGGGGGGGGGGAATACTGTTCTATTCTTGATTGAAATGGTAGTTATATGACTGTATACATTTACTAAAACTCATCGAATCATACCCTTTAAAGTGGCGATTTTATTGTATGTAAATTATACTTTAATAAAATGGACGTAAAAAATTAAATTTAAAAAAAGAAGTCGCACCCCCACCTGCTGAGCCCCCCCCCCCATAGCAAAACAGCAGTTCAGGCTCAGCAGTCACACAGAAACTGAGGGGGGAGGGTGCAAAGAACCAGTCATGGAGGGCACATAGTAGGTACTCACAGGGATATTTGTTTCACTCAGTTCCAATTAGCAAGGACTCACTAGGCACCTCCTGGGTGCACTTGCACGTCCTTGATCTCATTAGCTCTCCCTCAGCTCTCACGCAGCCCAAAGGGGAGCCAAACTGCATGCCACGTACATCACACACTTGTCTCATTTAATCCTTGCAGCAGCCCTAATGAGGTGGGCTCTATTAGCGTGCCCCTTTTACAGATGAGGGAGCAAAGGTGGCAGAACTCACACACGTCCTGCTGCCAAGAAGTGGAGGAGCTGATACTTGAATGAGGAGACAGTCCCCAAGGCTTGTGCTCATAACCACTCCCCTCTACACCTCCCTTTATCAAGCTAAATGGCATGGGTTAGGAGACCATGTATGGAGGATGTGCCTCTGACCCCAGGCCTTGAATCATGAGGTTCTCCCCAGGCTTAGAAGTAGAGGCAGGGTACACCCAAGCGAAGAGGGCGAGTGAGCATGTGTGAGCGCAGAGAGGTGGCAAGAGGCAGGACTGGCTTTGGGAAAGGAGGGAACTGGGTTGGGCAGCGAGCCTAGAAGAAATGCAAAAGAAAAAAAAAATGAGGCAGAGGACATCTGGCTATGCCAGCCTGTGGGTTAAATGCCTGCTCACACCCTGAGCAGCCAGGACTCCTCATTGTTATTCCTGACTCAGTGCCCCCGAAATTTGTCTTTGTTGGCTCCCGATGGCCCAGTCACAACCCCAATCACCACCTCACCAGGCACAGGCAAAAGTTTCATCCCCAAGCTTTGTCAAAGACGGGTTGGAAAACAGTCAGGGATGCCATGTAGCAGGGGACAGCTCCAAGGTTGGGGAGTATGGAAGGGAGGCCAAGAACTAAAGAATGATAGGAATTAACCCAGTGAAGGGAGGGAGCATCCAGGAAGAGTATTCTAGACAAAGGAACAGCATATGCCCAGAGGGCAGAGAGGCTGCACAAGTGGAGAACCAAAGGTAGCTTGGTCTGGCTTCCTGATAGGCGGTCTGTATTTATGCCAAGTGTTTCTGTGTGCTAAATCCACATCTGTGTTGCTCGTGCATATACCCGGGTTGGAAGGTCAGTTGTTTTTTATTTTTATATTTTATGTTTATTTATTTTTGAGACAGAGAGAAACAGAACATGAGTGAGGAAGGGGCAGAGAGAGAGGGAGACACAGAATCTGAAGCAGGCTCCAGGCTCCAAGCTGTCAGCACAGAGCCCGATGCAGGGCTCGAACCCACAAGCCGCAAGATCATGGTCTGAGCTGAAGTCGGACGCTCAACCGACTGAGCCGCCCAGATGCCCCTTCTCTCTCCTCTCTCTCTGCCTCTACACCCGCTCACGCACACTCTCTCTGTCTCTCTCAGAATAAACAAACATTAAAAGAAAAAAAAAAAAAAAGATTTGTCCTGTCTCCGTTCCTCAGTATATATTGATGTCTGTGTTCATTGTGGGTCTCTCCATGTCTTTGTACTGTGGTCTGCTTCTCTGTGTGTGGGCTTCTGTGTCTGCTGAGCTTTTCTCTTGTTTGTTTGTTTCTCCACACCTGGAGCTGTATGTTTGTGGCTGGGACGCTTGGTGGCTTGGCTCAGGCAGCTAGAACCAGAAGCCTGGGGCAGGAGGGTGCAAGAGGTGGAATCCAGTCGCACACAATAGCACCTCGTGACTGTCAAGCGCTTAGTGGGGTGGAAGGCCGCACTGGAGATGCCAATTAATGCTGATAACAAGTCAAGGACCTGAGGCCCAGCGGAGGCTGAAGTGGGTCCCCACTGGCACTCAGGCACACGGATGAGTTGGCTTGGCCAAAGCCCATAACTGCCCCCAGCACCAGGAGGGAGCCATCTCATTGACTCATTTCCCAGGGAGTCCAAGGCCCAGGCTCTGGACAGCAAGAGGGATTGAGATCAAACTCCAGGATGAAGCTTTTTTTTTTTTTTTTTTTGAGAGAGAGAGAGAGAGAGAGAGAAGGCACAAGTGAGTGAGGGGCAGAGATAGAATCCCAAAAGGGGCAGGGAGAGGGGGCCGGGAGAGAGAGAGAGAGAGAGAGAGAGAAGCGGGACTCACCCAAAGTGGGCTTGTGTTTTTTTTAATCCAAAGTGCGGTGCAAGCTCACCTGACGTGGGACTCAAACTCACAAACCGTGAGACCATGACCTGAGCTGAAGTCAGATGCTTAACGACTGAGCCACCCAGGCACCCCATGATGATGGTCTTAAAAGGGAGGATTTTATCAGACTTCGCAGCGGGCAAGTCATACATGTTATCAAGAGATGAGGTGGCAGGGACACGGCTTTGCTCTTGGGGGCTATAGTCTGCAGCGTGGCCAGTGGCTGCCATGGACGGGTGCTCTGGGGTGCGGAAGCCACAGGCAGGATGAGGCAGGGAAGGGTGCTCCTGGAAGAGAGTCTAGAGTTGTCACCCATCCCTGCATTAGTGGGCGGACACTGCAGAACTAGGGCCATAGCTCAGATGGGTGAGCCAGGGATTGGGGACTGTCACTCCTCCTCTGACCTGTCTACACAGCTCACTTGTCCTCAGACACCTGCATCGTGGCCATCTTGCCTCTCACCTGGGTCTCCACACCAGCCTCCTCACTGGCCCCTCTAATGCACCCTTCACTTGGGGCTTCCTAAACCCAAAGCTAACCGTGACCCTGCTTACGCCCTCCCTGGCTTCCCTACATGAGCTGGGCCTCCACCACAGGACCTTCCTCCAGCCCAGCAGCCCTGGCCCCGCCACCCTGACTTCCTGCTGTCGTTCATCACACCTTTGCTTGTGCTGGCTGTTTGCCTAGAATCACCTTCCTCTCCTCCTTCACCTGGAAAACTCACATTCATTTTTCAGGGCCGAGACCCATCATCACCTCCTCAGAGAAGTCTCCAAGCAGTGGCCCCAGCATGGGCTTTCCTCCTTCCCTGCACTCGCCCCATAAGGTTCACTGCCTGCTTCTAGCAAAGGGGAGGGCAAGGATCGTCCCGTCCATCTCCATGGCCAGGGTGACAAGCACAAGGCGGGGCACGTGAGGGCATCCTTGAGGAGGGGTGGGGTCAATGAGCAGATGATGGCTCAGTGGGGGCCCAGGGCACACCGAATCCTGAGAATGACATTCTTCAGAGCCCCAGTGCAGCTCAGGTAGGGAGCAGAGCAGAAGGAGGTAGGGAGCATTTGGCACCCTCTCTGAGCTTCAGGTTCCCATCAACCATTTGTCCCTTGTCCCTCCAGACCTCCACTCGTCTCCTTTGACAGCCTCCTCCTCTGCAGAGCAGCCCTTTATTCATGCCCCTGGCTCTCAGATCTGCAGCACTCTCTTTGCCCCGCAGGCCTCATGGATGCTGGTCCAAAGGACCTCACCATGCTCTGTTGCATCCCTTCATCCTACCCCGTCTCCAAGATGCTTGCTTCATCAAACTGCCTTCAATTAAACCACGTAAGTGTGTCGTCTGTTTCCCCTCTACAAAATAGTGCGAGCTCCTTAAAGGATTGTTGAGGTGATTAAACAAGGTAATTTGAAAAATATAAAGGGTACTCTGTAATTGTCAGTTCTCTCCATCTAGCCCGCAGACTACACCCTACTTGGAGTTTTAAGACGACTCTGAATTCTCTGGCATGGGAAGGATGCAGTGCCTGGCTGTCTGCTTCTCTTCTCTTCTCCCCAATCCCTGCCCAGTCCACAGCACCAGAAAGCCTCTGCCCCCACACCACCCGGAACCCAGCTCTGAACCTCTCACAATGGGCCTCCAACCTTAGAGCCCCCCACAACTCAGCTCAACAGAAGCTAGCTGGGGGCGCCTGGGTGGCTCAGTCGGTTAAGCGTCTGACTTCAGCTCAGGTCATGATCTTACAGTTCACGAGTTCAAGTCCCGTGTCAGACTCTGTGCTGACAGCACAGAGCCTGGAACCCACTTCAAGTTCTGTGTCTCTCCCTCTCTCTCTGCCCCTCCCCTGCCCCTGCTCACTCACTCTCTCTCTCAAAAATAAATAAACATGAATTTTCTTAAAAAAAAGGAAGCTAGCTGCCTGTCTGCCCCCTCCCTGCCAGTGTTGCCAGCAAAGCCACCATCTCCTACCCATCACACCCCTGGCTCCACCGGTGTCTTCAAATCCAGCCCCCCGCCTCCAATCCCAAACCTCCAGGAAGATGACGTCTTTCCAGTTTCCCTGGAAAGGGGATCTCCTGTTTGCATCTTCTCACTGCCCAGGCCACTGGGAAAAGCACTGTGGGGCTCAAACTTCCCCATACTGAGTGGGCACCTTCTCTGGCACCTCCATGGCAGCTACACTTTGAAAGGACTTCAGAGAGTTCGCAGCCAGCTTCTCTGCTGGGACAGGAGTCTCTTCCGCAGTCTCCCTAGCCAGGCTGCCCAGTGCCCCTGCACTATGGGCAGGAAGCTCATCCCTCCCCCTTAGGGGAGCCCCTTCCCTGTGGGACTGCCCTGCTCCCTCTCTTTGAGCCAAGCCCGGCTTCCAGGACTCCCCGGCAACCCCAGCACCGTTTCAGCACTAAGAGCCCAAGGAAGGATTATGGGGAACGCCTTAAATGTTAGAATAGTAGAAACCTAGAAAAGCATCTGATGCAAAGATGAGGCCCCTCCCCAGGTCCCACTCCACTGCTGTACTCCTCTCCACGGAATCACCATGCTCCACGGAATGACAGACTTCACAAGTTCCCGGGAGGAGCCTCACAGCCGGCAGACACTCTGGTAGAAACTTCAAAGGAATCATCCAAGGCTCAGGAGGAGTGAGAATGCCCAGGTGCAGGAGGGGGCCTCATGCCACAGAACTGGATCTCTACTCTGAGCTCCCCATCTGCTCCAGAGGCTGGAGAGAGGCTGTCTAGGCCAGACCCACCCCTCTTTGTGCTCTGGGACTTGCCATCTCACCCTGGATCCTGCTGTGACGCTGAGTCGACCGTTACCCCTCTCTGGGCTTCAGGAGCTGCATCTATACAAGAGGACTGGGTTGGGGGGGGGTCCCTGGAACTCTTAGTGGGGTACAGGTATGGCCATGTCCAGCATCTCCATGTGATAGCCCTGGATCCTGGTTAGCCCAGCCTCAGCTTGAATACAAGACACCGTGCTCCTCTAGAGCCCTCACTGACTAGTAGGGGGCTCCGGCATCTCCTGAGGGAAGCCCAGCTCTACACATGACAGCCCCTCCAGCCCAAGTCCATACACATCTTGTCTCTATCTTCAGGCAGGTGGGAGTCAGAAGAGAAAGTATTGAATGTCCAGACCTTGGGCGTGGCTTTGCTGGGTCAGTGCCTTCACACACATTCACTCATCCGTGCCTTTACACCCAAGCACGGACAGCCACATACACAGAGTTACGCACCCACACACAGTTTTATTAGAGCACATGTACATAACACCGTACACATAGGTGCACACACACTCACATACACATAAGCATTTACCAATAATCAGGCATAAAAATAGACACTCACATATTCACACATAGGAATGTGTCCACACTTTTATACAAACACTGACCCACACACTTACATTCTCAGACCCATAAACATACATACGCAACTGGAAGTTCACATTCAGGCACAAGCACGCATGCGCGCGCGCGTGCGCGCGCGCGCACACACACACACACACACACACACACACACACACACACACACACACAAATAAACCAACTAATCTTACCCCTCATCTCAGCATCAAGTAAATCACAATCCAATAGAAATCCAGACTCCAACTGCAATGTCATTCCAGATCCATTTCCAAATCTAAGCCTGTCCCAGAACTGTGAGAAGAAAATATCTCGTCCCCTGGCTTAATCCCTTTAAAATGTCTGTCCCTGCTGTGTGCGGTCCAGTCTCTCCTCAGCCCTCCTTCCTCCCTGTGTCATTTCAGTAGGGCCCTCTCCCCCTCGGCCAGAACAATGGGCTACCCTTGCTCCACTCTTCATCTCTGCTCTTTGTCCAGCCTTTTCCTCCCGCTGGCCCTTCAAACACAAGGAAGATCCAGGCTGCAACTGACTGTGTGTGACAGCACCCCCTGCTGGAGTCAGGGGGCATTACAGCACAGCTCTAAGGTACACAGTCCTCCCTCCCCAGGCTGGGGTGGAGGGGAGTAGGGTAGAAGTGGGAGGAAGAAGAGGAAGAGGAGGAATAAGTTGGGAAGAAGTTCGAGCAAAGTTCTGGGAGCACCACGGATGGACTTCAGAAGCCTCAGGCTGTCTTGTTTCTCCACTCCTAACCATTCAGCCCAGACTGCAACATCAATCAATCTTCCCAAAGTCCAGCCCTAATCAGGACCTGCCCCTGCTCAAAACTCCTGGGAAGATCCTGGTGGGCTGTGTTAAGAAGTCCAAATTCCCAGCCTGGGATTAGTTGCCTGGGGTCTGCCTAGTCCACCTCTTAGCCTTATATCCCAAGGGGCTCAGCCTTTGCTTTCTGTTCCTTGAGTCAGGTCTTTGTTCCTCGGTCCTCTGCTGAGATGTCTAATTGTCTGTATCTTGCCTGTCCTTCAACGCCTGTCCTTTGCCATCTGGAACAATAACCCATGGAAAGAGCAGGAACTTTGGGGGCAGACAGACATGTGCTCCAAGCCTGGCTCCATCAGTCACCGGCTAAATACCTCTGGACAAGTTATTTCCCATCTCAGATCCTCTGTTTCTTGATCCAGAAAACAGGAGTCTCTTGGGTTTGTGGTGAGGATTAAATGAGATCATAGATGTGAAAACAGTGTTCTGGAAGCTGTAAACTTCTGTGTGGATGTGTGAAGAGTCCTAATTATGGCTTAATCCTTTTATCCCTACCCCCACCTGCACTGCCCAACATGAAGCAGGCTGAGGGGTCCCTGGGGAGGGAGCGAAGCTGCTCCACTTTTGGGCCCTGCATCCCCCAGCACCCTCCAGGGCCTGTTCCCAGCCTGCCTCAGCAGCAGAGTGTGGATTTGGATCCAAGGAGGCCGTACTAAGTCTACTTACTGCAAATTCACGCCAGACTACAACTCCCAGAATGACTCGCAGACTGCCATGGGTGTGGCCACTGGTTTAACCTCTTCCTCATGGAACCCTTTCCTCCATTGTATTCCCTGGGGATTAGTCCCTGACCAGTCAGGGCAGCTGAGGGAGGTGGTCACATGTCTCTGAGGGCCCCTCCCACAGAGCATCCACACTGCTCACCATTCCCACCACCGCGGCTCCATTTCAGACCTCCTCGTGTCTCCCACACGATGACAGCTTCTGGGCTCTTAGCTCTGGTCTCTCCCCCTCCAGCCCCCCACTGAATCTTTCTAAAAGTGTAGGTGAGTGTGGGTGGTTTATAATGGCAACAGCTAACCTTTATGAACACCTGCTGCATGCCTGCCATGAAGCTCTCCACTTCCAGATTCTTCATGGTGATCCTGCCAGGAAAGTATTATTGTTCCCACTTCACTATTCACATGGGGTTCAGAGAAGCTAAGTAGCTTGCCCAGGACCACATAGCTACAGAGTAATGGTGCTGATATTTGAACTTCCACCTGTCTACTGCCTTCTCTGTCCTATTCTCAAAGCCTCCTCTGGCTTTGAACCCAGGTAGCCATCTAAAAGGTGAGAACCCAGAAGCCTCAGGGTCCACATCTTTCAGCAACTACACTGTTGGGAAGTCCTTCCAGATATCTGACTTAAATCCCTTCTGCTGCACCAAGCCCCAGTTGCCTCCTGTTTTTCAGGGAGGGCAGTGAAAAGGGACTTCAGGGAATTCAAAAAGTGGGTCATGTCACTGGGGACCTGGCCTTTCCCAGGGAGCGGGCAGCTGAACAATGGGAGATAAATGTGTTGAAAACATCCGTTACTAAATATATCGACTTCCTGAGAAGATGGGGGTGCTAACAGGGAGCCCATGGTCCCCGACCGAGAGGCCACAATCTTGTGGTTCACACAAGCTAGGGCAGTCGAAGCAGCAGAGAAGGCTGTTCTGGCTGTTCTGGGGGTGGGGAGGAGTGGGGGGCTGGGTCAGAGGAGGTGGGAGGCCAGCGTGGAAGGGGGTGGTGTCTCATCCTCCCAGACAAAGCTGCCAAGCCTAAGCTGGCTTATTTGCATATTACTTTGCATTCATTTGCATGCCACTTTCTGGAAGGGGCTCACATTCAACTGCTGCCGCTCCCCCATTTTCAGGGTCTCTGTTCACTGAACATCCCATTCTCAAGCAAGGAGGAGCCTCTCCGCAGGCCCTGATGGGGGCACTGGGAGAGACCAAGAAGTTGCAAATTCACAATGACGCCTCCAAGTCAAAGCTGCTGGCGGCACCTTGGCCACAGAAAGTGCTTCCTATAGTCTAACCTCAATTCCCTCACTTGTCTCCTTCTCCTTCTCTGCCCAGACCTTCCCCTACCCTTGCACTTCATGATTAGGCCACTCTGAATTCCTACAGTCCTTACATAAACAAAACCATGCTTGCTTTCCCTTCGAGGCCTTTGCACATGGTATGTGCTCTTCCTGTGGGGCTGTCAATTCTGCCTCATGAAGGAATTCTTCCTTCTAAGGCTAGCTCCAAGAGCCCCTCTTCTTAAATACCTTCCTGCCACTGGCAGAGGTAGGGGACATCATGGGCGTCCCTCCGTGTGGTCACTGTTCTATCTCCCCACAGAGCTGGTACGTCTGGTCGGGCAGCAACCCAGTAAATGTCAGATAAATGGATGAATGAATCCTGATCCCCCTCCCCTATCTCTTTCAGCCCCTGCAGTCCCCCTCTCCCTGGAAGACTTCCCTCACCTGCAGGAGGGGCAGAAGTGAGTGCCTCAGTCTCCAGCTCTCCCTCCTGTCCTGGAAGACTTCCCCCTCATGCCCACTCTCACAGAGTCAGGAGATTCCACACCTCTCTGGGCTGTTAGGAAGTTCTTCCCGTTGTCTATCCTCATCCCCTTTCTTGGCCATGCCTGCTTCCTTATCATTCCTTTTGGAGAGGGGTCAGGGACTGGCCCATCTCAGTTTGACCATCTGTAGTTGGAATAAGGGCTGCTTATCTCTCTCTATTCTCTGCCCACGATGTGTTCATACCACTCCTGAACCATTATGCCCCAGCTTGGCCCTGCTGAGGGGGAAGGACAGTGACCCAGGATGGAGAAAGGGCACAAGGCCAAGTAGCCAGGCCTTGTAAAGGAGCCCAGTACAGATAAAACCACTCCAAGGGAAGGGCTGCCCAAGAGGGAAGGGATGAGCATCCCGTCCCGGGGGTATGTAAGCAGGGCTGATCAGATCTGTGGGCAGGTTGCAGGAAGGAGTAAAGCAACTGCTAGAAGGTGGCCCAGATGCTCTTCATGTCCTCTCCCACTGGGAGGCTGCACTGAGCCTAGGTGCCCAGCCCTGTGCTGGGAAGCATGAGGGGGTGGCTCTTGCCTTAGAGTTGATCCTTAGCTGGCTGGGTAAAGGACCTCACACACGGGGGCATCACAGGGAAAGACCAACTCTGGGCCACATTCTTTTTTCTTTTTTTAAATAGGCTCCATGGCCAACATGGGGCTCAAACTCATGATCCTGAGATCAAGAGTCACATGCTCTCTGCCTGAGCCAACTGTGTGCCCCTGGGCCACATTCTTGATGCTGTACTATCAGGGAGACCTCAGGGTGGATCATGGGGTCAGAGGGAGGGGGAACCAAGGAGGGCTTCCTAGGGGAGGCTTCCTTTTCAAAACTTTTCCTCAGCAACCCAGTCCTAAGAGGGGAACCCAAGCCCCTTAGTCTGGCATTTGTGACTACAGAATCTGGCTCTTCCTGCCCTTTCTTCCTCTTCTCCACTCCCTTCTTCATCCTGCCAACCCAACCCCTTTCTGTTCCTTGATCACACAGCACTTTCACATCGGATTTCCATGCTGTTCCCTCTGCTCTTCCCATGGGCAATCCTCATCCATCCTTCAAGATGCAGCTCAAGTGACTCATCCTCTGAAGCCCCGGCTTGGTGTGGGTCCCACAGTTCCAGGGGCTTCCCTCTGCACAGCACTGTTCACACTGCAAGGTTATAGGTCTCCACTCCTGCCTCCCTCATCAGACCGGGAGTCCCTGAGAGCAGGGTCTGGGTCTGGGTCCATTCTGTGTCCCCAGTGACCAGCCCCGTGGGCACCAAGCAGGCATTGGAGAGTCGCTGTTGAGTGAATCAATGAATGGATGGACACAGAAATGCAGGAACAGGAGCATGCCAACTGGGTAGATTGTACAGGCCCAAGCAGCAGGAGCCTGGGGAGCACAGGCCTGACCCGACAGCAGCCCGGCTCAGGGTGAGACTCCCAGGCCATTAAGACCGAAGGCGGGTATTGCTGGGAGCTCTGCCTCCCCTATTTGGCTAGATCCCAGCCAAGCCATCAGCAGTCCCCAGGGACAGGAGGCTGGAGTGGGAAGCAGAAAGAGTGGCAGGAGCTGCTTGGTGGGCAGGGGCGACTGGGGGGTGTGGGGAGCATAAAGGCGATTAACCCTCACTGAGCCAACCCAGTTCAGGCAACCAACAGGTCCCCTGCAGGCCCTGAGGAAAGAGGCCTCGGTTTGCCTCTGATAAAGAGCTTCAGCCTCAGCCTCGTAGCCAGAGCAGGTTGACAAAGACATAGCCTCAGTTTCCACGGCTCCATGATCTCCAACCCTCTTCACCCTGGTCAGAAGTCCTACAGGGGATCGATCTCTCCTGTTACCTTGTTGGCCTGAGCTTTCCAACAGCTTTTCCCTCCAACATCCTGACCCTCTGAGGTCCTGCCACTGCATCTCCCACTTGAGTCCAAGCTGAGCCACCTTGACGTCCCCCATCCCATCGTTTCCTAAGCCCTCCAACCTCTCCCTTCAGAAAGGCCCTGGTCATCTGCCCCTTGGCCCACCTGGCCCCGGACCTCCCTGATGTCCACAGTGGCCTGGCCCCCCTGTCCCGTCTCTCTTTGCTAGTCCAACCTTGACCATGCCACTGAGGAAGCTTTCTCAAACTCACAGAATTCTGTCCCTCCACCACACAGAACCTTCTTGGACTCCCTAGGGCCCTCGGGATAGAGCCCAAGAGGCCTGGAGTTCAAAGTCCTGCAGGACCGGCTGCTACCAACCCAGTCAGCCTCCTCACTGCTCCAGGGATACGGGGGATTCCCACCCAGGGCCTTTGTTATGCTGCTCCCACTCCACCCCCACCTGTTAGCTAGATCCTGATCTTTAAGCTT
The DNA here is from genome assembly GCF_028018385.1 of Neofelis nebulosa. NCBI lineage: Eukaryota > Metazoa > Chordata > Mammalia > Carnivora > Felidae > Neofelis > Neofelis nebulosa. The sequence goes on along the minus strand of NC_080791.1, from coordinate 59,188,032 downwards.
AATTATTCTCAAGCCATTTTATGTCTAGGAAGCTTAGGAGGCCCCAGAGGGCAGGGCCATTGTTGCCTATTTCATTTCTGCGTCTCCCCACAGGGTGTAGAATGAATTGTCCTGGGCTCACAGAGGTGGTCGCACATTCAGCCACCCCCGCCCTGCCTCGGTGGGTCACAGTGTCCCAGCTGTGTCCTCAACCAGCAGGGGAAGGAAACAGCCACCCACGCACAGTCGGATGAACACACACATAGAGACACACACACGTACACCAGCCACACAGGCACCAATATACACTCAAGCGCACCAGCACACGATCACACACCCACACCCGAACACTTATGCCACACACACACAGCGCAACACTAATGTTCACGCATTAACAAATAAGCACACAAACAGGAAGGTGCGTGGAATCAAACAACGTGCTCAGTTTTGAGTCACTTTATTTTGCAGATGCGGCACACAGATTAACGTGCGTGCCAACACATACGTTCAAACTAACACACACACACCTACACCCACACACACGGCAACCTGCACTCACATGTGTGCAGATGACCTCTCACAGTCACACAGGTTTGCTCACACATCCTGCCAGGCCACCGCACATTCAGCCACCAAGGACTCTACAGGCCCTTGTACACCCCACAGGTCCCCTTGCACCTCACACCTGTAACACACATACACACACCTTCACGTGCAGGCATAGAACTGCACCTCCACTGACCTGAAGACACACACCCCTTGCCCCCCACCTCAGCAGCCCTCAGATGGTGGAGGGGAGCCTCCATGGAACCCCCCATTCCACTCACCTGCACATGCACCCATGCACGTGGATGCACACGAGGCTGGTGCACAGGGGCCTCATTCAACCAGCCTCGTGGCTCTCTCTGGGACAGATGTTTTGGGGTAAAGTTGCCGAAACTAGTGGCTATGAATCCCAGTCCCACAAAAGGCGGTGGCCCGGGACCCTATTCTGTTCCAGCGCCACTTACTCATTCATATTCATGTTTGTTCTCTCTCTCTCTCTCTCTCTCTCTCTCTCTCACACACACACACACACACACACACACACACACACACACACAACACTGGGTCACAGACATCTCATCCTTCTCTAGGGTCCTGAACCAGTTTATCTCAGCCCCCCAGACCTCCTGGGAACTCCCTGCAGAGACACCCCCCACCCCTAGCCCCTGAAAGGATAATTCAGGTTCATTACCAACCCCTCCCCCAGCCTCTTCTATGGGACACCACCCCCATCACCCCCTAGGTTGATGTCTGAAACCCCCACCCCTGTGCAGAGCCGCCCCCCCCCCCCCGCCCCCCGCCCCAGGCTACAGTCCAGCAACGGGGCGCCCAGGAGCAGGATCAATCCTCCCACGTGGCTCAGCTCCACACCAACCCCAGCTCCTCAGCGGCACTCCCAGGACCCTAGTCCCTGGTATGCCTTGCAGCCGCTCACCCAAACCCCAGCCCCTGGATAGTACTCACGGCTCAGCCGGTCGCGCTGCCGGGTACTGCTGGCTCCTGCAGAGGATGGAGTGGCCGCATGCCTGCCCCATCGCTCCTCATCGTCTGCCTCCCCAGCCAGACTAAGGTGGCACCTCGCCCTGTCCACCCTGCCCGGGGTTCCAGGCAGGGTGCCTGGCCCAGTGGGCACAAGGACCAAGAGCAGTAGCCTGTCCCCAACTCAGTCTGGACTCAATACCCCAATCCAGCGCTGCTGCTGCTGCCCCAGTTGCTCCCACCTCTCCTGCTGCCACTGCCTCTGCCGCTAGGCTGGCTCCGGGAGGAGGTTGGAGCAGGTCTGATAATGCAGAAGGGGGAGGGAGGAGGGAGGAGGAACAGAGAGGCCCAGACAGAGAGGGAGAGAGGGAGGGAGGGGTAGAGAGAGACTCTGGCTGGGAGAGAGGAAAAGAAAGACTCACACACAGAGGAACAGACAGAGACAGAAACAGAGACAGAGAGAAACAGACAGGAAGGAGAGAAATACATGAAGGAAAGAAGAAAGGGAGCAGAGCTCCAGAGAGATCAAGATGGAAATATAAAGAGATCAGAGAGGCATAGGGAAAACACACACAGAGGAACAAAGACAGAAAAGAAAAGAAAAGAAAAGAAAAGAAAAGAAAAGAAAAGAAAAGAAAAGAAAAGAAAAGAAGAAAAAAAAAAGCAGAGATGGAAATGGGGGAGGGGAGAGAGGGAGAGAGACAGACAGACAGGCAGGCAGGCAGACAGACAGAGGAACCCAGAGAGGTATGAGGATGAAGGATTTGCACTGTGCACGGACTAGAATGGGAGCTGGGTGAGGGGAAGATGGACGGAACCCAGACCCTGTGCTACCCCATTACAGAGGCTCTCAGGGTCAGGGGACACTTCTCACCCTCCTCAAGAAAGGAAGGGCTGGGCCTCCAGGCAGAATCAGTTCCTCTGGGCTCCCTGAGTCGGTATCATGTACAGGGGGTGCATCCCCAGCATAGAGCTGGGGATGCAGGAGGCTCTGGGTGCTCTTGCTAATGGTCTTTGAACTCAGAGCTTTGTCACTGAGTCTACCTCTTGGTGGCTCTGCTCAGCTGGGACACTGTGGGAGCTGACGCTGAAGCATGCACTTTTTTAAAAAAAATATTTTTTTAAGTTGATTTCTTTATTTTGAGGGTGGGGGAGGGTCAGAGAGAGAGGGAGAGAGACAGAATCCCAAGCAGGCTTCACACTGTCAGCACAGAGCCCGATGTGGGGCTCGAACTCACGAACCGTGAGATCGTGATCTGAGCCGAAATCAAGAGTTGGATGCTCAACCAACTGAGCCACCCAGGCGCCTCCAAGATTTTATTTTTAATCTCTACACCCAACATGGGACTCAAACTCACAACCCTGATGAGTCACATGCTCTACTGAATGAGCCATCCAGGCGCCCAGAAACATGCACTTGTACTAGGAGTTGTGGGCACAACTTGCCCACGTGGTTTTCAGTGTCCACAGGTTATAGGCATGGGAAGAGGCCTGCTGTACCTCTGCCCTGTTGCCAGAGAGGACTCCTCAGGAGGAAGCCTTAACCCAATGGAATTGGGGCATTTTAGGCAATGGACAGGTAGGGAGTTGTCTCAGCAGAGGGCCTGTTGGACATAAAAGAAAATGCTCCACACCTTGAGGCGGGAAATGGGGGTTCAAATGCTGGCTCCTCCACTAACTTATTCATTTGTTCACAAACACCTGTCATTGGCCACCTTCATTAAATATGACTCAGACGGCTCCTTGCCTTGGAGAAGCACCCAGTCAAGGTGTGTGTGTGGTGGGGGGGGGGGGGGGGAGGCAGGAGATGAAATGACTTGTAGTGTGACAGAGGGAAGCACAGAGTATGTAGTGCCCAAACAGGGCCTCTGACTCAGTCTGGGGTTGGTAAGCATTCCTGTAGAAGAGAATATCAGCTGAGTCTTTAAAAGGAGGAGACCCCAGGAAAAGCAGGTATATTCCAGGCTATGGGGGCCATGTGTAATCCTCACCAATAACCTCACTTCTCTGACCTGTGGGGACAAGGACCCCTGCCACACACAACAGGATCCATGCAGAAGCGCCCATGAGACTGAGTGAAAACCTAATCCCTGTTAACAGGCACGGAGGTGCAGCAGTGGTGGGATGGACAGGAATGATGCAGCTTGTGCAGGAGGCCTGTCCAGGCTGACAGAAAGCAGTTTTCTCATGGCTTACTAAGTGTCAGGAAAGAAACTATGAGGGAGCTTTTGCTTCCCATTGTGGCCCCAGAAGGTCTAGTTTCAGATCTCTGAAAGCTCTGGGCAAACTGTTTTCTCAGCCTGACCCATACCTGGGACCTTACTGCTCCATGCCTGCTGGCTAGGAAGGCATTTCTCGGGCCCAGAAAGCCAAGGCCCTGGATCATGTCCAGGCTTGGCCTCTCACAACTCCCCTTCACGCCCCAAGGAGCCTGGCAGTAAGAAGCTGAGTCAGAGGAGCTCAAAGGAGGGCACCTGCCGGGCACAGGAGAAGCTGGTGCGTTGAAGCCTCACCTGCCCCTCAGCCTCCTTTCTGCCCTCTCACTCTGGAAATGATGGTGGAGGCCTCATCTTCAGAAACCTCCTGGGAATATACCCAAGCAAGACAGGTAGGAGGGACGGTCTCCTCCCATCCCACTACCACACCAGACTCCACAGTTGCCCCAGAACAAAGGAGTCTGCAGGAATGAGGTGCAAGATCCAGGACTACTGGGTACTCTGGTACTCTAGGACTTACAGCCAGGCAGGTAGAGGGTCAAATCCCAGCTCTGCCATCCATGCACCCTGGGCAAGTTATTTAACTTCTCTGAACTTCAGTTCAGCTTTCTCATCTGAAAGGAGAGGTCACAAATTCCAAGCTCAGAGTTGTAAGGCTTTGGAAATGTCTGTAAAGTTCCCAGTAAAAAGCCGTCGTCCTCTCCTCCCTTCCCTTTTCCTAAAGAGGTTGAATTGGTGGGGCTGAGGGAGTAACAGCCTGAAATGCTGGGGTAGGGGCTCCTGTAGGGCACTGCCGGAATGGTGGGGTTGGGGGGGGGTGCTTCTGAAAGGGGAGAGGGGCCGGTGTCCTGGCCTGCTCTTCCCACCTCCACCTCCATCTGGCCTGCTAGGCCGGCGGCAGGAACCGAGGGCCCGGAGCGATCACCGCGAAGCCCCGCCCCGCCGCAGGCCCCGGCCGCTCTCCCGGGTGCTGATCGGGGCGTGCCGCGTTCACGGGCCCTGGCCCGCCGCCCTGCAGCCGGTCAGCAGACACCGGTTTTTGCTAGTTGGGGATCTGGCAGGAGGTGAGAGGAAGCTGGGAGGCGGGTGGGCGCCCGAAGCGACGGGAAGATGCATCCTCTGAGATCCAGCCTCCGCCCTGCGCCCACTGCCTCGCGAGGACTGCAGGCTCCAGCTACCTCCTCGTTGCCAAAGAAGGCGGCTTCTTCTCAGCGCCCTCTCCCGCCGCCTTCCTGCTCGGCTGTTTCCCTCCCACCTTCCAGACGGCCCCTCCTCTGTCTCTCTCGCTGGCTCATCCTATTTTTGCCCCCTCAACATGGGTGCTCTTCACAGGGGCACCGCGCCCTGTCTCTCTCCTCTTTCTCCACCCCACCTTCAGGGAGCTTGGAGCCTTCCCCAAACGCACCAACTTCTAGTGCCTCCCCACCCCCACCCCCACCCAGGCCCAGCCCTGTTTCTGGGGCTCCAGACAACCAATACAGGTTGCCTCCTGGACATCTGTGGGAACCTCCCAGAGGCCCCCATACACCTGAATATTCACATCCAACGTATCTTTTGTCTCTATCAAAGGCATCAGCAAACTTCAAATCCCCAGTCTAGAAACTACAAAGTCGCTTTGCCTCTTCCTTCTCCTGCACCTCCTGTATCAAATCTATCACCGCCAATTCTCCCTCTGTAATTCTCTCCCATGTATTCACTCCCTCCTTCACCCCCCTGGCCCTGCTTACTTCCTCCTCCTCTGGTCTTTCTCCAGCCCCCTACCCCAATTCAACTCCTCTATTCCACTCCACCCTGCACCGAGCACTATCTATCTGGTCAGGTAACTCCTCAGAATCCATGCATGGCTCCCCAGTGGCTTCAGGATAAAGGCCAAGCTCCTCAGCCTGATACCTGAAATCTCTCATGATAGGCCCTGAGGTCTCCATCCTCTGCTCCACATACAGCAGGGTCCAGTCCTTAAGCCAGTCCTTTCTTCCCCTTTGACTTGGTACCACCTGTTTCCCAGGCTCACTTCCCTCTCCTCTTTCTTCTCTCTGCCCATTCCAAATCCTGGCCTATCCCTCCTGGACCAGTTCAGCCCATACCCTGCCCTTACCCACAGGGGACAGGGTGGGCAGGAGGGGTCACTGGGTTCTGGGCTGAGCAGCCTCTGGCTGCCTCGCTCTTCCCTGTCATCTGCCCTATCACCTCACCCCCCCCACCCCCCCACTCCCACTCAGGTTCACCTAATTTCTTCTACTGGATCACCCTTTCCTCAAGAACAGGCCAAAATCCTATTCACCTCAGCCCCAGTCCCCAGCCTTTGGGCAGCCTAACCAGGGACAAGTGAGAAATGTTGATGAAGTAAAGTAGGAAGGAGGGAGACACAGGTGAGTGTAGAAACGAAATGGTGCACTCTGGAGCTCAGTGCAAAATCACATCAGAGCAAGCCTTCAATAAAAGGCTGCAGGTGGATGGGGGGACACAGGTAGATGAGGGGTCCTCACCGACCCGCTCTGTGCAAACCACCCCCCACCCCTGTCCAAGGGCAGACTGAGACCATAGAATATCCCTCAGCCTTCTCAGGGGAAGGCTGGTAATTGGTGGAACATGGATTTCACAGAGCATTGGCCTGAAAACCCCTGGGTGACTCCCTCTGGCTGGGAACCAGGATGGGCCCACATCTGGCTCTTGGCAACAGACGCCTGGGGGTGGGGAGAGCGGGAAGCTCAGGGAGCCATCTCACTGTGCTTCTCTGCCTCTTCCTCAGCCAGGAAGCTGCCACCTGTGACTCCAAGCATAATGACCGAAGGAGCACCAAGTCCATTCCAAGGGCCTGGCATAGTTCCCCGTGTTCCCACACTAAGCACAGACCCGATCACACCATGGGTGACAAGGCGCTTGCTGACAAAGGAGCAAAAAGCCACCCCAGGCTCCAGAACAGCTGTAAGGTGGTATGGCTTCTTCACCTCAGGAAGGTGGTTTTGGGGACCCAGGTCTGAGGGTTGAGGTGTTGTGGGCCTGCTTCAGGTCCAGGATCTGTCAGAACTGCCCTATGAAAGAAGGGGTGACCTCACACAGAGGTAGGAAGCTCCCCATTCCTGTTGGGCAGGGGGATGAAGTAGTGGAACAGACGGCCAGTGCAGGAAGGGAAGAGACAGCCAAGGCTTATCCCCTCAGGCCAGAACCCAGTGACCCTTCCTGTCTACACTGCCCTGTGGATGGGGTGGGGGAGCAGGGGGTGCTGAACTGGCCCATGGAGGATGGACAGATTTGGGGTGGGCAGAGAACAGGAAGAGAGGGAAGTCAGCCTGGGATGGGGCTAGACCAGACACTTGGAAGTGTCTTCTGCCTAAGGTTGAAGTCATCCCCAGAAATATGGACCAGGCGGCACAAGATGCCAGAGCCAGTGGAATCCCATCCCTCATGGTGCAGAGGGGGAAAAGAAGGCAGAAACATGCCTAGGCCACACAGGGAGTAAAGGGCAGGGCTAGAACTAGGACCGGGGACTCCTGGCCACCGCCCCCCTCCACTGCCTCATTTTCTTTGTAATCTTCTGCCTCTCCTTCCTCTTCACCTCTTCCACCTGGGGACAAGGCTAGGAAAGAAGGCTGTTGATACAACTCATGACCCTGTGGAAGCATCCCCATGGATGGGGAGCTTCAGCAGAGATATGTCAGAACAGAAGTGGGCCCTGTGGCTTCATACTCTGGGGAAGGTTTTACTCTCCCTGGGGTCCTGGCCCCAGCTCCCTCACCTCCACTACCCTCCAGTGCAGCACACCTGGATGCTCCTTGCCATGAGGCCCTGAGCTGCCCACTCAGCCCTAATCTACCTCTTCCCCCTTAACTCCCCGCACCTGACTGGGGGCGGGAGGGGGTGTGACTCAGTGGGATAAAGGTAGCTGCTATATTTGAATGATTACATAAGCCAGGAGGGAGGCAACTGCACTGTGACTCCATCCAGGTTGGTAGACAAGCTGAGGCTGGGCCCGGGAGGCAGGGTCTCCTCCCTCCATCACACAGCTCCAGCCTGGACTTGGACAGGACTCTACAAGGACCTGGGATTTGTGAACATGCGTTGCTGGACTACGAGGCAGGTCTTCCCTAGGGCTAACCACACTAGGAAGGCTCTGGTCCCTCTCCACCTTCTTAGAAAAATAACCCCCTGGCTTCTAGAAACCCTAAGGCCAAACTTAGACTAAGCCCGAGATCCTCCCCATGGACTCTCTCCAGAAGGAAAGACAGAACTGAAAACACAGTTTGTCAGTGATTTTGAAAAAGAGTGCCTGCTGGGGAGGGCACCAGGCATGAAGCTGGGGCTCACCAGCACCATCTGGGAAGGACCTGTGTTTCTTCTCAGCCACACCACTTATTAGTCACCTGACATTGTCAAGTCCATGCCTTGGTTTCTTCACCTATAAAATGAGAACAAGAGGTATCTTCCTCATGGTGTTTGTTGTAAGAATTAAATGAGAAAACACTTGTAAAGCCTCAGCCCAGGAGGCTGTGGGTGCTTCACGGTGGTTCAACATTCTCATTTGCATCATTATCATTGTCGATACTAAGGACGGGCTAGAGACCTCCCGGGGGGAGGGCCGGACCCCAGGTTGGAATGACCCCTTTGCCCCAGTGACCACTGACCTGGGTGGAAGGTGGGAGACCAGAGAACTGATGTCTGAGAGTCAGGAGCCTAGCCAGACTTGCTGGGTTCCCCTAAGCAAGCCCCTGACCTCTGGCCCTCAGTCAGTGAAAGACCCTTAGGTCCCCAGCTCTGAAGCTCATGCTTGGATGAGAATCCTCCCTGCCCCCACCATGTCCCATCATGGGGATTAGTGACTTGTGGCATTGGAAGCTGGGGTGCAAGTACGGATGGTCAGGATGGGGGTACCCTGGCCTGGTATGAGCTGGGGATGGGCACTAAAACAAGGCCCATCTCCTCAGGGCCTGTTGGCAGTTCCTAGGGGATCACAGGGGGGCTCTAGGAGGAGGAAGGCTGTGCCCACCCAGGCTGTGTTGCCATGACGCTAGTCTCCATGGTGCCAGGCACACAGTTCTCCCCTCACCCAGGAGGAGGGGCTGAAAGTGACAGGATACGAGGCAGCTCAGGTCCCTGGGTCCCCTAGGCCTATCCCTGTCTCTGTAAGCTCCCCCACACACACACAAGGTCCCCATCCTGAGACCCTCAGGAGGGAGGGCAGGGAGGAAGCACAATTTCTACCTCAGAGGGCCAAGAGTGACAAGAGGGGACTCAGAATGACTGAGGTGCAGGAAGACACAGACAGGAGCACAGAAAAGTGGCAGAGGGAAGGATAGAGAAGCTGAGGAGAGACGGAGGGAAAAGCGGGCAGTGGGAAAGAAGGGGTGGGAGGGAGGATGCTGAAGTTACGGAGGCGGATGTGCCTCCCAGGCTGACAAATGGTAGGAGGGCCGTCCAGCCCATCTCTTTGGTCTCAGTGTTTTGAGGTGGGCGGTGGTGGGAAGAGAGTGGAGGAGGGGGAGCAGGGGAGGGGCAATTTTCCTAGAGAGCTCTGTGGTGGGGGCGTTTAGACACGTGCCATGCATGTGTCTGTGTGCGCGCACGTGCGGGCATGTGTGCATCTGGAAGTGCAGGCTGAGGTGTGCAGGCACGTGTGTATAGGGCATGAGTGTGTATGTGGCATGTGTATGCCTGTGCCACTGTGTCTCCAGGGTGATAAATACAGCAGTAGGAGCTGTAACCAGGGCAAAGAAAGTGCGGAAATTTCCACAAGCTGAAAGTGGCATGGGAGAGGGGACACGCTAGGGGTGGACCAGCTCGGGCTGACCAGGGGACCTTGCTCTGATAGCTCTTCCCCAGGCCAGTCCCTAGATGGGTGCAAGTGACCTGGGCATGTGAACACACATTCTAAGTGCACACAGTATAGCAAGATGGAAGAACAGTCCAGAAGAGCTTCCTGAAAGAAGTGTCACATTGGAGGAGAGGCTGGGAGGTTCATGTTAGCTGTACTTATTATGTGTGTGTATGTGAGACAGACAGACGTTTCCCAGGTGCGAGCCTGGGATCACTTAGGCCACAGAGCTAGCTAAAGGACTAGGAGCTATTCCTTTTTCTGGCTGGGGAAGACCCCGAGGACTCCATTTGTCTGGAATGTAGTTGTATTTCAGAGGCAAGAAAGGCAAAATCCCCAATACCAGAGGCACTGGGGACAGGCCCTGGGGCACTCAGCTGCAACCACACAGGCTGCTTACTGCAGGCTCACATCACCTTGCCTCTGGTTCATGCCATTCCCTCTTCTGAAGACACCTTTCCCTCTTAACTCCACCCACAGAAATATGCTGGTCTTTTTAGCCTCACCCCCTCTGTGGAGTCTTTCCTGATCAATACACCTACCGGAAGGGCTTCTTCCTTCCCCCACAGTATTTACTCATCTGCTCCCCCTCATGGTTCAGTAAAGCACTGCACACAGTAGGTGTTCAAGAAGTGCTTGTTGAAGTAAAATATATCGGACCTAGGGGTGCCTGGGCGACTCAGTTGGTTGAGCATCAGACTTTGGCTCAGGTCATGGTCTCGTGGTTTGTGAGTTGAAGCCCTGTATCGGGCTCTGGGCTGACAGCTCGGAGCCTGGAGCTTGCTTCAGATTCTGTGTCTCCTTCTCTCTCTGCCCCTCGTCCCCGCCCCTGCCCTTCTCTCTCAAAAATAAATAAACGTTTAAAAAAAATTAAAAAATATATATATATCGGGCCTGAAGACTCTGGATGCTAGGTCTCCCCAGACATGTTTGAGAAGGGGATTATCAGGGGACAGTGTTAGGTACTTCACACTTACTAGCTCATTTAATCCTCCCATTAGTAGGTACTATTAATATCTCCAAAGCAGATGAGAACAGTGAGGATCAGAGACCTCAGGAACTCAGCCAAAGCTCCAGAGCTCATAGATGGGAGTGTCGGCATCTGCCCAGCTGGCATCCACACCCATGCTTTTCCAAAACAGCAAGCTGTGGGCAGGGGGCTCAGGAGCCACCAGAGCTTGAGGCCAGAAGAGAAGGCCTTAGCTCCAGGTCCCCCCGCCCCCAAGATCTGGGGGAAGCAGGGAGGAGGCAGGGCTCCTTCCCAGTCCCATTGATTTCCTGCAGAGCCTGGGGATCTCCTGAGGTCCAGAGGCCCTCGAAGGCTGCTGAACACTTTTCAGGGTGGGCAAGTTGAACAGGAAGGAGATGGCATCCCATATCCCATCCCATCTCCCAGCCCTTCCCCCGTTCTGTCCCTATTCTCCATCCACAAAGCCCTCACCACCCAGGCTAACTTGCCACAGCCTTCTCTCCCAGGGCTCACTGTGGTCCCCTGCAATCAGACCCAGACTTGGGTCACCCAGTCCCCTTCTCCCAGCATCTCAACCCACCCTCACACCAAATTGCACCCCTCCCAACCATGTGCACCTGGCAAGGCTTCCACCTTTCAGGCCCAGCTTTGGGGAACCTCAAAGAAAGCCTCCTCCCTCTCCAAGAGTTGCTCCCTACTTTTCAGCAGGTCCAGCTCTGGGCTCCTCACACATCTACCCTCCACACCCACCCGCACCCCCCCCCACCCCCGCCCAGCCCAACCTCAAATAATATGTGAAAAAACCACTCAACGTCCCAAGAAGCCCCATTTCTAGGAATCCTTGTGGCCACAACCAGCAGAGCCTCCTGGCATAACCCACCCATCACACTGCTGTCATTGCCACAATGCATTAAAGTTCAGGCCTGAAGGCTCCTGTTGGGATGCTATCCCTGATCCCAAGGGTTAGCACTTTAAGCTATCATTAACTCCTGACAGTACAGATCCCCTTCCCCAGGGGACATACCAAGTGGAGAGAGCAGAGTTGGACATGCCAAGTGGAGAGAGCAGAGCTGAAGTCAGGAGGGGTGTGGAAGAGGGAGACACCCCTCTCCCCTACAAAGTGGGATAGTAGAAATGGACCCCAGCCCTGATTCAGGAGAGTTATGGGCCCTCGGGCAAGTTGGCTCACTTCTCTGAGCCTTTCTTCCTCTGCCAGGAGGAGACAGTGCATAGAGCACAGGTGCTGACCCACAGTGGGTACTTGGAAAAGAGCTATTCTCTCCTCCTGGCTCCTAGATCTTGGGAGTCCAAAGCACTGTGCTGCCTTCCAGAATATCACTAGTCTTGGGGTTAAAGGTTCCACCCCACACTCCAAGAGAGCAAGGTCTGGGTCAGCACCGCCACACTGGGGCCCCCAGAACCTGTCCTGGGACCAGCCACATTGAGCTATCCACGGCTGCCCCCTGGTGGCCCAATTCAGTCACTGCAGCCAGTCCCTGAGCCTGTCAGTGACACTGGCAGCCTAGCATGGGGCACTTCTAAGTCTCACCCACCCTCTCTCTGCACCTCAGAACTAGCTGGTCAGTCTGAAGTCAGATCCTGGGAAGAATTCCAGCCCGTGAGCACTTGGACAACAGTCTTGGCCTAGCTGCAGGCAGGCAGAATGGTCATTCAATCTGTCAGCCTGGCCTGGAGCAGCCCGGTTAGGGCAGGATAAGAGTGGGAGACTCCAGAGGCTTAGCCCCAGCCTGTGAAACTGACCAGAAAACCCATTCCAGTCTGGCATCCACCTCCCCTTCTCAAGACACAGGAACAAGGAACCTGGAATCCAGGACCCCAAGACCCTATCCATATACACAGGCCTCCCCAGGGCTGGATCACATGAATCAGAGATCATGTGACCCATCTCCACCCTGTTTGCCCAGCCCCACTGGCTGAAGCTAAGGCTGGGAGGTCAGCCTGTCTGCCTGCCGGGCCCCTGGAGAGAGGCCGTTAATGAGGCTCTAGGCAGAGGCAGGAATGTGGTGTCTGGCACCTTCCCAGGGAGTCCCAAATAGGTCTCTGAACAGCTCGTTATCTCCCCCACTTGCCAGGGCCTTGTCTTCCTGGAGGAGACAACCAGGCAGTGCCCAGTGAGGACAGCTTCCTGGTGCAAGGCAGGGCCCTCCTCCGGAGGGACATGCACAGGGATAAAGGGACACCCGAGGCTCTTCTCCCTAATTTAATAAAGCTCCTGTGACTTTGTGACCTCGTGTTTCAGAGGGGCTGGTGAGGGGCTGCCCTGGGTCACTCACATGCCACACCCAGGCCCCGGCCCAGACTCTAGACTACAGCAGGGAAAGGAGCTCGGTCCAGCTGGGGTCTGTCCTGGCCAGGGTCAGGACCGGTATTCCCCACCCTGACTGCACAGGCATGCACTGGGGTGGCATGGAGCTGGGCCGGGGCTCTGCCTGGGGCAGGAGGGAGTGGCTAAACAGCTCAGAGCCTGGAAAGAACAGGGCCCACGCCCCCCCCCAACTTCAGGGTACTAGGCACTCACCTCTGGGCCTCCTGAACTCCTGTCCCCTCCTACACTGGAACACCTGAAACCCCCAACCAATCACAGGCTTCAGCACCGTAGGATAAAATATACAGATATATTTATATTATCAAAAGGCCCCCAAAGTGGGGAAGGGGCACCAGGCAGCCTGGGCCCTCCCAGTCAGCCTAGACCAGAGGAGGCTCCTAAAGTCCCCCAGCCCCAGTTCTAGGCTATAGAGAAACTTACCCAAGAGCTCCCTCCCTATCCCAGCTGAGTGTTCCTTTAGAGCATCCACTTTTTGCTGTTCTGGAGTTTGTGACAAGAGGGTGGGCTCCCTTCCAGCGGGGGCCCCAGGGCTTTGAGCCTCTCCAAGGATGGTGGTCCTCCAGAGTTTCTGAACAATGCACATCCCACCTCTCTAACCCCTCAAACTCAGGGTGGGTGACCCTGGAGGGGGGAGCAGGCCAGGCCAGGAGAAGCACCCAGACAACAGATGAGGGGTCCTCCTCAGGCAGACCCTGCTGCCCCCCACTTCCTGGCGAGGGAACCCCATGCTGCAACCAGGATGTGGGATGTGGGGTGCGGCTTCCTCATGCATCCCCTGCTGGTTCACACCAGGCACGCAGGGCACGAGGGTGTCTGAACAGGAAGGCTTCAGGGCGGCAGAGTCTCAGAGCCAGGGGCTGGCTTCTGCGCTCAGACGTTGCGGAGGAGCTGTGGGAAGGTACAGAAGCCCAGATTCCATAAGCACTTTGTGAAGGTTCACAGGGACCAGCGGCCCTGCTGAAGCTTCTGCAGCTGCTCTGTAGTGCTGGCTTGGGAGTGCTCAGGTCAGCCGGGGTCCCCAGGGCCAGGTAGAGAGGGGGCTCCTGAGAGCTACATGAACCAAAAGAGCCCGTCAGGACTGCTAGGAGGCTGGAGGGAGGGGGCCAGGCGGCAATCGGGTGAGTCAGGTGGGAGGCGGGCAGCAGCCAGGTCCCAGGGCTCTGCCCATAGGGATGGAAAACTACTCACAGAAAGGGGGTCCGCAGCAAAGGCGGCCACACTCCTTCGCATTTCGTTCTCACTGCCGCGCAGAGGGATCAACGAAACACTGCCCAGCCGGACCTCAGGCACTGCCCGAGATACACGGGAGGGCTCCGAGGGCCACACCAGGCCGTCATGCTGGGGAGCAGGGGAAGAGGAGGACACTCAGCTCACCCAGACACTCAGCTCCAGATCCACCCACCCTTCCCAGAAACGCCTCCAGCTATGATCTGAGGTGACCCTCTCAGCTTTGATCCCAGTTGATATGAGAAGCAGCTGTTAGGAGAACATGACTGTATCCCTGGCAGAACCCAGCCAGTTATGTTACTCAACAACCCCCACCTCCAGGTCCACAAACAAACTGCTCCAAGAATGCAGCACCAAGAAAACAGTTCTAGAGGAACATGTGTGTGCTTTCTTTCACCAGGAACCGACAAAACTATAGAATCTGCCTGTTTCCCTTTAGGCTTGACTACCAGGAAGCTCAGGGCTAAAAGAACTCAGCCCACAGTCCTGGCACAGTTCTGTCAGCCTTTTCCCTAAACAATTCTGAGCTCTCGTTTAAAATCTGTGGCTTGGGGCGCCTGGGTGGCGCAGTCGGTTAAGCTTCCGACTTCAGCCAGGTCACGATCTCGCGGTCCGTGAGTTCGAGCCCCGCGTCAGGCTCTGGGCTGATGGCTCGGAGCCTGGAGCCTGTTTCCGATTCTGTGTCTCCCTCTCTCTTTGACCCTCCCCCGTTCATGCTCTGTCTCTCTCTGTCCCAAAAAAAAAAAAAAAAAAAAAAAAAGTTGAAAAAAAAAAAAATTAAAAAAAAAAATAAATAAATAAAAAAAATAAAATCTGTGGCTTAAGTCCAACCCCTCCCACTCCCAACCCCTCACCCCAGCCCTGCTCTGGCTCCAAGCCCCTCCTAGCCTGTTCCCACCTGGCCCACTGCGGCAGCCACCTCACTCCTTCAGCCTGTCCTCCCCTGCACGCTACATCTAGAACGAGCCCTCTCAGACGCAAACTTGCACACCACTTTCTTGCTTAAAACTCTCCCTGAAAACTGCTGACTAGGTCAAGTTCAGCTCCCTTGGCATGGCCTTCAAGGCTCTTTCAGATCTGGCTCCTGAATCTCTTTCCAGTGTCAGCTTCTGGTACTCCTGGCTTCTCTTTACACCCCACTGGGCAATCTGTGGTTCTGTTGCCATGCCTTTCAATAAACTGTTCCTTCTGCCTAGAAGCCTCCCCGACCTGCCCCCTCCCCCCCACCTCCAACCGCCTTTGTTTGATGAAGGCTTCCTCATCCTCAGACTCAGCTCCTATGACACCCCCTCCCTGCTGCCTTCCCTCCACACGCACCACCTGCAGCGGGTAGGGTCCCTGGGCTTTTCTCTATCTCCATACACTGACCACATTGGGCTATTTAACAGGCAACTTCAAGGTCTGTTTTCCTTTCTACATGGGGAGTGCCTGAGGGCAGGGGTCTGCACTCTGTCTCTAGCATGCCTGGCTTGGGGTTGCACCAAAGTGGACTCTAGGGAGGGTTTGCTGAGTGAAGAAAAGAATTAAAAGCAACTCAAAATCTCCTTGATGCAATTGATGCCCTATGTAGTGAAGCAAACATACCCATTCTCCATAATGGAAGCCTCACGGGACCCCACCCTGAGCTGGTACCTGCACAAAGAGGAAGGTGGCAAACCACTCCCGGAGCTCCATCTGTGTCTCACAGCAGAGGTACCTGTGGGGCAGGGCACGGATCTGGACACTGCCAAGGCTGAGCAGCCCGCCTGGCTCTCCAGGCAGGGCGCATATATGGACAATAAAGGGACCCAACCAAAGGGAACATGCAACCATCTCTCCCAACCTGGGGTCTCAGGCCAGGGCCCTTACTCACCACTGCTGCTTCTCATGTTTCTCTGTCTCGTGCACCACTGTGAAGCCCCAGCTGCAGAGGAGGGGCAGATGGAGTCACTTGCCAGCCCACAGAGGCCTCCCAGCCCAGGTGCCCGGGACGGAGCCCAGAAGCCTGGGCCAGAGCCGAGGGGCACAGTTCAGGGCCTTCTTGCAAGCACGGCACATTCTGGCCACAGCCTCTTCCTATCACAGCTCACACCAGCCTCCCAGGCCCTTGGCTCCCTATACCCATGCCACCCCATCCGGGCCTGCCCTAGTCTCTGAGAGACAGCTAGGCACAGCCAGCAGATGAGAGGAGAAAGTCAGAAAACCAAGTCTGGTGGCTGTAATTAACAACAATAATAGTGGCTATGCATCACTTTTCCACTTAAAAGCATACCACAACCACCCTTTGAAACAGGTGCACCATTATTTTCCACATTCTACACATGTGGGAAGTGAGGCACAGGAAGATCCCTGAGGTAGTCAGCGACAGGATTTCAATCAAGGCCAGTGGTTCTCAAACATGAGCAAACATCAGAGTCGCCTAAATGGCTTGTTACCATACAGACTGCGGGCCCTACCCCCTAGGATCCGTGACTCAGCAGGTCTGGGGTGGGACCAAGATGTGGGCTGCTAACATGTTTCCAGGTAATGCTGAGGCTGCTGGTCTGGGAGACCACACCTTCAGAACCATGGTATCAACCCCTGTCAAGTTCAAAGCCCCCACTGTGCCGCAACCCCCCCCCCGCCCCCACCCCAATCTGTTCTGAACTCTCCCAGGCCCCAGCCCCGGCTAACCAGGTGGGTGGCCGGAGTTTCTTCTTCACTCCCAGGTAGACTTTGAGACTCCTGACGGGCCACTCCTTCTCAGGCCGGTGACTCTGGGGTGGGGGCAGGCAGAGGGATGACACTTCAGTCGGTCAGGGCGGGAATTGGGGTGACTGAGTACCTCTCTCCTCCCTTTTCCCAGCCCCCATTTGCATCCCAGCACAGGGAACCTCCTGACAAAGCCCTTCCTGTTCACAATCCAGCCCAACTAACCGCCCCACTCCCCCCAGGCTTCAATCCCTGCAGCAGCATCAGACAGTCAACCCTCAGTCCCCGAGGCAGCCGTTCCAGCAGGACAACCAGGGAGTGATTTTCAGTCCCTTCCTGCTGCCCTACAAACTGGAGAACTGACTTGTAGCATCAGCTGAATCAGATTGTCTATGGAGGGAGAAGTCCGCACCTCGCCCTCTGGCACCAAACTGAATGAGCGTGTATGATCTGAGAGCCTCGGTTGGCTGCTTGGGTCTGTTTGTCTCCGGTTATAGATTCCTCACCCCTCTCCACCCCACGGAGGCTCCAGGGTTGACCGTGTGAACAGAAGACCTGTGGGGTCAGCAATTACTAGCTCTTTGGTTCCACGAGGGGAAGGCTAATGACTCAAGCTGAAGCAGAACTGCTGTTTGGTAGACCAAAGGAAGAACTTTCCAGTGGTCTAGGTCAGGAAGCAAGAGACCGATGTACTGGGGAGGGGCACCAGATCACTGACATGCTCACCTCTGGCCCCCACCTCTGCATATGGGTCTGGGGTTGGAAGGAACAGGCTGGCTCCGAGGCAGAGGTATGGGAGCAATGACCCCCAAGGTAAAGGCTAATTGGAAGTCAAGCTAATGAGCCTTTCTTCTGTTCTGGGAGCCACCTGCTCGAAGCCCTGCCCCCACCAGGCTCCCGGCACCAGTAGGGCACCAGGATGGATGGTAGGGGAGGGGGACTCACTTACAACCAAAACTGGGGGTCAAAGTTTGAGCCACCTCCACCCTATTCCCACCATTACTCCTAGCCACCCCCAGGCATGGCTCCTTAGCAGGAACAAAAAGAAGGGACTAAGGGATGGAAAGGGAGATGGAAAGTTTCAGGGATTGGTAGACTCCCTGTGAGGCTGCAAAAGGATGAGCTGCCTAGATAAGTGGAGACTTGGGTGCTGTCATAGGGAATGTGGTTTAAGAGGGCTTACTAGAGACCTTTCACCTTGCTTTTGCCCTGATCCTCCCTGAGGACCAAGTGCCCAAGGGGGCCTGGAAGAAACTGGGCTGTGGACAGGGAGGAAACCGGGCTGTAAATAAGGGGTGGGCAAATACAAGAAAGAAACCTCCAAGCCAGCAGGAAAGAAGCAAGGCTGAGAGTGCTGAAGAAGTTAGACTGCAGGGTGGAAGGAACCAGGTAGTGGAGATGGAAAGACTTGAGACAGAGGTTGCAAAAGAAATTAGGCTGTAGACATGAAAACAGCAGGCTCTGGGCACGACAGAAGAAAGGACGTGGGGAAAAACCATGTTGCAAGTACGGAAGGCAGCAGGCTGAGGGAATGGAAAGCAGGCTGAGGGCTCGGAGGAAGTTGAGCTGTGGGTGCCAGGGAGGGAGAACTAGAAGCAAGGGGTAGATGAGTTGACAGTGGAAGGAACAGGCTCGTGGGTGTGACAGAAACAACGGTTCCAGTCAGGGCGTGGAGAGAATTGTGGGAATCAAGGAATTCAAACCAGGCTGTGGCTCCCTGAACATTCGAAAAAACAATCCTCAGGCCTCCACTCCCTGAGGCTCTGGTGTGTGTGGTGTATGCGCAGCACGTGTGTGACAGGAGTATGGCTGAGACAGGGAGGTTGAGGGGGAGATTTGGGGAGCGAGGGGTACATCAGACAACACAGGACTTCGTTTCTAATCAAAGAACTCATGTTTCCAGCATTGCTGAGGTATGAGGTCACTGGAAAGAATAAAATTCACCCCTTGATGCTCAAAGACCTCTGCTGGAGCCAAGACTGTTCTACAATGTGCCTTTCCCAGGTGCTTCAAGGTCTTTAACAATGGAAGATGCCCAGGCCTTGGCCTGGGTATTCGCATATCCTGAATTGCTGGGTGTTGTCCCAATTTCAAATATTCTGTTCTGTTCCTCCATAAAATAGCAAATGCCGGAATTACCAACACCTCAGTAGCCAAACCACACCCTCCTGGGGCTACTGTCAGGGCAGAGGTGTGGCTGCCATTCAGAGAGCAGCACTGATCAGCTCCACCAAAGAGTCCCTGTTTCCTGTACTTCAAGGAATAAAGAGCTTGAGCTCTGATGGGGCTACCTAGAGATGGCCTTAGGCAAGGCACTGAAGCCTGTTTTCTCACCTGTGAAATGGGGATAATATCCCTCCTCCGGAGGACGCTAGTGGGAGGACATGTCCTAGTATGTGGAGGGCTGGGCACCAAACCTGGCTCACTTAAACATTAGATCTTTTTCCTTTCTCTAGTTCTCGTGCCATTTCCCCTCCATGCTAAGGGATCAGCAGCTGCTTTTTCAGGTGCCTCAGCCACCCTCCTTCCTCTCTGCCCACAATGATGGTCTTGCTCCGCTCCAAGTACCATCATAAGGAGGGCATCAGGGAAATAACATCCCAGAACCAAGGGAGACTGAGTGGAGGGGTGAACAGGCCCAGAAGTAAGTAATCATAGAGGGAGGCAAAAGAGAAGAGGAGGCACTGCCTACGAGGATCTGTAGGAGCCCAGGCTGCGTTAGTAGAGGTATAATGTGCAAAGAGAGGGAGGTGAGGATCCTGGTCTATCTGCTCTGCTCCCTCCATGACAGCTAGGCCTGCCCAGTGTCCTCAGGAGAGGCAAGGGACAGGAAGGGCTGGAATCACTGGTGGGAATAGCTATGGGAGATCCGGTTAGACCCTTGGATTGGAAATACATTTCTGCTGCCCATTACTACAGCGCATCTATGCTCTGTGGCCCCTAAGACATCGCTGGAACCCACAGGGGCATCCCAGGTGGCAGGTTCTCAGCTGAACTTGAGCAAGGGCCTTCTCCCGGCAAAACTATCCCTCTAGGGATAGGGCAGTCCCAAGGGAGGAGTGGATAAGCTCCCCTCTCCCAGAAGTGTGCATGTAAGGATTGGCAACCAGCCAGGGAGGCTGAGCAGGAACTCCTACCACAGGTGAACTATACCACAAGCCCATTTAGTCTCACCCCAGCATTTTAAAAAAAAATTTTTTTTTCAACGTTTTTTATTTATTTTTGGGACAGAGAGAGACAGAGCATGAACGGGGGAGGGTCAGAGAGAGAGGGAGACACAGAATCGGAAACAGGCTCCAGGCTCCGAGCCATCAGCCCAGAGCCTGACGCGGGGCTCGAACTCACGGACCACGAGATCGTGACCTGGCTGAAGTCGGACGCTTAACCGACTGCGCCACCCAGGCGCCCCTCACCCCAGCATTTTAGGATCAGGGTAGTAGCATGGGCATTCTGATAGTCTTGAAACTCTCTCCATGGTTGGGACAAGGATGGCTCCAGGGGTGGCAGGAGATGAGGGTCAGAGCTCTAATTCAAACCTAGGGGCCTCTGATACTGGCTCCACAGCCTCCACACCTAGTCTTTTGGAAAACTGTAAAGCATCATACTGATGGGGGCTCAACCTTCTTGGGAAAAGGACTCCCCACCCATGAAGGACCACCTCTTCATGGGTGGGGGTGAAGGACAGGAGCCCAGGACACAAGCCCAAAGACGGGAGCCAGTGCCGATAGGCAAGAGGGCAGGGAACCATGCCTGAAGGTAGCGAAGAGCTCTGGCTGTGTTCCCAGGCTCCCGCCAGGCTCACTTGGCCCCCAGGTGGTGTAAGGCAGCTAGCAGTTGGCCCACAGCTACTCACGGTCTCAGGGGCCCCGCTCCATGGCCTCTGGCTCTGTTTGATAGAGGATCAGAGTTATGGAAGAAGGAGGTCCGGGTCCAGAGCCAGGACAATGTGTGTGGTGGTGCATGGTGGGATGTGGCAGGTATGTGCAGAAGATGTTGGGGGCAGGGTGCCAAGACCTGGGAGGCCACCTGGCATGTGGACAGAGTGGGCATGGAGGAGGTACAACCTGTGAAGTGACAAGATGTGCATGGGCCACGGCGGGGGCTGTCACCACATAGCATGTTCTTGTGGGTGCCGTGACAAGACACAGGCGCAGGTGAGACAACATGAGCCTGACGTGATGGCACCAGAGACTAGCGCCTAGTGGGGCTACAGGACACAGAAGAGCGGCCACCGAGGGCCACAGCAGAAGATTCCTGAGAGTCTATAGCTCTCCTCCACCACTGTGCCACCCCAAGACCCCGTGATGGGGTTGCTCCCACTGGCAGACACTGGCGAATGTTTGTGAATGGGTGTGTGAGCACACTTGGGTACAGATGCTCATTGCAGGGCACGACCCCCTGGGGCACTTACCCGGACCTCCTTGTAGAGCCGCAGGCAGCTGCTGTTGAGGATGAAGTATCGGTCGTGAAAGCCACCTGAGGGCAGGCCCAGGCCCAGGAGGCTACGGTCCTCACGGAACTTCATCATGCCGTGCTTGGTGTCGCCTACGTGGCTGGCTGGGGGAAGACCGGAGTGGGCGTGGGCTGCACCAACCCCCTGCCCATGGATACAGACACCCAGGGGAGCATCCCAGGATGAAGGAAACTGCCCCAGCCTGCCCCAGCCACCAAAGAGGCCTGCCCACATGGCACCCTCTGCCCGAGCTGCTCCTGCCCGGGCTTCAAATGGAAGGACCCACCAGCCTGTCCAGCCCTGCAGGCGCCACCCACCCAGGCACACCACCTACCCAGGTACAGCAGCATGGCCTCCATGGACTGGTGCTTCTTCACCACCAGGTAGCTGTCCGTGCCCAGCCCGTGCAGGATGGGCAGCACCTTCTCCGCAAAGTGCAGGGGGCGCTCTGGGGGGAGGTCACACCCGCTGTTACTGAGGGACCGAGGGCTGGCACACCCACATATCACCTACACGTCCGTGAGCACCACTCCCGCCACCTACCAGCGCCACAACACATCACCATCAGGACTACCCTTTCCACGCTCAAGCTTCAGGTCTGACACAACTGGCTGGGACCAAAGCTGTTCCAACCGAAGCCAGTGATCTTCCCCGTGTCCTCGTTGGGGAAAACACCACCTGCCGAGCCATTCAAGCCAGAAACACAGCTTCCTCCCCCTCTTCCCTCCATATGTTAAATCTCTTTACTTCTGTCCATCATCGTTGCCACGCTGGCCCCTGTTACCATCTGTCCTTGGACTAATACCGTGGCCCTCCGAGGGGTCTCCTGCATGTGCTCTCATTCCCCTCCTCACCTCTCCCTACCCAGCGGCAAGTAGCAACCTCTCCAAACTCCCAGTCACTAGCCCTTCAGGGGCCTTGCGTTGTTGTCGGGCTGGGTGGCCGCCTCTGCCTCTGTCTTCAGTCCCACCCCGTGACACAGCCCCCTCACTGCCCTTATCTCTAGCTCCTCAAAAGGGTGATGTCCATGGTCACCACAGGGCCTCTGCCTGTGCCGCTCCCACTGCCTGGAGACGCTTTTCTCCCCCTTCACCAAGCAACTCCTACTCTTCACCTCCTAGTGTAGGGACTCTGTAGCCAGAGACCCTGTTACAAGCTCTAGTGGCCACTCAAGGCAGTTATCACAGCCTCGGTTGTATGTTTATTGCTGTGGCCACAGGATTAATGTCTATTCCATGCAAGACTTACCCCCATGAAGGGGAGGGGCTGTGTGTCTGGCACTCAACAAATAACAGTAAAACAAATGGACAGATACACCCTCATTGTCCACTGCCATTAAGACCACCCTTCATCCTAAAATGCCTTTATCACTGTCTTTACCACCAAGGTTCCCTCACAACACCGTCACAACCACCCTTACAAACACCACCCCCCTACCCTGCCTGACCCCTCTTGCACGGTCATCACCACCTATTGCCCCCTTCACCATCAATCCCATTATCAAATTCAGCATCGCCACCCTCGCAAGAACACCATTCTCACTGACACTGAGAAAGCACCGTCACAGTTGATAACATCAACCTCCTTCCCATCAGCCACATTATAGCCATCACCTCGACTCCCCCCGGCCCCCCACCATGCCACCACCACCATCATGGAGGTGACAGTGTGGAAGCAGCATCTATCATCCAAGACTCCCTTGACCACCACTGTTGCCACGCTGTGGGGTAGGGTAGGACAGACTGGGGCAGCAGCTCAGGCAAGTACAGGCCACACCATACCCTGCACAAATCCTGGTGGCCACCTACCTGCCTCCTCCCTCTCATTGACCTCAAAGCAGGTCCAGTAGTCCCTCTCCCTGATGCCCACATTCCTGCGATCCAGGATCTCTAGGGTGAGCTCCTCGGCTGTCATGGCTGCTGGGATCTGCAGTGGCCAAGGAGGAAGAGGTCAGCCTACCCTGTTCCTGCCCTTGCTCTCCCACAACCTTGCTGTGATCCAGGGGCCGAGCCCACCCTTCGGGTCCTGGGATACTAGGAGGGTGTCTCTAAGTGGTCCCGATGACCACCGTCTGGGGAGAAGGCAAAGAGACAGGCCCTGGCACCAGCCAGACACAGGTTCCAAACCAGCGCTCCCCTTGGGATAGAAGCCCTGCTCCCCTGGTCACCTGAGCCTGTGCCTGGCCCAGCCTGACTTCTCTGGTCCTCTGGCTCCTAGGTCCCTAGCTCTCACCTTGATATGCTGCTCGGTTTCCGCCTTCTTCTCCTCCAGGTACACTGTGCAGATGAAGTCACCGGCATGCTGTGAAAAGACAGGGCTCAGCTAGAGGCAGGGAAAGTGGGTGCAGGCAGCTATCCCGAGCACCCTACCCCAGGCCCAGTCTTTCACCTGGGTCCCGCTGGCAGTGCCAGCCACACGCATCTTCACAATGGCAGTGATCTCTTCCCGCTGCTTCCTCAGCTCTTCCTCATCCACCTGGGAGGAGAAAGACACAGGGACAGATGATCACTGCCACCCAAGGGGCCCGTCCCTGCCCTCCACTGCCCACTGGCGGGGGACGCACGCTAAACACCACCACATAGTGGCCGATGAGGTCTTCTACCACACGGCCAGCCTTGTAGTCCTGCCCATCTGTCTGGAAGAGCGTGGGTCCAAACACAATAGCCAGGTTGTGCGTGTTCATCTGGTTTGTGTCTGAGAAGCACTGGACGCTGGACAGGGGAAGACAGAGCCCTAAGTGAATAGCCCAGCCCAGAACCTCCCCACTTCACCTTCCCAATTTCAGGCAGGTCCACAACTGGCTCCTGGAGGGAGGCCAGGGAAAGTCCTGGTCAGAGTGAACCACCAGTTAAGGGGAGATGGGAATAGTCTTTCTGGCCATGCCGTAGGTCCTGGGGGAGGAACAGAGCTGGGAAGCTGGGATATCTGGCCAAGGTCCCCTGGGTCCCAGGTAAAACCACCTCTATTCTCCCACCCTGCAGGAAGTAAGTTGGGAGACAAAGGGTCCAAGATAAGGGCACATCAAAAGTCCACATTCAGTTCCCAGGCCTACCTGGTTCTGTGGGGAGGGCAGTCAGCCAGGAAGGAGTAGAAGAATCTTTTCCACCCCAATCCCCCAGAGCCATACAATAATAATGTTCCTCACCAGTACAGGTGGCTGATAAGGGCCTTCACTGTGGCTCGGTTGACTGGAGGCAGATGTGCCAAGAGCTCTCTGTATCTGGAGACTTTCTCCTCCTCATCCTCAATCTCTGGGTGGGGGGGAAATAGATCAGGTCAGGAGGCCCCCCATAACCACCTCCCCTGTCCCACCCTTCTGGCTGCTCTGCCTTTCCTCCTAGGTGAATAGCACTTCCTGTATAGAGTGACAAGGGAAGGAGAAGCAGAGGGAGTAAGGGAGACGGGGTGCTTATCCCCTGGGGCATGCCTCATTGGATGGGAAGGGGAGGGGTGGGAATTTGGAGATAGGAGTGGACAAGTCAGCAGCACTAGCCTGGGTCTCAGGCTGGCAAGGACTACAGGGCCCACCTGAGGCCTCTAGCCAGGCTAGGCGCTGGGCGCGAGTGAAGAGACCATCGGGCAGGTCTCGCAGGAAGCGCTTGAGTGCTGAGGAGACATCGTCTACATGCTGCTCGCCCTCCTTGAGGCGCACAGACCGAGCGTCCTGCCGCAGACTCTCCAGCAGCCGCTGAGTCTTTGATGTCTGCCCACACTTGCGGTAGATGCCCTCAGAAGTCAGGCCTGCAGAGGGGGTGGCACTGAGCCGGGGGCGGGGCCTCGCAGCTAAGGTCAGAGGGATCCTGGGAAGGCGGGGTTTGGCCGGTGGTGGGGGAGAGGCAAGAGGTCAGCCTCCCTGGGCGGGGCCTGTGTTACAGGGGCGGGGCTCACCACACTGCGTGATGTAGTCTATACAGCGGTAGACGATCACTGGGATATCTGAGTCTCCGAGCTGCTGCTCCGACAACGTGTCCCCGGAGCTGGCCGCTGCTTTCTGGATGGCCCCCAGCCAGCCTGTGAAGTCCAGCCGCCGCTCCCCCTGGATGTACAGCGTCCTGGGTGTGTGTGGGGGGGGGGGGGGGATAGTCAGTCACTTGGGAGCCTACACCTGCCCTACCCCTCCCAAGCCTGTCAGACTGCCGCGGGCTTCTCAGAGCCCCCCAGGGAGGCCAGGGCTCACCTCCTTCGCTCCACCAGCACCAGCACTTGGTTCTCGCTGTCCCCTTGGACGGCTGTGGAGGGGCCGGTCGAGGTAAGGCCTTGTTCATGGTCCCCAACCGACTCCCTCCTGAGGTTCTCTGGGCACATACATCCCTGGGACCCACCCACCAATACATGGAGTCGCTGAGATACACCCCAAGGGCAGGAGAGGACATAAGAGGGCAGGCTGGCTCCTTCTGGCCAGGCCAGGGTAGAGTTCAGACTTCCAGGGAAGGGCTGGGGGCCTGGGAGCCCAGGATAGGGTGCCCTGGAAGTTGGGGGCCCAGGTCTAGGTCCACGCACAAAGCTCCTGCAGTTTCCGAAGTTGGAGCGGCTCCTCGCAGGGCCCCTCTGGGAAGACAGCACGGAGCTCGGAGCCAGTGAGGGAGAACCAGCCCTCCTGGGCCCGCTGTAGGCTCAGGCCAGCTTTGTAGGGTAGGCGCCCAAGCCGCTCAAAATCCCGGACCAGCAGATCTTCAGCCAGGGGAGGTATGAAAGCCTGATGGGGAGGCCAGAGGAAAAGGGGAGGTGGCCAAAGAGACCGCATCAGCCAACAGCAATGCTGGCCTCCCCCCTCCCCCACCCCTTGCCCCAGGCTCTTTGGCTTGTAGGCATATACCCATTTCCCACCTTGCTGCCTCCTCTCTTCCCCTGGGCAGGACCTAGCACAGTAAATAAACTCAGGTATCATGCCCCACTCATACGCATTCTCATGTTCCCTCCTCAGGAAAATGTTCCCAGACACCTTCAGGGATGCCCCTTTTCTGCCCTCTATTGCGGCACTGACCACAGTATTCTTGCTGTCAGGGACCCAGCTGTCTCCCCCATCAGCAAAGGAGCTATTGAAGAGCCAGGACCAAGACTGGTTCATCTGGGTTCCCAGAGCTCAGAGGACTAACCGTCAAGGAGGCTCACAGATGACTGATCAGCGACCGAGTAAATAAGAGTCACAGGCCCTCACAGCACAGGGGGACCCAGAGGGCACCTGGCTCTAATCCCCAGGACAGAGCTCTGCAGCCTCCCTGCCTCTTTGCTCCTGAACAAGATGCTCACTCTTCCTGGAGTCAGCACTATCTATCCTAACATGGCTGTTATACATTATTGTATTGAGCACCTGTGGAGTGCAAAGCTCACAGCCCTTCTTCCACATGGTTGAGACCGGTCTCTTGACGTCCCCCCTAGGGGGCTACAGATGCTGACATATCTGGCTCTTGGCCCCAGAAGCCTGCCCTATGTCTGCTCCCTCCATTCATGAGGCAGGAGAGATGGGGTACACGGGATCAGCCGGGAGATCCCACCCCAGCCCCTGTCAGACTTCCCACACCTGTCCACTAACTCAGGCCCACCTTAGCAATGCACTTGACCCACTCACGAGCCAGCTCTGCACTCTCCAGACCAAACAGGTACAGCCGCTCTCCCTCCGTGTACACCTCAAAGGTGTGCTCAAAGCTGTAGATACACAGGTCAGGATTCAGGCCCACTCAACCCAGCCATGACCCACCCTGCCCAGCCTTGCCACCATCCCCTGCCCCCTGCCCTTTCCCTGGCCCTATAAGAAGGGATGGGAAAGTCCTAAACTGGGGCCTCCGGAGACCCACAGGTTTGCTCTGTGACCCTGGGAAGGTTCTGACCCTCTCTGGGCCTGTTTCCCTATCTCCTGAACGGGGGCTTGGATCTCACAGCAATAAGAGTCTGTGATTCTGCCCCAGGGATACTCACCCGTGGGTGTCAGGAGGGGGCACTGCCAGGCACACAATCTCACTGGCCCGAATCTCGCCATTGGGGGTCACTGCCCGCTCACTCTCATAGTAGCTCAGGACCCCGTCGCTAAGGACACACCAGCGTCGGCTGAACTCTGGGAAGAAGGTGGGCAGGGGAGCCATGAGGGAGCCCCTGCCCTCCCCTGAAAACCCCTTCTGTATCCTCCCTGGGCCCCGACTCCCACCTGACTCATGTCCTCTTCGTTCTAACTCACAAGTTCCCCTGATTCCATCCTCCTCCCTGCAGCCTGCCGCCCCCAGCCCAGCCCACGCCTCTCCCCTGAACCACTGCAGTGACTTCTTCATTGGTGCCTCAACTTGCTTCTTCCAAGATTCAAAAGTGATCTAAGTAAAACCAGACTCCATCCTTCCCGTGCTCAAAACTTTGCCATGCTCCCCTTATTCTATACACCTCAGACTGGCATTCAAGGCCCTGCTGGGTCTGCCCCTACCCTCCTCTCGAACCACTTCTGGGCATATACCTCGCCCTTCCCACTTTTGCTCACCTTGTTTCCTCCACCCACACCCTCCATCCTTTAAGAACAGCCCATATGTCACAGAAAGTTTCCGTGCCCACCCCATGCTCCCACCCTCCCCTGCCAGTGACACACATTGCTCTATGTTTCCTCCTATAATGGCACTGAGAAAACTGACAAGATCCCATAAAGGAACAGAAATGGGGATCTGGACCAGGAAAGGCAGGAGAAAGAACAGAATGTCAAGGCCACGCAGGCTTATATAGTTCATAGCATTGAGCTTCACATTGGCTCAGAGCTTCCTGGCATCCAGGGCAAAAAGGATGACTCAAGCAGTTACATAAATGACATTATCAGGCAGAAGGAGGTAGACGAGGGGCAGTGCCCCAGGGGCAGTGAGGTGGTGAACAGCACAGAGTTCCAAAGAAATCTCTTTGGGTATTAGAGGGTGTCACAGAGGTGTGCTGAGGGACGCAGGGAGCAATGGTCTCAATAATGTTCCCAAAGCAGACACTGTCTCTTGTCCTATCTGCGAGGATATGCCATCTGCCCTCTGAGGGCAGTGTGTCCCAGAGTCTGCCCCCCAGGCTGGGGCCCTCCAGAAGCAGCAGCCCTGCCTCGGTCACTCTTCATCCTGTGATGTCTGCCAAGTGCCCACTGTGCTAGGAGCTGTTCTAGGTGCTGGGGCTACAGTGGTGGCCGAGAGGAGCTTATATTCCAGTGTGGCACAGAGAATCAATAGATAACATCTATACGCAGACAAATTAACGTCAGATAAGTGGCATGAAGTTAGGGTAAAAGTAAATAGAGCATGCTAATTTGGGTAAAATGGTTATGGATGAAGTCTCTAAGGAGTAACATTTCTTTTTTAATGTTTGTTTATTTGAGGGAGAGAGAGTGAGAGAGCGCACGTGCGTGTGGGTGAACAGGGAAGGGGCAGAACGAGAGGGAAACAGAGGATCCGAAGTGGGCTCCACGCTGACAGCAGAGAGCCCAGTATGGGGCTCAAACTCATGAACTGTGAGACCGTGACCTGAGCCGAAGATGGACGCTTAACTGACTGAGTCACCCAGGCCTCCCTCTAAGGAGTAACATTTAAACAGAGACCTGACTCGGGGCACCTGGGTGGCTCAGTCAGTTAAACATCTGACTTCAGCTCAGGTCATGATCTCACGGTTGGCGAGTCCTAGCCCCTCATTGGGCTCACTGCTGTCAGCGTGGAGCCCCTGCTTTGGAATCTGTCTCCCTCTTTCTGCTCCTTCCACTCTTGCTCTCTCTTTCTCAAACATAAATAAACATTAAAACATTAAAAATAAAATAAAATAAACAGAGATCCGACTGAAGCGAGGGACTGATCGTGCAGATATTTTGGCGAAAATCATTTTGGGCAGGGGGCAGAGCAAATGTAAAGGCCCTGGTGGAAGTAAATATACATGTCTGAGAAACAGCAAGGAGGCCAGTAAAGCTGGAGCAGAGTGAGTGAGGGGAGTGGGGTCAGAAGTCACAGGGTGGGAGGGCTGACTGGCAGGTCCTTGTGGGATATGGGAAGGACTGCGGATTGTACTCAGAGCTGGGGAGCAAATGGAAGGCAGAGAGGACGAAGGGGCGGAGCTCTGAGCTTAGCTCTGTCTGGCTCTAACTATCAGAGGCCCAGCACCCAGCAGGCGCTCAATCAAGGCTTTTATAGCCTAAAGGCACTCTAGCAGTGACTTGCTCCGCAGTGCCAGGCCCCCTCCCACCCCCATCGGCCCATTTATTAAGCATCTACTATGTACTAGAGACCACATCCTGGAAGCCCTCTAGGGTGACTCTGCCAGAGTATACTTGGCACCCTCCTTGGTCACCAGTGCAGACAGCCCTGGCTTCTCTGGCCCGGCCACCATGCCAGAACACCATGGCAAGAACGGGGTCTGGCCAAGCACCCACCTTCCCGGGCACGGCGGTCCTGCAGCAGCTTGGCGGCAGAAGCAGTCTTGTAGAGGAAGCCATTGTGGCTCACAGTCGGCAAGACAACTGAGTAGTGCTTTTCCAGAGGCTTCGCTGAATCCAGCCGAGGCACCTCTTTAGGGAAGGTGTTGGGGGGTGGGGTGTATGGTGAGGAACGGCTGCTCATGCTCACCATCCCAGGGTGTCTCTCCTCGCCCCTGCCTGGGTTGAGCATCCGAGCTTACATTCAAGCCACCAGTCCTCTATCACCTTCAGGGTCTCAGTGCCACATCCAGGGCTTTGCCCAAGTCATTCTCCACCTCCTCCCGCTTGTGCAAATTCCACCCTAGTTCCAAGGCCCAGCTCCAGTACCTTCCCTGCCAGGAAGCCCCCCAACTCCCCAGCCCAACCCACCCCACTCTCTCTGTTGAGGCACAGGGATAGCACACTAGAATGAGGGGTCTTGGCAAACTCACTAACAATCCCCAGAAGGAGGTCTGTCCCAGACAATGCAAAGCCTAAGGAAGCAGCCCGGCTCCAGTCCTGCTCCCAGTGGTCCCAAAGCTCAAGCCAGCTGGGTGGTCTCCTGTGCCTCCCTGGACACCTGGGCTTGCTCCAGCCCAGCACACCCCACCCACCCGTGGCCATGAGCCGAGCTCTGGCCGCTGAGCTCCACCCTCAGTCCTGGGATATGGCCCCAGAGGCCAGCCCTGGGCCATGACCGGCAGGGCTCACCCCCGCCATCCCCTCCTCACTCACCCGGAGAGTGATAGCCAAATGGGCCCCAACCCCAGTCTGTGACAGAGCCCCACCCAGACAAAGCAGCAGACAGGGCTGCCATTGTGGGCCACTTGCACATAGAGAAATGCAACCCCCACACAGCAACTCAGCTCTCTGTACACACACAAACTCCAAAGCCCTCGACACCCCCAGGTGTGAGGAAACACAGATCTGCAGCAGCTCAGAGATGCCCAGACGGTGGCAGGCAGAAGGCCCTGCTGCAGGTCTGGGCGGGACCCACAAATCCAGAAAGAGATGCAGAGACAGACACAAAGGGACACACGTACGAGGGGGAAGCCAGATGCACAAATGTACACTGACATGCAAACCCAAACAGACCCCAAGTCACACGCTGTTGTAGGGCCCCTCAAGGAGCTGCTATCACAGCCCACGTGGTACGCATATCTAACCCCACAGGGTGATACACCGCTTCTGGCGACCCCCACCCAGCACCGCTTTCAAAAGGCCAGACGGTGGCAGCAGGGAGGCCCCATCCCTCGAGGTAGACAGTCCCATCAGCCACTCACCCGTGGTCCGGTTGTTCCGTAGGAATTCCATCTGCAGCGCCTGCCCTGCCTGCTCGGCAAGAGCCAGGGGCGTGGGGGCCTCAGGGTCCCCTGAGAAGCAGTTGACTCCAGCCCCACAGCCCAGGAGAGCTTGGGTCTCAGCCAGGTCTGTGGTAGTGACTGCAGCACACAGAGCCTGGGAGGAGGGAGGAAGAGGGAGGGGAGGGTCAGCCTAAGTCAGAGTAAGGGGGACAGTGGGAAAAGGGGCCTGGGGGAAGAGAGGAAGGGAGTGAAGGAGTCACCCAAGTCTGGGGGCCCATCCTCAGGTTGAAAGAGAAAAGAGGCAGGAAGAAAGCCAAAGAGGAAAGGGGGAGGAAGAGAAAGGCCAAGGGGTTAGGAGGGTAGGTAGGGGCTGCCCTGCAGAGGCTGGGGATCCCAGTGGCCCAGGGCTCACCCCTGCTGGCAGCCCCTGGGATCCAGTCAGCCGCCAAGCCTGTTCTCTAGAGGATCTCAAGCTCCCTCTGCCTTGTGGAAGGGCAGAGGGGGGTGCTTTGTAGCTAATTCCTCCCACATTTGAATTCCTCACTGCCTGCCCAGCCCTCTCAACCAATGGGAGTTGCTGCCCCTCCTAGCTGGCGGGCTAGACTGGGCTGGGCTGGGGGCTGGACGCCTGGGTTCCTGGGAGGTGGAGGTCTGGCTCCCACTGGGCTTCTAGCTAGACTGAGCCTTCCTGGGTGGGGCTGCTTTGGGGGAGGGGCTGAAGGCCAATCAGAGGTCACAGTGGCATCCCCCTGCCTCGGAGCAGGCTACCTCCCACTCAGGCTGAGCCAGACCAGGGCCCGGGGCTTGGCTCCCAGCCTGTCAGGGCCTGGGGCCCATGTGGGGCCTCATCTTGAGTGGGGTGTGGATGGGGGCGGGGGGGTGGGTCAGAGCAGCCAGCTGTTTTTCATGAGCCTGGCAGGAAATAGCATCCCCATCAAGTTCACTCCTTTTGGCAGGATTCACAAGGAGCAGGACGGTTCGGGAGACAGAGGAATCAAGAGGGGAGGGAGGCAGACAGATGCTGGGGATGTGGCCTTGGCCCAAGGGTCAGGCCTGACTCCTCCTTGCTTTGCTCCAACTCTCCCTGTGGCTCAGGCAGGGTCCTTCTGCCCTCTGGGCCTCAGTTTCCCTATATACCAAGCTCATCGCTCTGAGCTGATGCAAAAGATGAGTTGAAACACAGAGAGCAATGAGGGGAGCAGAAAGAAAGTGGGTGGTCTCCAGGAGCCCCAGAGGCCCAGTGCCCTGACCTTGTCCAGTTCCTCCTGGTTGCCAAAGAGCGGGTGATAGCGGCGGTACTTGCCCTCACGGTATTTGGCCTCCAGGTGGCGCCGCCGGGCACTGGGGCTGCTGCTGGGCTGCAGAGCCTCACTGGGGGGTACATTGGCTGCCCAGAAGCGGTTCCCAGGGCCATTGCCCAGCTGTAAGAAGAGCTGTGGGTTTGGGCAAGAGGTTAGAGAGGCAGACTATGTCCAGAGGCCCGTTCTTATAAAATCTTTGAGGTTGTCAGGCAAGGGGCTGGGAGAGCCAGGCCACCTACCCACTTTCCAATCGGGGAAGCTGAGGGCCAGCCTGGCCTGCTGGTGGCTGTGAGCCCAAGCCTAGTCCCTCAGCTCAACGACAGGACGAGAGGCAGTCTGCCAGGTAGACGCCCCAGGCCTGGTGCCTGGTTGGGGGCCTTACTATTTCCCCCACCCAGTCCCACATCTGGAACTCTGTATTCCTGAGGCTATCACAGCCTGGGCAAGGGTCACGGGTTGGGGGCGGCGGCTGACCTGTTAGCCAATGGAGTGGGTAGGGATTTTGGAAACCTCTCCTGTCCTTGACATTCCTCTCTGGGCTCAGGGGAGGAGGAGCAGGGGCTAATGCTGGGGGGCAGATGCAAGAATCCAGTAACCAGGGGACTAGTCTATTAATCCCTTCATCCTGCTGATCATTCATTCCACAGCCATTTCCTGGGCCCCCCACCCTGCCTCCTTGTCAGGCCCTGTGTGGGGTGCTGGGTCACAGAAGAGAATAAAGCAGAAACAGGCTCCACCACCACCGACTTACTCTGACTTCGGGCAAGTCATTTTCTCTCCCTGAGCCTCAGTGTCCTCATGTTTAACCTGAGGATTCTAACCCTAACTCACAGGAGATGAGACACCCAAACTGAAGCGTGGCTGGGGCTGTCAGGTAGGCCCGTGTGGTCAGCCTCCCGTTGCATGGTTCTCCTCTGTGACCACCACACGTGTCAGTACCTGGGAACCCCAAGTACACAGACACATATGCACATGTAAGTATGCCCCCAAACGTACATACTCACACCCACTGGCATACGTGAGTGAAGATGAAACAACATTTTAGGCTCTGCAGGACAGTTTCTGTGGCATGTTCCTTTTTTTTTTTTACAACCCTTTAAAACTGTAGAAACATTCTTAGCTCACTGGCCAGTTTTCTGACTTTGCCAAAAATCAACTTTTCCAAAATCCCCACCCACTAGATGATCCCCAAGGTCTCTTCTAGCTCCAGGGTGCCGGGGTCTGTGAGATGGGGGAGACCCAGGCAGTAGCTGAGTGGAGCTGACCCCAAATGTAGGCGGCGGGCAAGGCCTCCCCACCTCAATGAGTGTTTCCGTCCACACCTTCCTGTCCATCTTCAGGCTCCGCACCTTGGAGACCCCAGCGCCTAGGCCACGGTGCTCCCCTATAGACAGAGGGCTAGACTCAGGGTCATGGGTCTTTAGGGCTCTCTCCTTCATATAAGCACTAACCTTCCCCCCATCCTTGCCTCCCCATAGAGCCCATCCAGGGCATACAGGGAGAGGTCACTCACACACCACTCTGGAAACCAGCCACGCATCCCCCTGCTCTTGGCACCACAGAACTGAGCCCTGTAAAGTCATCTGGGCTCCTGCAGCAGTGCCCCCACCGCCCCCCCCGTCACCCCCCACAGGCCACTCTCTGCACAACCCAACCAGGGTGATGTTTTTGATCTTTTTTTTTTTTTTTTTTTTAAGTAAGCTCTATGCCCAACATGGGGCTTGAACTCATGACTCTCCCACCCCCCTCCTCCTCCTCCCAGATCAAGAGTCACACACAAACTGAGCCAGCCAGGTGCCCCCAGAGTGATCTCTTTAAAAAGCAAATCTCCTTACAACAAATCCCTGCTTTAGACCCTCCTTTGGCTCCCCAGAATTAGATACGAATTCCCTACCTGCTTCTTCAACTTCATCTCAGAATTTTCCCCAACCCCAATCCCCCTGGGCCATACTCTCTTCCCTCTTCCTATCAACCAACCTCATTCCTGCCTCAGGGCCTTTGCACTCACAGTTCTTTCTGCTTGGATTCTCTTCCCCCATCTCCCCAGGGTCTGCTCCCTCCTCCCATCCAGATCTCAGCTGACATGTCATCTCTTCAGAGAGGGCTTCCTGACAGACACATTCTCTGCCTAGCACTTTATTACCTGATGTTTTTATTGGTTCATGTATGTATTTTCTGCCTCTCCCCAACAGAATGTAAGCTGCCTGAGAGCAGGAACCTTGACTGTCAGCTTTAGGGTCTAGCCTCCGTGCCTAGAATAAAGTCTAGCACATAGTGAGCACTTAGTAAATCTCTGTGGAATGAGAGGGCAGGGGCAGTTGGGGCTGGAGGGAATGCAGCCTTGCTCAGCTATAGGTCCCACAAAGGACCCCGGGGTAGGGAGGAGGCTGGGGCTCTAGGAGTGCCTAGCACTGCCTGGTTCTGGCTTCAGCCTCATGCCCTCTGCAACCTCTCATGGACCACCTCTTCCACTCCAGTCACCCATATGCCTCCGTGAGCTGACACCTTTCTAAATCCAGTCATTTCTTTCCTGCACCCAGACCTCACAGCCCAAGGCCTCCTGGACCTTTGCCCTAGATGTCCCACAGGCTTCAGGGCTTCTTACTGAGCTCAGCGCCTTCCCCAGAACTGTCCCCCGCGCCCCAGATCCCCATCTCAAGCTGCCCAAAGCTGCCACCTGGGCACCATCAGCTCCCAGGAGGGCCAAATCCCCAATACCTCACAGTGTCTGGCATACCAAGGACCCCCAGTAAATGCCGGTTCAATAGATGAATCAATCTTAGGCTCCAGTCTTTCTTTCTCACCCTCCTCATCTGATCTGTCCCTGAGACCTTTACCCTGCAGATCCTGCACATCTCTCAAGTGCTCTCCATCGCTTCCACAGACCAGCCCTTAGCCTGTTCTTCTCTCTAATGGATCCATTAACAGCCTCCCCGCTGGTCTCCAGTCTCACCTTTCCAACTCGGATTCCACCCACCAACCAGAGTCTGAGGCACAGATCTGGCCATTTCCCTCCCACTCCTGCCTCCCATCACCTCCAGATGAAACACTAGCTCCTCCCTCTGCCTGCAACGGCCTGCCAGCTCCTCCTGTCTCACTTCTTTCCACTCCTCTGATGTGACAGGGTGCTGGACCCCAACAGGCCTGGGCTCAAATCCACACTTACTTGACAGGCCACCCTGAACAAGCCATTTCCCCTCTCTGTGCCTCAGTGTCCTTAGCCATGGCATGAGCAGTTAACCCCTGCCTTACAATCTCAGGACTGAGGGCTAATCACAGTGGGAAAGGCCTGGCATACAGGTACAACTTCATCAACAACGATCTGAATACCGTCTTGGGTCCAGCCCCTCCAGCCAGACGGGCCACCTATCATCCCAACACACCAGCCCTGTCATGCTTCAGCCTGGTGCCCCAGCCCCACACACCTGCACAGCGCTTGCAGATGACGACACAGAGGTTGATGGAGGCCCAGTCAGGCTGGGCAGCCCCGCAGTCGGCACAGAACCTGTTGGGGGCCACAGCCCAGATGCGCTCGGCCACCTCCAGGGTAGACAGGGCCTCGGCAATGGCTCCCTGCATGGCCTCCAGCCACTGCTCCTTCTCTAGTTCCGATTCGGCCGAGAAGCTAGGGACACAGGAGTGGGGGGTGGGGGCTGGTGGGAAAGGGCTCAGAGAGATTTGCAGGCAGCATGAGGAGGCACAGCCTTGGGGGGGGGCGGGGCGGTGGCGGGAACAAGGCATTGAGCACTCATAACCAGAAGAGGGAGGCATCCTGGGTCTGTGGGGAAGGTGGGCATGGACAAAAGCAAGGACACTATGAACTTGAAATATACACGGGAGCTGGGGGAGCCCAGAGTTGCCTCTGCCCCACCCAGAGACTAGAAAAGGCTGCCGGGGAAAAAATAATGCCCGAGCTAAGACGTGACAGATGAAAAGGGCTTAGCCAGAGGAGGCAGAAAGGAGTTCTAGACAAAGGGAACAGCATGTGCAAAGGGGTGGGATGGCACACAGGCATTCCAGGACCTGTAGGCAGGATGGGCAGACGTGCAGACAAGAGGTTGGGAGACATACAGGGACAAGCCTGTGCCAGGCAGAAGAGGGCAAAGTGCACCCAGAGGACAACAGAGATGCAGTGGAGAGTTTCAGTGGGGTGGAGGTTTCACCTTCAGTATGAGAGGATACAGAGGTGTCTTCCTCTGGTTTTTTATTTCCCTGCTGCCACCACACCACATATGTATGCATTCAAGATTCGGCTACCCCCATCACCCACCACCATGGCCAAAAAAGGCATCGCTGTTAGAGGTGTGACAGGCTATAATGCTGCTTTACAAGAGGGGCTGAAGACCATGCTCATCCACAAAGGCCTAAGATGTGGAATCTGCAAGCTGCCAAGGCCTTAGCTAAGCACTAAGCCCGTCTTTGTGTTCTTACGTCCAACTGTCTCAGCCTACATATGTCAGGAGGGTGGAGGTCCTTGGTGCCGAACACCAAATCAACCTAATTAAGGTTGATGACAACAAGAAAGTAGGTGAATAGGCAGGCTTCTGGAAAACGCTGGAAGGTGGCTGGTCACGGTTGCATGGTAGTTAAGGATGACAACAAAGAATCTCAGGCCAATGATGTCATCAAAGAGAACTTCAAATGCAAGAAATAAACAAATAAAAAATTGGCTTTCGGGGCGCTTGGGTGGCTCAGTCGGTTGAGCTTCCGACTTCAGCTCAGGTCACGATCTCGCGGTCCGTGAGTTCGAGCCCCGCATCAGGCTCTGGGCTGATGGTTCAGATCCTGGAGCCTGCTTCTGATTCTGTGTCTCCCTCTCTCTCTGCCCCTCCCCAGTTCATGCTCTGTCTCTCTCTGTCCCAAAAATAAATAAACGTTTAAAAAAAAAAATTGGCTTTCAACAAAAAGAAAAGGCCCTGCAGGCAGTTGTAGACAGTCAGCTAATGGATGAGGAAGCACCACAGCCACTGCCAGAGGCCCCCCTGGCCTGGGACAAAAGGGGAGGGACAGAGGCGAGGCGCCAGACAAAGGTGAAAGAGTGATGGGGGCAAGACAGGGGTTGTGACGGGTGTCCCCAGGGCTGAGCAGGAGAGGTAGACATTCCCATGGGTGGAGATACGGGCCTGGGAGGTACAGGGAGTCGAGGAGGAATCCACAAAACTGTTGGACATACAGGTGGAGCTCAGGAGGAAGTCCCTGGGGGAGAAGAGATCTGAGCTAAGGGTAAAAGAAATGATGACAGAGGCATGATGGCATTAGTGTTGACAGAGCAATTACTGCATACCGTGTCAGGTAAGGG
Organism: Neofelis nebulosa; assembly: GCF_028018385.1. Classification (NCBI taxonomy): domain Eukaryota; kingdom Metazoa; phylum Chordata; class Mammalia; order Carnivora; family Felidae; genus Neofelis; species Neofelis nebulosa. The sequence continues at coordinate 59,150,550 of NC_080791.1, read as the reverse complement.
CTTTACAAAGACTGTCGTGGTCTTACAGAGGAAGAAACCAAGGCACAGAGAGGTCAAGCGATTTGCCCAGGTCACACAGTGACCCAGTGGTGGACCCAGAATGTTACGGACCGAACTGTGGGCCCCAGTGTGACTGCATCTGGAGACAGGGCCTTGAGGGAGGTAATTAAGGTTAAATAATGTCTTAAGAGTGGGGCTCTAACCTGGTAAGATTGGTTTCTTTACAGAAAGAGGAAGGGGTGCCAGATAGCTCACTCTCTTTCTACATGCGCACAGAGGAAAAGTCGCATGAGGACACAGTGAGGAGGTAGCCATCTACCAGGAAGAGGGGTCTCACCAGAAACTAACACTGACGGCTCCTTGACCTTAGACTTCCAGCCTCCAGAACTGTGAGAAAATAAACTTTTGTTGTTTCAGTCCCCCAGTCTGTGCTATTCTGTCATGCATGGCAGCCAGGCTAATACACACGATTTGAACTCAGGCATGGCACAGTGCCTCAGAGGTGGCAGGTGACGGCCTGGTGGGGGGGGGGGGGGAGGGAGGGGAGGTGGAAAGTGATGGTCAGAGAGGGGTGGGGTAAAAGTGAGATTTCTTAGAAGGGAGGGATCAGAAGAGATTAGTGAGTGGAGGTAAAGGACCAGTGCAGATGGTCAGGGCTGGGAAGGGAGGGGAGAAATCCATCCTAGAAGGGGCAGGTTTCCACACAAGCAAGAAGAAAAATGCTGACAGGGAGTGATGATGCAGGTGAGCGAGGGGAGGGAGGCTCACCTGAAGATGCGGTAGGGGGTGGTGAGGTCGAAGCTGCGCCGGTCTGCTTCCTTCACGTTGCCTACGCTCATGTCAATAAAGGTGATGCCAATGCCCAGGTGGTACTCCTGGCAGGTAGGTGGGAAGGGGTGAGGGCAAGGCCTGGGGGGCGGGGCTCGAAGGCCCAGGGAGGGACAGAGAGGAAGGGGAGGTAGAACCCTAGGGACTAGAAAAGTACCTTGGAAGGAGATAAAGGAGGGTACAGGAATCTGGAAATGGGTCAATGGACCCAGGCTCAGGGGTCATGTAGCAGTAGGGAAGGAGAGCAGGAGGCAGGGTGGTGATGGGAAGGTAATGCTCAGGAACCAGGCAGGGGATAGTGTCAGGACTGGGAGCAGAAAGCGTGGCCGGCACAGGGCTGAGCTCAGTCAGGGGAAGGAAGAAAGGGAAAGGACAGGCTGAGGGACCAGGGTAGGCATAGGGCAGACTGAAGGATGCGGTGGGCAGGGGGCAGGCTGAGGGACCAGGGTGGGCAGAGGGCAGGCTGAGGGACCAGGGTGGGCAGGGGGCATGGGACAGGCTGAGGGACCAGGGAGGGCAGGGGGCAGGCTGAGGGACTGGGGGGGGGGGCGGTGCAGGGGGCAGGGGGCAGGCTGAGGGACCAGGGTGGGCAGGGGGCAGGGGGCAGGCTGAGGAACCAGGGTGGGCAGGGGGCAGGTGGAGGGACCAGGATGGGCAGGGGGCAGGCTGAGGGACCAGGGTGGGCAGGGGGCATGGGACAGGCTGAGGGACCAGGGAGGGCAGGGGGCAGGCTGAGGGACTGGGGGGGGGGGGGTGCAGGGTGCAGGGGGCAGGCTGAGGGACCAGGGTGGGCAGGGGGCAGGTGGAGGGACCAGGATGGGCAGGGGGCAGGGGCAAGGCTGAGGGACTGGGGTGGGCAGGGGGTAGGCTGAGGGGCCAGGGGGGGCAGGGGGCAGGCTGAGGGACCAGGGTGGGCAGGGGGCATGGAGCAGGCTGAGGACCGGGGGGGGGGGGGCCGGGGGGCAGGGGGCAGGCTGAGGGGCCACGGTGGGTGCTGGGCAGGCTGAGGGACCAGGGTGGGCAGGGGGCAGGTGGAGGGACCAGGATGGGCAGGGGGCAGGGGCAAGGCTGAGGGACTGGGGTGGGCAGGGGATAGGCTGAGGGGCCAGGGGGGGCAGGGGGCAGGCTGAGGGACCAGGGTGGGCAGGGGGCATGGAGCAGGCTGAGGACCGGGGGGGGGGGGGGGCCCGGGGGGCAGGGGGCAGGCTGAGGGGCCACGGTGGGTGCTGGGCAGGCTGAGGGACCAAGTAGGCAGGGAGCAGGGGAGGGGTGTAGCAATCTGGCTGACTCCTTCGCACCTCCAGATTCTTGTACAGCTGCACTTTGTCCCCAACCACGGCCACATACAGTTTATTCTTGAAACCACGTAGTTCCAGGCTGCCAGCACGGTCAGGTGGCTCTGAGCCTCGAATACCCAACGGATAAGCGCTAGACAGCTGGGCCCGGGCATACTGAGCAGCCACCGCCTGCTGAAGGGCCTGCATCCACTCCTTCCGCTCCACTGCAGGCCAAGGGGAAAGAGTAGGCCTGAGCTCAGCCTGGCAGGGAGTCCCCTAAGGTTCTCTATTCCAGGCTCCTCAGGCAGCACCTCCGCCAGCAAGCCCACCCAGACCACCCCACCCATTTCTGACTATCTGTGAGTTCTTGGACTTGGACAAGCTCAGGCTCCAATCCCAGCTGTGCCACCTACGCTGGACAAGCCACTTCGCCTATCTGAGCCTATTTCCCCTGCAAATGGAAATAAATGGTTCTCAGTGGGTGTCTCAAACACAGAGCCAGAGAGTGTCCCCTTCTCTCTCCCACCTCATAGAAGATGGACTCTTCTCTGGGTTTGATGCAGGGGAGCAGATGTGCCCTGGTTCTCCTCCCCCCACTTACCAGGCCAGGCTGCCAATCTTCTCCCAGCCCTACCCCTCACCATCACTCTCTGCCCGGAAGGCAAAGGTCCGGTTGTTCGTGATCACTTCAAACTTCTGGTCCCCAATGGCAGCCACGCGGGAGATGCAGGCCACAGAGATAAAGCGCTTAGAGTAGGCGTCCTGGGGAAGAGAGGGAAGCTGTACTGTGGTTCAGAGCTCCTTGGTTCCCTTGACTTTAGATGACACAAAAGTTAGCTACAGCCCCGTGCCCCACAGGTGATGAGGGATAGCCCTGACACTGACCCTGACCACGGCCCACAGCAGGCCAATGGGCGAGGAAGACACGGTTCAAGGAGTCAGACCGGAGCTCTAGTGAGGTCTGGTCTGGGGAAGGACTCCACCCAAGCCTAGTGTCAAGGGTCAGCCTAGGGCCAGGCTGGAGCAGGGGTCCTGTCAGGGACCAACATGGGCCTCACCTTGTTACTGTCAAAGTATCTCAGATGATCGGCATCCAGTCTCACCCATCGCTTCTGATAGATATAAGATCTGGAGAAGCAGAGGCAGAGGGAAAACAAAGCAAAGGACTGGGGATTAGAGGAGAGGCTCCAAGATTACCCCCGCCCCCTCTCGCAGCCACATACAAAATTAGAAATAGCCAGGTTCAAGGGAGGAAGGAACCCAAATGGCCACTGAGAAAAGGGACTTTACCTATAGCAAGAATGATAGAAGTCAGACTCAAAGTAAGACTTCCCAACTTAAAAACAATTTTTTTTAATGTTTATTTATTCTTGAGAGAGAGAGACAGAGCACAAGCAGGAGAGGGGCAGAGAGACACAGAGACACAGAATCCGAAGCAGGCTCCAGGCTGTGAGCTGTCAGCACAGAGTCCAACGTGGAGCTCAAACTCATGAACTGTGAGATCATGACCTGAGCCAAAGTCGGATGCTTAACCGACTGAGCCACCCAGGCGCCCCAGGACTTCCCGATTTTAACGGTAATAAAACACAGGTCTGGTGGGCATGACTGACTGTTACATTCAGCTTGGAGAGAGCTGCTCAAATAACCTTGGCCTGTTTTTTGGATCCAGTATAGAATACTCCCCATCCTCATGCAGAGAACCAGCAAGACCTAACAGGCATCACTCACCCCTGCGGTGGGTTCTTGTCCAGCCAGCCAGCCTTGATGACTTGTGTGATGGGGGTGGAGCCCCCGGGGAGCCCGTCCATGGGGTGTGGTGGGAGCTCGGGGATCAGGAGGCTGCTGGGCAGGGATGAGTTCAGGCTGCTCTTGTGCCATCCACCACTTGGGAAAGAAGAAAAGGAATGAAGGAGCCCAGGATGGGGGCTTCTATGGGGCAGGGGCTGAGGAGATGGAGTGGCTGGTAACACTTGGGAAAGGAGGGTGGCCAGGTGGGACAGCCACCGGAGAAGAGTGGACACTCACTTGGGGACGCCCTCATAGGCGTGGTCATCCTCATCTTCATCTGCTTGGTCGTCGTCCCCAGACAGTTCTTCCCCCTCGCTCAGCAGACTGGCCACACGCACAGCACGTGGGACTTGGCTCACTGGGAGCTCCTCCTGGCCGCCCCGCCACAAACCCACTCAGCATCAGGCTTCCCTTCAAGCCCCAGATCACACCCCCCCGGGGGCTGCCGCGCTCCCTCAGTCCAGTCCACCTAACCCACACGACTCAGCACTTACATTGCTGTTTCCACATACTCCCTCCCCTGCCAGCAGGCAGCACAGGGACCCAGAGGGACAGCATCACTCAGAGACAAAGACAGAAAGATGAAGGGATAGTGAGTAACACTCAGAGATGGAGAGTTAAGACACCAGGGGGACACAGGAAAAGAGAAAGTGAAAGAGACGGAGGAAGATGCTCTCAGGGAGATGTGCTCAAACACTGAGGGAGAGAAGAGGCCACACATAGCCATCCAGATGTAGCTGAAGACTGGAGCTGGGGCTCAAACAAGAGCCCCCAGATCCCTGGCAGGGAGCTCAGGTGCTATGCTCTACCCTCAAGCCCTGCGTGGCAAGACAATGAAGGGGGAAGGAAACATCCTGGGAACTGGCTCCCCTTTCTCTATCAGGTGGTCCCCAGGGTCCGAGAGGCAGCTGGGCAGCCCACCCTCCACTCTGACAGGCAGCCCAAACCCTAACCACCACCTGCCCCACCTTCTTGGTCATCACGCCAGCTGGGGCCGCTGGCCCCTCCTCTGGAGGCTCATCATAGTCAGAGTCATCTAAAGAGAGAGAGGGGTGGGGGTGGGAAGAGACTCAGACTAGCCTCCCCTCCTGGGTACCCCGGCCTGGCTTCACAAAGGCCACCCTTAGCCTAAAAAGACCCCTACCCCTCACCCCAGCCCAGCTTTCAAAAATAGGCACAGGGGACAGGAAATGCTATTTATACACTCACGGCATCATAGGACAGCCTCAAAGGAGAGGCCAGGCCACCACAAGGAGGTCTGAATAGGGGTAAGTTTAGGGGTCAGAGGCAAGGACTGTTTAAAAAGGCTAAGAAAATAACAAGAATCAAGAATTGAGAAAAATGGACACTCCAAGTTGAAAAGCAAACCATCAACAACCATGGAAAATAGCCCTAGACTTTAAACCAAGGGCAATTCAAAAAGTTTGCCACGTGCACTTAACAGTCAGTAGGTCAGATAGGTGGGTGCCGTCTCCATTTTGAGGGTGAAGAGAATGGTGCTCACCTGTCCAGGGCCACACTGTGTTGGTGGCAGAGCCCAGCAGAAAGTTTGATCCTTGCATCCTTGCAGACTCCCAAGGGGCCCTGATCCCAGGCTACCCACCAGGAACCTCATGCCTGGCTATTGCACTCACCGAACTCTGGGGGCAGGCGAAGAGGCTTCGGGGGGATCTCCGGGGGGCTGGGAGGTGGAGACGGGGGCTGTGGAGGCACTCGGGGGAAGGTGGCCGGGGGCTCCTCAGGCGCTGGCTGGGGAGGGGATGATGGTGGTGATGACAGTAACTCCTCCTCCCTGGAGGGAAGGCTGGGAACAGACCAAAAGTTGGGCACCCAGGGTTAGCTCCAGGTAGGGGAGTCACTGGGCTGGCATCACTATGTGACAGAGCCAGGCCTCAAACCCACAGAACTCCCAGCTCACCTGGGCTGTAGCAAAGCTCATTCATTCCACAGACTCAGACGGGAGCCCTCCTCACCTCACTCCCCTGCCCCCCAAACCTCCAAGCTCCCCAAGCCTAAAGGAGGCAGGCACCTTCTTTGGCATGTATAAGTTGCCCCTGCATTGCTGTGATCGGGTCACCTATCCCCAAAGCTCTAGCTTTTAGCCACATGTACCCACAGCGTCTCCAATCTAGCAGTCCAGAGTGGGCTGCATCCTAGCCTGTGGAGTCAGGGAAGACTGGAGGCAGTGATGCTTGACTTGAGCTTTTTTTATTTTATTTTATATTTTTATTAATTTTTTTTAATGTTTATTTATTTTTGAGACAGAGAGAGACAGAGCATGAACGGGGGAGGGTCACAGAGAGAGGGAGACACAGAATCCGAAACAGGCTCCAGGCTCCGAGCTGTCAGCACAAAGCCCGGCGCGGGGCTCGAACCCACGGACTGTGAGATCATGACTTGAGCCGAAGTCGGACGCTTAACCGACCAAGCCACCCAGGCGCCCCATTGACTTGAGCTTTTAAGGATAAGAAGGCATGTGTTGGTGAGTGGATGGGTTCAGGATCAAAATGGACATCTAAGCCAAGGGCAGAGACCAGAGCCTCAGAAACCAAGTCGTAAGGCCCTGAGTCTTAGGGGTCTCTGGCTCAAGACTACCTTCTCCCTTGCCCCAGACATGGATGCAAACGTGTCCACCTCCTGGGTGCCTCAGACCCCTCAAATTCACCTGATCCCACCAGACTTAATCCCAATATTGTTAACACAAAGCGTCATATTAGTTTCAGGTGTACGATACAGTGACTCAACAATCCTATACAGTACTCAGTGCTCATCACAGGCGTACTCCTGACCCCCTTCACCCATTTCACCCCCCACCCCCACCCACCTCCCCTCTGGTAACCATCAGTTTGTTCTCCGTATTTAAGCATCTGGTTTTTTGTCTCCTTTTTTTGTCATTTGTTTCTGAAATTCCGTATGAGTGAAATCATACGGTATTTGTCTTTCTCTGACTGACTTGTCTCACTTAGCAGTGTAGCCTCTAGGTCCATCCACGTTGTTGCACGTGGCGCACAATCTCATTCTCTTTATGGCAGAGTAATGTTCCATTGTATATATAGACCACCTCTTCTTTACCCATTCACCTATCAATGGACACTGAGGTTGCTTCTGTATCTTGGCTATTGTAAATAATGCTACAATAAACATCGGGCTGCATACACGTTTTGAATTAGTCTTTTCATTTCCTGTGGGTAAATACCCAATAGTGGAATCAATAGATTATATAGTTCTATTTTTCATTTTTTGAGGAACCTCTTTACTGTTTCCCACAGTGGCTCCACCAATTTGCCTTTCCACCAACAGTGCACGAGGGTTCCTTCTTCTACACATCCCTGCCATCTCTTGTTATGTCCTTACCGCACTCCTCTTGCACACCAGCTCCTCATCTCTGCTACCACTCCCCCAGAAACCCTTCCCCAACTCCAAGGCCGGGTCCAGGGCCCCCTGAGCTCCCACAGCCTCAGTGCTCTGTGTATCAGTCTCAGCACAGATCACACTGTTCCCTACAGGCTAAGTGTCTCCCGAGTGTCTCCTGGCTTTGGCATCAGAGGTGAGTTTGAACCTTGACTCAGTCTTAGTTCCCGTGTGTCCAAGAGCAAGCATCTAGCCCCTCTGAGACTCAGTTTCTTCTTCTGTAGAGGGGGGACTATATCACTGACCTGGCAGGGCGTTTGGAGAATTAACCAAGACAAGGCGTGTTTTGTGCCCCCACAGCTGGAACAAGGGACCTAGCCCTAGAGGCCTGGCCCCACCCACTCTCTCTGCCAGTGTCTGGCAGGGGCCAAGGAGGAACATCAGAGTGGGTGGGCAATTGTCTCACTGGTTATTTTCAGCCTGGTTATTGCCCCAACATTCCTGGCAGTGATTGGCAGTGTACGTTTATTGCAAAAGCAAGCAAGAGCTGGGGCATGACCATGATGCCAGGCCTTTGTTCCTGCTGTTGCCTCCTCCAGGAATCCCTTCCCCCTGGTCTCTGACCAGAGAACATCCATTCATCCTTTATCTCCAAACTCAAGTTCTGCTTCTCTGAATGCCTTTCCTGACCCCTCTTCCACACTCCCCCAGACCCTGCCCATCTCCCCCTCTGTGACAAGCTTCAGACAAATGATTCCAAATAACATTTTTTAAAGTATCTTCCTCCTCTGTGCCAGGCATTTATACTATGCCAGGACCCGAACCCTGACTCCGCAGTCTATGGGCCTCCTAAGATACATGGCTGTTTCCATATTACCCTGTAGTCTAATGGTCTCCTCCCCACGTGTAGGTCAAGAAGGAGTGAACTCCTTCCCTTTCTTTGAGAGAATCTGACCTTCGGCTCGCTTTCTCACACTGCTCCCCTAGAAACCTGCCGAAGGTGGTATGTCAGCCATGTTCCTTGGCAACGTTGCCTTGGACAAAAGTGGCCTGAGCGAGGCACTGCACCTAGACGGGGAGAAATTGTAAGTGGCTCTCAACCCGGTGGAGGAGCTGGAGCTTTGGGCTTCCCTGAACGTGGTGGCTTGTCACTGGCACAACCCATGTAGGAACCCGAAACCACACCTGTGGGGTCGTTAGATGGAATACTGGACTCTTGAATCAAGAGGTTTCTAAGCCAGGGTGGCTCTCACACCTACCTGTCATCTCAGTCCCCCACCTCTCCTGGGGGGCCACGGAGAATGGCTCCTGGACAGCTGTGTGAACTGACTGCCACAAGGACCCCACAGCAGAGGAAGGCCCACCACTACCCTGGTGGCCAGCTGTTTCGTCTTAAATGCTTCTCAGGGAATCTGATGCCAAGTGGTGCTCATGAGAGCCTGAATGTTTAGCTGGGCCGAAGAAGACCCCCTGGTGAACACTGCACTAGACTGTCTCCCCTACTTGACCCTGAGTGTCTTTAGGCCAGGGGCAGCATCAGACTTGATTTTTTATCTCCACAGCCCAGTGCAGGAACTGGCTGAGTCAACAACAAGAGCATGTTGGGTGGGTGGGTGGGTGAGTGGACACATGAGCAGGTGGATGGATGACAAGACAAGTAAATGGCTGAATGGACAGGTGGGTGGTGACAGATAGGTAAGTGGATAGGTTGCCATTACAGTTGAGAGAAAAGCAAATGAAAGGGTGAATGAAGACCTAGAGACTGAGTAAGTACCCACAGGTCCAAGGGCATGACCCCCAGCTGGTCAGGTGCAATGTCCTCGGAGGCTTCCTGACAGGCAAAGCAATCTATTGCACCCAGCCTGCCAGACTCCAGGAAGAAGGGGCCCTTGGGGGCCTGGCCTGTGATGAGCCAAGAGTAAAACTCCAAGCTGTCAGGTCAGTGCCAGTCAGGCTGGCCCCGGGGAAGTGGGGTCAGGCTCTGCCCCTCCAATGCCAAGAAGGGCTGAGTGGTTCCCTGGACTGACCCCCTCCCCAGGACTGAGAGCCAGCACTGAGGGGAAGGTGGCAACAGAGCATCCTCAGAGCTGAAGAAGCAATGGCCCGCCCATCCCTGGACCCCAGGTGCCCCCTATCACCGTCCTGATCTGATCATCTGCGAGGGACCCGCCCATCTGAAGCATGTGAGTTCCTTGAGGCAGGTGCCACACCTACCTTCTTCACTATGGCATGCCCAGCACTCAGCAGGGATTAATAAATAAATGAAGACCTGGGTTCATTAATTCTTATTAGTTTTCTGTGCGTGCATTATTCCCAGTTGTCTTCATTTACTCATCACAAGGTCTCTATAAAGTATGGCCTACTGTTATCCCAAATTTACAGATGAGGAAACAGGCACAGAGACACAACGTTAATTTGTCCCGGCTCCCACAGCTGGGATTTGCACCCAGGCAGTCTGGCACCACAGCCTGCAAACTCAACCACGGTGTCAAATGAGGCCATAGCCAGGATCTGAGAGCTTCTCTGAGGCTCGCCTCCTTACACTGGCCACCCCAACTCAGCATCTAGGCAGCTCTGGAGCTGCCATCCAAGAGGAAATGTGATCACAACTCTGACGGTCATTGTGACCACGGCAAGAAGGGAGAGGGGAACAGTGCAAAGGGCTCCTCTCCTAGCACAGTCTTTGTAGGAAAATGGCTATGTGCCAAGCAAGTGGGAGCAAGGGGAAACCCACCCCCCCTTCCATGGACCTCCAGGCCTTATTCTATCATCCTCTTCCAGGAACCTTCCTGGCTGACCTCTGCCTGCCTACCACAGGGGACAGGGCCATGCTGAGTCAGGGCCAGGCCAGGAAAGGAGAAGTGGTATCCGGAAGGCACAGCATGTGGGAAAACCCCAGAGGAAAGGATAGTGCCCACAAAGTGCCCCCACCCCAGTTGGAGTCCTGGACGTCAGTGCCTATAACCCTAAGAGTGGCCTCAGCTCCAATCTACAGCTGAGGTCCAGCTGGGATGTTTCCTATTGACCTCTGATCCAACAGATCAGAAGACTGGCCCCAACCCTGAGCCCCAAACATGAGCACATGCTCAGTGGCCCCTCCCTCCAAACCTTTGCTTACACTGCTTGCTTTCTCCACACTACCCTCTATCATCTCAGCCCATGGAAAGCCTGTGTGTACCTAAGAGTACAGCTCAATGGGCCTGTCCTCTAGGGGGCCTCCACCTGCCCCCCAGCCCTGGCTCCCCTGCTCCTTCAGTCCCTTTTTCCTCTATCCAAGTGACATATGGACACATCTGCTCTACTCACTATGCCCATAGCAAGACCAGGCGACTCCTGGACGGGGCAGAGGCTGATCCACCCCAGGATGGGATCACAGCCTGAGGTTTGTTTTATTGGATTGGGGCAAATACACACAGCTGACCTTAAACCTGGGGGTTAGGGGACATGTGAGGGTCCCATGTCAGAATGGGTAAGAGTAGGGTAACCACATAATTAATCATATAAACCAGAACACTTCTGACAGTTAAAAGAGGCACTGTTGGTAACTATGTCAGAACAACAGGTATAAACAGGGCCTGTCCCAGGCAAAATGAGATGTGTGGTCTGTCTAGCTAAGAGGCAGAGCTTTGGAGGGTGCCTGGGTGGCTCAGTTGGTTGAGTATCTGACTTCAGCTCGGGTCATGATCTCATGGTCCGTGAGTTCGAGCCCCATGTCGGGCTCTGTGCTGTCGGTTCAGAGCCTAGAGCCTCCTTCAGATTCTGTCTCCCTCTCTCTCTGCCCCTCCCCCTCTCAAAAACGAAAACATTAAAAAAAAAAAAAAAAAAAGGAGGCAGAGCTTTGGAGCCAGGCTGAACACACTCAAATCCCAGCTTAACGACACATCAGTTTCTGACTTCACAAAGCAGCTAACTATAGCTTTGATCCTCAGTTTCCTCTCTGATCTGCTTCCAGGCTTACTGACAATTCAGTAAGAAGAGTCATGACCACGGGTCATCAGCACAACTCTTTCACCCTGGCTGTGATGAAAGAGGCTCAGACAGCACAGGCTGGGCCAGGAACCTGCTTCATGGCCTCCTCCCCTAGGGTGGCCCCTGGCTCTCCCTTCATATCTTTCTGTCTACATCAATCTCTGGCCAAAGGAACCAGGCTTCACCATAAGGGCAGATGGACCAACAGAGTGAGGCACCCTACATATCTCAGGCTGGCCTTGAACTCATCCCCTGCTCACATTTCAGCCATGCTTACCTGAGCTGCATTCCATAAATGCATACTTCCAGGCTTTGGCATATGTTGTTCCTTCCACCTGGAACACCCTTCCCTGTCCAAATTGTACATCCTCCCCCTCCACTTTGTGCCTCCTCTCATGCTCCAGGCTGGGCTGGGGCCTCTTTGGGGCTCCTCCACCCTCCATACTTCCACTCAGTATAGCTGTGTCTATCAATATTCATTTCACTGAACTGACCTCCGAGGACCAAGGACCCAGGCCTACACCCTGTCTTGGATTCAAGACCTTCCCCCTAAAGTGTCGCACAGGCCTTGGAGGGACCTAGCCCAATCTCAATCCCTGGACTCTCGCCAGCAGGACTGAGACGTGGGATGAGGCCCAATTACCTGAACACATCCATGTCTTACCCTGACTCCCCTCCCCATGGGGGCAAAACTTCCCAGCTGCCCACTTCCTCATTTGTGCCCTGGCTATGAGGGCTCAGGCCTTAGTCCTGTGCTTCTTGCTTCCTCGGTGGCTGCCCCTGTCCTTCCTTCTCCATTATGAGACCCAAAGGTCAACCCCTCCAGCATTCCCCTGCTTCTGTTCTCTTACTTCTGCCCAGATCACAGCATGGAGAGCCCTTGCTGGGCTTTCACTTGGTTAGTGTCTGCACAATGGCTCTCAGCCTCTGCACATGCTGTGAGCCCTCTCAGGCAGGCCAATCTCCCTCCACATCATGACACCACTCAACACAGGGGGTTTTCAGAGGGTATGTATTGATGACTGAATGACCACCACCCCACTCACTTCCTGATCACTAGAGAAGGTCAGAAGCTCCCCTACCCCTCCATAGAGCAGCACCCAATTAACCTGGCATTCACCCTCGCAACCAAGGCTTCATTCAGCTCTTAGCACTTTTTCCTGGAACAACAGCTACCACTTACTAAGTACCCAGTATGTACTAAGCACTCTTCTGGGAGGCTTTTTCATTTAATCCCCACAATGATCCAGATCATCAGCTCCACTGTACCCAGGACATGCCTCCAGGAGGTCTACTCAACTGCTCCCTCCTCTAAGCTCACACAGCCTGTTGGGTCCTTCATGGAATGCCTACCACCAGGCCTACACTGAGCTTTCCCACAGGCAAGCCGTGCTGTAGTGGGCAGGAGGAGACAGAGGCCCAGCCCTCCTGTGGCAGCTAATCATGTTTCCCAGGTCTGGCCCTGTGCTGTTTACTAAGGGCAGCAGGGTGAGGAGGTTTATCCCTGAGGGAGCTCATGACTGTGTTGAGCTCATCCCCCCATCCTGAGTGTCCCGCCCAGGGCTGTCTTAGCAGGAGGAGAAGGTGTAGGTAGGGGTCTGCTGAACACTGTGGAAAGATGAGCCAAGGGCATAGGGTAGGCTGGGTGCACAGAAGGACCTGGTTAGAGGCATCTCTATGTCCCCACTGATCTAAGCACAGGGTTGTTGAGTTCATTAGGGGTCCACAGCAACTGGGGGGAGAGGTCAGCCCAGCCCCCAACAACATAGGCACCCACCACACTGCTTGCCCTGGGGAAGAGGGGTAGAAACCACACCAACTAAGTGCTAGCCTTCAGTTGGTCTCCCTATTATCCTGAACTCAGTGGGAGGGCAAAGGGGTTCAGGCAGGAGCTTCCCAGAGCCACAATACCCTTGAACTTGACACTGAAAGAAGCCAGAACTGAGGAGACCAGCACCAGGTCCCTGAAGGGTAGACACCCACAGACAGGCAGTCTCTCAGGTACCATGGGCTCCCAGTGGGCCCAGGAGACAGGCTTATGGGAAGACGAGAGGCCTGAAAAGCCCAGGGCAGAGAGAAGGAAAAGAGAAGGGGAAAAAGAGAGGGCAAGAGAAAAACAGAAGATGTGGAGAAAGTGAAAGAAGAGAGAAAATTCTGACAGCAAAAAAGGGAGGGGGGCAGGAGTACCACAGAAAACTCTGTCCAGAGGTGACAGACAGACAGATGGGGATTCCTGCCTTCCCAGACCCTCTGAAGGAGCCTCTCCCCACCACCCCCGCCAACAGCCCAGCCCAAAGCTTCCCCTTTCTCACCCTCAGATGTCCACTGGGTCCTGGGCCAGAGGACTCCCACAGCTCCGGCTCGAGAGAGTGCTGTGTGCCTGACCAGGCAGCTCGTCTGACCAGGGCTGGTCTAGCAGACAGCCAGGCCCCTGTTCCCTGGGTGTGTCTGAGGCCGTGTCTGGGTCCAGGTACGGCTCTGAGTGGCTGTGATCACTTATCTGAGAGTGTTTCTGAGTAAAACTGGATCTGTCTGGGAGTGAGTGTGTGTGTGTGTGTGTGTGTGTGTGTGTGTGTGTGTGTACATCTAGCTCTAGTCTCCCGTGGCTTCCTGCTCTCCTCCTCCCCCACCCCCTGCAGCCCTGGCCAATACACACTTCCTGAAAACACTGAAAAAGAGAAAAGTCACCCAGAATCCCCTGGGGCAGACACTTCCTCCCCGCCTCCAGCCTGCCCCCCCATCCCAAGTTGGAATGGGACAAACCACCCCGGTGCTGGCAAGCAGGGCCTTAACAGAGTAGACACTCAGGAAGCTCTGGACTTGGCTGCTCTTTCCCCACCCCCACAAGGAGGCCCAGAGAGGCTGGGAAAGAGGCTCTTTGAAGGGAGCAAGTTCTGCCCCAGCAACAAGTGATCAGCCTTCAGGAAGACAAGGGATTGGCTGGGCTGCAGGGCAGTTAAGGGTACAGGTGGGAGGCCTTGCAGTGTGATTCCAGCTGGCAGCTGCCCCCTCTGGGCAAATACTTCCTCTTTGAAGGTATCTCCAGACATCTAGGTATTAGAGGAGGAAACTGAGGCCCAGAGCAATCTGAGAGGGGCTCTGTGGAGTGACCCTGGAACACCTGGCCCAGAAATGACCCCTCTGCCACTCGGAAGCAGGCTCAGAGGGTCCACATCTATGATACTTGAAGCTGAGTAGACTGGGCCCCGGCCCAGGAGGCAGGGTCTGACCATTGGCTTCCACTCTGCTGGGCCATGTGACTCTGGGCGTTTCTCATCATCTCCGGACTCATCGGCAAGTTCCCTATTACAAGCTTAAACAATGGTGGGGGTGCGGACCCTGTGAGGGGTGAAGTGGGGTCCTCCCAGGCCAGGCAGAATGGTGAGCCTGGTTCTGAGAATCCTGACCCAGTTGGGTCGGCTCATTTTCTGCCTGCCTCCTCGAAGGCCTCTGCCTTTCTAAGATGTCCGGGCGTGACACAGGTTGCATAGTAGGAAGGGATTTGGGGTGTGAGCGCGGGGCCCTTTAACCCTATGGTCTACTGTCCGGTGTGTGCTGAGGGCACTCTTTGGGTGCTGGGTCAGCATGGGTAGCACACGTGCTCAGCACTGGGCAGTGCAGAAACTCATACAGTCGTCATCGATTCACACACACAACAAGGCACCTGGCACTGTCCCAGGTGTTAGGGATTCAGCACTAAACAAAATCAACAAGAATCTTGGCCCTAACAGAGCTGACCCTAGTGGGCTTTGCAGCATGTGTACACACATTGGCTCTCACCCCTGGGGCTATGCAAAGAACACACAGCACGTGCACTCACAAATGGACTCATGCTGTTGGCGTCCCCACTGTGCCAGCACACACGGGCACAGGTACATGTGCACACGGGCCCGGATGAACTCATACACACACCACCGCAAGTAACCACGGAAATCATATAAATGCCCACTCGCATGTACATCTTAGGATCACAAATGGCTTCCCTTAAAACGTGTGCAGACACATAAATACACAGATACGTGACTACCTTGACAGCTTGCACAAACATGCACACCTATCGGTGCACGCATACCAACCAGCTAGGCATGCCCTCACGTGGAGTCACTATCTCAAGAGGACACACATGCACACACAGCAGATAGTTCCCAAATTCCACCGGGGAGGCCGGTGATGGCCTGGAGCCAGGCAGAAATGCTCGCTCAGTCACCACGTGAATCGGTGTAAAAGGTCTTAAGATTCAGAGAGTGAGAACCCCGTTACTAAAGGGTGTAAGCAAGGACCCAAAGGCCATATCAGGAAGAAGGGACAGGAGCAGGCCAGGTTGAGGAGACTTCCAATGTGCACCGTGGAGCCCAGGGTCCATAGGGAGGGGCTGTGAGGGATAGCCAATCAGGCTGCATCCTGGTCTCCTCCCTGCCCAGCCTTCACCTGTTACACATACATGAAGTTCCATCTGCAGTGAGTTTTTCTACCACTTGGCTTTAAAGATTTTGTACACCCTGGAAGTCAGAGTGCTAGGACCTGCAGATGTTGACTGACTGTTCCAAATGTCAAAGACCCCAGGACGGGGCGCCTGGGTGGCGCAGTCAGTTAAGCGTCCGACTTCAGCCAGGTCACGATCTCGCGGTCTGTGAGTTTGAGCCCCGCGTCGGGCTCTGGGCTGATGGCTCGGAGCCTGGAGCCTGTTTCCGATTCTGTGTCTCCCTCTCTCTCTGCCCCTCCCCCGTTCATGCTCTGTCTCTCTCTGTCCCAAAAATAAAATTAAAAAAAAAAAAAAAAGTTAAAAAAAAAAAAAAAAAAAAAAAAAAAGACCCCAGGACAAGGAAGCCAGGCTTGGCAGCTCACCTCCCATCACACTCTACTTTAAGAAAGAGCCCCCTGTACTGATGGCTCAGAGCCTGGAGCCTGCTTCAGATTCTGTGTCTCCCTCTCTCTCTGCCCCTCCCCTGCTCACACTCTGTCTCTCTCTAAAAAAAAAAACAAATAAACATTAAAAGAAAAAAACAAAACAAAAACAAGGGGCCAGATTACTGAGCATGGCAGCCTGGCCTCCCCCGTAGGTTGGCTAAGTGACTAAGTTCAGACTAAGGCTCTGAGGGTGGAGGCTGGTACCCTGGAGCATAGACAGGACGCTTGCTCTATCCTGCCAAGTCTCCTGAATGCAGTTGTTAGTACCAGGAGGGCTATGGAGGCCAAGGAGAGCACCTGATGGAGAAACAGGCCCAGAGGGGCAGCTGCTAATCAGTCACACAGCTAGCTAGGTCTGCCCCTAGGTATTCTGACTCCGAAACAGGAATCCAGGCCTCCACTCCCTCAGTGAGGGGTTTGCCTCCTCAGACCTTGAGAATTCCCAATGGACAGGGCTCTGCCTTCTGTCCTTGTTCACCTTCTCCCACCCCCAGAGACAGATGGACAAATAGAAATAGACACACACACATATTCTCTCTCCCCCCTACCACTACCCATCCTGTTGATGGAATTAAAAGAAATAGAAACGGCTCATGCATGCATCAGAATGGCCACCAGAGGGCACAATAGTGCCAGGAAACCCCAATCTAAACAGTGAGCCAGGCTCCTAGGGGACCCGAGTATGGTCCCCAGTTGTGTGAATTCAGGAAAGGCACAAACCCTTTTTGTGCTTCCACCAATCAAACCTCAAAACACGACGGCCATGGCTGGGCCTTCAAGGCCCCCTTACTTAATTCTCCTCTCTGTGTGGTGAAAAATTTCCAGACTCTCCCCACAGGGGCTCCCTGAGCATGCACTTGGCATGGATCCAGCTAGTGCTCCTCTCCCTTCTCTGAGCCTCAGTTTCTTTGCTTGAAAACAAGACAAAAATCCCCCAGAAGGTTTGAGCAACAAGCTCATGGAAATGAGGCAGCTAGCACAGTGCCCAACATAGGGACCAAGAGACCTCTCTCTGCACATCCCTTTCTCCTCCAAGAAGTGTTCCCAGGTTAGGCTGACTTGGTCCAAGTACTGCAGTAATCTCCATTACACCCGCCAAAGATATATCCAGCACTAGCTGGGGATGCTCCCTCCCAGCTGGGCACCCCAGCAAATGGCAGAGAGGGCATCTGTGAAGGAGGTTAAAATGGAACATCCATAGAAGTGGGAGGAAACTCAAGGAAACGAGAAGTACCAGGAGCCAGGAGACGGGGAAAAATTCTGAGGAGGGAGGGCCAATAGGTTGTGGCCTGAGAAGTATCCCCAGGATGTGGGGGCATGTGGCAGGAGCAGTGTGGACCGGGAGACAGGAGCACAGCACCAGGCCCTGGCCAGTTCTGCTCCCCCAACAGCAGCTCATCATCCTAGACTGTGTCCTCCACATGCTACCTCCTGACTCGGAAGGTACTCCCACCTCCCAGGGCCTCATACTCCCCAAGCCCCAAACTGAACCCAAGACTTCTTCCCTGGGTACACTTCTGTCCCTGGATCCCCAGATCAGGGATGGCACCACTATCCACCCAAGATGGAAACCTGGATGCCATGTGGCTCCCCACGCCCTCTCTGCTACTGTCTAGGCCGTTCCCAAGCCCCGTCCATTCCAGGGTCAATTTCTCATTCCATCTGCCTACTTCTCTCTCCACCCTGTTAGCACAGCCCAAGTGGGGGCCTCTCCTGGGGGCCTGAGCCCTCTCAATGGTCACCCAGCCTCCTCCTCCACCAGTCATCCATCCGATCCAGCTTTCATCCGATCATTCCGCTTGAAACCTTTCTGGCTTCCCACCGGCCTTCACAGAATCTCCCACCAATGCTATCCACAGCCTCACCCACACTCACCCAACAGTTTAGTCCCAGTCTGCTCAGAGTGCCCCAGGATAGTGCTTCCCCGCTCTGAGCTTTATACATGCTGTTCCCTCCACCGAGGTGCCTTTCTTACCCTACTGCCAAAGGCCACAAACTCCCTCTCCACTTTCCGGGATCCTCCACCCATGTTCCTCCCACCAGGGATGGCATCTACTCACCTCACCAGCTGGCGGGGAGTCCCAGTGCGGGGGGGCACAGGCGGAACGTTGAACTCTGCCAGATGCCGCTTGGCAGGCAGCGGGGGCAGCACAGGGTCTGGGGCTGCTGCGGATGGGGCAGAGAAGCAGGCAGGCGGAAGGCAACTCCTCCGGGGTGGGATGGGTGGGGCAGTGGGTAGCCCCTCGTCCTCTCCAGCCGTGGGCAGTGGCTCCGGTGGAGCGGCAGGCACAGGCGGTGAGCGGAAGACATGACGCTTCATGGGCACGGGCCGGGGGGTAGGGCGGGGTGCAGGGCTTGGGGGCGTGTGGGCACGGAGCAGGCCAGCCAGGATGCGGCGGCGGTGACCAGGGAGTAGCATGCCCATGTCCACCAAGCGGGCATCACTGAGGCCTTGGCACTCGGTGGCCCACACCAGTCCATGCTGCTCAAAGAGCCCAGTGTACTGCTCCAGGTGGAGTGCCCGCAACCACTCAGCCACGGACAGTGCTGCATCCCCGGCCTCTGCCATGATTCCTGCCAGCAGAGGCCAGCCAGCAGGGCCCTGTCCAGACCTGGAAGAGACAGATGGGCACAAGTAAGAGGTAAGGCTGCCCAGCCACAGCTCCCCGATTAGCAACCCTCTGTGGCTCTCCCATGCCATGGGGTCGAGCACTGTCCTTGAGCTGTCTCCCTTGTGCCCCATGTGCCAGGCAAGGCCAGATACTGCCTGGTCCCTGAACACATAGGCTTTTCTCTCTGTCTGAAACCTGCCACCCGTACCCCCGTGGCCTCCTAGCGGCCAGCTCACATCTCTTCCAGGAAGCCCTCCAGGAACCAGAGTTGGTAGCACCCCTGAGCCCCACCCACAGCCTGGGCCACTGCCACAAGGCTAGCCAATGGCTGCGTCTAGCACACACACCTGCCACTGCCCTCAGCAGGACCCAGGCAAGGGCCCAGTTCCTTCTGAGGTACCAGTCCCCAGCTGAAGGCCAGGCCCAGGGGCTTAGCAAGTATGGGTGGGATTGAGTGATACCACCGCTGGTCCCCCTGCAGGCCCAGTCTAGGGACTGAACTTCACCCCACCTACATGTCCCTGGAAGAAGCAGAATGCTCCAGGGGGTAAGTCACACCAGCACCACATAGCTGGGGTCCTGGCCCTGTGAATGTGTCACCCTTCCCACTACCAAGGGGGTTAATGTATAGGAAAGAACCATCCATTCATTTGTTCATTTGAGATAGCCTCACACAAGGCAACAGGGACTCGGGTCCCATCCCTGCACTCAAGAGCTCCTGGCCTGGCAAGACTCAAGAGATAGATGATACAGAGAGAAGACTGACAAATCAAAAGAGAAAAGTCATCAGATCATCTCCAACAGATACTAAAGAAGCATATGATAAAAGCCAACATCCAGTGTACTCACTAAAACAGAAACAGACTGATACTCCCTTAAACTAAAAAATCAGCTCCTTGCTTAATGGGAAAACAATGGCAAAATTTCCATTAAAGTCAGGAATGAAACAAGGATATCCATTTCATGATGATGAGGAGGAGGAGAAGGAGGAGAAGGATTTATTTTTTTATTTAAAATTTTTTTTTAATGTTTATTTACTTTTGAGCGGGGGGAGGGACAGAGAGAGAGAGGGAGACACAGAATCCAAAGCAGGCTCCAGGCTCTGAGCTGTCAGCACAGAGCCCGATGAGGGGCTTGAACTCACAAACTGTGAGATCATGACCTAAGCTGAAGTCAGATGCTTAACCACTAAGCCACCCAGGCACCCCTATTTTTTAATTTTTTTTTTTATTTTAGAGAAAGACAGCACATGAGCCAGGGAGAGGGGTAGAGGGAGAAAGAGAATCTCAGGCAGGCTCCACGCTCAATGTGGAGCCCGATGTGGGGCTCCCTGACCCATGAGATCATGACCCTGGGATCATGACCTGAGCCAAAATCAAGAGTCAGATGCTCAACTGACTGAGCCACCCAGGTGCTCAATGATTATTCATCATCATCATCATCATTGTTAATATTCACATTGTTTTGAAAGTTCTAGGCAACAAAAATAAACAAGTATAAAAATTGGGCAGGAAGAGACTATCTATTGATTACCAATTATATAAATTTTTAGTTGGAAAACCCATGAAGGTTAACTAAGAAACTATTACAAGCAATAAAAGAATTAGTAAGTGAGCTGGATTCAAAACTAATATAACAGAATTAATATTTATAGGCCATAACCAGCTAGAAACCAGGATGAAAAGCCTCACTTACGATAGCATCACAGAACTTAAGTCACCAGGAAGAAACGTAATAAGAAATGTGTGGGATCTGTAGAAAGAGTCAAAAAGAAGAGACCTGGACAAATGGAAAGACACAGTATGCTGCCAAGCAGAAGGCATCATAAAGATATTAATTCTCTCTCAGTTAATTTATAAATATGCACAATCCTATTAAATATACACACAACCTATGTAGTGGGGCGGGGGGCAGGGGAAGGGGAGCCAGACAAGTGGATTTGAAAATTCATGTGGAAAAGCAAACAAGCAGGAAGAGCCAGGAAATTTCCGGAGGCAGGGGGTGGAGGGTAAAAAAGGGTAGAGAGTGAGAACCAGCTTCACCACATATTAAAACATATAAAGACATAGTAATTAAAACAGTACATGTTACCAGCATGTGAACATACAGATGAATTAAACAGAACAAAAAGTTCTGAGGTGCCTGGGTGGCTCAGTTGGTTAAGCGTCTGACTCTTGATTTTGGCTCAGGTCATGATCTCATGGTTCATGGGATTGAGCCCCATGTCTGGCTCTGTGCTGACAGTGCAGAGTCTGCTTAGGATTCTCTCTCTCCCTCTCTCTCTCTGCCCTTCTCCTGCACAAGCTCTTTCTCTAAATAAATAAATAAAGAGAGAGAGAGAGAGAAGAGAAAGTTTAAAAATAGACCCAAATGCATATAATAACTTAGTGTACAATAAAAGTAATATCTCAAATTAGTACTGAAAAGATGGATTATTAAGTTGTTGGGACAGTTGTGGAACAATCTAGAAACAAAGACCCCTATCTCACACCTTACAACAGGATAAATTTAGATCAAATATTTCATTATAAAAAATAAAACTATGAAAGGATTTAAAATATCATCTCAGAGACGCAAAAGCCTTTTAGAAATGATACAAACCCGGAAAGATAAAAGAGTAAAATACTGAAGTATATAAAAATCAAACATTCCCACAAATTAAAACGCACCAGAAACAGGGGCACTGGGGTGGCTCAATCAGTTAAGTGTCTGACTTCAGCTCAGATCATGATCTTGGGGTTCAGAAGTTCAAGCCCTGCATTGGGCTCTGTGCTGACAGCTCAGAGTATGGAGCCCACTTCGATTCTCTGTCTCCCTCTCTCTCTGCCTCTCTGCTGCTCGTGCTTGATCTCTCTCTCTCTCTCTCTCAAAACTAAATAAACATTAAAAAAAGTTTTTTTTAATGCACTAGAAACAAAGCCAAAAGATAAACGACAACTCAGGGTACATCTGCCTCTCATATCCCAAACACAGGACTAATTTTCCTAAAAACTGAAAAGTACCTAGAAATAAGAAACAGGTCCAACTTGATTTTCAGCTTAGGTCATGGTCTCATGGTTCATGAGTTCGAGCCTCAGGTCGGGCTCTGTGCTGACAGTATGGAGCCTGACTGGGATTCTCTCTCTCTCTGCCTCTCCTCTCTCTCAAAAATAAGTAGATAAACATTTTTTAAAAGCTGGCCAATGACCTAACAGAAAAAAGGGCAAAAAATATGAAGAGAGAAATTCACAGAAAGGAAAATATAAGTGGTTCCTAAATATATGAAAAGGAACTTAACCTCCCCACAAGACGTGGTGACAGGGTGAGGCATTCTCCTGCCTGGCTGGTGGGAGTGCCTCTGAGAAGGGCAATTAATGCCACAATAGCTATGAAAACCCCAAGTCCTTCTGTTCTTTGTTCCAGCCACCCCTAGACACTTATCCTGTAGTCTTCATAGGTGACTGGCAACAGTGACGTGTATAATAACAAAAGGTTGGAAATAACCAAAATACCCATTATTCAGGGAATGGTTAACTAAATTATAGGATGGTCATATAGTAGAACACTGAGCTACCTTAATTAACAAAATGAGGAAACTCAGTACATACATGTTGATATGGGATGACCTCCTAGGTATGTTGTTAAGTGACTAAAGAAAGGTGCAGAACCCTCTCAAAAATAAATAAACATTAAAAAAATTTTTTTTTTTTTAAAAGGAGGGGGCATCTGGGTGGCTCAGTCGGTAAGTGTCCGACTTCAGTTCAGGTCATGATCTTGCGGTTCATGAGTTTGAGCCCTGCATTGGGCTCTGTGCTGACAGCTCAGAGCCTGGAGCCTGCTTCAGATTCTGTGTCTCCCTCTCTCTCTGCTCCTCCCCCACTCACACTCTGGTCTCTCTCTCAAAAATAAATATTAAAAAAAAAAAAAGGTGCAGAACAGTATATAGAACATTCTGCCTTTGTGTAGAAAAAAACAAACCAGAGAGGATAGATTAATACATGGTGTTGGTGGGGCGCCTGGGTGGCGCAGTCGGTTAAGCGTCCGACTTCAGCCAGGTCACGATCTCGCGGTCCGTGAGTTCGAGCCCCGCGTCAGGCTCTGGGCTGATGGCTCGGAGCCTGGAGCCTGTTTCCGATTCTGTGTCTCCCTCTCTCTCTGCCCCTCCCCCGTTCATGCTGTGTCTCTCTCTGTCCAAAAATAAATAAAAAACGTTGAAAAAAAAAATTTTTTTTAAATACATGGTGTTGGTAAATGCATAAACTATTTCTGAAAAGATACATCAGAGACAAGGTGACGTTGCCTCTAAGGAGGAAAACTGAGGGCTGAGGGGATGGAAGGGAGCAGACACAGAGCCAGACTTCAAGGGGTCGGATGCTGTCACGTGTTCAATTCCATCTTTTTTTTTTTTTAATTTTTTTTTTTTTAACATTTATTTATTTTTGAGACGGAGAGAGAGCATGAACGGGGGAGGGTCAGAGAGAGAGGGAGACACAGATCCGAAACAGGCTCCAGGCTCTGAACTGTCAGCACCGTGCCCGATGCGGGGCTTGAACTCACGGACCGCGAGATCATGACCTGAGCCGAAGTCGGACGCTTAACCGACTGAGCCACCCAGGCGCCCCTCAATTCCATCTTTAAGAAAATATCTGAGGGGCACCTGGGTGGCTCAGTCGGTTAAGCGGCCGACTTCGGCTCAGGTCATGATCTTACGGTCCGTGAGTTCGAGCCCTGCGTCGGGCTCTGTGCTGACAGCTCAGAGCCTGGAGCCTGTTTCAGATTCTGTGTCTCCCTCTCTCTGACCCTCCCCGTTCATGCTCTGTCTCTCTCTGTCTCAAAAACAATAAACGTTAAAAAAAATTTAAAAAAAAAAGAAATGTTTAAAAAAAAAAAGAAAATATCTGAGGGAAACAATCAGCAAAACTAAAAGGCAACCAACGGAATGGGAGAAGATATTTTGCAAGTAACATCAGATAAAGGGTTAGTATCCAAAATCTATAAAGAACTTATCAAACTCAACACCCAAAAAACAATCCAGTGAAGAAATAGGCAAAAGACATGAATAGACATTTCTCCAAAGAAGACATCCAGATGGCCTACTGACACATGAAAAAATGCTCAACATCACTCATCATCAGGGAAATACAAATCAAAATCACAATGAGATACCACCTCACACCTGTCAGAATGGCTAACATTAACAACGCAGGCAGCAACAGATGTTGGCGAGGATGCAGAGACAAGGGATCTCTTTTGCACTGCTGGTGGGAATGCAAACTGGTGCAGCCACTCTGGAAAACAGGATGGAGATTCCTCAAAAAATTGAAAATAGAACTACCCTATGACCCAGCAATTGCACTAGTAGGTATTTATCCAAGGGATACAGGTGTGCTGTTTCGAAGGGGCACATGCACCCCAATGTTTATAGCAGCACTATCAACAATAGTCAAAGTATGGAAAGAGCCCAAATGTCCATTGATGGATGAATGGATAAAGATGTGGTATATATATATATATAATGGAATATTACTTGGCTATCAAACGTATGAAATCTTGCCATTTGCAACTATGTGGATGGAACTAGAGGGTATTATGCTAAGCGAAATTAGTCAGAGAAAGACAAATATCATCTGACTTCACTCATATGAGGAATTTAAGATACAAAACAGATGAACATAAGAGAAGGGAAGCAAAACTAATAAAAAACGGGGAGGGGGACAAAACATAAGAGACTCTTAAATATGGAGAACAAACAGAGGGTTGCTGGAGGTGTTGTGGGTGGGGGGATGGGCTAAATGGGTAGGCGGCATTAAGGAATCTACTCCTGAAATCATTGTTGGCAATATATGCAACTAACCTGGATGTAAATTTAAAAATTAACTAATTAATTAATTAATTTATTTTTTTTTTTTTAATTTTTTTTTTTCAACGGTTTTTTTTTTTTTTTATTTCTGGGACAGAGAGAGACAGAGCATGAACAGGGGAGGGGCAGAGAGAGAGGGAGACACAGAGTCGGAAACAGGCTCCAGGCTCCGAGCCATCAGCCCAGAGCCTGACGCGGGGCTCGAACTCACGGACCGCGAGATCGTGACCTGGCTGAAGTCGGACGCTTAACCGACTGCGCCACCCAGGCGCCCCATCTAATTAATTAATTTAAAAAATAAGAAAGAGTATCAGGTGGGAGCCTGGGTGGCTTAGTCAGTTAAGTCTTCGACTTCAGCTCAGGTCATAATCTCACAGTTCATGAGTTCGAGCCTCACATCGGGCTCTGTGCTGACAGCTCGGAGCCTGGAGCCTGGAGCCTGCTTCAGATTCTGTGTCTCCCTCTCTCTGCCCCGCCCCCACCTCGCAAAAATAAATAAACATTAAAAAAATTTTATTAAAAAAAAAAATTTTTTTTTCAACGTTTTTAATTTATTTTTGGACAGAGAGAGACAGAGCATGAACGGGGGAGGGGCAGAGAGAGAGGGAGACACAGAATCGGAAATAGGCTCCAGGCTCCGAGCCATCAGCCCAGAGCCTGACGTGGGGCTCGAACTCACGGACCGCGAGATCGTGACCTGGCTGAAGTCGGACGCTTAACCGACTGCGCCACCCAGGCGCCCCAAAAAATTTTTATTTTTAAAAGAAAAAGAATATCAGGGGCACCCAGGTGGCTCAGTCAGTTAAGGCTCCGACTCTTGGTTTAGGCTCGGGTCACGATCTCACAATTTGTAAGATCAAGCCCTGCATTGTCAGGCTCTATGCTGATAGCAAAGAAGCTGCTTGGGATTCTCTCACTCCCTTTCCCTCTGCTGCTCCCCTGATCGTGTGTGCGCGCTCTCTCTCTCTCTCAAAATAAATAAACTTAAAAAAAAGAGTATCAGAATATCTTACTTATCATTTCACAATATACACAAATATCAAATCATTATGTTGTACATCTAAAAACTAATACAATGTTGTACGTAAATCATCTCTCAGTTTTTTAAAAAATTTAATTGGAATATCTTACTTTTGTAAAAATTTCCCAAACCACATGATCACATGCACACACTGCCTGGGCCCCTCCTGGGCCTCAGAAGGAGCCTGAAGCTCAGTCTCCATCAGTTTCCCTGGGAACCCACCCCTGGTGGGAGGAAGTATTTTCATTCTACATCTTTATCTATTACCTATGTTTTGAACTATGTGAGTTCTTTTTTTTTTTTAAGTTTATTTATTTTGAGAGAGAGAGAGAGAGAGAGAGAGAGCAGGGGAGGGGCAGAGAGAAAGAGGCAGAGAATCCCACACTGTTAGCACAGAGCCCAATGTGGGGCTTGAACTCACAAACTGTGAGATCACGACCTGAGCCGAAACCAAGAGTCAGACGCTTAACTAACTGACTGAGTCACCCAGGTGCCCTTGAACTATGTGAGTTCTTTAAAAAGGCTGCTGAGGGACCCAAAGGAAGACACAAACAAACAAATACATTTGATGTTCTTGGATAAACCAGCTCTCAACATTATGAAGACATTATGAAGACATTGGTTCTTCCTGGGTTAAGGTATAACAAGTACAAAACACAATCCCTACCCCCCCCCCCCCCACCAAATTACCAATAGGCAAATTCTAAAGTTCATATAAAATGATATTAAGGATTTGTTGTCAGGTGGAAAAATTAGATGCAGAACAGTGTTTTATTATGTAAACATCTGGGTTAAATAAAAAAATGTACAAATATGTACGTATGTGTATATATATATATATATATGCGCGCACACACACACACACACACACACACACACACAGAATACCTCTGGATGGGTATACAAGAAACAACCTGCCTTTGGGGAGGAGAACTGGCAGCTGGGAGGATAAGAGAGGGAAGGTTACCTTTCACTACATTGTTCTGTATCTTAAACTTTTGTACTGCTTTCTAAAAACTAAATACAATTTATTTTTTTTTTTAACGTTTTTTTTAATTTATTTTTGGGACAGAGAGAGACAGAGCATGAATGGGGGAGGGGCAGAGAGAGAGGGAGACACAGAATCGGAAACAAGCTCCAGGCTCCGAGCCATCAGCCCAGAGCCTGACGCGGGGCTCGAACTCACGGACCGCGAGATCGTGACCTGGCTGAAGTCGGACGCTTAACCGACTGCGCCACCCAGGCGCCCCTAAAAACTAAATACAATTTAAAAGATAATGTGATACACATCCCCCACCCAACCCACTGGTCCCTGTCTTATCCCACCCCTTCAAAGCCCTCCTGGGAAGCTCTTTAGCCTCACCCTCTTTCTGCCCCTCCACCTACTCGCAAAATGAAAACTGGGACCTCAGGTCTGGCCTCCATGAAGCCTCCCCCACCTCAAAGTTGGGGCTTAGCCGGCCACACCCAGCCCAGCTCCCCACTTCCCGCCTCCAGACTCACCCACTGGGCTACCCAGGACACCAGGGATCCTCCCAGAGGCAGCAGCTACTCTGAATGGCTCCTCATCTTGATCAAAGGGGAACCTGCAAGGACAGGGGTGGAGTCACTTTGAGCAGTGGGATACCAGGAGGAGGAGGAGGAAGGAAAGGAGGAGGAAAGAAGGAAGAAGGAGAAAGGGGAAGGGGAAAGAGAGAGAAGGAAACACAAGATGGAGAAGAGGATAGAGGAAGAAGGAAGAGTTCAGGAAGCCTAATGGAAGCCGGGTGGGGCAGTAGAGGTTAGACCAGAGAAAGGCCTTCCTGTAGGAGTGAGAGGCAAACAGGCTCGCCCAGAGGTAACAGCCACACAGGTGGCTAAGAGGAGTGAGGACTTCCCATTGTCCAGGCCTCCCCAGAACCAGTGGCAGGGATGTGTCGAGGCTGGCTGTGGTGGGAATTGTTGGGCCAGGATTGCCCCCAGGGAGGACTGGAAGGGGGGTAGATGCAGTTCCCACCAGAAGGCAGAGCCTGTCAGTTGAGAGGTGGGGGACACTGAGAAGACCTGGGGAACAGGACCCTTTCCACTAAGTCTGATAGCCATGGGGTGGGGTACGGGTAGAGGGGGCCAACTGAGGCATGAGACCTCAGAGGCCCTGCTCTTAAACACGTGTGTGGGCCATGGGGCGCCTGGGTGGCTCAGTCGGTTAAGCGGCCGACTTCGGCTCAGGTCATGATCTCGCGGTCCGTGAGTTCGAGCCCCGCATCGGGCTCTGGGATGACAGCTCAGAGCCCGGAGCCTGCTTCAGATTCTGTGTCTCTCTCTCTCTGACCCTCCCCTGTTCATGCTCTGTCTCTCCCTGTCTCAAAAATAAATAAAACGTTAAAAAAAAATAAAAATAAAAAAAAATAAACACGTGTGTGGGCCAAATGAGGGTGTTTCCAGGTGGGAGGGGAAAGAACTGGCCATCCCTGAGGGCAGGCTGCCAGCAAGCTCAGACGATTTGGGCTCTGTTGGGGGTTGGGAGAGGGCAGATGGGCTCTTCTGGGGCACAGCTTGTTTCCTGCCACTAGGGCAGGGTCAACCGAAAACTGCTGGGCTCTGCATGATGGCTTTAGGGGGTACTTGTGAACATTTAACTTACTGGTTAGGTATTCTCTACAACAACTTCTTAGGATAGGGCTAAAATAGGTATAGGTTTTAAAAATATTTCATTTTATTTTTTAAATTTATTTCTTTTGAGAGGGAGAGAAAAAGCACGAGCAGGGGGGAGGGGCAGAGACAGGGGGAGAGGGAGAGAGAATATCCCCAGCAGGCTCCTTGCTGTCAGCACAGGGCCACCCAGCTCGGGGATTAGGGGATTGAGTATCAGTCCCAAGAACAATGAGATCATGACTTGAGCCAAAATCAAGAGCCAGATGCTTAACTGACATAGCCACACCGGTGCCCCTAAAAGTATTTTAAAAATAAATCTTAGGCAATTAGTACTTCAAAGGAAGTGGCAAAGAAAGGCAGTGCTACTCAAGTGACAATTTTTTTAAAAACAATAGGAGCGCCTGGGTGGCTCAGTTGGTCAAGCGGGCAGACTTCTACTTCGGCTCAGGTCATGATCTCAGGGTTTGTGAGTTAGAGCCCCATATCAGGCTCTGTGCTGACAGCTCGGAGCCTGGAGCCTGCTTCAGATTCTGTATCTCCCTCCCTCTCTGCCCCTCCCCTGCTTGTGCTCTCTCTTACTCTCAAAAATAAATAAATAAATAAATAAACATTTTAAAACATACTTAAAAAAAACACAAATAAAATAAAAAATAACAGACAATATGAAAATTTTAAACTGCACTTGTGGCTTCCATTTCACTTCTCCTGGATACTCTAGACTTTTAACCACTCTGCTCACTGCCTCTCAAAAGTGATCATGAATAGTAACTGAGCACCTGCTACGGCTTGGGCCCTGTTCTAACGGTTCAACATTGGATTGATGATGGCCCCAACCACCCTACTGAAATGACCAGGGCTGGGAAACAGGAAACCAGTTCCATCCCTGAGAAACGGTCAACCTCCTCCTGGGTCTCCCTCAAGTTCCCATTCTTGCAAGAAAGACTTCAGGCCAAGGTCAGACGCAGGGACCCACATTGATTCCCTTCTAGGATGGCCTCGTTCAAGGCTCTAGAAGCATGAACCTCAGACTTGGACTGGCTCTCCAGGAAGCTCAGGCCAGAGGGGGTCTGACACCAGCCAGCCAGGGAAAACAGCCCACAGGGCCCTCCGCAGGCTAAGGATCAGGGAAGGCTTCCTGAAGGAGACAGCTCTTGAAAAAGAAGTTTGGAGCAGTGCCCTTCTGAGCCATGTTGGAGCCCAAGGCAAAGAAGGAAACAGCAATACTGAACGTCTTTATTTAAAATTTTGGTATTTTGAGCCTGGGTGGCTCAGGCCATTAAGCGTCCAACTTCAGCTCAGGTCATGATCTCACAGCTCATGGGTTCCAACCCCATGTTGAGCTCTGTGCTGACAGCTCAGAACCTAGAGCCTGCTTCAAATCCTGTGTCTCCCTCTCTCTCTGCCTCTCCCCCACTCACTCTCTCTCTCAAAAATAAACATAATTTTTTTTTATTTTGGTATTTTTTTGGATTTTTTCATTAGTTTTGATTTTTTTTAAAAATATGGCTTAAAAATATTACCTTGATTACTGAACTTTTTCCCACCCCGGCCCCTTATGTTTTGTGCCCAAGACAAGTGCTGCATTCACTGCACCCTGATCCTGGCCCTGGTTTGGGGGTTTAAGCCCTGCAGCTGCTAGGACACCTCACTGAATCTCCACCCCCAGGAAAGCAGGGACCCGGCAGAAGGGAGTGTCATCCTGTTGTGACAGCATGGCCACAAGCTGGGGGATTCCCCTCCTCCCCCACCCCAAGGGCCCAGCTCAAGCTTCAACACCCCACCCTGCCCCTGCTTCTCCTGTCTCCCTCCAGCTCCCCTCTGCTATGCCAACCTCGGCCTGCTCAGATCTCACCCCTGCTCAAAGCCCCTTGTCATTCGACCTGCTCCGGCCCTCCCTGACATTTACAAATGAAGAAACCAACACCCACAGAGAGGAAGTGACTTGACATACCTCAAGCCCCAGCCAGGCTGGGCTGGCTCAGGATTCCCTCCATGTCACTTTTTGCACCAGGCACCCGCTTAGCATACGGGATCCCCGAAAATGTCTGACAATGATGAGCAAATGACCCACATCCTCCCACCTTCAGGTACTGATTCCAGGTTGCCCTCTCCAGCAAGTCGTCCCTAACCACCCCTCTTGGGCTCCTAAACCTCTGAAGCTGAGCCATGCGGTAGAGTGCTCTCCTGATCTGTCTCTAGTTGCTCCATTCGTGGGGATCCATCTCCACCCAACCCCCACTTGGCCTGGGGTATCCTGAGAGTCTGCACCGCTTCTTATCCTCCCTGCCCTCCACAGTAGCGCCCAGGGCCTGGCTGGCCCAGGGGCACTCAGTGTAGAGGGAAGAGTCATCTGGACTCTAATCCTTCCTAGCCAGTCCTTCAGGTCTGACCTGAGACCCTCTTTGCTGGAGGCAAAGCTTTCGCCTTTCTGTCCTCGAATTACCACTTCACCTCCCACCATAGTTTAAGGCTTCTTGCCTCCTTCTCTGTCCCAGCCCAGCATCCCCCTTGTGCCGTGCCCACCAGGGCAGCAGGAAGGCAGCCCAAAGCCCTAGCCAAGGACAGGCACACTCCCACTTCCTCCATTTCCCAAATGCCTACTGTATGCCCAGCCCTTGGCCAGATTTCCACCCTTATCTCGGTCGTCCTCATCACAATCCCATAGCCTGAGATTTTTACCCCATTTCCGGGAAGCTGTGTGAGGTGGAAATTCGCCCAGGTCACTTGCTGGAACCAACAGAGCCTTCAGAGGATGTGACTGCCTCTGTCTGATAAAGTCAGAGAGGCTTCCAGAGGGCCCTCGTGAGCTGGGCTTTGAAGAAGTAGGAGGTTGTGCTTCCAGCCAAAGGGAGTCGAGTGCTCAAGGCTCACAGGGATAAGAAAGGACCAGGCAGATGCAGAGACGGGTGATTTCAGTGGGGTGGGAATGGGGGATGTAGGAGGACAGTAGTAACACCCAGACAGGTTTGGGGACTCCCACAAGGGTGTGAGCCTCCTCTGCATTCTGATTTGCATGAGTGAGTCAGGCCTGAGTCTGGGCAGCCTGGAAGGTCCTAACTGCTTCCGCATTCAGCTCTGAGGTCCCTTCAGCCAAGACCCTTCCCTCCCACCCCCCACTGCATCTTTAGGCCTCCTCCACACAGAGCTGCGCTCTGGTTTCAAGGGAAGGGCCAGTGATGGGGGAACAGAAGGAGAGGAGGAAGGCAGGCCCAGGGTCTCCACACTGAGGCCTGAGGTCGTCCATCACTGATCCTCTTCTCCCCTACATGCCCTCCCCTCCCACCCCAGCCACCCCAGTCACCCCAGGCAGGCTAGGCAGGGACCTTAGCATATAGCCCTCAGGAAACCCCTCCAGTGGCCGGCACAGGAACCAAGAACAGTACACAACCCAGCTGTGGCCAGGCCACAACCTACCCATACCACAAACTCACACCTCACACAGCCTCCAAGGACACACACCTCCTGCCCCACTCAGCAGCCACACAGCAGATCTGCTCCCCCACCCCCCCACCAACCACCACACACAGCCTTCAGTCCCCACACTCCCTACCAACAACTTGACTGTGTACATCTGCCCCAGAGCCCCACAACGCCCAGTACCCCCAACTCCACCCCCCTCCTCAACATAATCACCAGACGATACCTATAGGCAGGGTCACATTTGATCTGCCGCCCTCCTGGGTGTTCTCAGGACTCCGCTAAGCAAGCAAGAAGCCTTGGAGACACTTCCCTTAGATATGAGGAACTAGGTGGGGGCTGGGTTCCTGGCCCAGAGGGTGCAGAAGTGGCCCCTGCCCCGCTGCAGAAACCAGCTCCTTCCAGCCCAGCTAGGCTAGCAAGGCAGCAGGTACAGCCCTCAGGCAGGCAGCTGACTGATCCTTGGGCCACGGGGCCTACTTTCTGTCTCCCAGGGATGGGTGGCCGCCACATACGGGACCCAAAGAATTACAGTGGATTCTCCTGCCCTGCCGCAGCTCCGAATCTCTGTCCTGTCACCTCCCTGGCAGCAGATTTCTGTCCCATCCCGTCCAGGGTATGACCCTTTGTCTGGGGACCCGGGAGTGGTGGAGGTGGGTGAGGAGCAGCCCTCAGGGGAGGACTGAGTCGAGGCCCCATTGCCTCAGCCACCTGGTAGGAAGCTGGGGGCCACTAGTGAGTCAGAGCCATCTCCCAGCAAGATGCAAGGTAAGTCCGGGTTCCAATCCCGGCTCTATCACTTCTTGCCTGAAGCGCTGGGCAAGTCATGTCACATTCTGAGCCTCAGTTTCCCTCTCCATAAAGCAGCGCTGTCACCCAGATGACCGTGACACGTCACTATGTATGTGCTAGAGACCACACTCACTCATCATCTGCTTATTCCTCTGCTGGTAAGACACATACTTCCTGTTCCTTTGCCCCAAAGCCTTGGCCACTCCTGACCAAATGGGCCCTTGGTGCTGGTCTTGTAGCCAGTCTCTAGTCTGGACCCCTCCGCACTCTGGATTCTCAGTTACCCCAGACACCAATGACTACCACACCCTGCCTCCAGCCATGTGCCCCTGCAGGGCTCCAGACTGGACACCCCACTGCCCCTGGACCTCATTCTGGGTGGCCCCAGCCACTGCACATTCCCACCCTACAATGAACTCTCCAGGGAAAAGCAAGGTTACCTCCAACCTAGGTGGGGCCTTTGGGCAAATTAGAAAAAATGCCTCTTCCTTCAGGGGCCCCACAGCGGGATGTGAAGCTCAGCAGGGAGGACAGGCTAGTAGGTTTCAGTACCCCCCTCCCAGCTCTCACCTCACCCCCTTCCGACCAGGTACCCTTGGACAGTGCACAACATGTGCAACACACACAGTGGACCTGGTGAGAGGCAGGACATCTTAACAACCTCCTTGGGGCAGCCCATTCAGCATCACCCTAATCAAATATAAAACCAGGTTTATTCATGACCAAGGCACAATAAAGACCAAGGGAAAGGAGACATCCTTGACCTGAATTTCAGGCCTAGCCCTAACTCCCAATCCAATCTTGAAAGACCATCCCTTTCTACAACCTTCCTGTCTGTACTGTTTAAAGTTTTATAGTTGTGTATCACTTTTATAATTAGAAGACCAAATGACAAAAGTATCTTGTCTATTAGAATTGAGTTTGCCCCAGTTCGTTCCTCAAAACAATATAAAGTTGCTTTATGTTCTTTTTTTAATGTTCATTTATTTATTTTTGAGAAAGAGAGAATGAGCAGGGAAGGGCACATAGAGAGGGAGAGAGAGAATCCCAAGCAGGCTCTGCACTGAGCCAGATGAGGGGCTCAATCCCACAAGCCGTGAGACCATGACCCGAACCAAAATCAAGAGTCAGACACCCAGCCGATTGAGCCACCCAGGCGCTCCAGATTTTAAATTTTTAAAAAATGTTTATTTATTTTTGAAGGAGAGGGACAGAGCGTGAGTGGGGGAGGGGCAGAGAGAGAGGGAGACACAGAATCTGAAGCAGGCTCCAGGCTCTGAGCTGTCAGCACAGAGCTGGATGCAGGGCTCGAACTGACAAGCTGTGAGATCATGACCTGAGCTGTAGTCGGACGCCCAACCGACTGTGCCACCCAGGTGCCCCACCAGCTTTATGATTTTAAATGTAACACGAACAGACCACTAAGAGAACTATTATAAATGAGACTGATTTCCTGGACCATCTGGACCAGAGAATGGGAAACTGAGACCCAAAACTTCCTCCCTCCCACCACGGCTTATCCTCCCAAAGGTCTAAGACACAGCTTAGCAAATAAGGTCCCCCTCATTAGGACATGGAGGTCAGTAGCAGAGGGCAGCCCAGGGACTTTCAGATGGGAAATGCACTGAGGTCCATTAGTAAACATGAGGCTCCAGGGTCCCTGTGGTTTGTCCTCTAGACAGCATCTGACACCACCCTAGTGCTGAGCATCACCCACGTTCCCCCCAAACCTCACCCAGGGCCCCCTCATGCCCAAGCCCCACCCTAGACTTAGTCAGATAGGGAGAAAGGTATGGGATGAAGTGTGAAAATCTGGAGTACCTCATTTGCAAATACACGAAGCCGAACAATGACTTGGGGTTTAGGCCTTGTCAAAGTCTATGACATATGACTTGGCCAACCATCTCCAAATGGACCATTCTGGACCACCCCCTCCCATTTCTCCTATAGCTCTTCATTACCTTGTTTTGACACACACCCCCTCTCTATCCCACTGCTCCCATCCACCCCAGGCCTCCCCAGGCCCAGTCTGGATCTCTGGGCCCTCTTCCCTTCTTCTGTCCTCAGCCCACCTTTAGCCAGCACACCCACCAGCCTACCCTGTAACTGTCCCCAAGGCAGAGCTCCTCACCTAACCCTACCCCAGAGCCCTCGCCCACATCCACGTTCCCCATGCTCCAGCCCATGTCACCGTTCAGGTGCAGCTCAGATCAGCCCCATAGCACCGTGGAGACCTGGGACACCCCCAGCAGGAGCACACTGGACTGTGGCCTGGTCCCCTGCCTTCAGTCACAGACAGTCCTCTACTGAGCTGGGGGCTTCCCAGGCAGGGCAGGGAGCACCTCCCTCAACAAAAGTGCTGGGTAAGGGGGAGGCCCAAGGTGCCACAGGGTAACCCCAGAAAGACCCTTCTGTGTGTCCACTGCCCCCTAAGACAGGGGTCGGGGAGAGAAGGGGTTCTTAACACTACAAATGAGTGAGTGTGAAACAGGAAGAAACAGGGCTGACCACATGCTGGGTGGGAGTACACAGGTCTACTGACAGACTCCCAGGCAGCAGGAGCAGACAGAACAAGAGTCAGGTACCGGGACCCTCAGAAGGGTTGAGGGCTAGCCCTGGCCCTGGGGAGAGGGACAGAAGGCTGCTTGACTCTATCCCGAGTTGCCCCAGAACCTGATGTGCTCACTCACCCAGGAGGAGAGACTTGGTGGGCTCCCTTGCATCCTGGAACTAGCAGCCCTGGAGAACAGGGACCCGAACCTGCCATCCCCCCAGGTGGCCCCTGGAATGGAGAAGCCAGAAGATAAGCAGGCCCCTTGCTTGCTGGCCCCTGAAAGGGGAAGTGGTCTGTGCTGATGGGGTAGAGGTGAGCAGACTGGCAGGGCAAGGGCTAGAAAGGACCAGCTGCAAAGGCTCTGGCCTCCAATTTCATGTGTGATCTCAGCCTCCCCAACTATATAGTCAGACAACATATAGGAAGATTCCCTGACTCAGCCTCTCCTCTCCAACTCACAGAGAACATTCTAACCCACTTATATGACCCAGCCATCCCTGTCTAAAACAACAGAAGGCTGTGATTATGGAGTGCTTACCATCAGGCACTGTGCTAAACACAGTACACGGATTGTTTCCTCATGACAGTCTAGAAAGTGGATGGTTTTTTAGCCTACTTTACAGATGAGAAAAAAACAAAGCCTCAGAAAAGTTAAGTAACCTGCCTAAAATAACACAGGAGCCAGAATCTGAACAAAGGGCTGCCTGGGCCCCTCTTTCTACTCATCTCCTCATAGGGCACAGTGCAGAGACAGGCAGAAAGCAGGGCAGATTCAGGGAGGTCAGGTGGGCAAGAGAGAAGGAGCAAGCTAAGAAGGGCCTTGAAGGCTATGCTAAGACACTTGCCCTTGCTGTCCAGACAACAGGAAGCAGCCTCCTGGATGAGTAAGCAAGGTGCTTCGGGGATGCATCGTGGGGCAGGCAGACAGTCAGACGCACTGGGGTGCCTACCACTGGGAGACTGGGAAATTCACATAACTTCTAAGTCTCTATTTTACCATCTGTATAATGGGGATTATGACAGCTCCACCTTGCAGGCTTCGGAGGAATAAACGTATGCCTTCGAAATACAGCCCAAATCTGACCAGTTCTCACTCCCCAGTGACTTCCCACCTCCCTCAGACTAAAAGCCAAAAGCCAGCACATGGCCTACCAGGGTCCATGGTCTGTCCCTAATGCCTCTGTCTCCTTCCTGCTATTCCAACCCACTCTGTGTGCTCTTACCTCAGATTTGGGCACTGGCGCTCCTTCTGCCTGGAATGCTCTTCTAGACATCTGATGACTCACTCCCATACTTTTCCCAGCATTTTCTCAAATGCAAGACCATCATTCCCTGAACACTCTACCTAAAAATGTGCCCCTATGAGTCCCTGATCCTGTGTGATTTTCAGCATCTCACTTATCACTATTGGATTACATATTTGGATGCCACTTATCACTGTTGGATTACACTACTGTATTACATATTTATTTGTTCATTGTCAGTATCCTCAACTGGAGGACAAGGGCACTGTCTCATTCACAGCCCTATCCCCAGCAGCTAGACGCGTTCGGCCACTGGAAGAATGGATGAATGGATGTCCACATAGGCCTGGCTCACCTCAGTCAGGTGAGCTTGGGACAGGGGCCTGTGACACGGGTAGGGAGAGGGATGATTGGACGAGGCAGGTGTCAAGGTTCAGACCGGAGTTTTAGGAGTCAAAGATTCAACTCTGAGGTTCCTTGGCCCCCTCTGTGGCTAGGCTTGCCCTTTCTCTCCACCTGAGGCTGCCCTAGCTACTTCCTGCTGTGCTGGTCTGACAAACACTGCTCGGGGAGCCCTCACCCACAGAGAGGAAGTGCTGACTCTCAGACCCCCTCGTGCTGCCCACCCCTCAACCATTCTCCAGAGCAGGTCAGAACCTCCCTAGACTTCCAGGAGTCTCAGAGACCAGCCCCCACCCTCTCTGCTATGCCTACCCCTTCCATGAATAACACCCAGAAGGGTTCAAAGGGACTCCACCCTCCGGCTCCTGCCTCTTACTCCTCACCCATCTCATTCCCTCCACTCCTGCTGCCTGACACTTTACCTTCAGGTGTTTGCTTATACTGTTCCCTCTGCTTGGAACATCATTCTCTACTTTGCCTTTCAAGTCCAAGTGTCACGTGCTCTGGGGAGCAGTCTCTGACTCCCGTGGCCACAGTCCTGATCACATTGGGATGTCACTATCTGTGACTGTGTTACATATACACACACACTCTCACGCCAGACCTGGCTGGGTGTTCCTCGAAAGCAGGACCAGGATCTGATTACCCTGCATCCCCTACTACCAGCCTGAGGTTGGCACACAGTGCATTTCTGTTGACTGAATGAGCATCTCCCAATTTTATACACAGAAAGCAAGTAGCCCAGGCAAGTGATGACTTGCCTGAGGTCACACTGCCATCAGTGGCCAGAGTGTGGCTGGAACCTGGCTTCTGGCCTCCTAAATCAGGCACTTCTCATTCCCCTTGTGCTCACCCAGTTACAGCTCTAACCTCCTGTCTACTACACACCCAGCCCTGCCTTCCCCCAGCTTTCCACACCCCCCAACCACCTGCCCCTTAGGCACTTAGGAACCACCTTATCCAACCCTCCCCTCTTCCAGAAGAGGAAAGTGAGCCCTAGAGCGGTGCAAGAAACTAAACTAACCAGTCAGGACCAGGACCTAGACCCCCCAGACTGAACCCCTCCGTCCTTCCACTAGCCTGTTTCTTGGAAGAACTGGGAGGGGACAGTCCCCTCAGGTAACCTCGAAGTTACTAGAGCAACCCCCCTACTCCACACAGGCTAGGCCAGTCCAGCACTGAAAGATGTGGGTTTTCAGGCCACTGGCAGTAGAGGCAGATGAGTGTCCTGGTTCACGTCCTGAAACAGAAACTGGAACAGAACCACTAGAACAACTAGATGCTCCCTGAATCTTTGGTCTCCCTAGACTTAGCACATCCATCTTTAGAGCTGAGGAGACAGGAGGAGGAGGAAGAGCCCCAGTCTGAGGGGAGAGGCAGGCCTTCAGCTGAGGCTCTGGCACCCCTTCAGCAAGCAAGACGGACCCCACCCCAAAGCCGTCCTGTTGTCATCTGGCAAAGCCCAGTCCCCACCCCTGCCCTCCGGGAGGCCCCTTTCTCCCCACCAGGCTGCTGGGGTGGCTTTGGGGAACAAACTATGGTATTTCAGCTGCAGACTCACAGCGGCCTGCCTGGATGAAGGTCCCCACTCAAACAGATAAAAGCCTTACCCAGGGGGCACCTGGGTGGCTCAGTTGGTTGAGCGTCTGGCTCTTCATTTCGGCTCAGGTCGTGATCTCATGGTTCATGGGATCGAGCCCCGTGTTGAGCTTTGCACTCATAGCACAGAGCCTGCTTGGGATTCCCTCTCTCCCTCTCTCCCTCTCTCTCTGTCCCTCCTCTGATGGCTCTCTCTCTCAAAATAAATAAGTAAACTTAAAGGAAAAAAAAAGCCTCACCCAGTTCGCATATCAAGGAGTGCAAAGCCTGGCACTTCCTACTCCAATCCACCGGGACATGGAATGCTAACACCTGCACGCAGGCAAAATCGCAGGTCCTCCAAGGACGCGTCTGGGCCCAGGAGCACACACGTTCACACACGGACACACGCACAGTGTGGAGGAAGGACGTGGAGCAGAAAGGAGATGGGAAGCACAACCGAGGAAGGAGCTTACCCAGTCAGGAAGTCTTCCAGGAGGAAGGCACTTCCCTCATGGGGAGGAAACAGGTCTCCTCCCCACGAGGCAGCTCCCACTCTCATGCCCAAGGCCCTTTGAGGGCAGCTGCTATGCCCATAGGCTCAGATGGGCACCGGAAAGAGTGGGTGGGGGTGGCAGCATTGTGAAATATCCAAAGGCCCTGAGCCAAGGCCCGGCGTCCCTGCCCCAAGGAGGGGCAGGGTGCCTCCCTTCTGGCTCCCAGGCTCAGGTCTCTGTCCACCACTCTGTCAGGGTCCTTGAGCCTAGCTCTGCCCTCCAAGACTGGACCTGGGCCTGCTGAGCCACATTCCACGTTGGCCCCGGGAGGACCTGGCTCCCCCAGCAGTGTGACCCAGACCTTGCTCTGTGACCCAACCAGCCATCAGCCCTCCCTGGGCCTCCCCTTAACCCCATCCTGGTATCCAGCACGACAGCCCCACTGCCAGCAAATGAAGAGGAGTTGTGGCCCCTGTCCATTCCCTCCCCATTCTCCACCAAGATGGCTATCTCTTCCGCTACCACCTCGTCCCTTCCAGGGTCCGGTTCTCGGATTTCTTGAAAGGAGACAGCTGGGTGCACATGCTGGGGGTGGTGGGTATAGACAGCACACAGAACCTGGGGGTCAGCTGTGCCACAGGCCTCCAGAAGCAATGAATGCTGAGAAACTCCGGGCCTTGTCTGTCTGGTACCAGCCGGCCAAGGTGTGGCACAGGACTCAGCCTCAACTTAGGGTCTACCCAGCCCAATTCGAGGCTTTGCAGGCTCTTGGAACCCAGATTTTTGGAAATTCAGAGGCTGGGAATCGCCAGCACACAAAGCTCTAGAATCCTTGAATCCCCAATGCCTAGAATCTCAGACTCAGAATCCTAAAATCCCAGCTGCTCAATGTGAGGAGAGGGTGGGTGGGAGTGAAGCGGAACGAAGAAGGCCCTTTACCCCACCTCACCTGCTCTGTTTGATTGGTTCCTGTCCTGATCTGTCCACACCTAGAGACTGCTGTGGAAACTGCTGCTTCTTGCTCCCTCTCTGAAGATCGAGGGATGCTGAATTCATTGAAGTGATCAGTCCAAAGCCTCTCATTGAACCAGAGGTCAGGGACAGGACTCCAGAGCCCAGGCCCTGGCATTTTGTGGAAAGGAGGTAAAGGGTGAAGAGGATGTCCAGGAGCAGGGCAGTGCCCTCTCGGGCAGTAAGGAAGGAAGCAAAGGAGACCCAAACATATGGAGTAGCAAGATGCAGTGATAGCTCCCCCTTCCTGGGGGCTGACCTGCCCCAGGACTGGCCCGGCCAGGCCAGACTCTCCCAGGAGCCCCGAGCAGCTGAGATCCCAAGTTGTGACCTCGAGTTCCTTGCCCTGGGAATGGGGACAGAGGAGTAGCAGTGAGAGGGCCCAACCCTCCTCTTTCTCCCCCTTCCACACACATTTTTTGCCCTCACAATGAAGATAATAAGGAAGAAGATTTTGCCACATTTCTCCCTCCTGTCATCTGAGTAGGGTGGCCTCTTGACCCCTGAATCGTCCTCTGGACCCTGCTGGTACTGAGCACCACACTGTTGACCACAGCTGGTGCCTGCTTCTTGGCTCTCAGCTCTGGAACCATGTTTCCCAGGTTTGTTCATCCAGTCACTGACATCCAGTTGTTCCATATCCCAGGCACCTTAAGAGGACTCAGGTTCTCGGTTCAGTCAGGGAGAAAGATCTGGACCCTGTGACAAGGCAGGTGGGCAGTGTCTGAGGGAAGCTCAGGGCTTCAGAGGCCCAGGAGGCCCTGACCGGGGCCCAGGTAGGGAGGTGGACTGCAGGCCTCAGAGCCTCTGCCTGGGTGCCGGCTCTAGCTCTCCCTTTCCTCGGCTGAGAGACCACACGGGCAAGTCACTTAACTTCTAGTGACCTCAGTTTCTTCATCAGCAAAATGGGGGCTGGGGGAACCACTGTATTCAACAAAGCCCAGGGCTGCCGGGACAGGATGAGAGCAGTGAGCAGGTCTCCAAGAGATGCTCATCATCCTAGAGGCGGGCCCGTGGGGGGGGCTCAGGGCTTGCTAGCGGTCAGTCCCGTCTACAAGCAGGATGCCCTTGCAGGCATGCCATCCTCACAGCTGGGTGCCAGCAACGTCACGTGACCAGGTGGCCCTCTACTGCCTGCGACCCAGACTAGGAGCTCCCAGGGTAGAACGGGGTTGGGATCTCCTCTGTCTGCAGTGTCTCCCGGTGCTCACAGTTCTCATTGTGGAGAGGGAGGAATTCAGGCTCCCAGCTCTTCTATGTAATGGATGGTCTCAGGCAAATCACTTTACCTTTCTGGGCCTGTTTCCTCATCTGTAAAATGGGAACTGGCACATACTCCAAGAGAACTGTTGAGGATTAAATCGATACCAAAAAATGCTTCCACAGTACTCGGCACGTACTAAGCCTCCAAGAAACAGCAGCTACTGCCACTATTGTCACTACCATTAAACAATAATTCTGTTATCAAACTGGTCACTTAATTCCACATCCGCTCCCACCCACTCTGATTTTCCCGATGTCTGGGACAGATGTCCTCATTACAGGACAGACCTTCTATGTTCCAAAGGCTGAGACAGGGAAAAATTCCACAGGAAGGTCATGTGGAAGACCAACCATGCACTGCCCCCGTCCCCCACCCCCAGCTGTCCCTGACACCCGGGGTCATCTGCCTCTTTGGGCCGTCCTCCCCAGAGCCCTCATTGGAACGTACAGGTCTGGGGGCCTGATGGCAGCAAGGGTAAGTGGCCAAGATAGCCTCTCTGATCAGGGCTGGGCGTTCTGGTGTCGAGTCAGCAGAAGGCCCTGAGCTTTGTGGGCATTGTACTCGTAGGGGATCTCTGAGGGCCCTCATATCCTCGTGCTTAGCACAGAACCCCTTCCTGAAATATGAAACACCCCTCTGTGTGGGGCTGTGAAAGGGGATGAGTCCAGGCAGACTGAGACTGGAGCAGGGGGTGAGAGGGGCCACCCAAGGGACTGGACTCTACTCCTAAGCGAGGGCTGCGTCTGCTTGGCTGGGGTCACACTCTGCTCAAGGCTGCCTTGGCCACCATCCAGGGGAAAGCCCCTCACTGAGTGGGACCCTGGACTGAGCTCAAGGAGTAAGGTCAGGCTAGGGGAGAGGAAATCAGGCCGAGGGAGGCCAACAAACTCCTGGGTCCTGATCCTGCCTCTACCACTTATTTGCTATGATTTAGGCAAATTACTTAACCTCTCTATGCCTCAGTCTTTTTATCTGCAGAATGGTACCTAACTTCTGGGGTTTCGGGAGGACAAAAGTGGTTAATATACATGAAAGTGCCTACACCAGTGCTATGTGTCTATTTACTGACATCTTTCTCGCAGATGTGATTACTCAGCTCTTTCTCAGTCTCTTCCCCTATGTTACAGGAAGGTGATCCCTGTCTCATGGAATGATGTGAGGTTAAATAAAAAGCACAAACGTGCAGCGTCAGGCACATGATAGGTACTCACATCAAGAAAAGCTCCCTCCCTTTCCCTCTTCTTTCCCCATGAGGGCTCAGACCAGGAGTCGGATCAGTCCTGACCCCCACCAAGGCTCAATGTGTGATCCTGGTCTGATCTCTGACCCTTGGCTTCAGTCTCTCCATCTGTGAAAAAAGCTTCTGGGCCAAGTGGTCTCTGAGTGTCCGTGACTATATTATCTGCTCCCACCTCCGCTCCCTCCTTCCTTTTTCATTTCCAGCTCATGTCCTACAGCATCCCCTTTTGCTTCAACAGAACCCTTGAGAGCCTAAATTTGGGTGGAGGGACAGCTGGTGGGCAAGGGGTATGAGCCCTTAAGCAACCCAGGGCCCATCCCAGACGCCCAAGGGTTAAGATCCAGAGTGAAGGGCGGGGGATGGGGGGTGAGCGGCAGGGTCAGTGCTGGACAGGCGGGCCTGGAGCCCAGGGCCTGCGTCCCCTCCCCCCACCCTGGGAACAGAGGCTACTTGTTTGGGCATCGGCCGGCTGGCTTTGAGCTTGGCTAAAGGAAGAGAGGGGTGGGGAGGGGAGGGCCCCAGAGAACAGAAGGGACTCCCCTCTCTTCAGCTGATGCCCTACTCTGACACTAGGCTAGTTTACTACTAGCCCCTAGGACTCTCAGAGGCCCCTTACCCCTCTGAACTGACCCCTTCCCTCTAGGTTCTCTCTTTTCTTCATTCAAACACTCACTGCCACAGACAGGATTTAGACTCAGGCCCAATTCTTACCCCAGCAGTCTCTCTCTGGAGCATGAGATGAAGACTTATCACCCCATCCTGCAGATGGAGAAATGGAGGCTCTGAGAAGTTTGGGGACTTGCAGGGTCATGTAGTGTTTGGTGGCTGTATAGGGACTACCCCACATCCCAGTCATCCCCATTGCTCTGCAGGCCCCTTCCCCACAGAGCTCCAAGGAGATCTTTCCTAAGCTGTGCCCCTAAGCAGGACTGAAAGGCTAGGCAGGAGGAGGAAATAAGCAGCCCACCTGTGAAGTTCCGAAGGACCTAGGAGATTTGGATGGGGAGAAAATTTCTAGGGAAAGAGGGTGGGGAAGACAAGCAACCTGCACAAAGGGCTGAGGTTTCAGGTGCACAAAAGTATGGCTGGAGCCTGAGAGGTGGCGGGAGTGCGGCTGGGGCTGAATGGGAGGGCCTGAATGCTCTCAATGAAGCGTGGGGGCAATCTGGGTCCCTGGTGGCCTCTGCCCACTTCCACCTCACCTTTTGCCCTACTCCTGTGAGCAAGTGGTGAATGGGGAGGCAGGGTCTGGACAATCCCTAACCAGCCATGGAACACAGGGATGAGTTCTCTACACCCAGCTCCAGCTACCCCTTCCAGTCACACCCATCTCCTTGCCATTTCTCATATATACCATGAACGTTCCTGGTTTTGCACAAGCTGTGCTGTCCTCTGGAAGGTCCTTATCCTTGTTAATTGCCAGTTAACTGCCAAGGCCCATTCCAGTCATCTCTTCTTCCCTGGGCCTCCAAGAGTCCCAGTCCCTGATTCTACCTCAGTACCTGTCTGCACTTGTCTCTGTGACTCTGTAATGAGCTTGCTGGGAGGTCTCCCCTAACCTGGACACTCTCTGCTCTCCAAGGACAGACATCCTGGATGCCTCTGTCTGGACTTGGGTGCTCACTCAGCACACAGTCAAGTCCTTTCTGAGCACCTCCACAAATCTGTACCACCCTGTAGCACCTCCCCACCCCCAACCAAGCCTGGAGATCAGGGAAGCCTCCCCAGGACCGGAACTTTGGAGGAGGGAAATGCATATGCCAAAAGCCACACTGTAATGGCTCCTGACCAGAGTTCCCCAAACACCAAAAAACCACCCTTGGAGATCTGGGACCAAACACCCACCCTACGCCCCCAGGCTGCACTCCAAGCCAGCTCTCTCCAGTGCCAATAACCCTCTCCCGGCTTGACCCCATTCAGTGAACACACACCTCTTTTTCCAGCAATTGGGCCAGGTAGGGGCTCTTGGGACGTCACGCCTCCATTTACTGGTGGGGAATTGAGGCGCAGAGACCGGAAGTAGTCTGCCCAAGGTCACTGGAGCCCCAGGTACAGGGCACAGGATCATACGAATGCTCAGAGCTGTAAGGGTCTCCGCGCTCAACGAGACGAGAGCCACTGGAGTCTTCATTTCACACAGATGAGAAAAGCAAGGCGCCGGAGGGCTGGCTGGCTCCGGCTCCTGGGAGCCTTCATACCAAAGGACTAAGAGCTGGAAGTCCCCTCTCCCGCCGGTTCGCGCTCCTCCCCTGCCACCTGTGGCCCGACCACGCATCCTCAGGAGGCGACCCTCATCCCTATCACTAGACAGAGACGACAACTGACAGAAGAAACACCCGCGGAAGTGGACGCCGAGGGCACGGTCGGCGTGCGGCCTCAGCTTTCCCTTCTGCGAAATGGGGAAACTCCGGACAACACCTGCCGAAACGGCGGCGGACGGAAGAGGCCCCAGCAGCCGCACTTACCTGTTCTGGGCGAAGATTCCACGTGC
Source organism: Neofelis nebulosa (assembly GCF_028018385.1). Taxonomy (NCBI): domain Eukaryota; kingdom Metazoa; phylum Chordata; class Mammalia; order Carnivora; family Felidae; genus Neofelis; species Neofelis nebulosa. The sequence goes on along the minus strand of NC_080791.1, from coordinate 59,105,833 downwards.
GGACCCGGGGACCGGTGTCCCGGCGCCGCCACGGACTCAAGCCGCCGTAAACTCGCGACCGCAAGCGGGACGCGCCCACCCCGCCGGGCGCTTCCGCCCGCCCCCACGTGATGCCCCGGGGAGCGGAGGGCGGGGAAGGCACAGGGACCCGCCCCCTCTTCGGCCCCGCCTAGTAGCGATCTTTGAGTCAGCTGGCCTGGCCCGCCTAGCGGACAGGTCAGACTGTGCGTCTCCCAGCCCCTCTCGCTGCTTGCATGTCCGTCTGTCTTTTTTTTTTTTTTTTTTTTAATTTTTTTTTTTCCAACGTTTTTTATTTATTTTTGGGACAGAGAGAGACAGAGCATGAACGGGGGAGGGGCAGAGAGAGAGGGAGACACAGAATCGGAAACAGGCTCCAGGCTCCGAGCCATCAGCCCAGAGCCTGACGCGGGGCTCGAACTCACGGACCGTGAGATCGTGACCTGGCTGAAGTCGGACGCTTAACCGACTGCGCCACCCAGGCGCCCCTGTCCGTCTGTCTTTTGAGGCTCAGGTCTACCTCCACCACCCCAACCGCTGTGTCTCCATCTCTTCCTGAGGCTCCCTGCCTCTTGCCACCCTTCTCCTGGAGACTCTACACCCTCACTCCCACCCCTCACTCCCACCCCACTCCCATCCCAGGGGTCCAGACCCCCAGGGTGGAAAGAGGCTTTAGGAGGCAGGACGACCTAGGGCCCTGACCTCCTCCTCCTGGAAGTCCTTTCGCACCTCATTCTCTGAGGATATCCCACTTCCCTCCCTAGGCACACGTCCCCATGGGGCAGGCTGGTGGGGAAGAGTCCTACCCTGTCAGAGAGCTCAAGGATCCCTTGGCAGAAGGCTACCTACAGCCTGAGGTCCTGGAACCAAGGCATCTTCATTGGCCAAGATTGGGAGATTTCTGCCTATCCTGCCAGCACATACACAGATGAGGGCCCTGGGTTTAGCAGGAATTCCTGGATCCTGGGTCCCTATCACCTCTGGAGCCAGCCAAGCCAAAGACCTTAACTTCTTAACTTCTCTATGCTTCTATTTCTCCAAATGCCTGATGGAGATACTTGGAAAAACAGCTCTCACCAAGATGGGACGTGGGGATTGACTCTGAAATTAGAAGTCATTAATTTGAGCACCTACTACATGCCAAGCCCAGTGCTGGGCATCTTATTCCTTTTACCTAAATCCTCATACCTCTCCTTGAAGGCAAAAAATCATCACCCAGGTTAGGGATTAGGATATGAAGCTCCAAGTAGTTCCAGGACTTGTTCAAAGTTACAAAGCCAGTATTGGACAAGCCTGGGATTAGAACCCAAGCCTTGGTGAGTTATAGAATCTCTTGCCAACCCTTCACTGGACATTCACCCTGCCCCTCTAGCAAAGAGTTGATGCCACGTAGGCTGTGTCTTCCTGACAAGGCTAAGGCAAGTCATTTCCCGGGAGGGGAGGACGGGACCAAACCTTGGAGAGAACTTGCCAGCCCCAAATTCATATAGGATGTAGAAACACCAGAAAAGGGCAGAGCACAGAGCCTTCCTCCCCACCTGATAGCAGGGATGGCCCTCAGGCAGCAGAGGTACCTGGAGGCCACAGAGAACAGGTGAGGTCCAGGCATCCCTCTAGGTCTCAAAGCCTAGAGCTCCAAGCAGCCAGATGGAACACAGTACCAGGGACTGGTATCTGACCACTGGCAAAGGACCGGGAGCCCCACCTTTTCTGTTAACACAGGTGTGAGGTCTTCAAAGTGACCTAGGGAAGGCTCAAATCACAGGACCTAGTCCCTCCACTGCACTTGAGTCTGATGACCGTCACCCTCAACCCCCAACCTCCCATCCTCCACTCTGAGGCCCACAGCCCTGCGGTCTGAGACCCAGGAACCTCTCCCCCTTCCTTATGTGACGACTGGAGAGCATCAGATCCTCTACCAATGCAGGTGGTACCAAAGGGGCCTTAGGCTGAAGGTCACACAGTAGAACCTCACCCTCTGAACCCTGAACCAGGGATTCCGGCCAGACCCACTTCTATTAGAGCAGTGAATGGTAGCCAAATAGCCTGGAGCAAATGGCAGAATGAACATGTAACAAGGACAGGTGAATGGATGAGTGAACTAAGGAACAGACACAGGAAAACAGAACACACCATGGACAGGAGGAAGGGGTGACGACCTGACACATACTCCAGCTACACAAGGGGAAATGAGGGGATGTCTAAAGGGGCAAAGGCCAGGGGATCAATAATAAAATTAACAAAATGAACCCTAGAACAAGGGGATTAAAGGCGACAGTGGTCAGTGGTCATGCCCGGGCAGGTGGGAAACAGGCACAGCGACGAGCCAGCTGAGGCTGTGGGATCGTTTATTGGGGCTGTGTCCAGTGGGGCCGCAGCGCCAGCCTGGGCCCCAGCCCAGCGTCCCTAGGAGGCGCAGGCGGTGGGGGAGGGGAGAAAGCGCGGGAGGATCCGCCACCCCGGACCCCACTCCATCTTGTCTAGGTCCCTGCGGTGGTGCCGCAATCAGGTGAGCGAGGTGTCGTCATCGCTGCCCTCGCCGCCCGCGCCGCCCGTGCGCTCCTCCCGGCTCTCCGTCACCGCGCTCTCATCGATGTTCTCCAGCGAGTCCGCGTGCTGCACGGAGAGCTCCGACAGCGCCAGGCTCGGCAACGGGCTCTGCTCCGGGTGTAGCCACGGCTTGAAGTGCGGCTGATGTTTCTGCTTCCACTCTGGGTACTTGACGCACGCCTTGTACATCTTCTTCATGGCCTGGGGGGGCCGCCACACATCCGAGTCAGGGGTGGACACGGCGTGGGACTGAGTCTTCGCCACTTCCGGGCCTGCGCCCTCCGTGGCTCAGTCCCCAGCTCCCGGGACCCTGACTCTAGCCCATTTCATAACTCCGCCCGTCAGCCCTGACTCCGCCACCCCTGACTCCCAGTCTCCATCCCTGACCCACCCCCTCAGCTGGAACCCTCTCCCGCTGCTTACATACCCCAAAGTCCCAAGGCCACTCACCTTGGGAGCCAGGAACTGAGAAGATTTATTCACTACCCACTTGGGTAAGGAGCCTATGAGAGTAGGGAAGAGTAATGAGGAGAGAAGGGAAGAAGCAGCCTCAGGGACCCAGCACCCTCCAAACATACATATTAACCTACTCCTTCCAGCCTGGGGCTTCCAAGGAGGCTACCCTCTTCTCCATGGGAGGGGAGGAGGCTGTGAGGCAAGTCCTGTAAGACTTCATCATCCTCACTCTCTCTTTCTGTCTCAGACCAAGGTCCCCAGGCTCAATTCTGTCGTATCCCCTCCCCCAAACCTACCTGCTATACCCCTCCTGTCCCTCTGCTAAGCCCCAGAGCATGGAAGAAAACCACAGGGTCCTAAGTGACCACAGGCTACAAGTGGGTTGAAATCCTGACCCACCAAACTCCTGCCTGTCACCTCCCCTCCACTGACATTCCTTCTCATACCCAACCTGTGAATGGCCCTGATGCTCTACCCCGCCTTCTACCTGTCCTCCCAAGCCCCCTACCCCAGGTAGCCTAGCTGCTACATAGACCTCTTGGCTAAGCTCCCCATCCTGGGCTCGCCTGGAATCCATAGTTGGTAGCCCAACCATCCACCCTGTCTCATTCCCAAATGTCTGCTCTTGCCTCTGACACCCAGCACACTCAGTCAGTGAGGTGCTAGGGAGCCCTGGGCCTACATCACTGGGTGCTTGGTGGGGTTGGGGCACACCCGGGCAAAGATGTTCAGGGATTACCCATCCTCTAGACATTCACCCATTCACTCACACTCCACATCCACTCCATGACACTTACTCTGGGCCAGCCCCAGGGACCCAAAGAGCAACTCGCTGTCTGAGACATGACAGTGTACCAAATGCTCTGCTAGAGGGGAATGGGCCTGAGAGCATGGAGCCAGTGGTAACTCTGGGCATCAGGGACAGAGGAGGTGACATGTGAGGCAGTCCTGGGGGCATGCATAAGGGAGGAGAGATGTTTCTAGGATGAGGGAAAAAGCTGCCTAGACAGGGAGGTGGGATGGTGTAAGGTGTGAGGAAGGACTGGGAAATGTGGGGAGGGGGCTTAGACTTCACTCCGAGGGCAACAGAAAGTCACAGAAGAATTTGAATCAGAAGAGAATCATGAGGAAATGCATGTTTGGGAAAAATCCCTCTGTAGCTGTATGGACAGAGAAGGTCGTTGACTATGGAGAGAAATGACAGATTCAGGAGCTACTTAGAAGGTACAATCAATAAGAATTGGTGGCCAGACCTGGGAGCTGAGCAGAGGGCATCCAAGTCAACCGCCAGGTTCTTGGTATGGGTGACTAGGGGGAGGTTTAGGAGAAGGGGAAAACTAGGAGGGGAGATAGTTCATAGTTCAGCTTTGGACCCAGTGAGTCTCAGGTCCCAGAAGACATCTTAAGGGATGAGTCCAGGAGGCCAATGGCCACAGGGATCTGGTTCCCAGCAGAGAGAGACATGTCAGCTGGCCACAGAAGCCTTGGGAGTAGCTGAACCTTCCCAAGGGAGGAGAACTGAAGCCTGGAAAACTCAGGGCCTCTGGGATGGGCAGAGGATGGGAGCTAGCAAGACAGACGGAGTGAAAGCAGACAGTAAGCAGGAAGCCAGTCAGAGCATGGAGGTGTGGGAGCCCAGGAAAAGAGCTCCAAGCTTTGTCATGGAGCAATGGCTACCACTTTGGCCTTTGCTTTTCAAACCAGTATAAAGTCTCAAATCTTGGTTCAAATGATATTTTGGATGGAGATGCCCCAAAATACAAAACAGCTCCTAACACAGGCTCTTTTTGATCCCTAGTAGATCAGGCCACATCTCCTGTGGTATAGGAAAGGATCCCATGATAAGCTGCCAGGGCCAAGCCCTCACCTTTGGGGTCCACCTGGGCCAGGTAGGTGATGACGCAGCTCTTGGGCCCCGTGCTCTGGATGAGGTAGCCCGTCTGGATGGACACAGCTCGGACCAAGTCTTTCCGAGGTGGGTATTTCTGGGGATAGAAGGCAAAGGGAGGTGAGACTGAGGGTTGGGACAAAAGAAGTGTCTTTATGAGTACATACACACACACACACACAGAGTCAGTTAGTTCACATCCCCTGGCATCCACTCCAGAACAGGCCTGATGTTGGTATAGGGAGAAAGAAGAGGACTCAGTCTAGGTCACTGTTGCCTCTCAAGGTTTCCCTGTTCCCCTCAGGAAAGCCCTCAGTCTGGAGTCATGAGCACATACATGGGCATTCACACATGCACTCATCTTTGCCCAGGCCAGCTGTACCTGCCTGTCTTGCCTGCTGTGGAGATCAAGGTGGCCCAGCCTCAGGGAAGTAAGAGGCCCTGCCTCTTACTACTTGCACCCCCTTTCTGAGCCAGCCCATCCCACTTGCCCACAGTGATGGGTCACATCACCCTCTTCTCATCTGCCTGAGAGCTGAGCAGGGAGACAAGAGCCATTATTCTCACTATATAGTAAGGAAACTGAGGGCCAGAGAGCTTCGTGCCCAGACTAAAGTCACATGAAAGTCATGGTAGTAGCCAGAAGCCTCTTCCTGGGCCAGGCTTGCTGGCCCAGCCGTACCTGGGACCTTCCCCTGCCCACCCAGCAGGGAAGGCAGGTAGACTCACAGGATGTTTGACTGAGTAATTCATAATGATGTAATCAGTGCCCATGGGGAGCCAGGAGCGGAGGGTGATGACATCACGGTTCTTCAGGGGCTTTGGACACCTCCCTGTGGAGGGCAAGGGACAGTTCAGCAAGACCTCTGGTCTGCCTGCCTGCAAGGGAGGGCATAGCAGAAGCCAGGGACACAGGGATGCCTAGTTAATCGCCAGTCCCCCCTGATCCAAACAGATACACCCCCCCACCCACCCACCAGACCACAATCCCAGAGCTGACACTAGGAAAGAGACAGAACCCTCTCCCTTCTTGTCACCAGCCATTCCTGCTCACAACCTCACACGGCCCTTACCTTGCTGGCTGGGCCTGTTTGTATATGTGAATGTGAATATATTATTGTGAGTGTGTGTATCAGAAAATGTGTGACTGTGAATATGTGGCATGTGGCCATGGAGTGTGTACATAACTCTGTGTGCATGTGTGTGGAGTGTGTATACATGAACATGGGAGTGCATATGTGTTTGTGAGTGTACGTGTGTGTGCCCAAGAGTCTAGGAGTGGACAGAAATGTCAGGGAGGGCAGCCCTACAGCTTAGAACTCAGGTCTCTGAGCAGCCTGGCCATGGGAGTGATCACAAGGAGGAAAGGTGGGAGAAGGAAGCTGGGCTGGAGGCCTGGATGGAAGCAGGGAGGCTAGGATCAGTGTTCTTGTGCCTGCTCACAAGAGTAATAGCCCACGTCAGCATTGACTGTTAAGCGGGCAATGTCGAAAGTCTCAATGACGTTGCTGTCCCACTTCTTTCGGTATTCAATGTCGTGTAGGACGTCATAGAGTGTCTCAGCTGGCACATCACGGCACTCCATCCGGCACTGCAGACAGACACATGGGTTGTTAGGGTCACACAGGGCTAAAAGCCCCGGCCAGGAGACCAAAGGGCAGACAGGCAAGAAGGGGAGAAAGAACATGAAGAAGAGCGTACCTGTCCAGCCCTCCCAGAAGCCACCCGTGCGAGGAGAGAGACAGCCCCTGTATCCAGAGACCATCTCCCCCATCTCAGCTCCCACCAAACCTCCCGTTCCATCCCAGTCTCCTTTTCCAGGAAGCCTTCTTGAATGGCCAGGCCAGACCTTCTGGACTCCCGTACACTAAGTCTCTATATCTATGCCCTCCCAGACCACTGATCTTCATGGGTGGAGGCTCATGGCTGACTCAGCGGAGAATCTGGTATGGTTACATGCTAAATGAAATGAAGGCTTAAACAAACAAATACCTAAATGGATGCTTTCTTTCATCCATGGTACTCACCACCTGACCATACAATTTACCTTTTTTTTTTCCTTCATCCAACAAATATCTTTGGATTTCTTACAGTTTTTAGCTCTGTCCTCAAAGAACTTTCCGTCTAGGGGAGAGAAGAGCCAAGGATCCCCTTTTTTATTTAACCTTCAAAACAACTCTGCCAGACAAGAAATGCAAAGAGGAACTTGAGGCTGAGAGAGGTTAAGTAACTTGACTAGGGTCACCCAGCTAGTAAGCAGCAGAGCTGGGATTTAACCCAGATCATATGTCTGGGAAGCAAGTAAAAACAGAACGAGGTTTTGCTAGGTTTGCACTCAGCAAGGTGAAACTTAGTTCACGCCCTTATTCGGTGATTGTTTTCACCCAAAAGCTCAAAGCCTAGGCTCAAGGTCCCCTCAGCAACTGGACAAGTTTTCTTATGTAGTTTAAAAAGGTCTCCCAGACCTGGGCATTCAGACAGTGCCACGGGAAACACATAGAAAGCAAACTTTGGTTTTCTTAATTCTAAAATTGGGCTGATACCTCCGAGTATTTCTGTGAGAGCAAAATGTGGTCATGTATATAAAGCACTTAGGATAGTACCTGGCAGAAATAAAGGTAACACCTCCACTGGTGGCTGGAGAAAGAAGGGCGGGGATGGGGGGTGGGTGTATGGAGAGAAGGAAAAAAAAAAAAAAAAAAGGATAGTACCTGGCATGTGGTGAGTGTACCTCTCAGTATCTCTGGGAGATCTTTCTACTTAAATCATTTCCTTATTGTAGAAACAGTACTATATGTTTTAGAAAGTTAGACATACAGACAGCAAAAAGAAAACCATCATATTCTCATCATTTAGAGATTGCCACTGTTAACACTTTAGTGATTGTTCTTCCCAAGCCTTTTCTGTGCATATTTCCCCTGAATGAGATTATTCTGTGCATTCCATTTTGTAACCTTCAGGCAACAATCTCTACCATTTTGTTGCAGTAAATTTTCAGCACATCTAACACTCAGAGCATATTCACATTTTTCCAGTCGTCTCAACCAGGGCCCAGCAGAATGGCTCCTGTAAAGAAGCATGATGAGAGGAAGGGCCGTTTGCCATCAGTGAGGTAGTCACCAGGGAACACACACCATCAACATTCACAGGTGCATCTAAGGAGTGGGTCTCAAGAAGTGTGCCCTTTGGGCCCCCAGAGAGATACAGAAATTTGCCATGGAGATGGGAACTCCAGAAGCTCACTGACACCAGGCTCAACAAAGCTGTTCGGGGCAAAGGAATAAGGAATGTTCCATACTATATCTGTGTGCAGTTGTCCAGGAAACTAACAAGGATGAAGATTCAAACAAGCTCTATGCCTTAGTTACCTGCGTACCCACATCACTTTCAAAAATCTACAGACAATTAATGTGGATGAGAACTAATTGCTGATTTTCAAATAAAGATATAAAACTGCAAAAAGAAAAGACAAGACAGACAAAATCAAAGTTCGAGGACAGATTCTAGCCTGCAAAAACTCACTGTGTGAGTCTGAACAAATCACCTTCCCTCTCTGCTTTTCTGATCCATGAGGAAGGTTATGACTCTAGATCCAGTCATTTAACTAACAGCCCCAATTCTAGTCCTGTGCAGAGCACAGAACAATCAGAGGTGAATCTGAGACCTGTCCTTGAGAGGCTTCTAGTTGAGGGAGGAGACCAACCTGAAAATGGAGAGGTGCCCTAAACTGCCCAGTGAGGGCACAAAGGAGGAGGTCAGCTCCGCAGAATGGAGGCAGGCACCTCTTCTCCACTAATACTCAAAAGGTCCTGGTTCCAGGTTTTCCTAGAGAAATGCAGGATTCTGGGGCTGGGTGAGATAAGATGAGCCTGGAACATCTTATTGTGCCAGAAAGTAAGGACATACTCACAGAATGATAGGGACCTTGCCAAGCAGATACAGGAGCCAGATGAAGGGCTCCCACTGACTGGGTGAGTGACTTGTCAGGGTCTGCCCAAGGCTTTGCCAGTTTTAGCATCGAAAATCCCACATCCTAGGAAAACCCTCCATCCCAGACAAACTAGGAGAACTGGCCACCTACCACAGGCTAAAGCTAGGACAACCCGAGTATCAAAATAGTGATAATCAGGGCACCTGAGTGGCTTAGTCAATTGAGTGTCCCACTCAGATTTTGGCTCACATCATGATCCTGGAGTCGTGGGATCAAGCCCTGCATCAGGCTCTGTGCTAAACATGGAGACTGTTTAAGATTCTCTCTGTCTCCTTCTGCCCCTCTCCCCTGCTTGCACATGCACGCTCTCTCTCTAACATACAAAATAGAATGAAAACATAAAATAGTATAATAACAGATTATATCGAGGCTCCTGAGTGGCTCAGTTGGTTAAGCGTCCGACTTCAGCTCAGGTCACGATCTTGCTGTTCTTGAGTTCAAGCCCCACGATGGGCTCTGTGCTGACAGCTCAGAGCCTGGAGCCTGCTTTGGATTCTGTGTCTCCCTCTCTCTCTGCCCCTCCCCCCAATTACCCTCTGTCTCTCTCTCAAAAATAAAAAGCTTTAAATTAAAAGAAAAATTTTTTAAAAGATTATATTCCACTGAAGTAAATAGGAAGCCAAAGTACATATAGGTATGAATACATAAATGGAATGTTTGATGAGGAATAGGGTATTACTTCCCATAAAATACTTAATTACAAAGGGAAAATGAGTAACTTCATTGTAGAGAAGCATGGCAGACCCCTCCTGAGTCAAGTGATCACAGTAAACATTATTAGTAATGAGACAAGTTACAACTGGGTGTTGCCTGATAGAATGCAACGAAGAGAATACAGGCACCACTTAGGTGACATTTCTGCCAAAGATGCATAACCGAAATCCAGTCATTAGAAAAATCAGACAAACCCCAAATAAGGGACTTTTACAAAAGTCTCCCCTGCTGAGTGTCAGCGTTGTGAAAGTCAAGGAAGTACCCAGGATCTCCCATCACACCTAAGGAGACTAATGACACGTGTGAAGGAACGAGTGAGTGAGTGAGTGAGTGAGTGAGTGAGTGAGTGAACGGAGTGAGGGAAGGGCTGGGATGGTGAGAAAGGCGTGGGGGAAGGTGGCAGAGGTCAAACTGGCAGCAGCAGCAGCAGCAGCCGGACGACCTGTACTGAGCAGCTGTGTGGAGGTCTGGACGCTGCAGCAGACATTCAATGCAAGCTCACTCTTCACCCCAAATTATGAGCTGGCATTACTCCTGTGCTGTGCATAGAAGACTAGGGCCCAGGAGATTAAGCAACCTGTCTGAATCAGACAGCAAGAAAGCAGCAGAGCAGGGATTCAAAACCGGATTTTCCTGTACTCTCAACCATCAAGGACCACTCACGTGCGGCTTCTGAGGAAATGAGAACTTCTCTATAGCCAAGCTGACTTGGCTTTACAAGTCCTCAGAGGTGTTATCCTGGGCAGTGAGTGTGTGGAGGGGCAGTGATGACAGAATTATGCTCTTGGGCTAGAACCCTACCTGGGACTGCCTCTTCCCTCTGGTCAGGCTCAGCGTGCACAAGGACCCAGGTGCACTCACGGCTGGGGGTTGGGTGCACCCTGAGGAGAGGCCCACACTGCCCAGACACCGCTCAGGGCTGTTGTGGCTTCAGGACCAAAGGCCTCCCTCTGAGACAGCGGGGGAAGTAGGCGGGGCTTGCATGGCCATGAGACAGACCCAAGACAGACCTGGCAGTTGAGTGTAAACTTTGCATAACATTTCATCTTTACACTTGATCTTAGCCAAAAGGCTGAGAAGCGATAACATTTCATCTTCAAAACAGGGGAACTTTAAAGGTTTCCCAGGCTGGTGGCAGGCTCTTGGGCAGGAAGGCCGGCAGTGGCGCTCTGCTGGCAGGGCAAGAAACCCTGGCTGGCGCGGTGGTACTGCAGGTGACAAAACAGGCAGGCTGGGTGGCTGGTCCAGAGAGCAGAGTGGAGAGTGACCGTGGGCGTCCTCATCCCGTCTGGCTCCCAGCCATGCTCTTTCCACAGCCCCCAGGAGCTAGGGGCCTGTGCCAAGAGGGGTAGATTACATAGGGCATTGTTCCTGCCCACTGTGGCAGCTGCCACATCTGCGAGATGTAATTCTAAGAGGCTTCAGAGGGATGGTGGGGGTAGCGGTGAGTCACTGGAGAGCACCTGGGGGGCAGGCCTGTGACCGGATCCCACAGCCATTGGGCCCTGGGCAAGTCAGTCACTTCATCTGGACATCTGGGAGCTGCCCCTGCAAGCCAGAACTGAAGGGGGTTTGCTCTGGGTTGCTCAGTCAAGGAGCCATGCTGAGCTGCAAAACCCTCAAAGCCTGGTTACAGCGGGGAAGCTGACTTGCAGCTGAGAAAACTGTGGCCCAGAGGGAGCAAGTGACACCAGAGAAACTACAGACCGTATTTCCCACATTCCACTCTCTCCAGCCCCGGGAGGTAGAAAACTGGAATTGTTCAGAAGCCCTGGGACCTGCACACCCTCAACCCTCAACACACTTAGTCCTACGGAGCCATGGTCAAAAGGGACTGGACAAGTGAAGAGGGCCACCAGGGAAGACTCTTGCAGGTTTTGAGCCTGGCAATCCCAGGTTCCCATTCCAGTTCCTTCCCCTTGGGCACAAGCTCCTGAGTCTTAGTTTCTTCACATGAAAAACAAGGATAATAAGAGTACTTATCTCATGGGGATGTTGTGATTCAATTAAACGAGATCATGTATGCAATATACCTGGCACATAGTAAATACTCAAAAAATAGTAGCTGTTAGGACTTCAGCCGGCTTCCATGAGCAGCCATTCACCCTTCCACAGGATAGGACCAGGTCACATTTGCATTTTGTGCCCTTTATGCTTCTCTGGCCTCATCCTGGGGCCTGCCTATTGGTCCATCCATTTATCTATCCACCACTTTCTTTCTAGAGTCTGCTATATACCAGGACACTGCAACTGGGCAGGAGGAACTTGGAGATGAGCCAGAGGCCCCAACAAGTGGGTAGCATGAGAGACAAGGACACAGAATCCCAGCAGAGAATGAGTAGGGGTAGGGGAGAGGGGCACAGTAACTGTGGTAGCAGAAGGCAACAGAGCCTAAAAGGAAAAGGGGCAGAAGTGCTGCAAGGGGAGAGAGGACATTTCAGCAGAGAGACTGGTGAGTACAAATACCTGGAGACTTAAAAAAAATAAGTACAGGGGCACCTGGGTGGTTCAGCTGGTTAGGCTTCCAACCAGCTCAGGTCATGATCTCGTGGTTCGTAGGCTGGGGCCCTGCATTGGGTTCTGCTCTGACAGCTCAGAGCCTGGAGCCTGCTTCAGATTCTGTGTCTCCCTCTCTCTCTGCCCCTCCCCCACTTGTGCACGCTCTCTCTCTCTATTTCTCAAAAATAAATAAATAAACATTTTAAATAAATAAATAATTAAGCACCAAGCAGGATCCAGTGCCCAAGCTGTGTCTCATTGTGCCCCTCTCTTCTCTCCCACCCTTGCCCTGTGCTTCTCTGGAGGCCTTCCCAGTGCTCAGCTTTAGAGAAGGAGGGATCTCCACAGAGGGAGGGAAATGGTGGGGAGAAGGGCTCCAGTATCTCCCAGGACCCAGGGAGATAGCTGAGCCGAGACAGGGGACAAGAAGTAAGGTCACCTCCACAGGGCTGTGGTATGGCCTTGAGGGCCAAAGGCCAGGTCAGTAACCTGCAAACTGACAGACAGGTGGATCCAAGTTTGGCCCTCACCCCAGGTCTCCAGTATCCTTGCCCATGGGATATGTGCAACACACGGATTATCCCACAGTCCTAGGGACCCAGGAGATTATCTCTTCCTCCACACTCTTCAGTTACCACTGGGGAGAGTGAGGCCCAGAGAAGGTAAGGGGTTCGTGTGGGCTCTGAAACATCCCACAGACTGTGCTGACTACTCACCATGCTGCATTTTAATAGACAGTGTTGTAAAAGGAATAACTGTTATGCAAATCATCTTTTCCCAACAGAACCATATTCAAATCAAAGGAAGCATTCCTGACTAGGGGTGGGGTACTCACTATCAAATCAATCACAGCCTTGAATGATAAGCACAACCTGAATAACCATTACCATGTACCAATGGCTCCAAATCACTGCCTAAGTCATCATCACAGAGGAGACAACAACACTTGGCCCATGGACCCCATAGGAGCTGACATGTAGGTCAAACCGCCTCTGCCAGTTGTCTGCAACACCAAGCTGTATCCTGTACAAATACTGTCTCTTATCCTCCCAACACCCCAATGGGTATCATTATCCCCATTTTACAGATGCAAAAACTGAGGCCCAGAGCATTACAAGGATTGACCGAGGCCTGAAGGCTAAGAGTGGTAAAGCAGAGAACTATCGCCTGGGTGTGTCTGACCCCAGATTGTTAAGGCTTTCTGCTACCTTCATCAAGGGGCAGGACTGGCCCAGCTCAAACAACATGCTGGCAACTGGAGACTGTCTTAGTTAATTGACGGTTATTATGCAGAGCTCATCGGATTCGGAGGGCTTGCTCACCAGGAAAGCGAAGCTCAGACATTCTTCCTCAGAGCAGAGTTCCTGACTCCACCCTCAGACTGCACTGGGCTCAAAGACAGAGCTGTACTTTCCCAAAACTCCACCCAGGTGCTCTGCACCTGGAAGACCCCTGAGAATCTTTCAGCCACTGCATTGCCCCACCAGACCCAGCCAGGCCACACACAGGCTCATGTTTACATAGCAGTTCCAGGCTGCCTAGGGCAGACAGGCCTCTGCCCAGCTACATCCTGCTTTCCTGGCCTTGGCCTGGGCAAAGGACTTCAGCTCTGAGTCTCAGTATCTTCATCTGTCAAACAAAGATAATCCTCCCCTCAGAACGGAGCTGTGAGGATTAAGTGAGGCTTGTACAGAAAGCCCCAACAGCAGCTGCTCTTCCTCCAGCCCCAAGCCCCAGTGCCACCCCCCCCACCTCCCCCCACCCCCCCCACCCCCGCCCCAGGACTTCTCAGGCCCTGCCTACAGGAGCACCTTCTTGCTAATCCCCAAAGGGCAGGATATACAGGGCCAGGGAACAAAGTTTAAAAAAACAAAATGCCCAGATCCCTCCACAGTGTGGATGGACAGGGAGCAAATAGGCAACCCTCTTCCACCAGGGCCCTACAAAAATGTATCTGCTCCCCCATCACAGCCCACACAACCGGGCACTGCCAGCTCCATGTCAGCCCTGGTGCTGAGAGATGCAGCCTGGCCTGGGGCATATAGCAGGTGAGAGGCTCAGCTTCAGCAGTGCCTCTGCCTCCTGTTCTGAAGGGACCCCTCCCAGGGGCCCCCACTGTCTCTCCCAAAGGCCTCAAGAAGCCAGCATTAAGCCAAGTTGATAAAGCACCTGCCCTTGCCTCTGGGTTTCTGGAGCTCCCAGAATGCAGACCTCTAAGACCTTCCTCCATGTCCCCCCCAAATCTCAAGAATAGCTCAAGGGCACTGACACAAGGGGTTGGAGAGAAAGTGGGGAATGGGATGCAGGAGGAGAGAGGTCTCATCAGTTCTGCTTTCTGAGAACTTTCCTTCTCTGGCTCCTTCCCTATTTTGTTTTTGAACAAACTTCAGTCTGGCTGTTCCCTGTCCAGAAAGCCCTTCCTGTCCTTAAATCTTTTAGGATGACCTGGGGCCTACTTCTTGTCTCCTCCGCCCCCAGGGCCTCCCTCTATCAGCATGCATTGCAATGCACTGATTGGCCCACAGTGCTGTGGCCCCCTTATTCATCTTGGCATCCCCTGTATCTGGCATGGTTTAATAAAGACATATTTCTGAAGGGAAGGATGGACAGGTGAGACAGAAAAGAGGTTGTGCCTGTGTAGGCTTCTCTGACTTTTAGAGTGCAGGGGCCATGGCCAGCGGTCCTTAGAGCTTCTGTGGACTTCAGAAGGAAGAATCTTGGTGAAAACCTCCTAGACTTGTAAAAATCTCCATGGCACTTGAGGCTTACTCCTTCTGCCATCATCCTTACATAAAATGCAGTGTAGGGGTAGGAGGTGTCAGAGACAAGTTCAGGGAAGATTCTGGGACTTGCTGAAAGATCCTTAATAGTTCTGATAGTTAAAGAAAAGTAAATTTAAATGGTACTGAGGTGTGAATTTATATTTTAGTAAATTAGCTAAAATATACAAAATATTTACTGCTTGTGAGGACATGCTAAAACTGTTACACAGTTAGTGACACCAAAAATTGGTTCCACTATTCTGAAAAACTATTTGGCAATTTTTTTTTAAGTTTATTTATTTATTTTGAGAGGGAAAGAGAGAGAGCACATGAGCATGAGCAGGGAGAGAGAGAGAGAGAGAGAGAGAGAGAGAGAGAGAGAGAACCCCAAGCAGGCTCTGCGCTGTCAGCACAGAGCCTAATGCGGGGGTTAATGTTGTGAACTATGAGATCATGACCTGAGCCAAAATCAAGAGTCAGACACTTAGCCGACTTGGGCCACCCAGGCTCCCCCATTGGCAAATATTTTTTAGGTCATAAAAATGTCTCTCAACTCAATTCCTGGAACTCCAGGACCAGAAATTTATACTCAGAAAAAAACACCAAAGAAACTTGCTACAATATTTATGACTATATTATTGCATTTATAATTAGCAAAATATATTGAGAACCTGGAACATCACCAACAGCTGGGTCTGGTTGGGTTAAGACACATCACCTGGATGATTGCTGCTCAGCTACTGAGAACTGCGCATGGCTCCCCACCACCCACCCAGGGAAGGGCAGGCTCTGAACCTTTGGAACCCAGAACAGGCCTGCATGGAGCAGCTGCCGGAAATGTAGAATTAATAATTCGGTAGCAATACAAGAAACTTTTACAGATGCAATGTTAAATGAAAGAAGAAGATACAAACTTGTACCTGTGCCAAGGTCTAAAGTATGTATAAATTATGTACACTCTTGTGTGAGAGTTGAAAGGAATCAAGGAAAAAGTTTTACTCAGGAATTGAGGCTCTGGTGATTTATTTTTCCTTTTTGGATTCTTGGTACAACACAGTTTATACAAGACATAGAAACCATACTTTTTTCCCCGAGTTGAGAGTGTTGTCCAGAACCTGGAGGTCCTTGTTCCCTGGATCTGGAAGTCTGGGCTGAGCTGAGATGGGGCCTGAGGCTGCCCATGTTAATGCTGAGTTACCTTAGAAAGGCTCCGCATCATCTGACCATGCTAGGAGTGGAACCAGAGGGGGACCCCCCCCGCCAAAGCTGCACAGGCAATGACAACTGTGGGTGGGCAGGGCAGGGAAGAGGATGCAGGAGGCCAAGATGCAGCTACAAGGAGGAGCACCTAAGTGGAGTCCTAAAGGATAAACGGAAGAGCAGACGCACTCAGATGAAAAGGAGGTGAAAGAGTTCTGGGCAGAGGTGCTGGCATGAGCCTGGGGGCTGGAGGAAGAGGAGGGCTCAGGTAATTCCACTGGGTAACCTGAGTGAACATGGAAGGAGGCGGGAGGAAATGGAGCTGTCCCTAGAGAACCTCAGGCTGTTCATTCATTCATCCATTCAGCAAAAGTTAATGGTGTGCTAAGAGCTTCACAAATTCATTTAATTCCATCCTCTCAATTACCTGGGAGGAGGGAAGATTATGCCCATTTGTAAATGGTAGCTCAAAAAAGTGAAGAGAGGAACCAACACAGAACCCAGTGTGACCCACAGTTCACCAAGGCTATTCCCTGAGAACCAGGTTCTGCTCTGTGGAGGACCCAAGGAATTCCAGGTGAGCGAGCACCTGGCCAGGTGAGGCCTGTCCCTGAGGATCCATGCTAGGGGCTGGGTCCGTTGGGGCTGGCTCTGTCTGGAGTGAGGGGAGCTGGAAGGACACAGAGAGCATGTGTGGTGTGAGCCCAGAGCAGGGGCTCTTTCCCCCATCTTCTAGCTCAGTATCCCCACCTGTACTATGACCACACAAGCCCTATGGCCCTCTATTCTAAAAGGAAAGGGATCTGGCACCAAATACCTCCAAACCATCTTCTCCCCAAAATTGGGGTCCCCTTGAGACTATGGAGAGTGCAGGTGCTGCCATCCCTCCCCTAGACAGGGCTCCTAAGTCTGCTCAGGCAGACTAACCCAGGCTCTTTGCTATGCTCTCCATCCAGCGCTGAGTGACTCATACCTGCTCTGCCTCCTTCCTCTGTCCTTCCCCCAAGTCCAACAGCTTCCGTGGACCCATACTGCACCCCTCAGACTCTAGACCAGCAGGCCCCAGCTGCGCAGCAGTGAGAACCATCCTGCTCTGACATCTCAGAAGCTGACCTCCTGGTCTGGAGCTCCTGCCACTCCAGCCCTGGAGGAGGTGGGAGAGCCAGACAGAAGAGGGAGGAGAGGAGAGAGGCAGAGAGTGGGTGGGCCTGGAAGAAAAGGAAGGGATGGGGGAGACTAGTGACACAAGACACGAGACAATGGCCAGGGCTGGCACACAGACATCAAGACAAACACAAACTGGATAAACACCTCCCAGGGCTCCAGAGACAGCCCAATGCCCCCAAAGCACTCTCTCTAGTAAGCTCCAGACAGTGTCTTTAACAGCCTCCTGGGCATCACCCCCTGGACGGCCCACAGGCTTTCACTCACCATGTCCAGTACTGTCGTGTTATCCACCCCAGTGCCCACTGCCCTGTGCTCCCCTCCAGTGCCTAGAACCTAGGCATGGCTCTGGACTCATCCCTCCCTCTCATTCCTGGGATTGCACTCAGCCATGACCTTCCAACAGCTCCTCTTCACCAACCTGAGGCAGGCTTCCTCATTCTTGCTTGGACCACTGAAGCAGCATCCTTGTCTCTGGTCTCCTGGCTCCCAAGCCAGTGCTTCCCCAGCAGCTAGGGAGCTTTCTAAAACCCAGAGCTGATGATGGCACTGCCCAGCTTGAAAGTCCCTGCTATCTTTCTCTCTCTGCCTTTAGGCCAGATCCCAACTCCAAGATGTCCTCCTCACTCTGGTTCCGCCTCCACTCCTTCTCACTCTCAGTCTGCACTCCTGCCTCTGGGAGCCTACCCCACTGAGGGATTCAGTGAGAATTGCTCAGCTTGCCACCTGGCTCCTGCTGGGCTCCCAAGGCCCCACCCAGACACCCCCCACGCTGCCAGCCACTGGCCTCCCTCTGCCTGAGTTCTCTTGGAAGGTTGTCCCCATCTTTGTCAGTCTCCCCACTAGGCTTCAGGAGCAGGGCCCAGTGTCTCCAGCACTGGCATGGCGGCTGACAGAGTGGGTGGGAGGTATGAGAAGAGGTTTGTTGAATGAATAAAAAACTGATACAGAAAAAAAATGGGATAGGAAAGGGGACGAGTAGAGACATAAGGGCAGAAGCAGTAACCATCAGAGATGGGGACAGAGAACACACCCTAAGAGAAGACCCTGAGACCCAGAGGTAGGCCCAGAGGCTGGGTCAGGAGGCTGGATGGAGGTCGGGAGGGGAAAGCTGTGGCAGAACCAGCACTGAGCCTGGGGCTAGAGCTGCCAGGAGACAGCTGAGGAGACATAATTGGATCAGAGACAACTCTGCTGCAGTGAGGGGGTGTGACTCACACACACAGTAACACCAGACACAGAAACACACAGTCCCACACTCAGAGGCACATACACACCACCTCAGACACATGCACACACATACACACACATACACACACATACATACATTCAATATGATTTACCGACCCCAGTCAGGTTTCTGCCCCAGGGATGTCACCTGGGCAGATGTGAAGAGGCTCACAGTCCACCCAACCGAGGACCCTATCACACACACAGTCACCCACAATCCAGCTCCACAAACAGAAGATCCACACATAGAAGGCCAGACAACCCCTATCATACCATCCTGTCTTCATAACACCACCATAACCACCATCTGGTATCTTATTTAATGATCTGTTTGCTTCTATTCTTCTTGTCTCCTCCTTAGGATGTAAGCCTCATAACAGCTGAGTCTGATCTGTCTGAGTTGCCACTAAATTCCTGGATATAACACAATACTTGGCATATAGTATGTGCTCAATAAAAATGTGTTGAATGAATGGATGTCAGAGACACACAAGGGAACTCCATCCTCTCTGTCAAGCCTCTGCCTTAGACTTTTATCACTTTTTTGGTCCAGAATCAGGTCCCAGGCAACCTGGAAGGAACCAGAGATGGGGAGGGGGGCCCGGGGGGCGGGTGCCAGGAGATAGTAGAGGGGATCTCAGCAACTAGGAGCAGATGCAAGTTGTGGCATGAAACCCAAGGATGAGATTAAATGGCCCAGGACCACAGTACTCATCCCCCTACTTCCCATGTGTGTGTGCTGCGGGGGACAGTGTACATGTGCAGGCATTTCTCACCTGCCCCAGTACATAAAGATTCTAGAGATATCAGAAGTAGCTAGTATCTGCCTTCAGGGAGCCTCGGATGAGAGGCAGGGAGGCAAATGTTAGGTTAAAGCCCTAGAGAATAGCTCCAGTGGCCCTGTGTCACCTGCCCTAGGCTCTCTAATGACAGGTGAGAGGAACCTATATTTGGCATGGGATCCACCACTAAGTCCTGGGCCTGCCACTTTCTTTCATTCACTGTCTGTGTTTCTGAAGGTTCAAGGGCCCCAAAGCGCAGAGCCCAGCGCAAGCATGCCAGAGGGGATAAAGTGAGGCACCAAGAAGAACAGGGACACCTCAAGCCTAATATCTGCTCTGAACAGCTTTCCTCCCACCTGTTGTTGGCACATGCTCATCTGCCTAGGTCAGAGGCCAAGGTAAAGGATCAGGGCTGGAATAAGGTTTCTATCTTATCTATCATGGTGGCAACCTGGTTGCCAGGCCTGTGGCCCCTAGCCCCTCAGGAACCAGCTGGAGTGGCCCAGCCAAGGTCCCAGATTCTGGAGTCATAGCACCCACAGCCCTGGTTCCAGGTGGCCCAGCCAGGCGTGGAGATGCAGAGGAAGAAAGAAAACCCATCCGTCTCCAGGACTCCCTCCTTCCTCTCATCTCCTGAAACTTTAAAGACTCTGGGCTGGAAACTGAGCTGGGGCTCGTTAAAGTTTAAAAGCCAGAGCCTGGGGAGCCGGGTGTGGAGGCACAGAGCCAGCCTGGGGACTAAGGGCTCTTCTGGCCCCAGGGGGACACTGACTGGAGGCACCTACCCCCACTCTGCTCAAACTCACAAGGTTCCTCACCCACCAAGGCAGGCATCAAAGGGGCTGCATATCCACATTCTTACACCCCAGCCTGCAAAATACAGTTTGCACATTGCAAAGGGTTATGCTATAACCACCATGTCCCATCCATTATCCCTCCTAAATCTCTCTGGATGCAATCCCTTGCTCCATTCCCCACAGCCCCTGCTTTCACACAGGACTCAGCACCTCTATCCAGACAAATACAGTATCCTCCCCTTCCTCTTCCTCCTCCTCCACTTCCTACCTGCCTTATCGAACGCCCCCTCCCCCCCACCCCAGCCTGGGATCCCAGGACCTCCAGGACCCATGTTCTAGGGCCTTGGTCCAGCTCTCTAATCATCTCCAACTCCATACTAAACCACCTGCCAGTCTCCTAATGTACTACTCTATTTCCCACCTCTGGGCTTTGCACAGCTTGCTCCTCTATATGGAAGGCTCCCAATGCAATCAAACTTGTCCATCTCATTCGCCACCCAATTCCAAAGGGATCACCTGAGCATTCCAGGAAGCCTTTCCTGGCCCCCAAGCTGGTTCAGAGGCCCCCTCTGGGTCTCCATAGCTTCTGTGACAAGTGTCTGTCCATGTCCATCACATGCACAAAGGAGCTCCTTGAGAGCAGCGCTTGATCCTCTTCTCTGTCCCTAACCTTCAGCATAGGGCCAGGCAGAGAGGCTATCAGTGAATGTTCACTCAATGAGTAAATGAATGAATGAAGTGCCCAAAGACAGGCAGGGCAGCACTACTCAACAGATGAAGAAGCTAAAGCCTAGGTGGTGGCAGCAACCTGCCCAAGGCCATGTGGCCGTGACTCTGGACAACGTGCTCTCTCCTCCAGAGTCTCAGCCTAGCCCAGAAAGACTTCCCCTAAAGTTTCCAGCCACCTCTGATCTGAGGCACTTAGAGGGAAGTACAGACTTGAGAGTATGGAGGGGGTGGGGTGAGGGTGCCTTATGGGAGCAGGTGGACAGTGAGATAGGGAAGGGAGGGGCCGAGGAGCTTTCTCCAAAGCAGAAGGGGAGGAGCCATAAGAAAGGAAGTCAGAGAAGACAGGTCCCTACTGCTCAGCTTCCTGTAGCAAGAGGAACCTCAGGTTCTCAGCCACAGTCCCTCAAGAGACCTCCCACCAAGCCCCTCAAGGACCCTGCTCACTAGGCCCACTCCTGCCTCTGTGGTCTGCCTGTGAACATCTGCCCCGTGTAGTAGGCAGAAGTCACCTGGAACTGTCCTTCCTCTCTTTACCAGGGTCTGGAAACTTCTGAAGACAGGACCAGATCTCCTCTGCCTCTCACATGGCTAGCCAAGCACAAGGTTAGGCAGGCTGCAACACTGGAGAGTCTGAGCACATGAGCACCAAGGGCAGGGCTTGGCAGGCCATGTCACCTCCTGCTTCCTTCCCCTCATTCCTCATTTCTCTCCCATGGGCCCTTGAGTCCCATTAGTTCAGAGGCCCTTAGAGCCAGGAAAGTCCCAAGGCAGAAATGGAGAAATAGCCCAGAAAAGGGCAGGGACATACCGATGGTAATCCACAGAAGAGGATACCACGGCCAGGAATGGACTTAAGCTGGCCCTGCTTAAATGACTGGCAGACTCCTTAGTTTTGCATTTCTCATACACTCAGACATTGGCCTGGGCATTGGGAGACCTAGGTTTGGTTCCAATCTGCCCTCTGCCTTGGACCCAGGATCTGTGTTCAACATCTGCCTCTGGAACAAGGCTGGACGTCTCAGAAGGCAGTGTCTTCCTCCTCTCCAGTGCCCAAAGCACAGTGTAGACCTGAGGTCAGGCCAGGCCATGTTGGAGGCCAGGAGGGAGGAAAAGGGTAGAGATGACCTCCAACAACCTCTCCCCTTTGTCTTTGCTCCAAATGCTGGGACCAGAGCTACAGTGGCTTTCGGGGACCTCTGGACACAGGGACAGGGAGAGGATAAGTCTAGGGGAAGGGAGATGAGGAGAAAATCAATAAGGTAGACCAATAGATGGAACCCTACCCCCACCCCCACCTGAGGATCACGAGAACAGGGCATGTCCAGAGTGCAGGCTGGCTTTCCCAGCTCAAGGGGCAGGCCCACAGACAGGCTGGGGCAGGATGGGGTAAGGGGTCAAAAGCTAAACAAACACCGGTGGTTGAGTCCCAGCCCCCTGGAGTGACCCAATCATCCTTGGGGACTCTGGCTTCAGACCTGCTGTGTGACCTTGGCAAGTCACTTCCCCTTTCTGGGCCTCAGCTGTCTCATTTATCAAACAGGAATGGGATTATGAGAACACCATGTACTTCAAAGAGTTACTGATGGGGTCAAATGCCATAATGTTGACTAGCAATGTGAGCCCAAGCAGGGGGGGCAGGTGCTCTGGAGTCAGGCTGGCTTGGGTCCTATGCCTGCCTCAGCTGCTCTGTGATCTTAAGCAAGTGACTCTTGGCTTCAGTTTCTTTGTAGCATGAAGACAAGCCTACTACTGCCCAGGACTGGCCTGAGGGTAAATTTGAAGATGGAAAAGATGCTTGACTCCTATCAGAAATGAGATTTCCTGCATGGAACCTGGGAATCCTGGAACCTTGGGGATGGGATGCTCAGAGACTCCTGCCCATCTCCCAGAGCTCCACTTGGCTGGGCTGAGGGGATGGGGAGTCAGGGGCCTGGCCGCTCAGGATGCCCATAGCCAAGGTCCCAGCCTCCATCCTAGGCTCCAGCTCTGTTTGCCTCCTGTCCCCAACTCTATCTCCATTGTGGGGAGAACAGAGAGAGATAGGCTGGGAGACTGGAAATCTGGGTTCCAAGCCTGGCCCTTCTAGGACTTGGCTATGTGACCCTAGACTGGCCTCTGCCCTTCTCTGAGCCTCAGTGTCCTCACTTACACCCCAGTGAGGAGGGAGTATGAAACAGGGATTGCAAAAGGTCTTCTGGCACCTCTGCTCAGTCTGAGAGGGAAAGGAGGATCCAGGTCCCAGCTAGGGACCACAACACCCAGTTTTTCCAAGTCCCCTCCTCTCCCAAGGAAGTCCACTTGACAAGACTGATCTGGCCACAAGGGGTCTATTGTGGCAGTCTGGCCCCAAGACCCGTCAACTCCAGTCATGGACTGGGCTGGGTTTATTCATTAACCAAGCCAGTTGGAGGAGGCAGCTCCGCCCTATTGACACAGAGGGTGGGAGTACTGGACTTAGTTCAGACCTTCCCCTTCTGGAGAGCCTTAAGCCTTTCCCAGATCACAGGAAAACAACCTTGTTCTCACAACAACCTTGCTCACCTTTCATTCAGTCTGTTTCTTCCTTCTTTCCATCCTTCATTCAAACAACATCCTTGCTCTATCTGTGTTGGATGCTAGGGATGCAAAGAGGGATAGGATCTGTCCCTGCCCTCAGAGAGCACCAAGCTGGGACACACCAGCTGCCCTGTGCTTCCCTGCTCCTCAGCCTCAGACACAGTTCAGGCCCCCAGAAAGCCTCTGGCCCAGGGCCCTCAGGCCTGGGCAGAGTCCCAGATGGGGAGACACACATGGAAACCCAGAGAGAAAGAGATAATCAGATAGCTGGGATGCAGACAGAGAGTCACGGGGGCGATGGGGAAGAGAAAGCAGAAAGCATGAGCCAGAAGGCCACATGGGACAGATGGACAAAGCTGTAAACGACTAAGATTTAGTAAAGCAGAAAGGCATAGGGTCAGAGAGGGAAGGTCAGCTTTCTTAGACCGTGGTATGAAGTCAAGATGCCAGAGCTAGGTCTGAGAGCAGGTTCTGGGCAGGAGTGCCCTCAGAGTCCAGTGCCCTTCCCCTCTATCCCCCCAACAGGAATACACTGCCCTACATCCGGGAGGAGGGCAGCAGAAAGAGGAGGGCAAGGGAAAGGCAAGGGAAGTGAAGGACACAACCTACTGCCAAGAACCCATTTAAGGGAGAATTGCCCCCCTCAAAATGAGGCACTCACAGCAATACCAGATGTGTTGGGGGAGCTACCGAGGCCTCTAGACCAGAGTCTTCACCAGCCTCTGCCCCATCTAGGCCCCAAGGGGAGGTGGGCTCATTGGGTCCCAAACCTCAAGCCTGCCCGGTTCAGGCAAAGAGGAAAGTCATGGGACTTTGAGGAGTGGGGCTTAGGCTCTGAGGGAGCTGATGTGCCTGTGTCTGCCCTGCATCTGCTGGCCTCCCTTGGCCCCCTCCTCCCATAGCCTGGCCCTGTGTAAAGCAGGGACATCCAAGTCCCTGCCTTCAGGATCTGCCAACCACAATCCTAAGTCCCTGTAGGAGACTCTGGGAGCAGCCAGGGAAGGAAGAGGGAAGAGCAGCACATCAGGCAAGAAGGAATCAGGTCCCTGGCACCCAGGACTGAGGAGAGTGAGGACAGACCAGGAATTAGGGAGAGAAGGGCTCAGTCTCCCCACCTGGGATGACTCAAGTCAGGGACCCAGTGAAGACTTGCACAGCCAGCGCAGTCCCAGGAGACCACTCTCTCAGGCCTGGCAGCAGCCCACTTCCCAGGAGCAGGCAAGGGCATGCAGAAGCCTGGGTTCAGGCTGAGTGAGCCAGAGTGAGTCACACCCCCTCTCCAGGCCTCAGTTGGCCCATCTGTGTGAGGAGCCCTTGCCCAACAAACTGTGCCTCCTCCTGGTTCCCTGGCAGGAAACTCCTTCTGAGTCCAGGTGCGCGACCAGGTGTCTGTGGCCCTGCAGAGGAGCAGGGGACTCCCTGTCGGAGGCAGCAAGGGCGCAGTGGAGGCTGCACGTGGGGCAGAGCAATCCTACCTTGATCTTGTGCAGGGTCCGATCCATCTCCACAGCCTGCACCCACACAGACACGCCGGCCTTGCTGTAGGTCAGATTCCAGCCCTCCTCGGCCTCACACTCTGACCGGAAACTGCGGAAGTCCTGGTCGTCGGGCACCTGGACACTATCGCGGCCCAGGACTGGCCGAGGCCCTTGGGGCTCTGTTGAGGCAGCGGACTTCTCCATGGGGAGGCCCAGCGCCCTGGTCCTAGTCCCGCTCTCCTGGGTCCTCCGCGGAGGCTCCGACAACGTCGACGCGGCTGCAGATGCTGACGCCACCTTCCTGGGACCTGCAGGACCGGTTTGAGGACGGGAGTCAGTGCGCTGGGGGCGCGGGTGGGGCTGTCCGGGGTCCTGGGCCGATGGAGAGTTCGAGACCGGCAGAGGCTGGCCCCCTAGAGAGCGCAGAACCGCACAGGGCAGTCACGGGGGCCACCCCCAGGAGCGACCCCAGACCTCCCTAGGGCCGGAGTGGGGGCCGCGTATCGGGTGTGGAGGCTCCGCAAGAGCTCTTCGGGAACCCAGGGGAGGCCAGGACCCGAGGTGACGGACGGTCCGGCGGGGCTCCGCGCAGTGCCCGCCGGACCGGCTCAACTAACTCGGCAGCGGCGCCGGCGCGGGCTGCGCGCCGGGCGGGTGGTGGGGGCGGGGTGGGGCGCCCGCCCAGCCGGACGCTCACCTGTGCCCGCTGCTCCGCGGGGGCCCGCCAGGGCCCGGGGTGCGAGCGCCTCAGCCGCCGCCGCTGCCGCGGCTGCCCGGGCGACCGGGGCCGCGCGGGGGCTCCGGGGGGAGGAGCAGTGGGTCCCGCCGCCCGGCCCCGCCCCGTGCCCCCCCCCGCCCCGCGCGCCCCCTCCCTTCCTCCCTCCCTCCGGGCTAGGCTCAGAGGCTCGGGGGCTCCACTCCCCGGGGCTCGGTATTTTCCAGGCTGCGGAGGTACAGCTGACGGAGCTCGGAGCCCCGCCCCGCCCCGCCCCGCAGGGTCCTAGCGCCCGCCCCCGCCCGCCCCGGGAGGGGCACGGGGCCGGGAGAGCGCTAGTCCTCAAGCTAGGGTTGGGGACGGGGCTGGAAGGGGCCGAGTTAGAGTGGACTCTGAGAGGAGGGGCTCTGAGGTGCTTGAAGAGGGATTCTGGAAGTTAATTGTGAGCCCCTTCTCTCCATCCCCCTCCCATACTCACAGCTATACACCCCTGCAACAACCTACTTACACACAGGCATGCTGTCCCCAGACATCCCAGAGACGCCCCCACACGACACTCCAGAGACCCAAACATGGGCACACACCCCCGCCACAATCAAGAGCAACTTAGAGATGCCAAAGCTTGCATCCCCCACCAACCACGAGGCACGCCAAGCCTACACACTTCTAACCCAGTTCACAGTGAGGTTCACAAACCCAGGAGGAAGTTGATCCAGCCCACTAGCCTCAAGGTTCATAGACTGACCAGACTTGGGTAAAATCTCCACTCCAGTCTTACTCCCAGCTGGGGGATTTAACCAGGCCCCCCTCCAGCTCTGGACTCTGGCAGTTGTCCACCACCATCTGCCCTGAGCATCCCAGCACCTGTCCACATACCTCCCATGGACTAGACTAGGCTCTCAACAGCACCTGGCCCCAGAGTTCTGGGGCTCCCCTGACCCTCCCCAGGCAGAGCTGGCCAGGGCTCCAAAGCCACGGGGCAGATAGGTCCACCAGCACTGCAGCCACCCTTTCCAGCCTGGGAGGCTGCCACTGCCACCTGCCCCCTGGGTCCTAGTGCCAGCTTTGCCTCCAGTCACTTCCAGTGAACTGAGGCCAATAAATAGTTCAACTTCTCTGAGGCCAGGCCAGCATGAGTGTGGCAGATGGCCCAAGGCTGAGCATTCACTCATTCCAGTGACTGGCCTTTGACCACAGAGGGGCAGGGAGGGCCCTTGGTGAGCTCACCTGGATGAACAGCTAACTTGCCCAGTGTCACACAGTGAGTACATAGCCATCCTGAATAGTATCCAGGTCACAGCCTCCTCCCACCCCAGGTTCCTTTCTCTGCTCTGGCTGCTCCATGCTCTCTGGGCCTTAGTTTCCCATCTATGGAATGAAGGAATAAGAATGTATAACCTCCTAGCCTCACCATCCTAGATCTCTGGGATGGAAGAGCTTTTCTTAAAGGTGCTAGAGAAAAAACGAGGAGTTGTCACAGTGTGTTCACAAATAGAGGTGTTTTTTTCCTACAGTGCTTAGGGCTCCAATATGTTTGTGAATCAGGCCCAATTTTATAAGTGAGTGGGGGTGAGCAGGAAGCCATGATGGCAGATGACCTCAAAGGGCATTCTGCAAACTAAATCCTGTAAAATGAGCTGCAGGTCCCCATGAAGTGTGATCACCTTAGATCTCCAGTATGTGGGTGGCATAGTCAGATACTCACCCCCACCCCTTCTAACCCACATTCTTTTAATGTGTATGAGTGGTGGCAGGGGAGCTGGCTCTGGGCTCAAGATGAAGCCAGGGCTATGGCTTTCTGCTATGTACCTCCTCTGTCTCCACCCTAACTCTAGGCAGGTCACTGCCCCTCCCCTGGCCTCAGTGGTTTTGGCTGACGGCCACAACCAGATTGTGTTTTATCTCCCACAACACAGCTCAGTTGGAGACCCAAAAAGGAGTCCACAGGGCCTATTCTGTGAACTGTAGCCTCTGGGATCTACGATAAGGAAAAGAGATGGGAGCACTGGCCTGGTGGATCCTGCCTCCTCAGGGCTCCAATAACATCTCAGCAGACAGCAGGCACAAGGGCAGTAAACCTTTCATGCCCATCACCCAGTCCAGGGTAAAAGAGATAAGGCTAGGTTGACAGTAGTAACGGCAGACTGACAGAGAGGTACAGATGGCAGAAACCAAACCATTGCTCAAATCTAAACAGAAATTAACCAAGAATGAATCTTTTGAAGGTCTTGGGTCAGAAGTAAGTGACCTGGTACCCCTGCTTGGATAGCCATGCCCTGGGCTCAACCTTGGGTCCTGGGTTCAGGCCAGGCTAGCTAGCCAAGTGGATGGGCAGAATCACTCCCCATCCTATTTATCATTAATTTGCCCTTGCAAATCCCCCTCCCTCCCCTCCCCCCCCCCAAATTTAGGTGTCTCTGGCTCAGGGGGTTATGACAGTCTCCCAAACATACCTTTAAACACCCCTGAGCAAGAGAGAAGGACCCTGTCTGCTCAAGGGTGGAACAGTGAGCCCAGGAGGGCTGGGAAAGGGGACCTAGGGGAGGAGTCTGGGGGGGAGTTCTAGGACTTGGCCACCCCTGCACAACCTGGCAGCACAAATGAACCTGGGTTCAAATCCCAGCTACACCTATCTCCTAGCTGTGTGACCAAGGGCAGGTGACACATCCTCTCTGAGCCTGTTTCTTCATCTAAAATAAAAATACCTACCGAGAATTATTGCAATGAAAAGAGTTGTACATGTGTCAGTTTCACCCCCAAATAACCAAAAATATAACTGGGAGGGGAGGTAGAGAGAATACACTGTCCACAAATGGCATGTTTCCAACAAAAAGTGTTAAGGTAACATCTTGATATGATGGTGGTTAAGATTCTCATGAAAGATTAAACAGTGTTAAAGGTTGGCAAGGCATGACCCCACTCTGCCCCTTGCAGACCCCTGCCCAGCCATAGGGCCCCTCCACCAGAGGTGGATCAAGGTATCTCTTTCGGCCCCCAGGACAGGGCCCAGGTCTGGCTCCTGTCTGGGTCCCGAGCCCCAGAATGGGGCATCACACAGCAGGAATCAGAGTGGGTGTGGAAGGGAGCAGCTTGTATGAGAAGAAGGTGCTTAGCAAACTGAGAGGTGTCATGGGAATGCGAGGAATCATTACCTAGGGCACTGAGCAAGTGCTAGGTCTTACACGTGCCCCTCACAGAGAGAGTAGCTGAAGCCATGAGAGGCACAGGGATACCCCTGAATCACAAAGCAAGTCAGAGCCCATGTGGGAATCTCTAGTACCTCAGGACTGTGATTCCCGGAATGGGGGCAGGTGGTCTTTTGGAGATTCATACCAGACTTTGCTCACAGCCCCCAGACAGACACTGGAGCAGGGGTCAGGGCACCTGCCCAGAGCCACCCATGACCTGGTCCCTAACACTCTCCCCTACTCCCCCGACTGTGTCCCCATCAGAACTGAAGGTCCTCAGACTAATGTCATCTGTACCCAGCCCCTCACTGTACAGATGGGGAAACAAAGGCCCAGCTAGCAGGGACAAAACAGAAATAAGAACGTAGGTCTCCCAACTCCTAACCCAAGGCTCTAACCCTGCTCTCCATTGTATGCCATCCCTTTCACTAGCCTGGGGGTGATATTAGCACAGTCACCATCCTCTCTCTCTGTCTTAAGATTCAGCCTCTGCCCAGGGTCCCCACCCTGCCCAGTGTCCTGGATGGTGAGGGGCCACCAAGTCTTGACTTGCTCCTGGGTTCTCCCTCCTACTCACCATCTAGTTAGACAGACGGATGGCTGCCCTGATCTCCCTTCCGGGAGATGAGGAGAAGCCCCCCCCCCCCAAGCCCCTTCTCCCCCTACCCCCTCCTCAGGGGTAACTTGGCCTGCCAGTTTGGGTGGAGAAATTCTCAGGTTGCCTGGGGTAACAAAGCAGTGTCCTGGAGGCACTGTTCTAGAAGATTGGGCAGTGACCTGTGTGAGGTCACCAGGAAGCAGCAGAGTAGAGAGGTGGTTCCAGAGGCCCCCCCTTCCAGGATAGAGCACTCTGAGGCCCCCAGGGCTGGCTTGGCCTTGAGAGGGACGTGTCCTTTACAGTCTGAGGGCAGGTGGCAATAAGCTCTGGATCCCAGTCCCATCTGGAGCCGGATCTAAGTGTTTGCCCAGGGCGGTTCTTTACCTCTGCTAGGCCTCACTGAGCAAACAGCCCAAACCCTGCTCTGAGGGAGCAGCTAGAGTCTGAGGGAGTCACGGGGAGCCATACTGGCAGAGTCACCCACAATCTGGCTTCTCTTGGTGACACCGTCATAGCCACATACCATCACACTGATGTCCTGTCAAAGTCACAACACAGCCACACACCACTTCAGTGTCATGCCCGGCCCGCCTGACACAGGTACAATGCTTGGGCACACCAGGTCACCTAGAGTGCCACAGTAGAGTTGCCAGATAAAGCACAGGATGCCTAGTGAAATTTGATTTCCAGATTAGCAAAGAATCATTTTTAGTATAAGTATACCCCAAATATTTGCTAAATCTGGCAACCTTTCACCTGAGGCACTGCCACACCCACATCACAAAGCCTTGAAGCTCCGCACACTCAGTACACACAGCAGTCCTCTGTAGGTCGCAGTCCCTGGCCTGCCTGGGACACAGTTGTTACAGGTGCACACACGTGTGCTTGCGCACACACGTGGCCCCTCACATCCTTTCTGTGAACAGTAAGAATCTTCCATCCTCATTTTGTCTGACTTTTTCAACTTTAGGTGGAAGATCAGGCAGGGACCATTAGCCCCATTTGACAGATGAGGAAAATAAGGCCCAGCAAGAACCCATCCTTGGTGTCCCTGTGGTGGTTCCCTGGGCAGACGGGTGAGGGGGACGTTATGTTATACCTGGGCCAGGCTGTGTCCTTGGGCAGGTCCCTGTTCCCCAAGCAAGCCTCTCAGAGGAGCCTCAGGAAAAGTAATAGCCCCTCCCACCATCTAAAGGGTGATCCAAAGTGCTCCCCATAGGCCCTCTAGTCCCAGAGGTGGAAACTGTCCTGAGTCAGGGTGCTGAGGGCCCAGCTTTGAGATTAAAAAATAAGAAGCCAAAAGAATGAAGTTGTGTGTGGGCTGCCATAAAAGGGGTACTCGTCCCAGTGCCAGATTTCTTACTCTGGTAGAAGGGCCAGACAACTTTGTCCTTCCTGAAGACACACAAGGACGCCTCCACCCCCACTGCTACCAACCTGAGCACAGAGCCTTAGGCAGGGCCTGGGGTCAGGCAGATGGATCTGGAGCCTCTGACAGGAAACTCCAGGGCATTTGGAAGGTTGCATCGACCCAGCAATCGAAATGGGTTCCTGCAGGCAGCACTGCCCATTCGACATCAGCAGCAGGGGGACCCAGCATGCCCAGGAGGGCAGGGCCATTTGGGTCTGGGGCCCTCCCACAGAGGGAGTCCCCAGGGTTCTGCTTCGGCTCTCCCTACCTTGGGTACCTTTCTAGGCCTGTTGTCCTGCCAACGTGGTGATGCTCAAGATTCCCACCGCCAGGCTGAGGCAGGCTGGGGGCTCTGTAAATTGTGAAGTCCTGCGAGATGTTGGGGCATTGTTACACTCCTCCCTCCCCCAGGCCTGGGGATATGCTGGGCAGCAAGACCCTGCAGGCCTAGGGGGCAGTTCCCAGAGCTCTAGGGTACAGAGACTGCAGGGTGGGGAGGGAAGGATGGGAGAGGAGGCAGGACAGATGCAGTGAAATACCTGCTCAGCAGTCTGGCAGAATGGCTAAGGGCTTGAGCCAGGGAGCCAGGCTGTCTGGGTTAGAACCTTTTACTGTGTGAAGGAGTGCAAATTACTGAACTTCTCTGTGTCTCAGTTCTCCCATTTCTAAAACGGGTGGATTAGTAGGATCTACGTCGTTGCAATGGGGATGAAGTGAGTTCATGCACGTGGAGTGCTCAGCACAGTGCCTGGCAAGCAATGAGTGTTCAACAAACACCACAGCTCCAGAGCTCCCTTCCCCCCCAGGTCTGACATCTGTCCCCAAGGTATGGCCTCTTTCCTGCATCTTTGTTCCCTGACCTGGAAGCAGTACTTCTCTCTTGTGACCTGGAGGAAAAGCAGCAGCCTGGGTTCATTGGAGCCTGGAGGTTGAGAATAAAGCTGAGGTGAGCACTGACATCTTGTCCCCCTTCCTCATTCCCATCCCCGAATGCTGCTAAAGGTCGAGATGGGTCCCCTTTGAGAGGCCTTCACTCAATGACGTTAACTCCTTGCATCCACAGATACCCCTCCTCAGTGTCCAACTACTGTGTGCTAGGACAGCAGCAGGACATGGGGACCCCGGCCACGACCGGCCAGTGGGCAGGACAGAACGGACATGTGCATGCTCCAGGGACTGGTTCCCAGGACCATAGGAAGGGCTGGTGTGAGTAAGGCCCACTGGGGATTCTGACTGAGAATGGGGCTGAAGGTTCTGCCTTGGTTCAGGGTTCGTTCTGGGGTCAAAATCCATATGTTGAGCAGAGCTAGGACAGGCTCAGCTTCCATGGGGCATGTGTTGGAAAACTTGGGAGCTGGTGTGTCAAGAATATGTAGATTATGATCTGCTGAATGAGGAGGCATGAGCCACCCACACGGGGTTGGCAGGTAGCTCCCTCAGGTCGGAGCTCTCCCACTCTGGGAAAGAGAAAACCCCGAGGTCCTTTTGATTGAAGATGCAGTTTCAATATACTCATACAAAGGAAGTCAAGTTGCAAGATTTATTACTTTGGGATCCCAGAACCATGAGCCAGGGAAGGTCAGTCCTTTCTGTCCAGGTCTTCAGCCAGCAGGAGATAGAGAGCAGGTAGCAAGCACCTAATACTTATAAGGTGGTTGGGGTGGAGGTCACTAATTTTTCATGGGCTCAACTCTAAGTGGTCATTTTAAGTGACCAGGAAAAGCAAAGCAGGAATCTGTGGTGGGAATCCTAAGTTCAGGTCCTCACTTAAATGTTCAGACTCTGGGTACGAGCAGGGTTATTGTACTGTAAAATGCCTAAGCAGCAACTCAAACTGTCTGTTTTCTCATTACAGGGCAATGCCTTGGAGGCAGCTTCTGCCAATCACAGCCCCCTGTCCTGAGGCCCTGGTGCCCTGGGTCAGCGGGCATCTCCACAGTGCTCCCCTCCTGGGGGAGGTTGCCTCCTTCAGCACCTTCTAAATTTAGGGCTTGGGCTCTGTGACTCATTCCTGAATCTGCTTTGCTCCCCACCTCCAGGAGTGTGTTCCCACGGTATTTTTATCCTCTGCTGCTTCAGACTGATTAATAAGGTCCTAGAATCCTGCAGCAGCCACCACACCAAGAAGAGCTTCCCCAGTCCACCCACCCTAGACCAGCTCTGGGCCTCTCTCTGACCAGGTCCTATACTCTGCCTCCTCTTGCTTCTCCACACACCCACCTCCACCCTGCCACTCCGCAACCAGAGCCCATGCAGGTGGCCGCACTGGGGCTGGTCCAAGCAGGGCTAAGGAGGCACTGGGAAGGAGAGATGGAGCCAAGCCCTGCCTCGCCCAGATTGGTTGCCTGGCAGGCCCTGACCTAATGTCAGGAGACCTGAGTTCTGACCCAGACTCATTCCTACCTTACTGTGGGGCTCTTGGTGAGTTCTTGGCCTCTCTGGGTCTTTCTTTCCTCCTCAAAATAAGGGGTTTGAAGCCAACCTCCGTTAGGGAGGCTTGGACCAGAATTGAAATTACCAGCAACAGGGTGGGCTGGGGACAGGACAGTGTATCTGATGTTAGGCCCACCAGGCCCCTCCCTTCCCTCCAGGTCTTGCTTTAATCAGGGGAAACACAGGTCAAGCCCCTGCTGTTAGTTAGCACTTTTGGACTTCTGCCTTGCAGGGAGGAAGAATTGTGTATGACCCCAAATCCTGACAGGGCTGTAAAGACCCCAGGGTCTGGTTCTGGTCTGACTGTCCAGGGCTGTAATGTGTGGCTTTGAGCAAGAATCACTTTAACTCTGCACCTCAGGTTGTAGGGAAGGGAATCATGTTGCAAGTGGAGGTGTAAACACTCTAGGTGAGGCACTTGTTCCCTGCCAGGTTCCCAGTGCCGAAGGAAATGGGGATGTATGTGTCCCCGTCACCCCTCACCCCTCCTGACTTCCAGAAACTCAGGCTCCCAGGGCATGGAGGGGAAGTTATCTGCTGGGGCTGCAGCATCTCTGCCTCTGCCTGGCTCTAGTAGAACCCTGTCTGCAGCCAGCTTCAACCCGTGTTCACAAGTAACAGTGGCTAATGGTTAGAGTGTTCATCACGTGCCTGTTGCTTTTCTATGTGCTTAGCAGGTCATAAATCATTTAATTCATAGTTACACCTTGGATAAGTCTTACTACTGCCACTTTACAGGTAACTTGAGGGTCAGAGGGGTTGTGACTCACCCAGGGTAACAACATTAAGTCACGAGGAGGGCTGAGAGGGCTGATTAAAAGCCAGGTCTGACTGCAATCCTGCCTTCTGTTTGCCCCTAAGGTAGCTCTTCTGAGTATACATTAGACACTCAATAAATGTTTGATGAAGATGTTTGATCACTGCCATGTAATGGAAAGATCCCTATCCTAGTTCAGTTCTACCCCAACTCCTTGTGTGTCCCTAACAGAGTCCTTTCCTCTTTCAGCCTGTTTCCCCTGCTGAAAACAGTTAAGTGTTAAGAGAACTAGATACTTGGAAGTGAGATGAATCTTGGTTTTCTATTTCTACGAACATCTGCCTTTCATGACTTGCCTGAGAAGGCTCCATGTGCAACTAGAACTCAGGATCTCCCAGCCCCTCCCCCACCTGTCCCCCGAAACCTCTAAGAGCACTCCAGACAGAAACATCTGGGTACAGCCCTGCTCTCCCACTAGGGACAGAGAGAAGTTCACTTCCCTGGCAGGCAGCTGCCTGATCCTGGGGGGTGGTATGCTGTACCACCTGACTACTCCACCTGGTTAAGGGAGTGGCTCCTACAGCCTCAGCTCAACAAGCATCACTTCCTTCCTGTCCTCGTCATCAGGCCAGTCCAGATACTACCTCCAGCTGCCAGTGGCCCCAACTGGTCACCTAAGTGTCCAATTCCTACGAGGCTCTAAAACAGAGCCCCATGCCCTCCCACTCCTTCCCACTCAGGGTCCCCCTTAGCACTACCCCTTCATCTGTCATACCTGGCCTCCTTCCCTTGCCTGGACCACCATCCTGAGAAGCAACATCTGTACAGCTCCAGCAACACTGTTCTTTCTCCAGCATTCTCCAGATCCTCCTTTGCTTTCTGCCTCTGGTAGTCATCTCAACAGAGCAGGGCCCTCCTTCATTAGGGCCAAGTGGGATTGGAGAGAAGGATTGGGAATAGGGACTCCCCCAGACCCTCAGCGAACAGCCGATCCAACTGTATCCAACAAAGACACTGATCCTTGAGATGCAGAGAAGGACTCCGGGCCCAAAGGCAGCAGTGCTGGATTTCAGCCCTTGTTCACAGCTGATACCTGCACCAAACTCCTGCTCCTTTTGGGGCCCTCAGTTTTGTAATTTGTAAGATGAGGAAACAGCCCCTCAATCTGCAAACACCTGACTATAATATTTTGCCTTTCAAAACTGCTTGGGAATTTAGTTTTACTCCTAGATCTCATTTGATCCTCGCAACAACTTATTTCCATTTACATACGAGGAGGCTTAGCTCCCCAAGGGAACAGAATTACCCAAGGTCACAAAGCAAGTCAGAGGCACAGCCTAGGGTAGAGCCTGTGAATCCTGAACCATCTCTGGTCCTTCACACTTTATTATGCTAGGACTCTGGCTGTGTGACTTTCTCTAACCCATTGTCCCGTTTGTAAAACAAACAAACAAACAAACAAACAAACCCAAAAAACTGTTGTGAAATGATAAATAGAATATATGATAGAAAACTAAAATAAATGTCACTACGCTAAAAACAAAACAACACAAAAACCTGTTGTGAGGATCAAAATAGGAGAGGCTATGAAGAGGGCTGTATGTTACAAACCATAAGAAAAAGTACAACAGAAAAAGACAAGACCCTTACGCTACTATACATTTTACAGTTATCTTCGCTAAGGCGCCCCCACGTGTTGATCCAGGGACGCTCGGTTAGCGCAAGCGCTCTCCGGTGTTTACAGAGGCCGCGAGGTCTCTCATTTGCGCGTGCGCTTCACGCCAGGGGCCGCCCAATGGGTCGCAGGCTGCTCGCAGTTAGACGCTGCTTCCAAGTCCCTTAGCGGTTGTGGCCGCTCAGCCGCTGATACCCCCATCGGCTCCACTTCGGTTGAGGCATTCTCCACAGCCCCCGAGCGACAGAGATCTGAGGAGTGGCAGGAAGAGACCCGGTGGAGTTGCTATCCTCCTTCATTCCCGGAGACTCCTGCATCTCGGCCCCCGCTCCACTAAACCGCGGGTGCCCCTTCTGGCTCCCCTCACGGTAAACATGGCGGCTGCGGTGAAGTGGACTGCAGTGGCCCATGCACTGCCTTATGGGAGCCTTAGTTCAATGCCTAGATCCTTTCTGGAGTTGGAACGCTTTAAAAACTACACTTCCCGGAAGCCAAAGAGCCAGAGTCGCCGAAGACGACCCGGGGCAGGTTGGGAGATGGAGTTTGGGGACCGTAGTGAGTTTGTTTGAGCAGGGAAATGCGCCGGGGAGCCCAGTGCTCTGCGCCTGGGCTTGTGGGATGGATATGCCTCAGTTACACAGCAGCTATTATAGGAAAATTGCGCAGTTAGGGTTGAGTTTTAGAAAGAATACTACTCACTACTGTCTGGGCCTCTCACAGGGCTTCCACCCCCCACATCACTCCTTGGACACTGCACTCAACACGGGTCACCCTGACCTGGGACTCCCAGGTCTTTTACTGCTGTTCAGTTAGCTTTATGTGATGATGAAAATCTTCTGTATCTGGACTGCCCAATACCTAGCCACTAGTCATGGCTGCCAAACACTCGACATGTGGCTAAGTGCCACATGGAATAAAAATTTGTATTTAATTAACTTAATGTCTAAAATAAGTTTAACGTAATTAATCACTTTTAAAAAATTAATCTCTGCACTCATCATGGGGCTCAAACTCATGATTCTGAGATCAAGAATTGGATGGTCTACCGACTGAGCCAGCTAGGCATCCCTGTAATTAAACACTTTAAATTAAAAAAATTTTTTTAAATTGTTTTTTAATGTTTGTTTATTTATTTTTGAGAGAGAGAACACAAGCAGGGAAGGGGCAGAGAGAGAAGACACAGAATCAGAAGCAGTCTCCAGGCTCTGAGCTGTCAGCCCAAGTACTAGAACTCACTCATGTTCTGCAAGATCATGACCTGAGCCACCCAGGTGCCCCAAGGCACCCATACTTTAAATTAAAATTTAAGCTACGTGTGGGTAGTGGCTATTGTATTGGAGAGTAAGTAGCACAGTATACTAACTACAGCTCTTAGCGGCATTCAACACCAATAATCACCTTCCTGCTATGTGAGACTTACATTTTGGTTTTCTTCTTGTCTACTCACTATATCTTTGCATATTCCTCTTCTATTGTTTGACCCTTGAAAACCTAAACATTAGTTTGGACTGTAAAAATCGGCCCTATTTATCAGTCAGGAATAACACACAGATAAAGCCAGCTGCAAAATTAACAGGAGACACTATTTTCCCCAAGGACATACTGCAGCTATAAAATGCCACAAAATTTAAAAAAATAAATAAATAAAAAAAATAATAAAATGCCACAACAACCCCCTGCTTTGAGTGACTAGTTCTTTTTTTACTCACTGAGCAACTTCATTTTTTTTTTTTTTTTTAAATCACACTCTATCAAAAACTTTGCTGTTTGAAATCATATAAGAGTGAAACTCTTGCCTGGAGTATATAACTCACTATGTAGACAAGATTCACAAACCAGATGCAGAAATTCAGATAAGGAATTTCTGAACATAATATTTCACATCTTAAAAATTTTTTTTTTTATTTTAGAAAGAGAGAGAGAGAGAGAGCACATTCGAGCTGGGGAGAGAGGCAGAGGGAAAGAGAAAATGTTAAGCTCTTAAGCAGGCTCCACGCTCAGTGCAGCAGATCATGACCTGAGTCAAGAGTCAGATGCTCAACTGACTGAGCCACCCAGGTGCCCCTTCACATCATTGTTTTTTTTTTTTAAATGTTTATTTATTTTTGAGAGACAGAATGCAAGCCGGGTAGGGGCAGAAAGAGGAGGACAGAGGATCCAAAGCAGACTCCATGCTGACAGCAGAGAGCCCAGTGCTGGGCATGAACCCACGAACCGTGACGTCATGACTTGAGCCGAGGTTGCATGCTTAACTGACTGAACCCCCCCAGGAGCCCCCACATTTTTTTTAACTTAACTGTTTCTAAGGAAACAGGCCCCTGGCTCCACTTACCAGTCCAAACCTGATGTTGGCTCCTTTACACATAGCTCTGTTTTGCTTTGAACCATCAAAATACTGCTTCATTTAAATTTCACCTAATTCTACCTCTCTCTCAAGTCCTATAATGACTCTATCTTTTGTGTTTGGTGGGACACCCCATGGTTCCTTGACATGTTGTGTTTCTCATAGCATGGGTCAATAACCTGACTTTGTTGGACTGTGAGTCTGTCCCCAGTGGTCTTTGGCTGATTGGGCTAGGACACCCGGATTTACTGGTGTCCTCCAGGTTATGTCACAGGTCCTCTCTTTACATACTCTTTGGATAACCTCATTCACTTCCATCCATATGTTGATGACCCACCAACCTCCAGCTCAGGCCCTTTGTCCTACCTCTGGGACCTCTGCTTCTGGTAGACTCACAGGTTCTTTAAACTCAGTGTGTTCAAAACTGAACTTTTTTTTTTTTTTTTTTTGAAACCACCCCTCACTGCTGTGTTCAAGTAAGAACTAGGCACTGAATACCTCTGACCATGAGGTGGGGACACTCCTCACCTGGGTCAGGTACCTCTTTACCCACTGTCCTCAAAACTGCATCACACTGAATCAGCTGCATTTCACAGAGGTCAGCATCCTAAAACCTTAGAAAGTTGGGAAGAATGGAGGGAGATGCAGGTAGAAACCAGGCCTAAATTACTCTGCCCCTTGTCCTTGGCCCTTCAATAAGAGTGGGGCATCATTTGCAACTACATGGATGGAACTGGAGGGTATTATGCTAAGTGAAATTAGAGAAAGACAGAAATCATATGACTTCACTCATATGAGGACTTTAAGAGACAAAACAGATGAACATAAGGGAAGGGAAACAAAAATAATATAAAAACAGGGAAGGGGACAAAACAGAAGAGACTCATAAATACGGAGAACAAACTGAGGATTACTGGAGGGGTTGTGGGAGGGGGGATGGGATAAATGGGTAAGGGGCACTAAGGAATCTGCTCCTGAAATCATTGTTGCACTATATGCTAACTAATTTGGATGTAAATTTTAAAAAATTAAAAATAAAATTTAACAAATAAATAAAAATAAAAAATAAAAATGCCCTCCCCCCCCCCCCAAAAGAGTGGGCCATCAATGAGGAGGCTGCAGAGGAGATCCCAATTGTCTCCTCCTCCTCCTCCTCCTCCCTTATGGTCCCCTCTCTTGAAGCCTTTCCAGTTGGTGCCTCCCCACCACCCCTTTCCAGTCCCTAGTCCCTTCTAGTGCCTTGGGAATTTCACAGTCACTTGCCTTCATTGAGCCTGATGGCATTCTCCTTGGGCCAGCTCTGCAGAGGGGCGAGAGAGATGTAGGCTGTCTGCTGCTGGGAAAGCTGGCGCTTCTCAGGAGTACTGTGAGAGGAAGCATCCTCTAGGGTGGTGCCTGGTTTGCTTGTGACCACATCTGCAGCCAAACACTCTTCAATATCTTGAAGATTTAACTTCCTTGTGAAGGACCCTCTTGCCACTTCATCCCACTCCGCTTCTGCCATATCTACCAAAGAAATTTGTATTCCTCTCATTCACATAACTTTGACCTGACTTCTTATAAAATAAAAGAGGTCATTTTTCCCTTTGCTGTCCATTTCAAAGCATTGTTCACATTAGCCCATACTGAATGACGCCCAATCACAACCCTGGAAGTATGATCACTTTTGAACCTGGTCCCTTAACCTTGGGTGGAATACCAAAGTGATACCATCATGCCCCAAAGGATCATTGCACAGTCCTACCACAGTATTTTGAAGTAGCCTTCTGAATACTTAACTTTAAGCAAAATCCCTTGGCTGTACTTTTAAGGTTTTTAAAAATATGTGTATAGTCACTAACTTAAAAAACAACAACAAAAATCCAAACAGCATACTTGAAGAATGTAATACTCAAACTCTCAGTGCTTCTTTATGGTTTGTTTCTTTTTTGTTTTTAATGTTTTTATTTATTTTTGAGAGAGAGAGAGAGAGCTTGAGTGGGGGAGAGGCAGAGAGAGACGGAGACAGGATCTGAAGCTAACTCTGTGCTGTCAGCACAGAGCCCAATATGGGGCTCGAACTCAGGAGCCATGAGATTGTGACCTGAGCTGAAGTTGGATGCTTAACCAACTGAGTCACCCAGGTGCCCCTCTTTATCATAAAAAAAAAGTTTAATTATTTATTTTTAAAGTTAATTTATTGATTTTGAGAGGGGTCAGGGGCAGAGAGAAAGAATCCCAAGCAGGCTCTGATCTGTCAGCACAGAGCCCAATGCGGGAGGGAGGGGGGTTGATCTCACAAACCATGAGATCATGACCTGAGCAGAGACCAAGAATCTGACACTTAACCAAATGAGCCACCCAAGTACCCTATATCTTTATTTTTATGTGTATAAATCATAATGTAATATAATCAATTTGGAATTTACTTTTTTTGTATATGATGTGAAGTAAGGAATCTAACTACATATTTTTCTCTAACTGGATAACAAATTGTCCTTACATAAATTATTGAATAGATCCCTCTTTCCACTTATTTGAAATGCCACCTTCATCATATATTAAATTCCTACATGGAAGGATCTATTTCTGGTCTCTATTCTATTATTAATCTTGCCTATTTCTGAACCAACACTACACCATTTCCATTATAATATTCTTACTTTATTCTTAAAATATTTTTTTCTTAGGTATTCTTTTTTGAGATGAGTTTCAGAGACAACGTGTTAAGTTCTATAAAAAAGGAGGGGCACCTGCGTGGCTCAGTCGGCTCAGTTAAGTGTCCATCTTCAGCTCAGGTCATGATCCCATAGTTCGTGGGTTCGAGCCCCGTGTCGGGCTCTGTGCTGACAGCTCAGAGCCTGGAGCCTGCTTCAGATTCTGTGTCTCCCTCTCTCCCCCTTCCCCCTTGTGCTCTCTCTGTCTCTCAAAAATGAATAAATATTAACAAAATTAAAAAAGATACACTATTGGGATTTTAATTGGAATAAGTAATTCATAATTTGTGTAAATTATATATGTATATTTTAATGTTTATTCATTTTTGAGAGAGAGAGAAAGAGAGCGAGTATTAGTGGGGGAGGTTCAGAAAGAGAGGGAGTCACAGAATCCAAAGTGGGCTATAGGCTCTGAGCTGTTAGCACACAGCCCAATGTGGGGCTTGAACTCACGAACTATGAGATCATGACCTGAGCCAAAGTCAGGTGCTTAACCGGCTTAACCACCCAGGCACCCCTACAAATTATATTTTTAGTTTTAGTCTTCTCAACACCAAATATTTAATGTATTTTCTTTCATTCAAGTATTCTTTTAGATCCTTCAGTTAATTTCATTGATCACTTAAGATACATTAAATATATAACTGATACAAACATTCAAATTAAATTTGGTGTTCATTTGCAGCTTGTAAATTTTTTCTTGAGTGTATTCCTATGTATATTAGTTTTTGTAGCGGTTGTGAATGACTTCATTTTTAGTACATTTTCTAATTTGATGTTACCGGACTATATAATTACTGAATAGATATATTCTAAATATTACTTATAGAAACTTTCCTACAGGTTCACTAACATAGTTAAAAAGAGATCTATGTACAAGGCTGTACAGTGTAACACCGTAAAAGCAAATAATGGGAAGTAGCCTAAATGTTTATCCATATGGACTGATTAAATAAATTATAGCACATTCATATAATGAGATGCTTTGTAGTCTTAAAAGGAATGTAGTAGATCTATATGTTTTGATATTTTTGTGTTTCTTTTTTTTTTTTTTTTTTTTTTTTTTTCAACGCTTTTTATTTATTTTTGGGACAGAGAGAGACAGAGCATGAACGGGGGAGGGGCAGAGAGAGAGGGAGACACAGAATCGGAAACAGGCTCCAGGCTCCGAGCCATCAGCCCAGAGCCTGACGCGGGGCTCGAACTCACGGACCGCGAGATCGTGACCTGGCTGAAGTCGGACGCTTAACCGACTGCGCCACCCAGGCGCCCCAATATTTTTGTGTTTCTATATGTTCATATATGCATAAAAATTTCTGAAAAATACACACCAAGAAGAATGGTGATTCTTCTAGAGAAGAAGACTGGGAAATTGGTGTGTGTCAACAACAATGATGTATTCACACCCATTTTTCTCTTCCAGGGAATATGGGAGACTACATTTCCCAACCTTACTGGTAGATGTGATCTTACCAATGAGAGTGTAGGCAGAAGAATGTGGCACTTCAGGTCCAAGGCAATTAAGTGTCAGTGTGATAACTTTCCACCCCACCCCCACCCCTTCACCTGTGGCCCCCATCTAAGCAGTTGGGATCAAAGAATTTTGAGATGATGGAGATGGTGCATAGAAGCAGCTTGAATCTGAGTCACTGCGTCACTACTAGAGGAGAATAACATATCAATATGGTCTACTCCACACTAGGATGTGAGTGAGAAATAAACCTTTTTGTGCTAAGCCACTAAGATTTGAAGGTTTATTTGGTACCACATGTAATGAATTAAAGATGGCCAGAGATTTTTCGACACTCCTTTCATTGAAAGCTGGGATCTATGTCTCCTGTCCTTGAATCCAGGCTGGACTGTGACTGCTTTAGAACTTAGAGCAAGTGATGCTGTGCTACAAGTGATGCTGTGCTACAAGCCAGCAAGTGATGTCTGCTGAAATGCTTGTTTGGGCATGCTTCCTCTCTGAATCTAGCTCCCATGCTCTGAGGGACCTAATGGAGGGGCCATATGTAGGTACTCTGGTTTTCACCTCTATTCAGCCTTCCAGCCAACAGCCAGCAACTCCTGCTAGCCAAACAAGTGAGCCATAGTTAGCAACTAGTCCTGCTGAGTCTTCAGATGACTCCAGTCCTGGTTGTGACTACAACCACATGGGACTCAAAGCAAGAATCACCCAGCCAAGCTCAGCCAACACACAGAATCATGAGAGCTATTAAGAAATAGTTGTATTAAGTAGTGGGGCGCCTGGGTGGCTCAGTTGGTTAAGTGTCTGACTTTGGCTTCGGTCATGATCTCCCAGTTCTTGGGTTCAAGCCCCACGTAGGGCTCTGCACTGACAATTCAGAGCCTGGAGCCCGCTTCAGATTCTGTGTCTCCCTCTCTCTGTTCCTCCCCTGGCTCGTGCTCTCTCTCTATCTTTCAAAAATAAATAAATGTTAAAAAAGTTTTAAAGAAATAGTTGTATTAAGTAATAGAGAAAAGATCACAGAACAGCCTGTCTTA
Source organism: Neofelis nebulosa (assembly GCF_028018385.1). Taxonomy (NCBI): domain Eukaryota; kingdom Metazoa; phylum Chordata; class Mammalia; order Carnivora; family Felidae; genus Neofelis; species Neofelis nebulosa. The sequence continues at coordinate 59,062,694 of NC_080791.1, read as the reverse complement.
TCCTAACCAATATGATGGTGTGAGGCAAAAAGGTTCATTCGTATAATATTTAAATTTTTGGCTATATGCATGTGATTTATTTTTCAATTAGATAAAACTATAATTTTGAATTCAAAACTTGTAAGCCTTGGGCCATTAAAACTTTTTTTTTTTTTTAATATTTTGATGCAACGGCCATAAATACTTATTGATCACCTCCTGAACTGTTGCCAGGTGCTGTTCTAGGTCTGAAGACAGAGCCGGGATCAAAGCTGACTTGGTCCTGGCTCTCCTGAAGTTTATAGCCTGGCTGGAAATACAGATCAAAACCAACACAAACACAGGAACAAGAACCTCTCTGGAGCGATAAGGGCTCTGAAAGGAAGAACAATTAGTTGATGTTGTAGATGCTGATGGGAATAGAGGCTATTTCAGATTGGATGAACAGGGAAGATCTTCCAAAAAAAGGGGTTGTGCCAGCTCTTAAAAGTTCTGAAGGAAGAGGCTCCTGGGTGGCTCAGTCAGTTGAGTGTCCAACTCCTGATTTCAGCTTAGGTCATGATCTCACAGTTTGTGGGTTTAAGCCCTACGTCAGGCCCTGTGCTGGCAGCATGGGACCAGCTTGGGATTCTCTCTCTCCCTTTCTCTCTGCCCCTCCCCCACTCTCTCTAAAAAAAAAAAAAAAATTAAATAAAGGTTCTGAAGGAAGAGCACCAGGAATAGAGAACATCCAGGGCAAAGGTACCAACATAGGAATGAGTTAGACAGTTATTTCAGTGTTGTGAATAAGGCTTTGTTCACAGGGTAAAAAGAGGTAAGGTCAGAGATGTGAGCAGGAGCCAGAGCAAGCAGGGCATTGAAGGCCATGATAAAGGTTTTGAGATTTGCTTTCAATATGCTGGAATATACTGGAACACCCTTTGAAGGTTTTTTTTTTTGTTGTTTGTTTTTTTGGTTTTTTTGGAGGATTTTAAGTAAGAATAACATGAGCTGATTTAGGTTTTTAAGTAATCACTTTGGCTGCTAGGAGACACCTAACCCAGGTCTAAGTTTCAAACTACAGGTGACCCATGAACAACATGGGGGTTAGGTGCACCAACCCAACCCCTGAACAGTAAAAAATCCACATGTAACTTTTGACTCCCCTAAAACCTAACTACTAATAGCCTACTGTTGACCAGAAGCCTTACTAATAACATAAACAGTTGATTAACACATAGTTTATATTTGTATTATATACTGTATTTTATTTTGTAAAATTTATTTATTTATTTTGAGAGAGAGACAGTGCAAGCAGGGAGGAGGCAGAGAGAGAGAGGGAGAGAGAGAATCCCAAACAGGGTCCCCGCTGCCAGTGCAGAGTCAGATGCAGGGCTCGAACACATGACACTGTGAGATCATGACCTGAGCCAAAACCAAAAGTTGGACGCCTAACCGACTGAGGCATCCAGGCACCCCTGTATACTGTATTTTAACAATACAGTAAGCTAGAGAAAAAATGTTATTAAGAAAATCATAAGGAAGAGAAAATACATTTACAGTGATGTGCAGCCACAAGCAGATAGTTAAGGAAGGATTCTTGAAATGTTTTCAGTGCAAAAAGGTGCGTTTATTATAGCACGGGGACAGGACCTATGAGCAGAAAGAGCTGCACTTGTGTTTGTGAGGAGTGACTGATTAAATACTTTTTAGTTAGTGGGGGTTAGGGATAGTGTAAGTCTGTAAGGAATTTGGAAACAAGGCTTCCAGGACTTTGAGGAGCCAGCAGTGGCTAAGATAAGGTTATGTGCCACTGTCTACTAAAACATTAGTCTTGAGACCCTTCAGATGTATACTTGCAGGCCATATGCTTGTTAGGTAATTGCTAACGTACATCTTGGGAGGTATTTATGGCTATAAGAGGAAAAGTAACTCTAACACTAACAAGAGCAAAGCTATATTGGTAAAATATAGGTAAAAGGAAGTCCTTGAGGGAGCTGTAGGAGTGTTACAATCTGTATGCCTCAGGAGTTCTGCCTGGAGACTATGAGCAACAGAGCTACAACAAGGCCTGGCCTTTGTTTCTTTTTCTCCCATCATACAGTACTGTATTTATTGAAAAAAAAATCCGTGTATCAGTGGACCTGTGGAGTTCAAACCCATGTTGCTCAAGGGCCAACTACATATTCTCAAGTGCATTAAGACTCTGAATTATGATATAGTCACTTTTTATATATATTGGTCACCAAATCATATTTTTATTACATAAAGATAAATGAAACAGCATATTAAATGTGAAAAATGTTTTGTCATATACTATGAATGTTCTTTAAGATTTTACGTGAACTTTATATAACACAATCTTTCATATTCTAAAGATAGAAGATAGATATTTTTAGCCAAAATCAATCACTTATTTATCAGACTATTCAAAAATGACAAATTATTTTAAATTTCCTAGGACTGTTTTGTGAATCAAAAAGGGTTAGGACCCCCTCACCCCAAAATGACTCTTCACCGGAGAGAAATAGCATCTCTGCGCCTTACAGCCAAGCAGAGCCCTGTTAACACATCCTTCAATGCACACAGCCCCAGTTCCTCTGATGGTGTCCCCGGGCACCTGAGAGTCAGACAGGTGAATTCCTAAAAGGAATTCATCACTGTCACCAACTGGCTCTAGCTTTCCATGGTACCATGCCCTTTTCCTGTGTATGCCTTCTGGTGAATGCTACTACCCGCACCCAGCCCTTCAACAGACAGGCTAGGCTTGGACTGGGGCTGAGGTCAGAAAGGCCTTAACTCAATGAAGGGGCAGGAAAGTTTTCCTAGAGGAGGTGACCCATGAGTAGGAGCCTAAAGGGGAAGGTGTTCCAAAGGAACTTGTACAAAGGAAATGAGGGTCAGAGGCAATGACATGTGGGTGACTGAACTCAGTTCACAGTAATTTCAAAGCACAGCAGGGTACATTGTCCTGGGGTGTCATTGGCATCTACTGCTTTCCAAGTCCTGTGACCCATCCCCATGGGCATCTCAAAAGACCTATCACCTCTAGGGCCTGTGTGGCTCCCCAACATTGCCCAGTTTCTCTCCATCTCCTGGGGAATGGACAGGTCTGCATTTACTCATTGAGAGCAGGGCTTGCTGGGGCCTTACAGTGTACCCAGGGGTGAGGCTGGGTCCAGTGAATCCCTCCTTTCATTCTTCACACCAGATATGTCTGCAGAGCTCTGGACAGGGATCTTGCTGGAGACAGGTTTGTTGTTGTTGTTGTTGTTTTTAAGTTTATGTATTTATTTTGAGAGAGAGCATGCCTGTGCAAGCAGGGGAGGGGCAGAGAGAGAGAGAGAGAGAGAGAGAGAGAGAGAGAGAGAGAGAGAAAGAATACCAAGCAGGTTCTGCACTGTCAGGCTGTCAGTCCTACGTGGGGTTTGAGCTCAAGAACCATGAGACATGACCTGAGCCAGATCAAGAGTAGGATGCTCAACCGACTGAGCCACCAGGGCGACTGACAGTTTTATCACAGTTCCCTACAACCCATGATTCACTGTCAAGTGTACCTGCAAGAGACGTTGCTACTCTTCCAGAGGTCGCCCCTGGAGCGAACTGTTGAGCCCTGAGGCAGGACATTGGGCTGCTGGCCAGGTTAGCCACCCACTCCTGTGCAACCTCAAGTCAGATGCTTTTCCCTTCTGGGCGAGGGATTTGCCAGATGAAATCAGCTGCATCCTTTCACTCTCAGGGACCTCAATTTTTTCGGGGCGAAGAACTGAGCCCCTAAGCCCTGCTCTCCACAAGGGCTTTTCTGCCTCCTGTCCTTCCACGAGTTTCTGTCCCCTGGGACTTTTTATATCATGGAACCTCTGTACTTGTTCTTCCCTCTGCCTGGAATCCTTTTCGCTCTTCTGGCCAACACCTATTTCAGCCCTCAGTCCTAACTCAAATGCGGTCATTTCCCAGAGAGCATTGCCTCTTCCCTTCAGTCCCTTCCTCCTCTGTGCTGCAACTCGCCGTCACGCTGTGTGCGCCTCACGTCCGTGTCGCCTCTCCTCACAGATCTTGAGCACCTCGAGGGCAGGGTCCGAGTATGAGGGGTCTCTAGCTCAGAGGGCAGCTTGTCCAGGCGGGCCGTGGGCGATCTTCCGTTACTTCTGAACTCGGTCCAGGCGCGGAGGGGTTAATGACCCGGCCCGGGAGTGTGCCCACAGGCCTGGGGGAAGCAGCCCAGAGCCCGCGACTTCCATCACCGCATATTGCCGCGGACAGCAATGGGAGCCCCGACGTAGGTGAGGATTTTTGGTGCGATCCGGGTGGTGTAGACCCTGGCGGGGGGCGGCTTCCCCCCATATTAGCGTTGCTTTCTCCCCCCAGCAGACGCTCTTAGTACAATCCGGGGATTCCCCGCCGCTGCCGCCCCCTGACGTCACGGAGTCCCCCGAGGCCCCGCCCCGGTTTCGCCTCCTTCCGCGGGAGGTGCGCGCGGTGCAGGCGCGGGAGCTGCCATGGAGGGGCCTGGCGCCCCCGGTGTCCCCTGGAAACGCCACATAGTGCGGCAGCTTCGGCAGCGGGACCGCACGCAAAAGGCACTCTTCCTGGAACTGGTGCCTGCCTGTGAGTGCGCCACGGGGGGCTTGGAAGATGGCAGTGGAGGGGATGGGGCTCCGGGCGCGGACGGAGTGTTGTCTGGCTCCTCGGGCTGTCACCCGTGTGCAGCAATGCCTTCTCGCCTCCAAAGCTTCGGCCCTGCCGGACCTTCGGTCCGTTACACCTCTGCCTGGCCAGCATTCCCGCGCTTCCCAGTCCAGGTTCTGCTTAGAGCCCCTTCCTGGACGGAGCTCCCTCCTGGTGCTCCTGCCCTCCTCTCTCCTCAGGGGGCGGCCTCTCCCCAGGCTGGGCTTCCTGGGCATGGCTTCGTTAGCGAGTGTGGGTGTTTTAGGGTCTCTATGCTTCTTCCCTTTCCCGTGCGGTCCCCAGGGTACAACCCAAGTCAATTCATTTGGTCCCTGTGGCCCAGTGAAAGAATTCCAGAGTAGCTGGAGATTCTAAACTCTGAATCTCTTAGGGAGGAAGCTCAGAGTCCCAGGCTTTGCCACTGACAAGTGATCCTGGCTCAGGTTTTTGGAGCACTTCTGTGCTTAGGCAACTGAAGCCTCTAGAGAGAACTGGCTGCTGGTGAACCCAAGAAGTCATACTCTCACAGGTTTTTCTGGGGCGCTGGTCGGGAGTGGGTATGGCAGTTCAAGCCAGGATGAACAGGTGTACATTTGTGTGAGTGCCTCTGGTCATTCAAGATTGTACGTCTGGGGTGGAAAGTCCAACCACTATTCCTCCAGCTCCATCACTGGTCCTAATTTTAGCTGCTGCTTAACCATCTCTCCCCCCCTCCCCCAAACTGAATTTGCTGCTTTTGTCCTGGGTGATTTCCCTGCAGCCTTCTAGGCTGCTGGTCCTCTCCCTGAGGGACGTGAGGCCAGCCTCACTTCTCCACTGCTCTGATGGACAATGGAACCATCCAACTTGAGGGAAGAGCCTCCCCTCCCTCCCCATCCTCCAGCTGCAATTTGTGTGACTCTGGAGGGCTGAGATCAGACAGTGAAGCTCTAGTCTTCTCTGTGGTCTTGGGTGGGTTATATCCTTAAACCACCAATTTCTCACCCATAAATTAGGCAAACAGCATCTTTAGAGTTGCTGGGAAGTCAGTGCAGTGCCCTGGGGGCTGGGTTGGGGTTTTGTGTAAGAACTAGGCCAGTGACCTAAGTTAAAGGTGACAGGCAGGGGACTGGGTGAAGGAAATTTGCTGAGGAGCTAAACCTGGGATTACCACCCCCACCTTACCCTGAAACTGGTGAGAAAGAGGAAGTGAGTGTGGTGGGGGTAGAGGGAGACATTCCAGGGTCTGTAGCAAAAACTACCAAACTCGAGGAGGTCTGCTACATAATTGTTCAAGGACTTTCTCTTCTGGCCTGGAGGAAACTTACTTACCTCAACTGTGGGAAAGACAGGACTGTTTTTTAGTGTACAAAGTAAGAGGCCCTGGAGGGGAAGTAATTTACCAAAGGCCACTAGCAGGTGGAGCTTGGTGTGTTTCATCATTCTTTGGGGCAAAGCCTTGCTCTGGGGCAAGACTGAATCAATCTCTGGCCCCTTCCTTCCCTCAGGACCCTGAGTGGGCAGTGAGGCCAGCCATATACTTCCCCAGTGGTGGTTGTTCTTTCTCTGTCCTCAGGAGAGTAGGTTTCCTGGGAGGGCCTGTGGGCAGATGCTGTAAGGAGGGTCTGCCAGGGCTGAAGGTCTGGTAGAGCTACACAGACACCCCTCAGGCAAAGGGCAGCGCCCAGACTGTCAGCACCTCCCTCATTCTGCATCTCTGGGTATGCAGACTCCAGGTATGCCTGGAGTCTGTTGCAAGTGTCTGTCTCTGTCCCGGGTTCACCCTCTTGCACCCCTAGATAACCGTCTCCTAGAGAAGGCTGAATTGTTGGCCCGGATCTCAGAGAAGCTGCAGCCAGAGCCAAACGATGCCACTCCTGCTACCCACCAGGGCCCCTGGTGAGTGTATGTGTATACGTGGTTATGATGAGCTGCCTGTGCCTGGGTCCTGCCCCCACTGCCTGTCCTGGGTTCATTCTCTCTGGCACCTCATTGGTCCTTAACTGCTACCCAGAGGAGGGAGGAAGTGGACTCTTGAGGCTTCTTCCAAGCCAGCTGCTTAGAATGGCCTTTCTCCACCACCCTGCTCAATCCAGCTCCGCATTTGTCTCATCTCTTCCATTTCCACGCCCACACTCCTGCCTTTTCTCCTCTTTTTTTGTCTTCTTACCCTTACCTGATGCAGACAGAAAGGGTCTTTGCTACATATTCCAAAGGGAGAGTAGGGTCTTGCTACTTATTCCAAAGGGGGAATGAAGATGAGAACCAGGAATGGGCTGGGCCTCAGAGTTTGGAGGTGTTTTAAAAAAACTTTTTTTAAAAAAATATTTATTTACTCTCGAGGGAGAGAGACAGAGTGTGAACAGGGGAGGGACAGAGAAAGAGGGAGACACAGAATCCGAAGCAGGCTCCAGGCTTCGAGCTGTCAGCACAGAGCCTGATGCAGGGCTCGAACTCACGAATCACAAGATCATGAGCTGAGCTGAAGTTGTATGCTTACGTGACAGAGCCACCCAGGTGCCCCATGGGAGGTGCTTCTTGAGGAGGGTCCTGGCTAGGTAACCCAAGGCCTGGGGAAATCCCAGAGCAGAGGAGTCATGGGTAGTTCCAGGTTTTGGAGACTTGCTCTTTCTTCTGCTGGCTTTCTAGCTTCCACCCTCTGCAGGTGAAAGTTCATGGCTTTGGTTTCAGGCTTTTTGTGTGCATCCTGTGGGTGAATGGAGGGACAATGAATGCCACTCTTATTGGTTGACAGGGAGGAGGAATCGGAGCCCGATTCAGACCAAGTCCCTTCACCAACCACTCTGAGGATGAAGTGGCAAGAGGAGGAGGAGGGGCTCCGGCTGGTCTGTGGTGAGGTAGGCTGGGCAGGGGTCTGAGAGAGAATGGGGTGGAGCCACAATCCAGGACTTTGGGTGGTCCAAGGGGTCCAGCAAACGAGGGACATTCTCCAACTCTGGTGCCAGAGTGCTCTCTAGTTGGGTTCTGGCAGCCCAGTTCGGGTCTTCAACAGCAGCTGAGGATGTGAGGTAGAGCTCAGAGAGGAGTATGAGGAGTATGAGGCAAGGCCAGACGACCTCTGTTCCCCCCTCCAGACCGTCCTGGCTGCTCTGTTCACAGCTTGCCTCACCAACCCCAGGGTCTAGCACCTGCTGATGCACAGCACGAGTTTGCAGACCAAATGAGTAAGGTGGTCCACCTCCACATGGCAGGGTGTGCTACCTCCACCTGACACTGCTGCCCCCACCCTATGGTGTCTCTTGTCTTCTGTTTCACCACACCATCCAGGTTTCCTCTCATTTCTGTAGCAGTTACTTCTAAGCTTCCTTCTTTGTCTCCTTCCCTCCTCCCTACAGATGTGGGTGTTCCTTGGAGGTAGGGTGGGTTCACTGACTCCTGTGGCCTCAAAGACTTTCTCTGTTTGCTTATTCCCAGACTTGTCTCTAGCCTGGCCTTCTCTCATGAGCTCCACAGTCTTTGTTCAGCTGGTCTTTGGACATCACATCTAAAATTAGACTCACCATATCCCCCATAATATATGGCCAGCAGCACATTGAGAGGTGACTCCTGCAGGGATTGGGCTAAAAGATTATTTCAGCTATTCGTTTACAACTTTAGAGCAGGAAACAGGCTTAGAGAAGTGGAGTCAGGATTTGAACACCCTTCCACATGAATCCACCTTCTCTGATCCCCATCCATTCTTTCAACAAAGATTTATTGACAATAGTTATATTGTCACAGGCACAGGATAAGAACAAGACCCGGCCCCATGGAGCTTCCAGTACATTGGAGGAAACTGATAGGCCATAAACACATGCCCAGTTACAGCATGCCACATTACTTGCCCAACTAGTGTGGGAATGGAGCTAGGAACCCAGTGAGAGCCTCTCCCTCAGAGCCCCTGTTGTAGTTGCAACTTGACATTTGTGGCACTTTCTGGGCTGTGAGATCCCCAAGGCCTTGGGATGCCTGTGGTTTGCTTCCACTGATCCCTGGGGTCTGTCTCCACAGTCCATGCTAATGAATATTTGTGAACTAAATGATGGATGAGGTAGCCCTCCCTCCCCAAGTGGCAGTCACTGGGCTGCAAACTCAGGGGGGACCTCTGGTCTCTCCCAGCGCTCCATCCTCAGCTAGTCACCAGCTCATTGATCCTACCTTCAAATCCACCAAGTCTCTGTTGGCTTGGCCCAAGTACCCTCATCCTTTCCTGGATGATCTCTCCCTTGGCACGCCCATCCATTCTCTGCACAGCGCACAGAGTGATATATTTAATAATAAAAAGATCTCCCTTAAAAAAAGACAATACACACAAACATGCTTGTTGTAAACATTTCAAGAAAACAGAAGCCCATAGAATAAAGACGTGAAACCCCCTTCACTATCTCTCCCATTGTCAGTTTGGTATATATCCTCTAGAACCCTTTAGCCTGCCTTCCCAGTGGAGTTCTCTAGCCCCCTGTTGCATTTCCTGCCACTCTCCAATCTCTGACCTTATGGTCCCCTTTGTCTGGGACACTTTCACAAATGTCTTGCCCTTAGCACTCTCTCCCTGGCACTTCCTCAGACTCACACCAGTGTGTGTTCCCACTGGATATGCCAGGGGATGGGGAGCGGCTTTTTCTGTAATTCTTAGTACTGTTTCACATATCACAACAAGCATTAATCATTATTTTAACTTTTTTGGGGAAGTAATAGATTCATGGGAAGTAGCAAAGACTGGCTACATCTTGTGTAACTATAGTACACACAATGAGGAAACTGATATTGGTATGAAATGTACATATATTTCTTTGTCATGTTGTTCCCTATGTGGATTTGTGCAAGATACAGCATAATTTAATGACCACAAAGATCTCTGTCTTGCTATCCTTTTTGAGTTTTTCACAACTCAACCCTCTCCCCCAACCATCCCTAGCCTGGCAACCACTAATCTGTTTTCCATCTGTATTATTTGGATTTTGAAAAGCATCCCCCAAATATTGAATAACAAAGCATTAATGAAAGTAAAAATGACAGGTGAGGAAGCAGAAGTGGAGGTCAGACTGCTCAGTGCTGAAAGGAATTACAAACGTTACAAATTGGGCCAGCTAGGAAAGTAGGCACATGCAGGACCACTCATTTAGGAAGATGTGTCAGTGCAGCTGAGTAGCACTAACCTTGTTCTTCAATTCATCCCTCACCAGGCCCATGTGAGAAAGAACACAGGAACAGGTTAGCAACCAGGGCCCCAGCCTCAGTTATTTCCTATGTTCCTCGTGTCACCTAGTAGGAACTGCTCCGCCTGAGGTCCGTCTTTCCCACTGACCCCTCAGCTCTAAAAAGTGGAACTTGAGCTGGGCGCCTGGGTGGCTCAGTTGGTTGAGCATCTGACTTCTGCTCAGGTCATGATCTCATGATTTGTGAGTTTGAGCCCCACATCAGGCTCACTGCTGTCAGCACAGAGCCTACTTTGGATCCTCTGTCTGCCCCCCCCCACCCCTCCCCCACTCATTCTCTCTCTCTCTCAAATACATATTTAAGGGGCACCTGGGTGGCTCAGTCGGTTAACCGTCCAACTTTGGCTCAGGTCATGATCTCGCAATTTGTGGGTTTGAACCCTGCGTTGGGCTCTGTGTTGACAGCTCAGAGCCTGGAGCCTGCTTCAGATTCTGTGTCTCCCTCTCTCTCTCTCTCTCAAAAATAAATAAATATTAAAAAAATAAATATTAAAAAAAAAGTGGGACTTGAGCTTTGTCTGTGGCTTTCCAGCTCTTGCTTGAAGGACTGTTTTGAATGAGGCAGGGGTATGGATGAGGTAACCCTCACCCCCACTCTTGGGCTGGGGGCAGCTCCAGCATTCAGTCTGGGCTCCATGCTCCCAGAGTCTATTCTTGTTCTTGCCTTTGTGCCTCTGCTTAGGGCTCCTTGTTGCTCTCAGGGATCTATGTTGGGTAGGTCAGGGGTTAGAGAAGTGGGAAACAGAGCCCACATCCCTGGAGCCTTTTCTGTAGATCTGTCCTGTACTTGGAGCATAATGTTAGGTGGCCTGGGTTCACCCATCAGCTCTGCCGCTTAGCTGTGTAATTTTGTCAAGATCCTAAACCTCTCTGCGCCAATGTCCTCTTCTGTAATATGGGGAAAGTGGCAGGACCTGGTGTGGTTATGGTGATTAAGAGAGTTAATACATATATAGTACTCAGAACAAGGCATGACACACGTGCCATATAAACGTTTACTATTACCTGAAATATTACTCCTAATATTACCCTGTGAGGTAAGCACTATCATTCCCATTTTACAGGTGAGGAAACAGAGTAGGTTCAGAGAGGTTAAATGACTACCCCGGGGTCACACAGAAAATAAGTGGCACTGCCAGGACTGAAACTCAGGTGAAACTCCAGAGCCTAAAGGCCCTTCCACTGTTCCACAAAAGCAGTAGGGCGTTCCTGTGCAGGATCCTAAACGTATCTGAGCCTCTGCTTTCTTTTCAGTTAGGGGGCGGGTGGGTAGAGTAGCAGAGTCTGTCCCACCAGCCTCCACTGGGGGAGGGGCTGGGGGCACGTTGGGAGCCCTGCAGAGGCGCCCACGCCCACCCAACTGCGGGCCCCGACCACCCCCAGATGGCCTACCAGGTGGTGGAGAAGAGGGCAGCCCTGGGCGCCCTGGAGTCGACGCTGGAGGAGCGGCAGAGCAGGTGAAGCGCCGCCAGGGCGAGGGGGACCGCGCCCATCTCTGGGTGGTTCGGGGCCATCTCTGCCCGGGGACGGGGTGACCCTGCGTGTCTCCAGCACGGCCCGAGGGCTTTCCCCACGTATTGGGCTCTGCGGCCCCGAACGGCAGGCCTGAGTGGGGGACGTGATTGGAGTCTTGGCTTTGCTCCCTGCCTGACCGCGTGACATGGGCAAGTCCGTCCGTCCGCCTCTGAGACCCGCTCCCACTGGGCGACGACGGAGAGTCTCTCCCGTACCCCCTCCTCCAGGCTGGCGGCTCTGGAGGCCCGCGTGGCGCAGCTGCAGGAGGCGCGGGCGCAGCAGACCCGGCACCTGGACGCGCAGCGGGCGCTGAACGTAGCGCAGCGGGCGGCGTACGAGGGGCTCCGCGCGCAAGCCGGGCTCCAGGAGGCGGCCCTGCGTAGGCACGAGGAGGAGGCACGTGACCTGCTGGAGTGGCTCGTGCAGCGCAAGGCGCGCGCTGCCGCCGAGCGCAACCTGCGCAATGAGCGCCACGAGAGGTGAGCGCGCCGGGCCCCGCCCCTCGGAGACTCGAGCGTCGTGCTCCTTTGGGGGCGGGCACGGTCCGAGCTTCACTGCCCCGCCTCGTGGCGCGTCAGGGCGGGATCCGGCTCTCGGGACGCTTTTCTTCCCGCAGGGCCAAGCAGGCGCGGATGTCCCTGGAGCTAAAGAAGGCTGCCAAGCGGACAGTGAGCATCAGCGAGTAAGAGTCGGGGTGCGCCAGGTCCTGCCCGCCGAGGGTTTGCAGCCCGCTCTTCCCCGCGTGCTCTAAAGCGCTCTTTTCTCTGATTTCTGCCTGCAATTCTACCCTGTCCCCCACGTGTCCGCAAGAGGCTCCCACCTAGACTGAGCGCACAGGACACGTGCAGACTCGTGTGGTCTGAGAAGCCCAAACGCCTGCCCGCACAGACTGCTCTTCAGTGTTGGGCGCCGGCACAGACTGCTCTTCAGTGTTGGGCGCCGGGGCGGGGCGGGGGGCGGGTCAGGGAGGGGCTGGTCCCTTGGCCTTACTGAGTTTCACCCCCTCTCCCAGGAGTCCAAACACTGTAGGTGATGGGATCAGAGAGATGGCTGAGACTGTGACCCTGACTGCTGAGCCCCTATCCCTGGAGACTGAGGCTGGTGAGAAGTGGAAGAGGCCCTTCAGGTGAGGACTGTCCCAGAGCTCTGAGCCGGGCCCCACTCTGGAGTCTCCTCTAGGGCCTTGGGGCCACCTCTTGGGCTGAGAGGGGCTTGGGGAGACGCTGCAGTACAGGTCACACCTCCCAGGACAGGTCTGACCTCCAGTGCTTGGAGTCTCTTAGGATCATTGCGGCCTTAGGGACTCCAGCGCCTCTTTCTCTCCTCAGGACTAGAGCTCTGGGGGTGGGGTGTCAGGTTGCTGAAAGGGTGTCACCAGGAGGGAGCCTGTGGGGAAGGCCCAGGACTCAGCTGTCACAGGCGTGTGTGTAGGCATAGGTGTACAAGCACATGTACTCACATGGACGTGAGAGCACATGTGTGTACACACCTGGGGGAGCATATCGGAGTACGTGTGAACATGTGAGCATGTATAGGTGTGAGCTCACGTGGACTGCTGAAGCCCACAGATTGGGGCTTCAGTCCGTGAGAGCCCCTCCCCTCAGTCTCCCCCATTTGTCTCCATTTATCTGTCATTGAAACTGCCTCCCCCCCCCCGCCCCCCGCCCCCATCCTTGCTCCATTCCCCAGCCTGAAGGCTTCTCTTTCAGCCCTTCCTTGCAGATCACTGGTGTCCATGCCTGGGGGCAGTGAAAGAACTTTGGGGAGGAGCTTGAAATGCTGGTCCTGAAAGTTCTTGGCAGCCTTTGTGGGCCAAGTCATCCCAGGACACACCCTCTTCTGGGCATTATTTTTAATGTTTGTTTGTTTTTAATTTTTGAGACAGAGAGGGCACTAGCAGGGGAGGGGCAAAAAGAGAGAAGGAGCCAGAGGATCAAAAGCAGGCTCTGTGTTGACAGCAGTGAGCCCCTGTGGGGCTCGAACTCACAAACTGTGAGATCATGACCTGAGGCGAAGTCAGATGCTCAATGGAGTGAGCCACCTAGGTGCCCCTCTTGTGGGCATTTTTGAGGTCACTCAGCAAGCTTAGGTTTTACCACCCCTGGTAACTCCAGCCTTGTGGTATCCCAGCCTCAGGGTACCTTCACCCTTTCCCCCGTAGGCCCCAGCTCAGCCTTCCCAGAACTTTTTGTGGGGGGGGGCATTTGGGTGGTGAGGCAGTTCTTACCATCATGGTGGAAACTTTGGGAGACTTCATTGCCACATCCCTCCCTGCCTCCACCTTCCTGGGACTGCTCCGGGTCATCGTATTCTCCTGGTCTCGGAGGAACCAAGTTCTTGTCCCAGGCTCGAGTTGCTGTGAGCCTCAGGGTCCCCAGCAGAGTGCAGGGATGAATGGCTGCTGTCTGCACACTCACTGGCCAGTCCCTTAGCATATCTCTTTCGATTCTACCCCAGGTCTGCCTCCGCCACCTCCTTGACGCTCTCCCGCTGTGTGGATGTGGTGAAGGGGCTTCTGGAGTAAGTGTGTGTGTGTGTGTGTGAGTGTGAGTGAGTGAAGGGGTTGGGCCCTTTAGAGGCCTGTGTCAGGCTTCTGGCGTCCAGGCTTGGTCTGTGTATGTGCCTCAGTCTGTCTGTCCATGTGTTGTCCAGCTGTCTGTGTGAGTCTCTGCTGCCTCTCCCTGAGCTCATTCCAGGCCCTGCCTGGCTGTCCTCCACGCTTTGTCCCTCATCCGTGGTCCATGGACCAAGATCTGTAGTCTGAGCCTGGATGGGAACTATCACTCAGGAAAAGGCTCAGATGTGTCAGGACTTGTTCTGAGTTCCAGAGCCAAGTGGTAGCAAGGCTAAGACTGAAACCCCAGCCCTGAGGTTCCTCTGCATCCATCAACTCTACTCTCTGCCCTTCTCATTTCCACACTGACCCCTGGGGTCAGAGACTGCGTTGGGAACAAGCTCGCTGCACCTCTGGGCCATGTTTTGCCACCATTTGTGTTTGCTTCCTATTGCTGTTGCCTCAGGAGTATGAGGCTCCCGTGTCAGAAGGCCTTGCCAAATGCCTTCCTGACACCTGCCCCCCACCCAGTTTCAAGAAGAGGAGAGGCCACTCTGTTGGAGGAGCTCCTGAACAGCGATACCAGAGCATCCCTGTGTGTGGGGCCGTCCAGCCTCCTACCCAGGTTCAGGATGTGCTGGTAAGGGAGGAGCTGGGCCACATGCACGGGGTGCTGACATAGAGAGTGTAGGTTCCAGGGGCCATCCAGGGAGGCCAGGGAAGCAAAGCTGGGCACCTCACCAGGAGCACAAGCTTTCTTCCCCCAGCCTGTAGTAGAAGTCTCTCAGCATTTTATAATGGGGCATGGACTGGAGAGGGAGAGCTGGAGGCCAGGCAGGGGAGTATGAGGATGTGTAGCGGGAGGCTGCTGCAGGGCTGATGAGACCCGATGTGTGCGTGTGTGCGTGTGAGAGGGACCCTGTGAGCCTGTGCCAAGAGGTACGTAGGGTGAGGACCAGGGCCACCACTGTCTCTTTTTCCCATAGAATGCCCACCTCTCCGAGGTCAATGCTGTTTGTTTTGGCCCCAATAGCAGCCTCCTGGCCACTGGAGGGGCTGACCGCTTCATCCATCTCTGGAACGTTGTGGGAGGTGAGGGTTCCTCCCCTGTGGGCCAACCTAGTGCTTTCTCTCCAGACCCCACCCTCAACTTGCTCCTTGGTGGGCAAAGGTCTTGGATCTGTTTGTGTTTCCTCACATGTAATATTCTTAAGAGCAGTGGCCAAATGGCCCCTTGGCAAGAGTTCTGGGCCAAGCCTCCCAGCTCTTGGGGTCCAGGCCTGCAGGATGGGGAGGGCTGAGCTCAGATGGTCCCTATTTGGGGAGGTGGGGGGTCCCTTATCCTTAGGTCCTGTAGGGGCCCTTGAGGAGCCGGTCCCTGGGGCCCACCAGTGGCCTCCTCTTCTGGTATCACTTGAGCTCTTAGAACTCAGGAGATGAGTGTTGGCTGTTTACCCTGTGCTTGTAGAGGCAGGTGTGTTGAGGAGTCACAGTTAGCTCCTGGAGACTTCCTAGAGAAAGTCTTGGCCCTGGCTTGCCGTGTGACCTAGGGACAGTCCCTTGTCTGTGGTCCTCTGTAGCCCTGCTGTTCCCTGGAGCCCCCTGCTGGTAATTTGGGGGAGGTGCAGTCTCCAGCCCAGGTCCCCAGAGTTTTGTTCTCTAACTTCGGAGAGACTGATCTTCCCAGCTCCTCCCTTTTCATGAGGTTAGTGACCCCACTTCACCTGTCCTTTTCCCGGTCCCCCTAGGTCGTCTGGAGGCCAACCAGACCCTTGAAGGAGCTGGTGGCAGCATCACCAGCGTGGACTTTGACCCTTCGGTGAGGGACCCTTGCCTCAGTGGCATGGAATGCCTGTTGTGTGTGCCCCCCTGCCCATCTCCACACTGAGCAGGTGGGGGCTCTGGGACATAAGGGAACATCATGGATGTCCCAGAACCAGTCCTGGCTGCTACACAAATCTTCCCTGGGCCTGGAAGCTACTCTGCCTGCCTGGGTGACCTGGGCTGTGGGAAGCTCTGAGGCTATCTGGCTTGAGGGATTTTGCTTCTGTCAGGGCCCAAGTTCAGGGCCTTTCCCTTCCCCTTCCATCTCTCCAGGGCTCCCAGATATTGGCAGCTACTTACAATCAGGCTGCCCAGCTCTGGAAGGTGGGGGAGGCACAGTCCAAGGTAAGGCGTGACTGAGGAAGCAACCTGGGGTTCAGGGGTCATACCTTGGACCCCGGGGGAGGTGTTATGGAGTCTTGGCCATCCCCTTGATCCATACCTGGGATGTGGGGGCAGGAGACACTGTCTGGACACACAGACAAGGTGACGGCTGCCAAATTCAAGCTAACAAGGCACCAGGCGGTGACTGGGAGCCGAGACCGGACAGTGAAGGAGTGGGACCTCGGCCGCGCCTACTGTGAGGTCCAGCCCTTTCCTCTCCCTCCCTACCTGCTGGCACCCCCAGGCCGGGTCAAGAATACTTCAGCCTGTTCTCTGGGAGTGGCTCCAAGATTCACGGGCATTTGGGGTGAAACCTCCCAAGGCCTGTCCTTCTCTATCCCCCATCAGTGCTTTTTTTTCTGCCTGGTTTCTTGGTGACTTCAGGCTTTGGGCTGGGAAGCAGAGGATCTGGGTTCTAATTTGGGGAGGATACTACCTCTCTGGGGCTTCTGGGCTTCCAACAACCCTTTTCTGAGTCTAGGGCTCTAATCCTTGGTCCCCAGGCTCCAGGACCATCAATGTCCTTTCGTACTGTAATGATGTGGTGTGTGGGGACCATGTAATCATTAGTGGCCACAATGACCAGAAGATCCGGTTCTGGGACAGCAGGTGATGGGCATGGGCTGTGGGTGGTCGAGGCATGGGACAGGCATCTTGCGTTCTCTTTCCTTTCTTTGGACATGGAGCCATGGAGGCTGTGGTGGCCTGTCTGTGCTGGGTTTGGCCCCTTGAAAGCTCCACTGCCCCTGGGGACCTGTGCCACCGTTTTAGTGGCTCTTGGTCCGACTGCTGGACTCTGCCTGGGCCTTGCCAACCAAGCCCCCTTTCCACTTAGTTACCGCTTTTTAATCAAAGGGAACAAAAGTTTTCGTTGTTTTTTAAATCTGAGAGCTCAACACTGGGCTTGGATGGTTTATAAAAGCCAGTGCTGGAGCCAGTGCCAGGCATGCCTGAAGCTCCTCCTTCCTGGTGTATGGTGACTGCCGCATGAACCCCCTTGCTCTCTTTCACACAATTAAAGGCAACTCTCATGGTTTTCCCTCCAGCACTTATTTTAGTGACCCAGGGGTTTCTTTTTTTTAAAAAAAATTTTTTTTTTTCAACTTTTTAAATTTATTTTTGGGACAGAGAGAGACATAGCATGAACGGGGAAGGGTCAGAGAGAGAGGGAGACACAGAATCGGAAACGGGCTCCAGGCTCTGGGCCATCAGCCCAGCCCAGAGCCTGACGCGGGGCTCGAACTCACGGACCGCGAGATCGTGACCTGGCTGAAGTCGGACGCTTAACCGACTGCGCCACCCAGGCGCCCCTAGTGACCCAGGGGTTTCGAGGCCCCCAGCTTTGAGTCAAAGGCTGCCTAAGATTTTGTTGGAGGGGCTGGCTGCAGTGGGAGAAGGGAGATTAGTCAGTGTCAGCCCTGGCCCCAGTGATATGACAATGGGGCACTTCTGGACTCTGTTAACCTGCAAGGAGTGGCCCGGGTGGGCTGCTTCTCATCCATGCTTTTGTCTTTGCTCCTTAGGGGCCCCTGCTGCACCCAGGTCATTCCTGTGCAGGGTCGGGTCACCTCCCTGAACCTCAGCCATGACCAGTTGCATCTGCTTAGCTGTTCCCGAGATAACACACTTAAGGTCATTGACCTTCGTGTCAGCAATATCCGCCAAGTATTCAGGTACCTGCCTCGTGCCCACGGACACTGTGGCTTGGGCTGGGGCAGCTGGGTCTCTCAGCCCTTGTTAAGGGTCCTTCTGGACCTGTCAGCGGGGGACCCTTCCTGGAGGGCCTTCTGGACCAGGGCCCGCTGAGGTGCCCAAGCCCTTGATGGACAGAGGAAGCTCTTGAAGCTCCTGGCCAAGGGCAGGGATTGGCAGCCACATTCGTTCTAACCCTGATCTTGTCTGTCTTCAGGGCTGATGGCTTCAAGTGTGGTTCTGACTGGACCAAAGCCGTGTTCAGGTATGTCTGTGAGAGCACATGCCTGTGCCAAAGTGTGCCCCATCTGATCACATCTGTCGGTGTCTGTGTCATCACCTCTGATCATCTCTTGCTTGTTCTGCTGCAGTCCAGATAGAAGCTACGCACTGGCAGGTTCCTGGGATGGAGCCCTTTATGTCTGGGATGTGGACACTGGGAAGCTGGAGGGCAGTCTACGGGGACCCCACTGGTGAGCATAGCTACCACCTGCCCAGGGCCAGTGCCATCCTGGCCCCACTGCTGCTAAGCCAGTAACAGGTTCTGACATGTT
Source organism: Neofelis nebulosa (assembly GCF_028018385.1). Taxonomy (NCBI): domain Eukaryota; kingdom Metazoa; phylum Chordata; class Mammalia; order Carnivora; family Felidae; genus Neofelis; species Neofelis nebulosa. The sequence goes on along the minus strand of NC_080791.1, from coordinate 59,044,347 downwards.
TGGGACCCTGGAGGCCCTAGTCCTTGTCCCACACTTTCCACCCCCCAGAGCCCTTCTTGTTCACAAGGTGCTTTCCCATGTGCATGTGGGTCCATCTTCACCACAGCCCCGTGAGCCCACTTTATAGGTGAGGCAGCAGGCTCAGAGGGAGCCTCAAGCTGCCGGCATCCCATAATGAGGAGCGGAGCCCAGCCTGCAGGCCTGGCTCCTGATGCCTCCCTGAAGCCTGCCTCCCCTCTCCTCTCTTCCCCTCCCCTCCCCTCCCCTCCCCTCCCCTCCCCTCCCCTCTCCTCTCCTCTCCTCTCCTCTCCTCTCCTCAGCACTGCTGTCAACGCCGTGGCCTGGTGCTACTCTGGGAGCCACGTGGTGAGCGTGGACCAGGCCAGGAAGGTTGTGCTCTGGCACTAGTGCCATGACTCCTGCCTGGGCTGGAGCTCTAGTCTAAAGCCGGAAGCCAGAGGACAGCTTCCCGCTGCTCACAGGGCTCCAGAACCAGTGGGGGTGGGGATAGGGTGGAGGTGGCGGTGGCCTTAGGGCATTTAGTGGTGAATAAGGCCTGGCAGGACCTGGCCTGTCTGTTGAAAAACAAAGTGTGTGTGGGGGGGTGTGGGGGGGGAGGCGGGTTAGTTTTGTTTGTTTGTTTGTTTGTTTGTTTGAAATCTCTGACTTCTTTCGCTGACAAAAGTGAAAAAAAATTGCATCTAAACTGGTGTCTGCTTGCCTTTTTGCAGCATTCAGGTAGCAGAGAGATCTTTGGGCTGGTGGCTCCAGGACACCTGTGCTTGGCTCCCTTTCCTCCTCCTGCACAGAGCTGGGGCAGAGCCAGTCTGGCCTCAGTGCTGTTCATGTCTGAGGAGAAGGCATGAAGAAAGGCTCAGAGGCGACAAAGGGCAGTGGCTCTTGGAGCCATGGAAATTTCACCCTTGGTCCAGGCTGGTCCAGAGGCCAAGCCAATACCTTGGGTCCTCCTGCTTCAGGAGGGTAGACTGAGCTGTGGAGGGGCCATGGGAGCTTGGGGAAGGGAGCAGGGGAAGCAGCCCAGAGGGGCTCTGGTGGAAAGGGTTCTAATAAACCAGAGAGTGAGCTCAGGTACTTAGTACACCAGGCCTGCCTTTAGATGGGGGCGTGTTCTTGCTCCAGAGGCAGAACCCTGAGTGAACGGGGAATAGCGTGGGTATGTCTGTGTCTTGGGGAGGGCCCCCATGGGCTGGGCCTGGGTTGGGGCTTGTCGGCATGACAAGCCTCTGTGGTACTTGGCAGACCTGACAGGGCAGAACCTGCGCACCCCAGTTCCTTTGTCAACTTCAAGTATGGAGGAGTCATCAGCAGGACAGCCATTGCCAGTCACAAGGCAGTCACAGGAAGAGACCTCCGTCCCTGAGTGATTGGAGCCTTACTTTTGGGATTCTGCCCATCTGAGATTCAAAGGCTTCAATCCAGAATTATCGGTTTTCTCCTTTATCACCGTAGAAAGTCTCCCTTGGGGGGACTTTGCCATTTCCAGAATTTGGAAACCATTCCCAGGATGAACAGCAGATTGTTGAGAGCCTGAACTCCACAGCCAGGCTGTCTGCGTTTGAATCTCAGCCCACTATTTAGTAGAGTGGTTTTGAGCAGGTTCCTTAATAACTTTGTGCCTTAGTTTCCTCCTCTGTGAAATGGTACGCACCTCAGAGGTTGTTAGAAAGACTCAATGTGTTGGTTATCTGTGAAGCTCCTGGCACGTGCCAAAGGCTGAGTGTTGATTGAATACCCAGTCTACACTCTGCTGACTCTCAGCTCACTCACTGCTCTTGGCCCAGCTGTCCCCTGAGCTCTGGGTGACATACCCACCTGCCTCCTGGACATCTCTCCCCCTGACATAAGCGTCTCTTCCCCTCACATCCCACATCCTCTGGCACCAAGGCCTGGAGCCTCTAACCTGGCTGCAATGCAGGCCACCTTCTCCTAGGCTTGTCTCTCCTCCCAGAACCCTCTTTGCGAAGGCTGGAGTTACTTTCTAAGATGGCATGGTCACAGGTACAACCCTCTAAAGTTCCCAGGCTGCCTTCAGAGAAGCTTGACATTAAATTCGAAGACCTTAGGAGCCAGCCCGTCGACCTCAGCTGCATCTTCATTTCCTTGCTACTCTGTTTTACACATGGACTTTCCCTCTGCCCAGAATGTTCTTCCCTCCCACCCCAGTTCAATTTGTCTTTCGGATCTTCTGAGAGCCTTTGCTCATTTACCAGGCTGGCCAGGGGACACCTCCATTCTTGTGTTCATTGGTGTCTCCTTCCCTCGGGAGCTCTTGGAAGATGCCAGGATGGGAACAGAGTATTCCTTGGGATTAGACCTGGCACAGAGAGGGTCTGAGAAGTGTCTATTAAATGGCTAAACTCTCTTACTCAAGGACTCAGGAAATTTAACAGTTGACGCTGGGAGTGTAGTATTATTCCAGCCTGACTCCTGAAGGCCTCATCCTGTCCCAGCCCTCTTGTCCTGGCTTCTAGTGGCCACCAGGAGTCACCAGCTGCTTACTGTCTGCCGGGTCATTCTCCAGTCTCCTGGGATTCGTGGCTGGAAAGACCAGTGCCTCCAGTAACCACCATTACTTACGTGCTCATGTGTCAGGCACAGTGCTCTGCACTTTTCATGCAGTAGTTTATTCCTCCCAACCTCCTGGTGGGGTATCTCTCATAGGTGATAAAATTGACACTCAGGTATTATGTGAGGTCATACAGCTGGCACAGCTGTATGTGACATATGTACATGTATGTTTTAACAAAATAACATTTTGAGAATCTGGGCTTCCATTTATGCAAGATCAGGGCATCTTCCCCCTGCTCCCCAGTGCCCGAGGGGTATGTGCTCTGCCCCCACCATTGGTGGGGGATTCTAGCTTTGTGTATCCTAAATCCCTCCCTGCATCCTCTCTTCTGTTTTCCATCTGGGCCCTGGCCACCTACGCCTGAGTCTGGAGGGTCAGTGTCCCTTGAAGTGAGGGACATGCAGCCCCCAAAAGTGAAGTGAACTTGAATCCTGGGAGGCCATTACTGGCTACACCATTTGGGGGCTGGTACCTCACAGGACTGCAGTGAAGGCTACTTAGATAATCCAGAAAAGGTGCTCAGAGATGACAACTCCACTCTAGGGCCAGCAACCCCTCTGCTCCCTGTAAACCTTTCCTTCTTTGTGGGGCCACTCTGATAGCACCCTTGGAGTGCTCACCCCAGGGAGCACATGTGTACCTCAGCTTACTTGGAATGCTTCTGGAGGAGCCAGTCTGGAAGGCCAGCCACAGGCCAAGGAGGTGGGCATAGCTGGCAAAGACCGAGCACGGGAAGAGCTCAGAGGAGAGTGGTTGGGAAGGTTGTACTTCCATCTAGTCTTTGAAGTCTCTGGTGGGGATAGAATCCAGGAGCTAAAAGCCTCTCTAGGCCTTTAGTATCCTCCAGCTCTCCAGTCTGCATACCTTGCAGGTTTTCAGTACTTGGGCTGCATGCCTGAGTTGGGGTCTCTAATATCAAAACTGGAATACCCTTTCTCTTGCTGTGCACATGGGTTGAGGCCCAGAGAGGGGCCAGGGTCTTGTGCAGGGTCATAGCAGAGCTGGGGTAAGGACTCAGCTGATTCCTTTTTTCTGAAAATTACCCTCAGGTTCTGCAGAGAGGAGCTGGCCTGGTCTTTGGATACCCAGTTCTAGGTTCTGCTCTGAGTGGTCTTTCTGAAAGACCTTGGGCACATCGCAGTGTCTTCCAGGGGAAGGATTTTCCCCATCTGTGAGACTTCCTGCCCCACAGCTCTGGGCCTCACAAAAGATAACACAGCTCATCCCTGGGGGGGCGGGGGGGGGGGGTGTTCTGTAAGCCTGCCCTGTCCAATCTCAGGCCTCAGTGAGCCTGAGACTAGACAGCGGCTCCTGCTGCCTCTCGGTCATCTCCCTAGAAGACACACCTCAGCTGGAGTCTGCTGTTCCTGACTTTCCCCTACCAGATGTGAGCCCCTTGGTGACAGAGATGAGATCAGAGTCACTTATGTCTCCAGTAGACAGAACAAGACCTGGGGTGGTCAGTTTGCTGACTGGACAAATAGGAATTGAACAGAGGTGGTCTTGGCCCTTAGAAAGTTTTCTGGAAGCATCTTGGTGGCACCAGGTATGGACCCACCTGTGAGAGTTGGCATACCATGTCTGGGTACAGGCTTGTTCCCTTTCTCTGGACACACATCTGGTCAAAAATATTTTCATTTTATCTGCTCAGTATTTTTGTTGATCCTCCTGGATCTTAAGCAGTTTGTATTGCCTTCTCATTCCTACTTTACAGATGAGGAAAGCAAGGACTAGAAAGGTGAAGAGATGAGCCTAAGGCCACAGCTAATCGAGGTGGCCAGGGACCTGAATATGGGCATTCTGACCAGGATCTCCCTGTGCCCCTCACAGGACCAAGGGCGTGATGAGAACAAGAAGGCTGCTTAGGTGTTTAACACACAGTGTGGAAAGGGTGTGAACCCTATTTGTGGGTCCATCTGTTTTTTCAGGATTACACTCTGGGAAAATATTCCCAGACTAGAGAGCTCTCAGAAACAGACATGAGAGAAGTACTTCATTTGTTGTTTTGGCCAACGGGACCAGGGGAAAATGGTCCAGGAACAGGATGCTCTTTGGCATTCACAGGGTTCTTGGATCAACAGTGACAGAGCAAACAGGGAGAGTCTAGGAGGAAACTTAATTCTGGTTGTGTCAGGTTGCAGGATTTCAGGACAAATTATAATTCTCCCCCTTCTAAACTAAAATTTCTAGAACTTGGTTGTGTTTTTGTCATAAAAACCTCTTTGTAATGAGCAAAATAAACGCAAAGATTCCAAGCAGCTAGATTTTGTTGTAAAGCTACTCAGTTTAGTTAATCAGGCAGTAATTGGCTCCATAACTGAGGGCTGTGGCTGGACCCCAGGCAGCAAGGGAATAGTGCAGCCCAGGATGTGATTACAGCCCAGAGGAGGGTTTGCTTTCTCTCAGTGGACAGTCCAATGGCTTGAATTTTTAGTTTCTGGCCATCCGGAGAAGTCTGTGTGCTCGGTTCTCAAATACTGTGACCTTTTTGTTTGGTGTTTTCATTGTGTCTAGAAACTGAACTCATCTAGCACGAAGTGTTGGATAAGCCCTTAGAAATCATCCCGCTCCTTTCAAGGCTGGGGATGCAGCGGCCCAGAGGGAAAGGTCACCCATCAAGTGGTAGCAGGGCTAAAGCCAGCTGACATCCTCCCACTTGCATATCTGTCTGGCTTATGGGTGTGGGCTAGGGTCGAAGGTCAGAGAGGAAAGGGTTCCAGGCGATATGCGGTGAATCTATGGCTTCATTGCTTTACAGTTAGTTCCTCTGATGATGCTGGGGTGGGACAATTAGCTTAACTCTGCCCCCTTATCACAGACTAAGCCCCTGCTGCCAATAGCGATCTCAAATGTGAACACCTTTCATTAGCAGGGGAAGGCAGAAGATGGAAAGGGTACTGAATGTGGTATTTAATACCTACCTACGTGCACCTACCTTCCCTTGACAACCTTGTGACTATGAGGCTGGAAGAAAGGAGCTCAGCTGTAGATCACTAAAGGTGGGGGAGGTGATGGCGAGGAATATTGGTGTTTGGTGGTGACCACCTGTGCTACAGACTTGAGGTATCCTTCTTGGATCCACAGTGTTATCCTCAAGTTTCCATGAGGATGTTGAGGCTCAGTTCCCACAGTTGTCAAGTGAGAGCCAGGACTGAACTCAGACCTTCTGACTCCACAGTCGATGCTGTTGTCTCTTATGTTGCTGGTGGGAGTGTTAACAGACACAATCATTTTGGAGGCCAATTTGGCAAAACCTAACAAAACTAAATGTCCATATAGCTTTTTTACTTTCAAATTCCATATTTGGGAATTTACCCAATATTTTTACTGGAACAAATTTATAAAGAATCATGTACAAATATGGTAATTTCAACTTTCTAACAGCAAATGGATGGATACAACCTAAACGTCCATCACTATAGGAGGCTTAAAATTGTGATATATCCAAACCATGGAGAATATAGCCTTCAAAAAGAATGAGGTAAACCTACTAAATATATAACCCCACATATGTAAAAAGGTAATGTGTACATGTATGAGTTTTATGTACAGAAAATGTCTGGAAGAATACATATTGCATGTGCCCAGCCCTGGGAAGAGGAGAGCTGTGGGGCCCCTCCCCAAACACACTGAGCCTTGGTCCTCGGTGTGGCTGGCTGGCAGCCAGAGGGACTTAGCCTTTAACTGGGAATTCACTCCCTCTCTGTTTTATGGTTTAAAAAAGGAGGGCCTAGGAATATCTTTATAAAAAAGCATTGTCTATTTGGAAGGTCTATTTACCTAAATCTTTTTATAAGGAAACTTAGAAAACTTAATTCCATTTTTTTTTATTATTCAACATTTTATACATAATAAATACAAACTTTTTACAGCCACTGTAAAGAAAGCACATCTGCACAGAGGCACTCCCTCCAAGCCTGGCCCTGTGCACTGTGATGCTTGATTACATGTCCTGAAGGGAGGGGTTCTTTTTAAAAAGGAGGCATATTTTTACAACTTCGTTTTTTTAAAATAAAATTAGCAGCTCTTCCAAAAAATATTTTAAAATATAACAAAAGATTTCAAATAACTCTCTGAGAATGTGGAAAATCCAGATTCAAGGACAATTTGGCTAGCTAAAGAGAGAATACAAGACTGGGTAGCAAGAACTGCCTGATTTAAGCACTTGGAAGATTTTATAAAGTGCTTTGAAGATTTTTAACATGTCAGAGAACTTTAAAATCTTAAAAAACCACCCTTTTAATTTCTTTTTTAAACTTAAGAATAAGTTTGATAAACACAAAAAGACCTCAAATAGATCAACAGGTTAAGAAATGCAAAAAACGAAACAAAAACCCCAAATTACGGAGAAGACTCGTCGCTGGGTACTGTCACTGAAGTGATCAAATGACTAACTGAAGATTTCTTCAGCTATAACCTGACTTTTGGTCAAAAATCCCATGGGGACATTTGGCGAGCATTTCAAGTTTTAAAGATTCTTAGGAGGGATGGAGTTTTCAAAGCATAATACAACTTTTAGATTAAATTCTGCAAATCTGATTTCTTAAACAAAAAAACAAACCAACTGGCAAAATCCCTTCGTCCCTAGGTTCGGCACTCCCTATCTTCCACAGGAGGTGGAGAGCCGACAGAGCCCTACCCTGGGCCACCTGCCACCGTGAGCTTGCTAGCCTGTGGAGAAAGCTACTCTTGGCTCTCCTTGCGACATGGAGAACTTGTCTTTTCCTTATCAGTTTGCACTTGTGCAGGGTGTGCAACCCTTTAGTCCTTTTCCATGAGAAGCTGGTTTCCATGAGCCACAGGTTGTTCCTCCTAAGGAAATATGTCAGGTCAGTGGGACCTGGGAAGCTGCACTTTCGTGGGGGGTGGCCACCGGTCTAGAGCAGCCACAGGCTGGCTGTCAGGACTCGTGCACTGGTTTGGGAATAAAATGACGTGAGGGGCCTCCCTAGCAGAGAAGCTCAACAAGGCAAGTATGTGTCCCCAATTTACCTAGACACTCAGATTCTAAAGGTACTGGTCAGAAGAATATATGCTGCAAAAATTAAGATGAAAAATACCCAAATACAAAAAGAACATTAAATCGGCTCATTTCAGATCTGGAAGTTCCATTTCTGCTTCAGCCGCGGCCTCCTTTCTATTAAGTCTATGTGATGGACAAGATTTGGCTATTAGTTCAGCCCCTCCATATTAGCTCCACTAATACTAAATGAATGCCATAAATATTAATACAAAGGACACTGTTACTGTTTTAAATCTGTTAGTTGTGGAAGAGATGTGCATTAATGAAATTGGCGATAAACTCAGGGCAGTCCACTTTTTTCCAATAAGGTTTCACTTTTCTCGGTCTGGGGACTAACTGTGGGGAGGAGCCAGCCTCTCCTGAAATCCCTCCTTCTAATTCCTTACGTAGCCAACATGATCTGATTAAACTCAATCAGACGAGCAAAAGCCACTTGAAGAAAGATGAGGATCTTTGCCACATCCTTGTGGCCACAGTAATATACTGTACGAGTTCACATGATCAGTTTCTCTGTGACCGTGCCCTGAGTGAGTCCTGGTCTTGAGTCTCATATAAAAATGGACCACTGTTAGGCATGAGGGCTGTCCTCCTCTGCTTCTGGGGCCCGCTAGGATTTGTGCTATGGTAGGAGAGATGACATAGAAAATGACAACAAAAAAAGGCACAAAATATTCAAAACGTGGGAGGAGTCCACCAGGCCACCCGTTCACATAATCCTCCTTGTTTTTGCTCCGTTCAAGAGTCATCATCATGCAAAGGTGCCTAAAAAACAAGAGTGGCCAAACACCAAGCCTGGCCTTGATTGTAGCAGTAATGGATGGGCAAACCCATCATCACACCAGTGTGATTTCCACATCCTCAATCTTCTCTGCTGGCCTTCGGTGGTTCTGTGTAGGTGGAGGGGGAGCTGCCCGGACCTGAGCAAGGAACAAATACATGGATTGTTAGCTCCCTGATTCAGTGCTTGAAGCATCCAAACGCCAACCAGTCATTTATCCATAGACATGGGTACCCCAGGGGTCTCACAAATGCTCTTAACATGAAAGCGTGTGCTTCCAACGTAATTCTCACTATTTCCCACACCAAGGAGTTAACTGTTCTGATGAAATGTGGAACCCACAAATCAGGGTCTTGCCTAGGCTGAAAGCTTCATGGGCACAAGAGTCACTGTAGCTCCAAAGCAAAGGCCTGGAGGTGGAACCCAGAGAGAGCAATGCTTGGGGAACTGAAAACCTTTTGGCCTGTCTTGGAAGGAAAGCTGCAAGAGATAAGACTGGAGATGTAGCTTGGGGTGAAGTCATGAAGAGGCTCATTAAGCCATGCTAAGGAAATCTGAGCTTTACTCTGTAGGCAAAGAGGAGTCTTTGGTGGAATTTTAAACAGCAGGAGCAGATATGTGAAAGGATGACTAGGATAATAGTTTGGAGAAAAGAGTGGAGGGCAAGAGTGGGCAATAGTGTAGGTAAGAAGACAATTTAGGAGGCTCTTGTAGTCATGTGAATGAGAGTTTATGTCAGCCTGACCTAGGAATTGGTGGGGGGGGGGCGTGGGAGGAGTGGGGCAGGGAGGAGAGAAGTGGGAGTATTTGATAGAGGTCTCCAAGGTACATGTGGCAGGAACTGGTGATGACTTTGTGGGAGGCAGGGCTAGAAAGCTATCAAGAGTGAGGTCAGAGCAGTGGTAGAATGGGGGTTCCACTCACCAAGCAAGGCAATATGGAAGGAGTGTGTCTGGCAAGGTGGATAATTAACTCGTTGCTGAGTTTTGGGGCTTTGGTACATATACAGTGAAATGTCCACAAGGCTGAAGCTCAGGGAAGAGACTGGATTGGCAGTTATGAGACTAGGGGTTGTCAGTAAATAAATGGTTATCAAAACCATGGGAGTAGATGAGATTGTATGAGGAGAATGAGAGTGAATTTAATGACTTCAGGAGAAGCAACCCATGGACAGAACCCTGAGAAGCATCAGCAGAGATGGGCTGAAGCAGAGAAGCCCATACAGGTCAATGAAAAGGAAGGGCCAGAAAGTAGAGAGCAAACCAGGAAAGGGCAGTGGAACAAACTGGCTCACTTCTCCTCATTCTCACTCTTATCCACCAGTCTATGTCATCATCTTGCTTGAACCACTGCTCCAGTCTCCTAATGGCTCCCATGTCCCTTCTGCCACCTTCCATTCACTCTCACTTAGAAGCCACAGCAATGTTTCAAAATGGAAAACCAGTCACATCACTGTCCTACTTACAACTTTGCAATGGCTAAGAACCAAGTCCTTAACAAGGCACTCAGTACACATCTGCTGAATTAGCCAAAGGAAGTGAGTGGTTCAAGGAATGGTGTCAAATGCTGATAAGCAAGTCAAGGAAAATAAATGTACTGGATGAGTGTGGGAAAGTTATGACCTTGGAAGGGCTGTTTCACAGTGAGGTGGTGGGGTAGAGTGAGGGATGAGTAGAGGTGATTATTTGTAAGAGATTCTCCTTGAGAATAGAAGCTCTTAAACCTCAAAAGGACATGAAATATATCTCATTTCATCTCTGTGTTCCTCATAGAGAGAAATATAAGCTTGGAAAATAATTTATCAATAAATGTTTGCTGGAAAAAAACTGCTTGTTTCACACTTAGACCACTTTAATGCTTGCTATAATTTAAATACACCTTTCATAGCTATCTCACCATAGCTCAGTAAAAAAAACTACCAGTCTAGACTAGACCTTCCAAGATGTGTTGAGTTTTTAAAAAATATTTATCTTGAGAGAGAGAGAGAGCACTCGAGCAGGGGAAGAGGCAGAAAGAGAGGAAGAGAGAATGCCAAGTAGGCTCCACGTGATGCTTAACTGACTGAGCCGCCCAGGTGCCCCTGCGTGTATTTTTACAGACTTTGTTTTCAAGAGCTCTTTTTATCTTCCCAAACTCATATGATCCTTGCGTGGGGGAATCAGCATAACACAGAGGCCACAGGGAAACATTAACTGCTAACTTTCCATTTGGAAGAACCGCATTCTATAACAGGTAAGATAAGAGACTTACGGGTCGCAGTTTGCCATATGAGGTCTCAGGAGTATGCCTTGGTGCCTGTGAGCAACCCGGCGATTCGGTATGGAAGCTGTTTTCTAAGGGAGGGAATCAAGCAGCTCGTTTTATTTGTGTTGTTGGGCAATAAAAATGCTAATAACAAATCTGTTTGCTCTTCAGGTAAACATGTGGATTTCTGAATAAAAATGTATTTAGATCCATGCCCAGGAAAACCCTTACCATTTGCTGAGGGAGAGCGTGGGAAGTACTGGGAGCTCCTCTTATCGGGGCTGGGGTAAGGGCTGCTGGGAGGCTGGTCATACAGCGGCAGTGGAGGCAGGGAGCCTGGTGGCTTGGGAGAAGGAGAGATCTGCCACAAAGGAAAGAGGTTACAAAGTGCTCACCTTAGGAAGCTTGAGAGGCAAGTTGGCTTCCCTAATTCAGACATGTTACTTTTCTCTGCAGCTAAGTTATGACTATCAACAATTTTGGTCAGCCTCATCAGAAGCACATGAACTTAGAATAACCACCACAAATCCCAATTTTGTGATGCATTTAACTTTTTCTCCTCAGAGAGCTCATTATACTACTGATTTTAGTCAAACCATTCTCTAGAGTTCTACTGAAAACACACTAAACCAGTCAATTCAATAAATCTAGTGAAGAAAAAAAAGGGGACAAATTCTATTTTTTTGTGTTAAGAAAATAATTGGCTGTTTTCGACTTCCCCAAATTTTGTAAATGTCAGACTAAGTGTTCACAATACCACACACACAGGATGGGGAGACATGTTCCTTATGGTCCTGGGCCTGCCAGACCTGCTATGACAGATCTGAATTAGGGTTTCCTGTAAAGGCAAGTTTTGCTATGATCAGCTGAGCCTAGAGCCATATGAGTATAATGGGGCTCTGCCATTAGTCCTCTGAAATGGACTGGCAGGCAGGCTCTGACAGTGGTGGATAGAAAGCAGTATTTTTACTATATAAACTAACTGCAGAGACAATAAATTCCCTCTCTGGTTTCTTTCTTCCTCTCTACCAAACCACTTTTTTGTATGTCACATACAACTTATCATTTTGGTTAACTGATTCAGAGAAAAGAAAGTGGGCAAATGGAGGTGTTATATGGCCATTACCCAAGAGCCAGGTTGATGAGTCTCTGCTTTTCCAAACTCAATTTTTTGCATAAACGTGGCAACCGAGGACTGGAGTGGGGAGGAGGGGCTGAGATTGCAGCCTGTGTTTGCATGGGTCAGCCACCTCTTGGGAGTCATTTTCTTTAACCAGCTTTTAATTCAGCTTTCTCCCCTCTCATGTACCTGAATCTCTCTCATCCACGGAGTGTCACCATTTTCTGAGGCTGAAAGTTCTTCCACTAGCACCGATGGGAAGACTCCAATCCGCCCACTGAATTCCCCTTCCCAGAAGCCATCGTCATCCTGGTTTTCTTTGTTCAGGATTCGGATGATTGCCCCCTCAGGAAAGGATAACTCATCATCTGTTTGGCCCTCATAGTCATAAAGTGCTTTCACGAAACAGACTAGGTAGGAAGAGGGAGAAAATGCAGTAAGAACACGGACAGCCAGGTTCCTTTTGCAACCACCCCTATGCTCACGTGGCAACTAAAAGAGCATCATACAGAGTAAGAGTAATTTTTTTACTCACTGAAGATCAACTTCAGGGTTCTACCCTACAGGATAAATGTGACCAAATTATGGAAAATATATCATAGAATAGGAATAAAGATATGCTTTTTAACCTACAGAAGGCTGACTCCAGGGTAATACCGTTTAGGCCAAAATGTGACCAAATAAAGAGTGCCTTGTTTCAGTCTTTACCACTGGCATCTCCGTTGAGGCTGCCTGAAACGAGCTCGGCCTCCGTGGAATTGCTGGATGTGTGTGACCGACTGTCCAAAGCAGCCAAGGACTGCAGCATGCTCAGTAGACTGTTCGAGGTGGGAAACTGTAGGTACTTTTCTGGCACATAACCCACTTGGCCAACTTTATTTCGAGCCTGAGTAAAAGACATGTGACAAAATAGGTTTGCACACACAATCTGGACAGGGCAAAACAAGAACCAAAACAAACTCCTAAAATGTCACAAGAAGGGGCGATATGAGCAAAGGAATATACCTTTACCCAGTCTTCCATATCTCCATCTTCAATCACTTCTAACACCTCATGTTCCTCAATGGTCAACTCATCTGGTTGAGAAGCCTGCAATGTAGGATGGTCATGGACAAAATTAAAAGGTTAGATAAAGAGCAGATGTGCGCTGATCATAACAAAAACTGGGGATCAAAATATTGAAATGATTTTGAAAAACATACCAAACATAAAAATTTAAGTGTTGTAAAACTATCGTAATGAGGTGAAGTTTTACTTTAAAAAATTAAACAAAATAAAGCCACAGCAAAAACTGGAGAAACGGAATCCTCAAGAGACCATCAGGTGCAGTGAACATAGCACTCTGCTGGAAGCAGGGGACCAGGGTTCCAGCTCCAGCTTGTTTCTATTGGTTATTCAACTTCTTGATGCCTCCATTTCTTCAAAATGACAATCCTGCCATTCTGGGGAGGATGAGGGAGTCAATGTGGGATGAATAAGCTGAGAACCATGATGATCTGTGAAGCACAGGCACAGGAGCAAGCACTGAATTAGAACGGCACCCGAGGGCTACCATGGAGGCGCAGGCCGTGAAAATGCAGAGAACTATGTACATGGATTGGATGACAGCTTGAGCAGCGCCTAGAACTGATCTGGAATCACTGTGCGATAAACAATGGCCAGGAGAATTAGAGTTGCAGGAAAGAAAATGGCTGAGATCGTCCACAATTTGGATTTATTATGCTCTAACCTAACTGTGGAGAATGGGCTGATCCACTTAGATGCTTTTGTACAGGCTGCTAACTGTGATGGTTTTATGGTCTCTGACACAGGAGTTCACTAGCGCTGGCCACCCAGATACTGCTCCGAGACTGCAGAATCTGAGTGCAACCTCTAAGGGGCTCAGCAGAGAGGCTGGAGAGAAACCGTGTGGCTTTGTTTCCTAAAGAGACTTGCCTGTCACATGTAACAGGGTGGGGCCTGCTAGCATCTTCTGGTTCTCTGGTGAGCAGTCTTAAAAGCATTCCCCAAGTCCCAAGATTAGTAACAACTATATAACCAAACTGTAAGACCCTACAGTTTTTCAAATCTCACAATCTCAATGTGTAAAGTATCTCCAGGTTACACAAGCAAAAAATGGGTCACATTACTAAGCCTCATTTCCCTTTTTGTGTACATTATAATACTTTATTAAACCCAGATTCTGGATGTTGCCATAGCTGCTTAAGATGTTAAAATAGTATTGAAAATGGCTGACCAGTCACAGAAATACTCCAGGACCAGAATTTTAAGTAAATTACCTCTGATCTCAAAACATGAGGATAAAAGGCTCATTGATTCATGATAGCTTTTCCAGTGGGATTTCTTCACTAATCCAAAAACACACTATGCTTTGACTATGCCATGAAAAGGCACCAATATAACAAAAACATTTTCCCTAATTCCATGGTAAGACTTAAAAAGTAACAACACAACCTGACTTCAGTGTGTGTGAGAACCAAAGCAGGAAGGATAAGAACACCTTTAAATATACCGCTGCCCTTGTAAAAAAGTCATGGAGGTCCATGCAAGTTGTTCAGTGCTGTTATAGAATATCAGCAGACACCAGCTTGATCAGACCAACCCCAAACAGTAATCAATGCTTCCACTTGACAAGGTCACGTCCTCTGCACGGCAACTCAAGACTCTACAGAGTTTGGTCACCATGGTCTCTCACAGCTTTGGCCCCATACACTATTGCCTCTTCTCGGAACACACCATGTTATTCCTTGCCTCTATGCTTTTACCAGACTGTTTCTTTTTTCCAGCAGGCCCTGCTCTCTCTTTCCCATCTGGCAAACAGACTTAGATTACTGTGGATTCAAGTCCAGCTTCAGTCTGTTTCTAAGGGCAAGTGTCCATAAGATCTCTCTGAGCGTCAGTTTTCTTTTCTATTCCTATTAGAATGTAAGCTCCATGAAGGCAGAGATTTTTGTCTGTAATTGACCAATGCCATGTCCTCAAGCTTAGAAAAGAACAGGACGGTACACGGAAGGTACTCAATTAATATTTGTTGATTTAATGGGTTTGTTGATAATATCTTCCATATTGAGTTATTAAAGAGATTAGAAAAACATAAATATGGTACCAGGCATACAGTATTTCACAAATGGTAGCTATTAGAATTACTCATGATTTGAGGCCCAGCTCATATGTTTTTCCAGACCACTCCCAAGGAGCTGGTTGCTTCTTCCTTCTTTTGTTGTAAGGCTTTGCACATCTCTCTAATGAGAACTACCATGGCACTCTACTTAGTTGTTTGCCCTTGTAGGGTTCCCACTAGAATGACTTATGCAGGGAATGTAATTCTTCTCATTTATCCCAACTGAAGTCAGCAAGTGGTCAGGAAATGTTTTTTAAATAAACACGTGGTCTCACACTGCCCCCTGAAATCCTAATATCCAGGGATGACCAGAACTGTAGAAGCGGCCAAGTCCTCCATTCCCACCACTACCTCTCTAAATTTCCTATTTTCTTTGAAAACAGTATACTTTCTCCTGATTATAAAAATAATACATGTTCACTGTAGAAAAGCTGGAAATATGCATAACTGAAATCTTAAGGTACACGAGCATTTTATTCTTCTGGCATAACATATCATTTCTTCTTACATAAAAAAACTTCCATTAATACAATTTTTAAATTATCTTCATAATATTTTATGTTTACTGTTACGTTATATGAATGGTTAATTTATTTAACAATCCCTTGTTGGATTGCCAACTTTCAGCTATTATAAAAATAGTACTATGATGAAAGAACATTTTGTGTCCAAAATCATTTTCTATACTGTGATCATTTCCTTAGGATCTATGCTATTAGGGTCAAAAGTTATGAGCATTTATTTATTTTTGAGAGAGAGAGAGGGAGAGAGAGTGAATAAGCAGGGGAGGCGGGGAGAGAGGAGAGAGGGAGAGAGAGAGAGAGAGAGAGAGAGAGAGAGAGAGAGAGAGAGAGAGAGAGAGAGAGAGAATCCGAACCAGGCTCCAGACTGAGCTGTCAGCACAGAGCCTGACACGGGGCTCGAATTCATGAACCATGAGATCATGACCTGAGCCGAAGTTAGATGCTTAACTGACTGAGCCACTCAGGTGCCCCAAAAGTTATGAGCATTTTTAGTCTAATCCTTAAATATAATGTTTCTTTGTCCTCACCAGATTAATCCAGGCCTGCTTTGCTGGTCTGGACTATGGGAATCACCATTAGGCTTACAGTTCATTTCTCTCTATTCTAATCTATCCCATATAGCATCTATACCACGACCAGGGTTTACCTTCTTAAAAGTCCAATCTGATTTTAGGACATCCAGAGGTCCCTACCAGCCAGGATAAAAGTCATACTTTAGTCTGGTCTCCAAGGCCCTTTACTCTCTGACGGCAAACATCTTTATTTCCAGCTGCTCTAATCCCCACACTTGATGCTCACCCACCACTGAATGTAACATTTCCTGAACATCCCATACTCTCATCAAACTGTGTCTCTTATCTTTTATTCTTTTTGCTTAGAAGGTTCTTTCCCTTCTCACCGTATCTAGTAAGATCTTACTCATGACCTAACTGAAATGCCACCTCATCTATGGAATTGCTTCCAACTATCACAGGAAAAATTAGCCATTTTAACCCCTACTATAAATGTTTTCATACGTCCTCTACTTTTCAGCTTAATATTTATTCCCCCCAGACTATCCATCTGGGGAGGCAGCAGGAATTGTGTCCACTAATTCTTGCATCCCTGAAACATATCACATACTGGGCACTGAGTGACCGTTCAGTGATTAAATGATTAAACAGATTTTTATAGTCCAGTTTACTATAGAGACATGCCTGGCATATGTCAATAGAGGGGATGTTGGATGGATGTGAGCTATTTATAATCACTCAGACACTCGGGACCCTCTCCATTAAAGGACCTTAAATTTTAATTCTGGAACTTCAAAGTAAATATCATACTGACAGGTGAGATGGGAAAACATTCCCAACCCTACTTGTATAATACTCTAGAACACCTTTCTAAGTATCTCAGCAGAAGATTTGAAATTTTCAAAAGATTATCAAAATAGTTTATTTTGAAAAAGAACTCCAGCCCTTTTAGGAAAGAGGAAGTATTCTTTTTTTTCTTTTTTTTAAAGTTTATTTATTTTGAGAGAGAGAGAGACTGAGTATGTGTACACAAGTTGGGAAAATGAGAAGTCAGTTATATATTTAGGTGGTCAGGGGAGACCTGAGGAGAGGCTCTATTTGAGCTGAGCCTCAGTGAAGGGCAGTATGCAGCCAACCAAGATTTGGGGAAAGATGTTCTAGGTGGAGAGAGCAGTGAGTGCAAAGTTGTCAAGTCAGGAAGGAGCGTGGTGCCACAGTGGCTAATGTGTGGTGACTGGGCTGGGTAGGGAAATGGTCTGACATCAAGTTAGGGAGACTGTCAGGGGCCAGATCAATCTGAACACTATAGACTCTAGTGAAAAGTCTGTTTTTCTATGTGTGATGGAAAGCTTGTAAGAGGTTTTTAGACAGGGGAATAAAATAACCTCCTTTATGTGTTAAAGATAATTCTGACTGAAAAGTGGACAATGGACTTTTGGGAGGGAGGCAAGTATGCAGAAGGCTACCAATTATGTTTTTTTTTCTTTTACAGTAACTGAAGCAGTGGCCTAGACCAAGATGGTGAAAGGCGAATGGGCTCAGGGTATGTTTTGGAGGTAGCATCAAGAGGGTTGGTCAATGGACTGATGAGGGGAGTGAAACTCAACTTATTTTGTGTGAGTAAAAAGTTTATGTGAAAGCAGAGCAGGGGTGAGACAGACTAAGAACTATTATACCAAATCAAGTTTGGAAATTCTGGCATCTTTTTATCCAGGTCCCTACTTACTATGGAAATAAGAGGTGGTCATATTAAGACTAGGAAAGGTAAAGTTTAACAAAACTGCTTTGTAAAACAATTTTCTTTTAATATCAAGTTTGAGCGTCATCCGAATGGAGGGTCTGTGCCAAAGCAGGCAACTGATAATAAGGGTAAGATTTCTATTTACTGAAAATTTACTAGATGCCAGGCACTATGCTAAATACTTTGCTATAAAGTGTTATTTCGAATCTTCAAACTAGCGCTATATATTACCTCCATAATAGAGATAAGAAAACTGAGGCTCACAGAGAGGAAGGGACTAATCAGTATGGTCATATAGCTTGTAAGTGGCATTTTAATCCAGGCAGTCTGAGGTCAGAGTCTAGACTGTTCACCACTATGTTATATTGTCTCTAATATTAACTGAACACCAATTTTAGGGCTAGGTAGATACAGTCATGTGTGTCTTCAGCATTGCCACTATTTCAAATGAGCACTAGGTTACAGAAATACACACCTTGTAGGAATAAACAACTTTGCAGGTGAGTGGATAATTTCTTAAGGTGCCAGAAGGGCTGGAACTGCTATCGTCAAAAACATCCATGTTATCTTCAAACTCTTCTCCTTCTTCTCTTTCGGGGTCTGCATTAAGCTGGGGAAAATTAGAAGCCATTAATTACCTAGCTTGCTTACTTCAAGAAAATGAGTGAAGCAGGAAAAAACACTTAAAACCTGACTGGTTCAAACTATTAATTACTTATTCAACTGCACAGAGAAAAACGTATCTATTCTCTCTTGCATTTTTCATGTTATGAAAGGGCCAAGTTCTTTTTTTTTAAGATTTTATTTTTAAGTAATCTCTATAGCCAACACGGGGCTTGAACTCACAACCCCAAGATCAAGAGTTATAATGCTCTATCAGGCCCTCTGAAAGGATCAGGTGTTTTTGTTTTGTTTTTAAAAACCAAGAGTAAAATGTCATTCAAATACATAAATGTTTATCCTTATCAGTATCCTTTCTCTTTTCACTGTTAAATACTAATAAAGACCTTTTACCATTTAAAAAAAATGTTTACTTACTTTTGAGAGAGAGTGAGCAAGCAGGGGAGGATCAGAGAGAGGATCCGAAGGAGGCTCTGCACTGTCACCACAGAGCCTGATGCGGGGCTTGAACGCACGAACTGGGATATCACACCCTGAGCCAAAGCTGGATGTTTAACTGACTGAGCCACCCCGGCGCCCAAAGGCCTTTTACCATTTTAAAGATCATACTGGGAAACGTTAGAAAGATTTCTAAATGCTATCCAAGGATGTGGAGAAACAGGCTTTCCTCTACCATTGGTAGAAATGTAAACTGATATGGGGTGCCTGGGTGGCTCAGTCGGTTAAGCATCTAACTTCAGCTCAGGTCATGATCTTGTGGTTCGTTGAGTTTAAGCCCTGCATTGGGCTCTGTGCTGACAGCTCAGAGCATGGAGCCTGATCTGGATTCTGTGTCTTCCTCTCTCTGACCCTGCTCTGCTCACAGTCTCCCTCAAAAATAAAAATAATAAAAACACTGAAAAGAGTTTTCGAAAAAAAAAAGTAAGCTTATAATCCTTAAAAATATAACAAAAATAAACCCTACTGAAATTAAAAACAAAACATACCACTTGATCTAGCAATTTCACTTTTGTGAATATACTATGGAGAAATAAAGGACCAGGATGTAACACTATAGATCTTACTCGACTTACAATGGCATTATGTCCGAAAAACCTCATCATATGTTGAAAAATATCCTGAGTTGAAAATGCATTCAATTACCCTACTGAACATTATAGTTTAGCTTAGCCTAGCCCACCTAGGGCTTACATTAGACCTTACACTTACACTAGCCTCCAGTTGGGCAAAACCACCTAACACAGAGACTATTTTATAATAATAAAGTGCTGAAATCTCACGTAATTTATAGATGGTCCCCAACTTACTATGGTTTGACTTACAATTTTTTGTTTTGTGATAATGCAAAAGTAATACACTTTCAGTAGAAAACATACTTTAAAATTTAAATTTTGATCTTCCTCCGGGCTAGCGACATGGTACAATATTCTCTCATGGTGCAGCAGCAGCAGCAGCAGCAAGCTACGGCTCCCAGTCAGCCACAATGTCACAAGGGTAAACAAGGTATACTCACAACCAGTCTGTACCCATACGATCATTCTGGGGTTCACTCTCAGTACAGTATTCAATAATTGGGTATAACGAATGTATTTACCTAGAGTACTGTCCATGATACTGAAGTACAAATAGTATTTATATGAACACAAATATCTGACAGGGGGAAGAAGAATAACACAACAAAGGCTGGAAACAGAGATGGCTGTTTTTAATATCTCTCTCTCTTTACAATCTGAACTATTAGAATAAGCATGTCTTACTCTTTTTTTTCAAGTAGGCTTCATGCCTGGTGTGGAGCCCAGTGTAGGGCTTGAACCTACGACCCTGATATCAAGACCTGAGCTGAGATCAAGAGTGGATGTTCAACCAACTGAGCCACCCAGATGCCCCAAATATGTCTTACTTTTTAAAGTAAAAATCCAAAAAAGAGGAAACAAAACAGGCAAAGTTTCTTTGTTTCTAGCTACATATAAACATCTATTTAGCTACTTTTTCCCATGTTCAAACATCCGAAGGCACAAATGTTTACACATTAAAGATATAAGAAATGGATGGTCAGAATCAGGTCTCACAATAGACCGATTAACTGAAATATCAAATACCTACAATATGCTGAACACTGTGCTAGGCTCTTAGATATGAAATGGAGGACACGGTTTGCTTTGCAAAAGCTCATACTCTAGAGTGGAGAAGCCATCACAACTAAATGCTGAGTGCACAGGGGGTTCTGTGAATAGGAAGGTCAGAGAAGACTTCCTGGCATTCAGTGAGTTACAAAGCAGAGGCCTCCTATACAGTCCACTTTTACTTTTTAGTGAATTAAAGTGATTTCTATTGAGCACTAATGTTTAAAACTGACTCTATTCTTAACTGCTATTTCCCTAATAAAATTCTATAGAAATGTGTGTGTGTGTGTGGAGGGGAGCGTTCTAAAAGAATAAGTAGCACATATTTCCTGTCAAATGTATTGCCTACACTTCACGAGCCCTCGTAATATTCTCATTATTTTATAACTATTATTGGAAATTCTTCCCAGCTGAGTCAGATAATCATGTGCCTCATCTTACAAATAATTTCATCTATGGTCAGTCAGGTCAATGACAAAATAGGCTCAAATCATGACCTTTCAAATCATCTCAGGCTATGATTCCGTTGTTCTCCAAAAAGGCACTGTGTCATATAAAAGGTGAGGATCACATGCTAAAAACTGCCATAAAATGTAAACATATCTACACAGAAGATACTGCTTTCATACTCTAGTAAAGGTTATAGATGTTAAAAAAACCCCACAACTGTGGGCATTGAAACAAAACAACACAAAACACCCGTATATCTATAAAAACTAAAATTAAAGCCAGTGTGGGTAGAACACATTTCCAAAAATATAGAAGGAATGTTAATATGCACTGTGCTTTGGCACTGGGAATCAATCCAAAACATTTTATCTTGGCAACACTGTTTGGTACTAAACATTCCATTCTTTCCCCTTTATTTTGAGTCCATTGTTTGAGTCTCATAGAAGGGAATGAAAGGTTGCAGTGACAGCAAAAGGGGTCAGGGCCATGTGCTTTTGCATGGCTCCAGAAGCTTTCCAAAGTATGTCACTGTGGAACAACTTCTGCCTTTTCCCTCTTCCACCCTCTGTAACCTCACTGTTACAATATTTTCTTGACCCAGCATTTCTAAAATCACATTCTTCCTCTGTTTCTTAACAACTGCTCTCTTAGCCCTTTTCCTTCCTGTCACCTGACAGAACTTCAATTAAAACTATTCTTCCCAGCTGTGCTAATGTTTTTCCTTTCTTAGATGTTGTAAAATGCTTACTCTCTTTGCAAGGGCAGATAAGAAGCAGATTTCTGGGTTGGTATTATTAGCTATCTCCTTGTACTCAGCAAAACAACCTCTGAAGGGTTTCATCAACTTTATGGGACTGTAATGAATTAGAAAGCAATACTAGGTCCCTGGGTCTGACAGACCTGAGTTTGAATGCTGAGTGTGCCATTTACGGCTGTGTGACCTTGGGCAAATTACTGAACTTCTCAACTTCAATGACCTTATCTTATAATGAAGACAATTACTTCATATCATAAAGATTATATTAGGTGACATATTTAAACCCCTAACACATGCTCAATACCTAGAAAGTACTTAAATCATTATTCTATTTTGCTCCTTACAACTCACTAGCAGAACCTCGGAGCTTCATCTGGACAAAGAAGTGACCATATTGAACATCATTCCAAATACAACACAAGTAGATTATAAAAGATAACACTGAAAATATCAGCAAAGTGGATTTCTGTTTCCAGATAAGATGGGAGCGTCAGGGACCAGATTTAAACTCCTTCCAGAAACAACTAAAAAACTGTTCAAAATATATGAACCCTGGACATGATGCACTTAAGGACAGTGATCCCTGTGGAATGGGAAACAATTTCCTCAACTTAGGAAAGAGCTATTTAAATCCAAACTAATCAGAGTAAAGGAAATAAAAACCAGAGCAGAAATCAATACAAAAGACAACAGAAAAACAACAGGGGGGAAAATCAGTGAAGTCAAAAGCGGATTCATTCTTTTTTTTAAACTTATTTATTTATTATTTTGAGAGACAGAGAAAGAGAGAGCAAGTGGGAGAGGCAGAGAGGGAGAGAGAATCCCAAGCAGGTTTCACATCGCCAGAACAAGCCCAATGGGGGGCTTGAACTCAGGAACTGTGAGATCAGGACCAGAGCTGAAGACTGACAGTTAACCGACAAAGGTACCCTGCTGAGTGCCTGTGCCCAGTCCCCGTTTGAGAATTCTCAGCAAAGATGGTGCTTCCAAGAGCCACCCAGGCACCCCGAATCTAGTTCTTTATCACATGAATAAACCTCTAGCAGAATGATCAGGAATAAAGTGTAGACACAAATAACCAATATCAAGAATGAGAGAAGTGATGCCCCTACAGATTCTCTAGATAATGAAAGAAGAATAAAGGAATATTATAAACAACTTGTTCCAATAAAGTTGGCAACTTAGATAGAATGGACAAATTCCTTGAAAGACACAAATGATCAAAATCCACTCAAGAAGAATAACCTGAATGACTCTATATCTACTAAAGACACTGGATTTGCTGTTACAAGAAAACTTCCATAAAGAAAACTTCAGGCTCAGATAACACGCTCTGATGAAGTATATCAAACATTTAAGAAAGAAAAATTCTACACAATTCTATATAAGCTTCCAGAAAATTGAAGAGGAAGGGATACTTTCCAAATTATTCTGAGACAACCATTATACCAAAACCAGACAAAAACATTACAAGAGAAGAAAACTATAGACTAATCTCTGCCATGAACAGAGACAAAAATGCTCATCAAAATTTTAACAAATCCAATTTAACAATTTCAATCAACATATAAAAAGGGTAATGTATCATGATACAAGTAGAGTTTATCAGTAATACAAAGTTTGTTTAATATTTGAAAAATCATCAATGCAATTTACCATATAAACAAACTAAAAAAGAAAAATCATTTCACAAGATTCAGCATCCATTCATATTAGTAAATTAAATAGAGGAAACTCCTCAATATGGTAAAGGGTATCTACAAAAACCCGTCTGTTAACATCATACTTAATGGTAAAAGACTGAATGCTTTCTCCCTAAGTGCAGAAACAAGGCAAGAACATCCATTGGCCCTAAACTACTGGAGATGCTAACAGTTACAGTAGTAATAATATGCAGGTGACATGATTATCTACACAGAAAAACTACACAAAAGCTACTACAACTAATAAATGAGTTTAGCAAAGTTGCAGGATATAAGATCAATATGCAAAAATCAATTATATTTCTGTATGTTAGCAATGAGCAATTGGAAGTTGAAATTTAAAAAACACTACAGCACCAAAAACTTTAAAATAGAGATAAATCTGAAAAAAGATGCAAGACCTATACACTGAAAGCTATAAAACACTGCTGAGGGAAATTAAAGCTAAATAAATGGGGAGGTATTATGTTAATGGGTTGGAAGACTCAATATTGTTAAAACATCAACTATCTTCAAACTGACTTACAGATAGATTCATCACAATCCTATTTTTAAAAATCCTAGTAGGGTTTTTTTTTTGTTTGTTTGTTTTTTGTAGAAAATGGGAGTTTAAACTTATATGGAAATGCAAAGGACCCAGAATACCCAAAACAGCCTTGAGAAAGAAGAAAGCTGGACGTTAAATATCCTGGTTTTAAAATTTAAAAAAAAGAGAGAGAGGGAGAAGAAAGTTGGAGAATTTACACTACCTAACTTCAAGGCTAATTATGAAGTTACATTAATCAAAACAATGTAGCATTGGCATCAGGACAGATAAATAGATCAACAGAATGAAACAAAAAGTCCAAAAATAAACCCACACATATATGGTTAATTGATTTTTGACAAAGATGTGAAGGTAATTCAGTGGAGAAAGGGCAGTCTTTTCAACAACAACACAAAGGATATACATATACATATATACAAAGATTAACTCAAACTGGGTCACAGATTCAACTGTATAACCCAAAACTATAAAATTTCTAGAAGAAAATATAGGAGAAAATCTATATGACCTTGGGTTTGGCAAAGATTTATTTGTCAAAGAAATCATAGCTTGTGAAAGCTACCATACCATACCACACCACAGCATGGTCCATAAAAGAAAAAAAAAAAAAGTAAGTGGGGACTTCATCAAACTTAAAAATGTCTGGTCTTTAAAAGATACTGTTAAAATGAAAAGACAAGCCATAGACTTGATTTGGGAGAAAATTAATCATCTATCTGATAAAGGGTTTGTATACAGAATACAAAAAGAATTCTCAAAACTCAATAAAAAGAAAACAAGCAATAAAATATAGGAAAAAGATCTGAACAGACACTTCACCAAAAAATATATGCAGATGGCAAATAAGCATATGAAAAGATGCTCAACATTATCGGTGAGATACAAATCAAAAATATAGCGATACACTACTGCACACCCATTAGAATATCTAAAATGAAAGACCAACCATACCAAGTGTTGGTGAGGCTGTGAAACAACTAAAACACTAGCACCCTTTGGATGGGCACGTAAAATGGTACGACCACTTTGGAAGTTTTCTAAAATGTTAAACACATACCCACTGTCTGACCCACTCAAAACATAAGCAGTTTTACTTGTAATAGTCTCTCCAAAACCCAAATGCCCATCATCAGGTGAACTGATAAACAAACTGTGGTGTACTCATACAATGGAATACTACTCAGCAATAAAAAAAAAAAAATCAATTATTGATGAGCAATAACACGGATGATCCTCAAAATAATCACGTTGAGTGAAAGACCAAAAATTTAAAAAAAGGTACATATTGTATGATTCTGTTCATACAAAATTCTAGGAAATATAAACTAACCCACAATGGGAGCAGATCAGTGGTTGACTGAAGGGCTGGAAGGAGCATGAGGAAATTTTTGAGGGTGGTGGATATGTTCATTATCTTAATTGTCACAAGGGTTTCACTGCTGTATACACATGTCGAAATATATCCAATTGTACACTTTAAATATGTGTAGCCTACTATATTATCAATTATACCTCAGCAAAGCTGTCAAAAGATATCAGTAAAGCTTGAGAATTTTAATGGCAATTGGCCACGTAGTACCTGAAGATGTTATAAGATGATTAATTACATCAAAAATAGGATGTTCAATGATGATTCAACAGAATCATCAAAGGAAAAAAAAGTATGGTAAAGAGCAGGGCTTTAGAAGCAGACATATGCGGGTTCAAATCTAGCTCTATCCACTTACTAGCTGTGTGCCACTGGGAGATATTTAATTCTTCCAAGTCTGTCTTCTCATCTGTAAATACATTCAGGACCATTGTGATCATTAATTGAAATAATGTATGAATGTGCCTAACATAGTACCTGGTACAGTAGAGATGCTTTTTTGTGAACTTCCTCTTTTTAATATTATTTTAAGGTCAGTTGGTGGAATTAGACTGCTTATCTTCAGGTGTGGATTAGTATTTTTGAACATGTACTACGTATATGGATTTGTGTCAGGTACTTTACTTGTTGTTATGGGTATGCAGAAAGTTAAAGAACACAATACAGCTGGAGATACTTCTCTTAGAACTGAAATTCTCCACATCTTTTCAATGCCCATCTTTTGGTCTTGGCTGTTAGTGAGACTGGTTCTCTCAATCTGTGGATACAAACTCAGCAGACATTATACTCAGTTTGTAACTCCCAGCACTTAGCAAAGGGTCTCATGAGGCGTGCAGGCTCCACACATGCTTACTGAATTGAATTAAATTGATCCTACTGAAAATATGAAATTTCAGTTTCAATAATAGTGTGGTCTATTTGGGTATGGAGTTTAATCCAATAACAAGACCACTAACCACTTGGAAAAACTGTAAATACGGAAGTGCCTAAAAATTTTTGCAGGTGTATGCTATTATTTTCTACCGTTTACTTTTATTTCATTACAAAAAGCCATTGTTTCTTTTCTTTGGGATCAGGACAAGCCAACAAACAGATTTTCATATTTCAAAAACAAAACCCATTATACTGCAAAGACTATTAGGCATTTAACGAGGCAGATGAGAACTAAACTACCATCCTGATGTTTAAAAATATTTAATTTCCTTGCCTTTCAAACACATTATTCAGCATGGTCTTCATAATGAGGAAAGTCAGAATTTATTTCTATGCAACTCTGCAAAATGCTCACGCTCTTAGGGAGGTTGCACAACAAAGTGGATGCCAGGATGTCTGTTATATAGGGGAAATGATAGGGGAAATGGCTGAAGATAAGGAAGTCATGTAAACACTGTCAGCTATAGTTTGAGAATCTAGGGGGAAAAAAAGAACAAAACCCAACCTTAAACGAAGAACTATAAATCTCCAACCTATGAATTCTACTTCTAAGAATCTGTATTATAGAAATCTATTCCTACTATGGAAAAAAGAAGTATGTACACATATATCTCTTTCAGAGACACTCTTTCAGAGTATTATTTATTTATAATATCTGGAAGCAATCTAAATACTGAACCTATAAGAGAGCAGTTAAGTGAATTATGGTATGCCTTCCTGAGGGACTACTACACAGACATGAAAAGAAAGATTATGAAGACTATCCAGCAAAATGGAATGCTAGATGGAAAAATATACAAAATTAACTTTATTATGACAAATATGTTTAAAAAAAGAATAGAAAGAGGACAGAATTACATCAAGTTGCTAACAGTGGTGTCATAAGGACGGAGTTTGGGGTCATTTTTTTCCTCTACCTAACTTTCTAATTTTTTTCTAATCCAGTTTTATACCTTTTTCTATTCTAAAATTAATATAACTTCAAAATTAAACTGAGTATGGGTTTTTGAGTAAGAGAAGGAAGGAAAATAAGAGAAGGGAGGAATGACTGGCAGAAAGGCTGACTGGGCTACTGGTAGCAATCTAACCATAAGAGGTATGTATGAGCTCTAGTTTACCATCAGCTGAGTAGCTATATTAACAGACTGTTCTCCATTAAAAAATATTGCTGTATTCTGTGATTCTTTTTCTATGTTTCTTCCCAACCCTCTATCTGTACCACAGCATAATATAGAAGGCAAAAAGTTAATACTCAAGAAAGTATAGTTCCTTCCTTATGCTGTAAGGTAAAAAGACTATATATTTTAAAACATTTATCTTCTAATAAGGCCCTTTACACTGTTAATGTGTAACATTAAAATTAACCATGTTTTCCCGATGGAAGGGAACTCTAAACTTGATGACTAATGCTTTTGTTGGCATCTATAATGGAAGAAATAATTTGGTCCCCAGATGTGTATTTCTGCTTCATGATCCTAGCCAGCAGCTGCCAGTGTGAAGAGAAGAGATACAACTTCTTCTAAATTACTTCAGTGCAGTCATTTAAAAACAGGTTAAATAAATACTGGGACTTCATTAAGCTGTTTTGTGCCCACATCTCTCCTTTATTTATACAGTAGCCTCCTTTCCTTATCAGCAGGAGATATGTTCCAAGACTGCAAGTGGATGTTTGAACCCACAGAAGTACCAGTAGGACCACACCCTACAGACTATGTTTTTTCCTACACATACATACCTGTGCTACAGTTTAATTTATAAATCAGGCCCAGTAAGAGATAAATAACAATAGTAATAACACATAAGTTACAATAATATACTGTAATAAAAGTTTGTGAACGTGGTCTCTCTCTCTCAAAATATCTTATTGTACTGTACTTACCCTTCTTCCTGTGGTGATGTGAGATAAAATGCCTACGTGACAAGATGAAGTGAGGTGAATGACGTAGGCATTGTAATGCAGCGTTAAGCTACCACTGACCTTCTGACAATAGGTCAGGAGGATCATCTGCGTCTAGATAGTTGCTTCCATGGCTGACCATGGTAACTGAAACCAAGAAAAGTGACACCATGGATAAAGGGGGCACTACTGGACTGTTAGTAGAGCTTCCACAAAATATATCCCTCAGCTGAAAGCAGGATGACACAAGCTCCATGATACTGACTAGAGGTAAGGAAGAATGGGTTAGGATTGCAAAATGTTCTCTTCGCAGAAAATGTGATGTTTCTAGATGAGCTCATGTCTTTGGACAGTTCTCAAAAACACCGAATTTATTCAACACTTACTACCAGAATGTACTACTCACTGACAGACTGTACTAGGCATATCTTCTTCATTTCCTTCCTTCACACTCAGAAGCCCTTCTTTATCTCATGTTAAAATTCTTCAAGGACTATCTCAACTGACAGTTCCTTCATGGGGCAAACGTCTTTCCTATTTTTCCAGCTGGTATTAAACTTTTTTAATAGCATTTCACAAAATCGTAAGATTTTGGAGTTGGAGGGGATCTTAGATCATTTAACTTAACTTTCTCTCTGAAACACAGAGAGAAGGGTTTTTTCCAAGGTGTGTTGATGAGTTAGAAGTAGGCGTTTCAAGTTTGCCACAGAGGAACCCAGTCATACACTGCCATGGATCACTAAGATCTATAAAGGTCTGAGGTCTGTCTGCTCTACCAGCTTGCAAGCTCTTCAAGGAGAGAGACCAATTCTTGTTCATCTCCAATTTGCTCAGGAAGTAGGCACACAGGGAGGGGATAAATGCCTGCCCAGTTGATTTAGTTAGAAAAGATACTAGTCCAAGAGAAATCATGGGTTTATTGGTTGCCAACAGTGCTACTGAAGAGGCCAAAAGAAAGTGTGTGCCTGGGATTTGCTGTCATCCTAAATTCTGTACAACAAAATTACTTGAAGTAGATGGTAACTGTGACATTCAAAAGATACATTAGAAAGAGATATTCCATGACATGGAACAACTCTATTGTATTAAAAACAGGCCAGGCTCTTCTATCCCTGACGTCAAGTAGGTGATGTGTGCCTATTTTCTCTAGCTGGATTACCATTAACAGTCGAATAAAAATAAACTTTCAATAGATTGCTTTTCCTTAAAATGCACACCCACACGCAATCTTTTTAAAATGCGCAAGCGTATTCCCATTAGAAAATCAGAATGCTATGTGAAAAAATTGACAAAACTTTCAGGAATGTTCTTAAACTTTAGCCAATTTCTCTCGCAAGGATGCCTTTTATCTGAAGGGCACAAGCGCTGAAGAGGCACTTTGGATACAGTAGGAAGTTGTGAGATTAGAGTTTTAGCTTTTAGTTTGCCACTATTCCATCTATTTAGCCATCCATTCTTTCATTTCTTCCTTCAACAGATTATTTATTGAGTACTTACTATGTGCCAGGCACTTTGCTGTGCACTGAATGAGACAGACATGGTAATTACATTCCAGAGAGGAAGATAGACAAAGAACACAAAGCAAAGATCGTAATAAATGCCATAAGGAAATAAACAGGATGAGACAGAGTAATGGGTAGGAAGCAGCAGTAGGAATTACTTTAGTCTGACCAGCTATAGACATCATATATCCACTTATGTAATAACAGGCAAGTCAATGAACTTTTCTGGCACTCAGATCTCCAACATGAGGTCTAGTTTACCATCAGCTGAGTAGCTATATTAATTAAGCTATTAGCTAAGGTTGAACTGGATGACATCAAAGTGGAAAATGCCCTGGACTTGAAGCAAGAAAATGCTAGCTTGAGCTCTGACCATACTTGCACTGTCTCCCTGATGAAAAATACAGTGAACAGAGTGTGAAAGCCCTTGTGAATCAAATAATTAAGCCAGAGACTAAAAGTGTTCCTTTCTTTTTTCTTTTAAGTTTATTTACTTATTTACAGAGAAAGAGAGAGAGAGGCAGAGAGAGAGGGAGAGGGAGAATCCCAGGCACATGGGGCTTGATCTCATGAAGTGTGAGATCATGCATGACCTGTGAGATCATGCATGACCTGAGGTGAAACCAAGAGTTGGACGTTCAACCAACTGAGCCATCCAGGCACCCCCTTTTCTCTTTATAAGATTGTTTCTGACTCTCTGGATGTCAGTTTTCAGAGAAGACCTCTGAGAACTTCAGAAACACTAGATTAAAATTTTTATTCCATGACTTCCAGACAAGAAACATATCTACTTCATGATGGGATAAGGAATTTGGTAAAGTGGCACTAATAAACCAACTAGTGATAATATGTTCTTCACTGCATATTAAAAATAAAAAGCATGACTTTTTCCCTCTTCCTGCACCAAGTTTAACTCAGTGACAGGCCAAAGAAAAGAAACCAAACTGCTAGCAAAACCGTTATTTTTTCTTTTAAATTTTGGCTATTATCAGGTTTGGTGACACAGTCAAAGAAGAGCATCCTTCAGTGAAAGTCTGCCCATTACAGCCAAGAAGAGAAATCCTACCGAGTGTAAAGTGCCATTATTGGTCACTGCAGGAAGGCGAGCCCATCGTTCATTTTCCAGTTCTTCCATTACTTGATTCATTGCACTCTTTAGCCACGTGTCCACAGAAACACCGATCTGCTTTAGCAGGTCCAGCCGGGCTTCAGCTTTCAACTTAATTATCTAAGAAAACCAAGAAAATGGTGAGACATCAAGGCACTTTTTCCTCAATGTGTTTTTTAAGTTATTCTTGATTTACTAATTAGAATAATCTTGGTATTCACTAGCAATGCTTCCTTGGCATAGAGGTTAATTTTTCACTTGGAGAGGGGGAGAGGGAGCGGGGAATAGAAGTAGGGAGAGGAGAGGAAACACAAGAACAGAAATGAGGGCAAATGGCACACTCGCATCTTGACAAGACACATCAAACCTAACTTCTGAACAGGAAGATATGAATACACCATCAAGTCTGCATTCTTCCCCTCTTAGGAAGGCTAGGCCTCAGGATATCCTAAAATCCAGCCTTTTTGACAGGCTTTTAACCTATCTCTTGGACTTTTTCTTCTCTATAATCTACCTCTTACAAGTTTGCAAAGGTCACCATGTCACTCCCTGATTAAAAACTTCCATGACTCCTGACTGAACTACTGGGTAAAGATTTAAGTTAAATTATGATGTAGCTATCAGAAATAATAAAATACAGCAGTAAAATTCTCCAAATTGAATTCTCCAAATTCAAGAAACAGAAAGACTGCTTGTGCTTTGACTCTTGTTCTAAGCCATAAGCACATAACCGCAGAACCAGTCTAAACCTGTCCCAAACAGTAACTGCTTTGCTCTAATAGCCAGGCCGCTGAAAGTCAGCCAGTGACAGCCCCACACATCTGCAAGGCAGCCAGTAAACCACAGCCTCACTCCAGAAATCACCAGTGTTCAAGCTTCTACTCCTGCTTCTGACAGTCCACCAATCCCTATACACCACAGCCAGAGGTGAGCCAATCTGTAAAACATTTTCAGTTTTGAAAATCTGCCAATCCCTGAAATCCACAATTCTTAAAACCTTGCATATCGGTTCTATTTTGTTTAGAGATTG
This sequence comes from Neofelis nebulosa, assembly GCF_028018385.1. Taxonomy (NCBI): domain Eukaryota; kingdom Metazoa; phylum Chordata; class Mammalia; order Carnivora; family Felidae; genus Neofelis; species Neofelis nebulosa. Next base: position 59,012,654 of record NC_080791.1, on the reverse strand, counting down.
TGTTTGTAAGTATTACTCTCTTGCTTAGCAAGTAGTAAAGTCAGTTTCACTGTTTCACATATTAGAGAGGTGGTCTCTTCCTTCGACATTGGAAGGTTCCACTGAGAAAATGTTGATTATTTGATAATTCCAACCCTCACTTTACAGCCTTCTGTGGGACTTCTGGACAAACAAGTGTGCTCACTGAACCCTTCTGGCATGCGATTCTCTCTAGATTGTCCATCGGGAGAGCTGGTATTAAAACTGATCTGAACTCTGGGGGCACCTGGGTAGCTCTGTTGGTAGAGTAAGTGACTTTCGATCTCAGGGTTATGAGTTCAAGCCCCACACTGGGCATGGAGCCTACTCAGAAAAAAAAAAAAAATTCTCTGACTTCTGACTTGTTTCACTGAGCTCTCATTGCTGTATTTATCTTGTATTCCTAAGATTAAGCATACATCTTTTTAAAAATGGAGATAAAATTCACATTACATAAAATTTGCCATCTTAATCATTTTTAAGTGTACAATTCAGTGGTTTTGGATATCATATACATCTTTATAAAGCAATTAGAATTTTTGGTTTGGAGACAGTGTTTAGTAAACAGCCTTGCAAAAACCTGTTTATTCTTCTAACAACTGTTTACTGAGATAAAGCTTGCATATACTGTAAGATTCATCCATTTAAAGTGTACAGTTCAATGATTTACAGTATATTCACAGATATGCAACTATCACCACAATCAATTTTTAGAACATTTTAATCACCTCCAAAAGAAACCTCGTATCCTTTAACTATTGCTCCCTCACCCTTCATTTCAATTATTGTTTTCTCTATATACAGATTTGCCTATTCTGAACATTTTTTAGCAGTGAGCTGTCAGCACAGAGCCTGATGTGGGGCTCGAACTCTGAACGGTGAGATCATGACCTAAGCTGAAGTTGGATGCTTACCTGACTGACCCACCCAGGAGCCCATATTCTGAACATTTAATATAAATAGAACCATATGTGGTCTTTTGTGATTGGCTTCTTTGAATTAGCATAATGTTTCAAGGTTCATCCATGTTGTAACATGTATCAGTATTTCATTCCTTTTTATGGTTATATAACATTCTATTGGATACACCACATTTTATTTATCCATTTGTCAGTTAACCGACACTTGGGTGATTTCAGTTTTTTGTCTAATATGAATAATGTTCCTTTACACATTAGTGTACAAGTTTTTGTGTAAACATGCTTTCTTTTCTCTTGGGTATATACCTAGGACTGGAATTACTTGGTCATAAAATAATGCTATATTGAACCACTGGGGAAATGCCAGGCTGTTTTCTGCCTCATTTGATAATCCCCCCAGCAGGGTGTGAGGGTTAACATTTCTCCACAACTGGAAAACACTTGTTAATGTCTTTCTTTTTGATTCTAGCCATTCTAGTGAGTATGAAGTAGTATCTCATTGTAGTTTTGATCTGTATTTCCTTGATGACTAATGATGTCAAGTATATTTTCATGTGCTTATTAGTCATCTGTGTATCTTCTCTGGAGAAATGTCTGTCTATTCAGACCTTTTGCCCATTTTTAAAATGGACTGTCGCTGTTTTATTTTGTCTTTGTCCTTTAAAAAAATATTTACTTACTTAGAGAGTACAAGTGGGGGAGAGGGGCAGAGAGAAGGAGAGAGACAGAGAGAGACAGAGAGAGACAGAGAGAGACAGAGAGAGAGAGAGAGAGAGAGAGAGAGAGAGAGAGAGAGAGAATCACAAGTAGGCTCCACACTCATCATGGAACCCAACATGGGGCTCAATCTCACAACAGTGAGATCATGACCTGAACCAAAATCAAGAGTCGGTCACTCAACTGACTGAGCCACCCAGGTACCCCTTGTCTTTGTCTTTATTGTAAGTTTTCATGTATTCTAGATAAAAGTCCCTCATCAGATACATGATTTGCAGATTATTTTTTCCCATCCTGTGTGTTGTCTTTCACTTTACTTCAAAATTTTTTTTAATTATTAATTTTTTGAGAGAAAGCATGCATATGTTGAGTGCAGAAAGGGCAGAAAGAGAGGGAGAGAATCTTAATCTCAAGACGTGAGGCTTGATCTCAAGAACGGTGAGATCACGACCTGAGCTGAAATCAAGAGCCGAAAGCTTAACTGACGAGCCACCCAAACGCCCCAAGAGATAGAGTTTTTTTTAAATGATGCTTTGAAAAGCCACATCTTACAGATGTATCTTGTAGATACATAATCTTGGTGTATTAACAATGTCAATTAACTGATTTTAATATAAAATTTAACATAAGCACATCCAAATGTCAAGCCACAGTTGAGTTTATAAAACTTTTTGGCTTGACATGTGGATAAAGTTATAAAGTCTGTAAATCTAATATGGGCTTAGTTACTTTACCTTCAAAATATCATTTCTCTAAGGTAAGGACTGTGTCTGTTGCAACTCTACTATTTAGGACAATGCCTGGCATGTGTAGGAAATGAATAATGGTAGATGGTAGTATTTGCCATTCTAAATTACCTTTGGTTTCTTAAAAACACTCTAAACAAATTTTATCACATAGGATTATACCATTTCATTCAATCCACACAACAATTCTGAGGATGGATAGCATAAACTCCATTACAGATGAGAAAAATGATTTAACCAAAGTCCCATCGATTTTGGTAAACTGTTATTCCCAATGAATCATGCCTCTTGCTATCCAAGTAGTCCCTCTCGCATTGATTCCGGGCTTATCCATGTGATCTGCTTTGATGGAACATATGCAAATTTGATGCAGAGATTTGAGAAGTGCAAGTAAAGTTGATTTCTTGGAATGTATCTCCATCATGTAAGGAAGCCCAGTTTAGCATAATTGAGGATGAAAGACTATTTGGAAAAAAGGCCTAGCCCTCTAGCAGACCCTCTAAGATGTATGCAGCTCCTTGAGTAATCTCAGGAAAAACCTGCAAAAGAAATGCATAGTCAACACCCAGAATGGTGAGAGATAATAAATAGCTTTTGCCATAAAGTTGTGTGTGTGTGTGTGTGTGTGTGTGTGTGTGTGTGTTTAAGGCAGCCATAGATTGTTGTGTTTAAATAATTTAATTTCTAAATATCTGGGGATTTTTCAGGTATCTGTTAATTGATTTTTAACTTAATTCTGATGGTCAGAGAACATACTCTGACTGATATCAATACTTTTAAACTAACTTGACACTGGTTTATGCTGAACATTCTGTGTGTACTTTAAAAGAACAAATACTCTATACTCTTGTAGGGTAGAGTCTTCTTTAAATGCCAATTAAGGTAAAATTAGTTGATAGTGTTGTTCAAGTCTCCTGTATCCTTGCTGATTTTCTAGCTCCTTCTTCTAATTACTGAAAGGAATGTTGAAATCTCCAACTACCATGGTAGATTTGTTTATTTCTCCTTTCAGTTAGGCCAGTTTTGCTTCATGTACTTAGTAGCTCTATTATTAGTTATATACACATCCAGAATTGTTACAGTCTTCTTCTTTTTTTTTAATGTTTTTATTTAACTTTGAGAGAGAGAGAGACAGAGCGGGAGCTGGGGAAGGGCAGAGACAGAGGGAGACACAGAATCTGAAGCAGGCTCCAGACTCTGAGCTCAGCACAGAGCCCGAAGTGGGGCTTGAACTCACAAACTGAGATCCTGACCTGAGCCGAAGTCGGATGCCCAACTGACTGAGCCACCCAGGCGCCCTGAGAATTGTTATGTCTTCTTGATGGAGAAGATGATGAACACCTTATTTTTAATCATTATAAATGATCCCTTTTAATATTTCTTGTCCTGTAGTTTACTTTGATATTACAACCACTCCAATATTTTAATGGTTGATGTTGTTCCCCTGTGGTGAGCAACAGCTGAACTTTCTGTTAATTATTTTTGCCTTCCAGCTACTGTTTCCTGTCAAGCTCCTGGGAGTTTCTGTTCCATACATGTATTTAGGTTTGGCCCAGGATTTGGACGGTTATTTACATATATGCAAACTTGAGGGCTTCTTGACAGCCATTCTAAAGCCAGTTAAGACCAAGGCTCTATGCTTGAAAACAACCCCTTGCAAAGAGCTGTTTAATGTTAATATCACCAAGTACAGTCCCATTCTTTTCAGGGTCTATTCCTTTCCAGTTTTTATATGGCAGTTTTCCACATCTACTAAATAATCACTTTAAATATTTTTACCCCAGGTTAATAACTGTTATCTAAAGGAGGATTAGCCTAATATGAGTTAGTCCTTTATTATCAGAAGCAGAAACCCTTGTAGAGATATATTCTATACCCAAAATGAACTGCAAAGAAATCTTAAATTTTGCTCAATAGATTACCATTAGTATTTCCATTATAATTCTGAGACTTTTTAATATACTGCAGGAGAAAGCAAATAAAATATTATGATAATATTAGGAACCAAGATTTTCAATATAAGAGAAAAAAGATAATATAAAATCAAAGAAGTTCAACGAAATCCTTTTAATTTTAAATTTTAATTGGAAAGATCAACATGAACTCATGATGTGAAAAAAATAATAAATTCCTAGCTCTAATAACAAAGAAAGGGCCAAGAAATAAATGATACTCATAACAATAAGCACCTTCACATTCTAGACTCTGGTGTCTAAATACTATTCTTAGGGCGCCTGGGTGGCTCAGCCGGTTGAGCGTCCGACTTCGGCTCAGGTCATGATCTTGCAGCCTGTGAGTTCAAGCCCTGCATCGGGCTCTGTGCTGACAGCTTGGAGCCTGGAGCCTGCTTCAGATTCTCCGTCTCCCTCTCTCTGTGCCCCTCCCCTGCTCATGCTCTGTCTCTCTCTGTCTCAAAAATAAATAAAAATATTAAATTTTTTTAAATAAAAAAATAAATACCATTCTTTATTAAAAGAAATCAGAGCTCCATGAAGAAATGGCTAATTCTAAGTCTGGTAGGGGAAAAATACATGGTGAGTGTATGATGGCTTGTTGTGTGAGAAAGCAAGAAACCGTTCAAAAATCTAATGGGAATAATGTCAAAAGGACATGGAAGTCAGCCATTAAATGGACTTTCACTGGCCAAATTTAGACAATGTGGCACTTAAAAAAAGGCCAACTATAATTTAAAATACACTAAATTAATAAAAACCCATAATAAATTGAGAATATGTGGGACTCCATGAGGAGAAGCAAAGGATAATGACTCAGGGAAAGGACACCTGCTACGGAGCTGTGAACTAAAAACTTCTCAAGAGCTTAAACAGGGCTGAAAGATGTTCCATCTATCCAGCCAGAGTTGAGAAACCTTGCTGGATACTCATGGTAAAACAAGAAACTATAGAAAGGAAATGCATTGGTAATAGGGCTAAATTTGCCCTACTGGAAAGGCTATTCTTTTTTTTTTTTTTTAATTTTTTAATTCATTTATTTATTTATAATTTACATCCAAGTTAGCTAGCATATAGTGCAATGATGTTTTCAGGAGTAGATTCCAGTGATTCATCACCTATGTACAACACCCAGTGCGCATCCCAACAAGCGTCTTCCTTAATGCTCCTTACCCATTAGCCCATGCCCCCTCCCACAACCCCTCCAGCAACCCTCAGTTTGTTCTCTGTATTTAAGAGTCTCTTCTGTTTTGTCCCCTTCCCTGTTTTTATATTCTTTTTGCTTCCCTTCCCTTAGGTTCATCTGTTTTGTATCTTAAATTCCTCATATGAGTGAAGTCATTTGAGATCAGTCTTTCTCTAATTTCGCTTAGTATAATACTCTCTAGTTCCATCCACATAGTTGCGAATAACAAGATTTCATTCTTTTTGATTGCTGAGTAATACTCCATTGTATGTATGTATGTATGTATGTATGTATGTATGTATGTGTATATATGTATATATATACACATGTGTATATATATATACACATGTATATATACACATACACATATATACACACATGTATATACATATACATATACATATACATATACATATACATATACACATACACACACACACACACCATATCTTCTTTATCCATTCATCCGTTGATGGACATCTGGGTTCTTTCCATACTTTGGCTATTGTCAATAGCACTGCTATAAACATTGGAGTGCATATGCCCCTTCGAAACAGCACACCTGTATCCCTTGGATATTTACCTAGTAATGTAATTGCTGGGTCGTTGGGTAGTTCTATTTTTAAGTTTTTGAGGAACCTCCACACTGTTGGAAAGGCTATTCTAAACCAGCCCAAACAAAGCTTGAAAATAAGCCTCAAAAGGATCGAATTGATCTGCAACTGAATTGGCTGTCAGAACAAAACTCAATAGTCTTTAAAAGAAGAAAGGAGAATTCAGACACCCCAATAACCAAACACTCACCATTTCTAGTACTCAGTAAAAATTACTAGGTATGTGAAAAGTAGAAAAAGATGAGCCATAACTAAAGGAAAAAATCAGTCAATAAGAAAGAAAGACAGACATCACAGATATGATAGAATGAGCAGACAAGACTTAAAGTCATTATTATAAATACACCTAAGGATTTCAAGGAAAACATGAAGATAAGCAGGCATGAACTGGAAATATAAAGAACCAAACAGAACTCCTAGAGCTGAAGCTGTAACACCTGAAATCAAAATTGACAGGATGGCCTTAACAGTAGATTATGCACCACAGAAGAAACAATCAGTGAACTTGAATACATACTAGCTCATCAAACTGAGATTAAGACAAAAAATAAGACTGTATAAAAGCATGAAAGGTGATCTTTGCATGTGATGTGTAGGACAATACCAAGTAATCTAATACTCATATTGTCAGAGTTGAACTAACTTAAGACAGAAAGCGTGTCAATTGTTGTCTGGTCACAAGAGAATTTGGGGGGGATGAATGAAATATTTTGTATCTAGATTGTGGTGGTGAATATTTAGGGAGATGCATTTGTCCAAACTTACCAAACTGTTCCCTTGAAATGCTTACATTTTATTGCATGTATATTATACCTTGATAGAGCTGATTTTTTTTTTTAATGTTTATTTATTTTTGAGAGAGACAGAAATAGAATGCGAGTGGGTTAAGGCAGAGAGAGAGGGAGACACAGAATCTGAAGCAGGCTCCAGGCTCTGAGTTGTCTGCACAGAGCCTGATGCGGGGCTTGAACTCACAGAGCTGTGAGATCATGACCTGAGCCGAAGTCAGACACCTACTGACTGAGCCACCCAGGTGCCCCAGAGCTGGCTTTTAAAATACCATGACATCAAAATGATACTTAAGAAAGAGAGAAAAATATGTATTTGCCATTACTGGAGGTGCCTAGTACCTGGTAGCTGCAAATACAAAAAAAAAAAAAAGAAAAAAAGGAACCTGAACAGTGGAAAGATCTGGGAGCATCACCTAATTAAGTGACTACTGTTAGCATCATTCATAGAGAGGCAACTTGATAAAAACATTCTGTGATGAAAAACAGCATCATCTATCAAGTATTCTTGCCTAAAATACTGACTCTAATAAGGCCTCGAGATTTAACCTCTTTTTTACAGAATAGAAATAAACACATAGGGCCAATATTGCAAAATATTAACTGTTGAATTTAGCATGTTGAGAAATATTTATTTACTCTTCATCTTTTCCGTACAGTTGAAAATATTCACGGGGGGCGCCTGGGTGGCGCAGTCGGTTAAGCGTCCGACTTCAGCCAGGTCACGATCTCGCGGTCCGTGAGTTCGAGCCCCGCGTCGGGCTCTGGGCTGATGGCTCGGAGCCTGGAGCCTGTTTCCGATTCTGTGTCTCCCTCTCTCTGCCCCTCCCCCGTTCATGCTCTGTCTCTCTCTGTCCCAAAAATTAAAAAAAAAAAAAAAAAAAAAAAAAAAAAAAAAAAAAAATAAAATGAAAATATTCACGGGACACCTGGGTGACTCAGTTGGGTAAGAGCTTGACCTTGGCGCAGGTCATGATCTCACGGTTCATGAGTTCGAGCCTTGTACTGGGCTTTCTGCTGTGAGCAGCTGAGCCCACTTCGGAAACTGTCCCCCTCGCTCTCTGCCCCTTCCCCCGCTCATGCTCTCTTCCTCTCTCTCAAAAATAAATAATCACAAAGAAAAAAAAAAAGAACATATTCACACATAAAGTGAAAGAAAGTGATTAGTCAAAAGGTGTGCTGACACACTATTATAAGAGTATAGTGAAAGCCCACAATAACAGGCCCTGAGGTAATGTAAATTTCGATATAATATGATTGAAAATTCTGTTTTTATAGCAGGCTTATCCTTAGCATTTCATTAATCTTGTGGCAAGGAGGCTTTACATTTTATGCAACTGAAATTTTGGGGCTTCTCCTATAGCATGCTGGCAAGGGTATTAATTACCATTTTTGAGTCACTGAGGTACAAGGATGACATAATAATCTTGAATTCCTGATGTACAACAGAACCTTATAGGATGACAACTTAAGAGAAAATGGTACCTATGAAAACGTGTTTATATAAATAATAATTGATTTTTTTGGTTTTGTTAATTCACTCTTGATACCAGGTACTCTGGCTTTCAAGTGTACATTCAGATAAAAAAAATATGTAATTAGTATCTTAGAGAAGGAATCATATAGTCTATAGTTCCTTCTTGCAGACCTTACACCAAACGTGAATTACTAAAAATTTCCAGTATCTTTAACTTCTTACGTTAACTTTCTCCTATTTGTGTCTCCTCAGTGTGTCTCTTCACTGTCAAAAAAAAGAGAACTACCCTCAAGCCCCCCAAAAGGGAAAAATTTAAACATGCAAAAAGTAATTGTGCTCTGGAACAACATACGTCATGTACAGCTTCCAAAAAGATGGTATTTAAAATTCTCAGTTTCTTGGCAAGCTACTTTTAGAACAGGTATAAGTCAGATGCAGAATGTGTGTGTCTTTGTGATAAAAGGCATTTCAAAAAATTCAAATACCTAAATACCAGGTTAAGAGGACTGTTATTAAAGTTTAATTTAAGCAGCTATTGCTTTGTTTCAACTCCTGGATTTGTCAGGGGCTGCCAACAGTACCACATCTAGTACACACAGTGTGTTCATCATTGTATGTCTAGTATATCCATCAGTGCCTGGTGCACAGCAGATGTTTATTACGTAATTGTCACACTAATAACTTAGTGAATTTGTGACACATTAACCAGTCAATAATTATTAAGTAATTGTTATATTCTTTAGAAAAGCACAGGCCATTTATATTTTTCAATTTCTATGTCTGGAAAAAGTTTCTTTAACCTATTACTGAGCACCACAGATGTTTTTATTGTAATCAGCAACACTGAATGGAAACATAATACAGAAAAGACTAGATGAAGTAGATTACCCAACAAGGGAGGGTAACACGTTGGTGGGAGTTAAAAATCAAACATGAAGGATATAATGGAATTTTAACCAGCTCTGTCCCTTTTGATTAGTTATTTATAATAAAGTAAGTAACTGCTGAATGGAAAATTCAATGCAAATGATATGCAGGCAGAAGAAAGAAAAAGGTAATCTACAAAACCACTATTGTCAATTCCTCTGAAGGCTCTTGTAGTGAAATCTATCCAAAAATGTCATTAGGACAACCTGGTAAGTACTACCCCTGCAGTGAGTAATATACTCATGTATTTGCCATCTAATTTTACCTGGACTGTTCTTCATATCTGATAGATGAAAATCAAGTGGAAGATCATTGTAAGACAGCAGTAAGATTAACCGTATTTCACTGATATTCAAAACTGAGATACTGGATCTAGCATCATGGTTTTTAGCATATTCTGTATTTTTGGTAAGAAAATTATCTTTGAGAATGCAGACTTAAATACTGGTATTAGGAGAAACGAGTCATTCTGTTGTGGGAATCTCACTTCATATTTTTAGCTTTGAGCTAACAAACACAGGGCTGTTTAGCACACTCATGGAAATAACAGGTCATTCAGCCTAAATACAGACTGTGTGACTGATACCTACTACTGCTACTACTGGGGGGTTTGGTGGAGCAATGGTACCAGACAGTGACACTATGGAGGGAGTCTGGAAACGGAAAATACAAGAGAGAACACACCCTTTGGAAAACTTCCGAGACCTATCCCGTTCCACCAAAGCTCCGAAAATGACTTCACTCAGAGTATAGAGAAACAAATACCAGGAGAAACTCTTCTACACAAGCCAGTGTTTCTCAGACTAGGCAAGGGCCTGCCAATAGTAGTTGGCCAGCACACTAGGGTAGTGTTTTAGCCGTGACCCTGAATTCAGAGCAGAAAATGACTATTTATTGTACACCCTGCCCTCTTCACTATGGAGGCTGGGGATCATGTGCCAGGAACAAAGGCAAGTTAGGTTTACTGGGGCTTTTCTAGACCAGGCAGATGGCAAGCTTTTCTGGTTCAGATCACTTCTGTGGGGTTATGCCAAAAACATGCTCATACTCCCTATGTTCGCCTAAGCTGCCTCTCCCCTCACCTCCCCCTGCCCTCCAACCAACCACTGAAACATTTCCTCAAAACCTCTAGAGTCCTGAGGGGACATGTGAAAATCACTAGTTTAGATTAACCCTCAACCAATGAAAGAATTCCTTGTATAGAGTCCCTGACAGCACTTGCAGCGCTGCACCTCGTCCCAGGGGAATTTATTCTTTCATTGGGCAGATCTGACTGTTAGGATTTCCCAATGTCAGCTTCAAATCTGCCTCCTTCCTACCTTCTTCTTTTGGTTCCAGTTATGCCTCTTAACATTGCATAGCACAAATCTTGTGCTATCTATCCCTTTTTCTCGAATTAAATATTATTCATCTGTCAACACCCATCTCAAATCCTACCTCTTCTGTGTTACCTGCCCTAACAACTTCTCCCAGGGGTCTCTGTGTCCTCTGGGTTCCTTAAGTATTATGTACACTTGTGTGGATCATTCCTTGGCATTTATGCTTTAAGGCCTTAGTTATCTTTGGCTCTCTTGAGGCCTTCCTAACAAGAACATATTCTCCTTGAGGCCTGGATAGTCTCAGTCTTTTTAAAATGTCTATTTCTACATCCCTTCAACATGTTGCATTGGGTAGATAACTATATACAAGTGTGCACAGGTTCTCCATGGACTGGTCCTAACCACAATTATTTTGCTTTCTTCCTACCACATTTCCTCACAAAAAAACCTCCACTCTAATCTAATCCAACTGCCAAGTTATATCCTAGGTCTTCCTCCTTTGCAAATAACTTCTTTCTATCTCAACCTCTCTGCCTCTAGGTCAGAGAATATTATTCTAGGGTACATGAACTTCTGGAAACTGTGCACAAAAATGTGTATTTTTTTTTTTTTTTTTTTTTTGTGGGAGAGAGGGTTTCACACTTTCATATACAATCCTCAAAGGGTCCCAAGACCCCTTACCAAAAGATTAAAAGCCACGGTTGTAATGTTTTTGGTTTTGTCTGCTCAACCAAGTCTCTTTTTTAGAAGATCAGCTTATGCTCCTGGACCAGTGAACCTTCTATATGGGGGAGGACTTTTCAAGGCTCTGAACTATATGTATCAATTTCTATGCCATTAATTTGATTGATTTATTTTGTACCTCGTGAAAACTATAAAATTAGTACCTTCACTGTGATATAATTCTTCTGTTATTTAATGTTTCATGATTGCAAACTCTTCAGATAGGTTCAGTGCCTTTTGTTACATGTATTACCTTGTATGAAGCAGGTACTCAAAAATAATACTCTGGACACACATAAAGATGTTGAATCATCTTCAAATTAATCAGTGTATAGAAACTGAATCCTAAAGGTATATATCATAGTCGTGATGTTGTTGGAGCTGGGCAAAATGCCACAGTTAGCTGCCACCTCACCTCTGCTTTACGAATATTTTCTCTAGCTTCATCTATTTTCTGTTCCAACTCTGCTCGGCTTTGTTCTGATACTGCAACTCCATGACATTCCAGATCATCTAGTACCTATTAAAGAAAATAGGGAAATGATGACTATTTTTTTTTCTCTATTTTTTCTTAAGTGACTAGTGTATTTAGGTAATTTACTAGGTTTTAGTGACAAGTGGCCACGATTCCTTTTTTAACCTTTAATTTTTTCACTTATTTGTTAATTATAAAAAAACAAACCCTTGATATAATTACAAAATTGCAAAAGTAGCGGAAAGTCCCTTCGCCCCTTTCCCCTATGGCAACAGCTTATATAACTATACTACAATATAAAAACCAGGATATTGACATTGGTACAATCTACAAACCTTATTTGGATTGCATGTTTTGATATACATACTTTCAATTTTTAAAAATTACATGAATATATTGTTATAAAACAACTAATATAAAATGGCACATCCCATCAATTTACATGTATTTTTCCAAACTACTGCTTGTGTATTTCTACATACTTGAAGTTTTATTTAAAATGATCTGAAAAATAGATCTAAAATGAGATCTATCATCCCTTCAATGTGTCTAAGCAAACTGTTTATGATTGTACAAATAGACTGACTCATTCTCTAATCCATAGATTCAACAGTTTAGCTGTACCATTTTTTACTCTTTTTCTACTATTTGAGTTTTCAAATTTCCCAATATTATAAATAGTACTGTACAAACAACCTTGTTAATGACTCTTTGAACACATATAGGAATATTTATTTAAGATAAAAACACAGAAGTGAAAACTGTGTATTTTAATTTAAATAGTCATTGCTGAGTTGCCCCCCAAAAATTATACCTCGTCTTTTACTAGTACTGTGAGAGCATATTTTTCTGTATCTTACCAACATTAAATACTGTCTATCTTTAAAATTTTTGCCAAGATCATCTCATTTCAATTTTACTTTCTCTAATAGCATCATTTCATATGTTGGTCATCTGTATTTATTTCTATTTTTATAAATGGACCGTTCATAGCCTCTATCCATTCTTCTGGGTTTTTTTTGTCTTTTTGTTACTTATTAAACATCTTTCTAGATATTAGTCCTTTATCTGTTATGTCAGACGTGCCAGAGGCGTCAGAAGTGCCTGGGTGGCTCAGTTGGTTAAGGATCTGACTCTTGGTTTCAGTTCACATCATGATCTCACGGTTCATGGGTTCAAGTCCCGCATCAGGCTCCATGCTGCAGTGCGGAGATTCTCTGTACCGCCCCCCTCTCCTGCTTGAGCTCTCTCTCTCAAAATGAATAAATATTAAAAAATAAACACAAATGTCTCATTCTATTCCTTTTCTTGTAACTTTTTAAAGTTCTTTAGTTTTACAGAAATGTTTATTTTTTATGTGGTCACATTTATTGGTTTCTTCCTTTATGGGTTCTGGGTTTTGTGTCTTGCTTAAGAAGTCATCTGTAGGGGTGCCTGGGTGGCTCAGTCAGTTAAGTAATTGACTCTTGATTTTGGCTCAGGTCATGATCTTGTGATCTGTGAGATCAAGCCCTTGTATTGGGGCTCCACACTGGCAGCGTGGAGCTTGCTTTGGGATTCTCTCTCTCCTTCTCTCTTTGCTCCTTCCCCACTCGTTCTCTCTCTCAAAATAAACACTAAAAACAAGTCATCTTAATATACCAAAAATATTCTATATTTTCCAGGTTTTAATCATTTGTGTTTAGCACATGTCTCTTTAATTACTCTAAATTTATTTTGTATTACAGTGGAAGGGAGGACCCTAACTTTATATTTTTTCCCCAGATGCACAGACAATTGTTCTAACACTATTTACTGAATAAATCCTTCTCCCAAAGATTTGAAATGCCATGAACAATTTTATTATGAAAAATTTCAAATATACTCAAAAGTAAAGAGCCTAGTATGCTGAACTTCCAATATACTGATCATCAAGATTCAACAGTCAGCAAGATTTTTCTACATCTACATTGCCTAATCTTTTTTTTTCTTGGCTAGATTATTTTAAAGCAAATTTCAAACATGTCATTTCACTCCTACATGCCTTATTAGAAGTCTCTGAAAATATGAACTTTAAGAAAAAATAAAACTATAATACCATCAACAGACCTACTAATGAGTCCTTTGGTAGCCTTACTATGCTGTTCATCATGAAATTTCTTTGGCTCTTCAAAATGACTTTTTTATGGTTGGTTGGTTTCAATCAGTATCTAATGGTCCATACGCATACAGATCATTTTTTTAAATATATTTGTTAATTTTTGTATAATACCAGTTTTAATTACTATGGTCATTATTGTATTTCAGTATGTGCTAAGGCACATAAGTCTCATTATTGTTGTTCTTGGCTATTCCTGCACATTAAAAAAAAACCCAGAAACATTTTTAGAGCCAGATTTTTAAATTCCTTTGAAAATATCTTTTTAGGGGTACCTGGCTGACTCAGTCAGTAGAGCGTGTGACTCTTGATCTTGGGGTTGTTAAGTTCAAGCCTCATGTTGGGTGTAGAGATTACTTAAAAATAAAATCTTTAGGGGCACCTGGGTGGCACAGTTAGTTAAGTGAGTCTTGATCTTGGCTCAGGTCAAAATCTCATGGTTTATGGGTTTGAGCCCCACATCGGGCTCTGTGCTAATGGTTTGGAGCCTGCTTGGGATTCTCTCTTTCTCTCTGCCCCTCCCCCACTTGTGTGTGCTCACTCTCTCTCAAATAAAACTTAAAAAAAATTTTAAAAAAGAATGTAAAATAATTACTAATTTAAAAAATAAAATCTTAAAAAATCTTTTTTAGTGTTTATTTTTGAGAGAGTGAGTGAGCAAGAGAGAGAGAGACAGAGAGAGAGAGAGAGACTGAGAGAGCGCACTAGTGGAGAAGGGGCAGAGAGAGAGAGGGAGAAACAGAATCTGAAGCAGACTCCAGACTCTGAGCTGTCAGCACAGTGGCCGACGCGGGGCTTGAACTCACAAACTGTGAGATCATGACTTGAGCCAAAGTCAGAGGCTTACCCGACTGAGCCACCCAGGTGCCCCAATAAATAAAATCTTTTAAGAAATAAAAATATCTTTTTGGTTTCATTGGGATTGCATTGAAATTACAAATAAATACAAAAATCCACATTTTTTTGGCATCTCTCCACAATTACTCAGGTCATCTTATACGTTCATTGGTTAAAAAAAAGTCTTCTTACAGGTCATGATATTTCCCTGGTTAATTCATCAGTATTTTACTGCTATGGTGAATTTTTTTTTCTAATTGCATTTTGCAATTTATTGTTTCTAGTTACTAAGAAATCTAATGATTTCTGTGATAGTGTTAAATCTCTTCACCTTATTGAGCTGTTATTATGTCTGTTTGACAGTTGGGTCACATATTTTGGGGAGTCCACAATCACATCATCTATAAATAATGACAGGTGTACCTTTTCCTAATATTTAAACACTTTATTTTTCTTTCATTAATGTACTGACTAAATCTTATGACACTAAAAACTAGTGGTGATAATGGGTACTGTTTTATTATTTTACCATTTTAGTAGGCAGAATGGCTTCCAAACATGTCCACACCCTAATTTCCTGAAACTGTTTATATGTAAAATATAATTTACACTTATATTAGCGTTATAGACCTTAAGATAGGGAGATTATTCTGGATTATCAAAGTGGCTCAATCTAATCATTATGACACCTTATAAGCACAGAACTTTCTCCAGCTGGTATGAGAAAAGAGAGGGGCCAAAAACAAGTCAGGGAGATTCCAAGCATGGGAAGGGTTCAATGCATCATTGCTGACTCTGAGATGTACGAGCCCATGTAGAAGGACCAGAGAGAGTAGCCTCTAGGAGCTAAGGGTAGCCCCTAACTGACAGCAAAGAAGCAGGGACCTCAGTCCTACAGTTATTAGGAACTAGATTGTGACAACAATCTGAATGAGCATGGAAGTGGGTCCTACTCCAGAGGATTTCGGCCTTGCTAGAGCCTGAGCAGTAAAATCAGCCAAGCCCACCCAGACTTCTGATCTACAGAACTGTGAGATGAGAAATTTGTACTGTTATTTTAAACTACTAAGTTTGTGGTAATTTGTTATGGCAGATATAGAAAACTAATACAACCAACAAGTATAATGTTTGCAGTAAGTCTCAGGAAGATATCCTTGTTAGGATGAAAAGTTCTTTATCTTGCTGGCTGTGAATTTTGTTTTACTTATCTATTTTTAATTTTTTTTAATGTTTATTTATTTTTGAGAGAAAGAGACACAGAGCAAGTGGGGTAGGGAGAGAGAGAGAGGGAGACACAGAATCAACTTAACCAACTGTGCCACCCAGGCACCCCTTGAGACACAGAATCCAAAGCAGCTTCCAGGCTCTGAGCTCTCAGCTGTCAGCTGGAAGCCACGGACCATGAGATCATGACCTGAGCTGAAGTTGGACGCTTAACTGACTGAGCCACCCAGATACCCCTGTTTTATTTTTGAATCATTAAGAGATAACAAGTTTTATAATATGCTTTTTTGGTAAGTATAAAATAATCATAGAAATTTTCATCTTTACTTGATAAATGCAGTTTATTATACTGATAAATTTTCTACCGCTGAATCATCCTTGCACCCTAGTCATGTGCTTAAAACATGGCTAGATTCGTTTTTATTAAAATTTATTTAACATTTTTACAAGTTTGTTACATCTTTGTTAAAAATCACTGGACTATATATGTGTGTGCCTATTTCTAGACTCTCTATTTTGTTCTATTCATCTGTAAGTCCTTTATTTAAAAAAAAAACAACATTTATTTATTTTTATTATTTACTTTTAAAAGAGAGAGGGCACAAGTGAACGAGGGGCTGAGAGAAACCCATGAGGGGCTGAAAGAGAGAGACAGGGGGAGAGAGAGACAATCTCATGCTGACAGTGCGGAGCCCGAAGCGGGGATTGAGCTCACAAATTGTGACATCATGACCTAAGCCGAAGTCAGGGGCTTAACTCACTGAGTCACCCAGGCGCCTCCTGTAAGTCTATTCTTACACCAATACTACAGTATCTTGATTTTTGTAGTTTTATATCTTGAAATGAGGTAGAGTAAGCCCTCCAATTTTATTCTTTTTTTTCTTTTAATATATGAAATTTATTGTCAAATTGGTTTCCATACAACACCCAGTGCTCATCCCAAAAGATGCCCTCCTCAATACCCATCACCCACCCTCCCCTCCCTCCCACCCCCCATCAACCCTCAGTTTGTTCTCAGTTTTTAAGAGTCTCTGATGCTTTGGCTCTCTCCCACTCTAACCTCTTTTTTTTTTTTTTTCCCTTCCCCTCCCCCATGGGTTTCTGTTAAGTTTCTCAGGATCCACATAAGAGTGAAAACATATGGTATCTGTCTTTCTCTGTATGGCTTATTTCACTTAGCATCACACTCTCCAGTTCCATCCACGTTGCTACAAAGGGCCATATTTCATTCTTTCTCATTGTCACGTAGTACTCCATTGTGTATATAAACCACAATTTCTATATCCATTCATCAGTTGATGGACATTTAGGCTCTTTCCACAATTTGGCTATTGTTGAGAGTGCTGCTATAAACATTGGGGTAGAAGTGCCCCTATGCATCAGTACTCCCGTATCCCTTGGGCAAATTCCTAGCAGTGCTATTGCTAGGTCATAGGGTAGGTCTATTTTTAATTTTTTGAGGAACCTCCACACTGTTTTCCAGAGTGGCCGCACCAGTTTGCATTCCCACCAACAGTGCAAGAGAGTTCCCGTTTCTCCACATCCTCGCCAGCATCTATAGTCTCCTGATTTGTTCATTTTGGCCACTCTGACTGAGGTGGTGAGGTGCGTGAGGTGATATCTGAGTGTGGTTTTGATTTGGATTTCTCTGATGAGGAGCGATGTTGAGCATCTTTTCATGTGCCTGTTGGCCATCTGGATGTGTTCTTTAGAGAAGTGTCTATTCATGTTTTCTGCCCATTTCTTCACTGGATTATTTGTTTTTTGGGTGTGGAGTCTGGTGAGCTCTTTATAGATTTTGGATGCTAGCCGTTTGTCCGATATGTCATTTGCAAATATCTTTTCCCACTCCATTGGTTGCCTTTTAGTTTTGTTGATTGTTTCCTTTGCTGTGCAGAAGCTTTTCATCTTGAGGAGGTCCCAAAAGTTCATTTTTGCTTTTAATTCCCTTGCCTTTGGGGATGTGTCAAGTAAGAAATTGCTGCGGCTGAGGTCAGAGAGGTCTTTTCCTGCTTTCTCCTCTAGTGTTTTGATGGTTACCTGTCTCACATTCAGGTCCTTTATCCATTTTGAGTTTATTTTTGTGAATGGTGTGAGAAAGTGGTCTAGTTTCAACCTTCTGCATGTTGCTGTCCAGTTCTCCCAGCACCATTTGTTAAAGAGACTGTCTTTTTTCCATTGGATATTCTTTTCTGCTTTGTCAAAGATTAGTTGGCCATACATTTGTGGGTCTAGTTCTGGGGTTTCTGTTCTATTCCCTTGGTCTATGTGTCTGTTTTTGTGCCAATACCATGCTGTCTTGATGATGACAGCTTTGTAGTAGAGGCTAAAGTCTGGGATTGTGATGCCTCCTGCTTTGGTCTTCTTCTTCAAAATTACTTTGGCTATTCAGGGCCTTTGGTGGTTCCATATGAACTTTAGGATTGCTTGTTCTAGCTTCGAGAAGAATGTTGGTGCAATTTTGATTGGGATTGCATTGAATGTGTAGATAGCTTTGGGTAGTATTGACATTTTAACAATATTTATTCTTCTAACCCATGAGCACAGAATGTTTTTCCATTTCTTTATATCTTCTTCAATTTCCTTCATAAGCTTTCTATAGTTTTCAGCATACAGATCTTGTACACCTTTGGTTAGATTTATTCCTAGGTATTTTATGCTTCTTGGTGCAATTGTGAATGGGATCAGTTTCTTTATTTGTCTTTCTGCTGTTTCATTATTAGTGTATAAGAATGCAACTGATTTCTGTACATTGATTTTGTATCCTGCAACTTTGCTGAATTCATGTATCAGTTCTAGCAGACTTTTGGTGGAGTATATCGGATTTTCCATGTATAATATCATGTCATCTGCAAAAAGTGAAAGCTTGACTTCATCTTTGCCAATTTTGATGCCTTTGATTTCCTTTTGTTGTCTGATTGCTGATGCTAGCACTTCCAACACTATTTTAAACAAAAGCGGTGAGAGTGGACATCCCTGTCGTGTTCCTGATCTCAGGGGGAAGCTCTCAGTTTTTCCCAACTGAGGATGATATTAGCTGTGGGCTTTTCATAAATGGCTTTTATGATGTTTAAGTATGTTCCTTCTATCCCGACTTTCTCGAGGGTTTTTATTAAGAAATGATGCTGAATTTTGTCAAATGCTTTTTGACGATGCTTTTTCTGCATCGATTGACAGGATCATACGGTTCTTTTCTTTTATTAATGTGTTGTATCACATTGATTGATCTGCAAATGTTGAACCAGCCCTGCATCCCAGGAATGAATCCCACTTGATCATGGTGAATAATTCTTTTTATAAGCTGTTGAATTCGATTTGCTAGTATCTTATTGAGAATTTTTGCATCCATATTCATCAGGGATATTGGCCTGTAGTTCTCTTTTTTTACTGGGTCTCTGTCTGGTTTAGGAATCAAAGTAATACTGGCTTCATAGAATGAGTCTGGAAGTTTTCTTTCCCTTTCCATTTTTTGGAACAGCTTGAGAAGGATACGTATTATCTCTGCTTTAAATGTCTGGTAGAATTCCCCAGGGAAGCCATCTTGTCCTGGACTCTTATTTGTTGGGAGATTTTTGGTAACTGATTCAATTTCTTCGTTGGTTATGGGTCTGTTCAAGCTTTCTATTTTCTCCAGTTTGAATTTTGGAAGTGTGTGGGTGTTTAGGAATTTGTTCATTTCTTCCAGGTTGTCCAGTTTGTTGGCATATAATTTTTCATAGTATTCCCTGATAATTGCTTGTATTTCTGAGGGATTGGTTGTAATAATTCCATTTTCATTCATGATTTTATCTATTTGGGTCATCTCCCTTTTCTTTTTGAGAAGCCTGGCTAGAGGTTTATCAATTTTGTTTATTTTTTCAAAAAACCAACTCTTGGTTTCGTTGATCTGCTCTACAGTTTTTTTAGATTCTATATTGTTTATTTCTGCTCTGATCTTTATTACTTCTCTTCTTCTGCTGGGTTTGGGGTGTCTTTGCTGCTCTGCTTCTATTTCCTTTAGGTGTGCTGTTAGATTTTGTATTTGGATTTTTCTGGTTTCTTGAGATAGGCCTGGATTGCAATGTATTTTCCTCTCAGGACTGCCTTCGCTGCATCCCAAAGCATTTGGATTGTTGTATTTTCATTTTCGTTTGTTTCCATATATTTTTTAATTTCTTCTCTAATTGCCTGGTTGACCCATTCATTCTTTAGTAGGGTGTTCTTTAACCTCCATGCTTTTGGAGGTTTTCCAGACTTTTTCCTGTGGTTGATTTCAAGCTTCACAGCATTGTGGTCTGAAAGTATGCATGACATGATCTCAATTCTTTTATACTTATGAAGGGCTGTTTTGTGACCCAGTATGTGATCTATCTTGGAGAATGTTCCATGTGCACTCAAGAAGAAAGTATATTCTGTTGCTTTGGGATGCAGAGTTCTAAGTATATCTGTCAAGTCCACCTGATCCAATGTATCATTCAGGGCCCTTGTTTCTTTATTTACCATGTGTCTAGATGATCTATCCATTGTTGTAAATGGGGTATTAAAGTCCCCTGCAATTACCACATTCTTGTCAATAAGGTTGCTTATGTTTGTGAGTAATTGTTTTATATATTTGGGGGCTCCCGTATTCGGCATAGACATTTATAATTGTTAGTTCTTCTTGATGGATAGACCCTGTAATTATTATATAATGCCCTTCTTCATCTCTTGTTACAGCCTTTAATTTAAAGTCTAGTTTGTCTGATATAAGTATGGCTACTCCAGCTTTCTTTTGGCTTCCAGTGGCATGATAAATAGTTCTCCATCCAGTTTGTCTGATTAAGTATGGCTACTCCAGCTTTCTTTTGGCTTCCAGTAGCATGATAAATAGTTCTCCATCCCCTCACTCTCAATCTGAAGGTGTCCTCAGGTCTAACATGAGTCTCTTGTAGACAGCAAATAGATGGGTCTTGTTTTTTTATCCATTCTGATACCATATGTCTTTTGGTTGGCGCATTTAGTCCATTTACATCCAGTGTTATTATAGAAAGATGTGGGTTTAGAGTCATTGTGATGTCTGTAGGTTTCATGCTTGTAGCGATGTCTCTGGTACTTTGTCTCACAGGATCCCCCTTAGGATCTCTTGTAGGGCTGGTTTAGTGGTGATGAATTCCTTCAGTTTTTGTTTGTTTGGGAAGACCTTTATCTTTCCTTCTATTCTAAATGACAGATTTGCTGGATAGAGGATTCTCGGCTGCATATTTTTTCTGTTCATCACATTGAAGATTTCCTCCCATTCCTTTCTGGCCTGCCAAGTTTCAGTAGAGAGATCCGTCACGAGTCTTATCGGTCTCCCTTTATATGTTAAAGCACGTTTATCCCTAGCTGCTTTCAGAATTTTCTCTTTATCCTTGTATTTTGCCAGTTTCACTATGATAGGTCGTGCAGAAGATTGATTCAAGTTACGTCTGAAGGGAGTTCTCTGTGCCTCTTGGATTTCAATGCCTTTTTCCTTCCCCAGATCAGGGAAATTCTCAGCTATTATTTCTTCAAGTACACCTTCAGCACCTTTCCCTCTCTCTTCCTCCTCTGGAATACCAATTATGCATGATTATTTCTCTTTAGTGCATCACCTAGTTCTCTAATTTTCCCCTCAAACTCCTGGATTTTTTTTTATCTCTTTTTCTCAGCTTCTTCTTTTTCCATAATTTTATCTTCTAGTTCACCTATTCTCTCCTCTGCCTCTTCAATCTGAGCTTTGTTCATCTCCATTTTATCTTGCAGCTCATTAATAGCATTTTTTAGCTCCTCCTGGCTGTTCCTTAGTCCCTTGATCTCTGTAGCAATAGATTCTCTGCTGTCCTTTATACTGTTTTCAAGCCCAGCTATTAATTTTATGACTATTATTCTAAATTCACTTTCTGTTATATTGTTTAAATCATTTTTGATCAGTTTGTTAGCTGTCGTTATTTCCTGGAGGTTTTTTTGAGAGGAATTCTTCTGTTTAATCATTTTGGATAGTCCCCGGAGTGGTGCAGAACTGCAGGGCACTTCCCCTGTGCTATCTTGAATAACTTGCGCTGGTGGGCAGAGCCGTAGTGAGACCTGATGTCTGCCCCAGCCCACCGCTGGGGCCACAGTCAGACTGGTGTGTACCTTCTCTTCCCCTCTCCTAGGGGCAGTATTCACTGTGGGGTGGCATGGCCCGTCTGGGCTACTTGCACACTGCCAGGCTGGTGGTGCTGGGGATCTGGTGTATTAGCTGGGGTGGATCAGCAAGGTGCACAGAAGCAGGAGGGGCAGGCTCAGCTTGCTTTTCTTTCGGTGATCCACTTCAGGAGGGGCCCTGCGGCACCGGGAGGGAGTCAGACCTGCCGCCGGAGGGATGGATCCGCAGAAGCACAGCATTGGGTGTTCGCGTGGTGCAAGCAAGTTCCCTTGCAGGAACTGGTTCCCTTTGGGATTTTGGCTGGGGGATGGCGAGGGAGATGGTGCTGGCGAGCGCCTTTGTTCCCCTCCAAGCTGAGCTCTGTGGTCCGGGGCTCAACAACTCTTCCTCCCATTGTCCTCCATCCCTCCTGTTCCCCGAGCAGAGCTGTTAGCTTATAACCTTCCAGATGTCAAGTCCCACTCGCTGTCAGAACACACTCTGTCCGGCCCCTCTGCTTTTGCAAGCCAGACTTGGGGGCTCAGCTTGGCCGGCGGGCCGCCCCTCTGCCCCGGCCTCCTCCCGCCAGTCCGTGCAGCGCGCACCGCCTCTCCGCCCTTCCGTGGGCCTCTCGTCTGCGCTTGGCTCCGGAGACTCCATTCTGCTAGTCTTCTGGAAGTTTTCTGGGTTATTTAGGCAGGTGTAGGTGGAATCTAAGTGATCAGTAGGACGCAGTGAGCCCAGTGTCCTCCTATGTTGCCATCTTCCGCTCTGGAAAGGCTTATTCTTATTTTTCAAAATTGCTTTGGCTATTCTAGATCATTCGCTTTTCCATGTATGCTTTAGAAGCATTTTGTCAATTTCTATAAAAATCCCTGCTGGATGTTTGACTTGGATTGCACTGAATATATGGATTAATTTGGAGATAGCTGCTATTTTAAAAATATTGAGACCTCTACAAATGAACAAAGAAAAAAAGAGATAAACCAAAAAACAGACTCTTAAATATAGAGAACTGGTGGTTACCAGAAAGGAGGTAGCTGGGAAGATGGGTGAAATAGGTTAGGGGATTAAGAGTACACTTACCATACTGAGCACTGAGTAATGTATGGAACTGTTGAATCACTATATTGTACACCTGAAACTAACATAACATTGTATGTTACCTATACTGGAATTAAAAAAAAAACACAAAAAACTTGAGTTCTCCATGTTAAGAAAATAAAAATAAAATGAAAATATTGATACTTCTTTTCCATTAGTCTGTATGTCTGTCATGCCAATACTACAATGTTTTGACTACTTTATATTTAATACTTTGAATAGCTTTGTAGTATATTTTTTAATGCTTATTTATTTTGAGAGAACAAGAGAGCGAGCAGGGAAGGGGCAGAGAGAGCAAGTGAGAGAATCCCAAGCAGGTTCTACACTGGCAGCACAGAGCTTGATGTGGGGCTCGAACTCATGAACCAGGAGATCATGACCTGAGCCAAAACCAGGAGTCAGATGCTTAACTGACTGAGCCGCCCAGGCACCCTTTTGTAATAAGTTTTAAGGTCAGGGAGTAGGAGTCCTTCAACCTTGTTCTTTTTCAAGACTGTTTTGGCTACCTGGGGTTCCTTGAGATTCCATATGAATTTTAGGATGGGTTTTTCTATTCCTGCAAAAAAATACTGTTGGAATTTTAATAGGGATTGCACTGAATCTGTAGATCATTTTGGGTGGTACTGTCATCTTAACATTATCTTCCATTCCATAAACACAGGATGTCTTTCCATTTACTTATATCTTATTTAACTACTTTCATCAATGACTTACAGTTTTAAGTGTACAAGTCATTTGCCTCTGTGGTTTATTCCTAAGTATTTTATTCTTTTTGATGGTATTGTAAATGGAATTATTTTCTTAATTTCCTTTTTGGATTATATTTTGTTAGTGTATAAAACGTAATTCATTTTTGTGTAATTTTGCACTTTGCTGAATTTGTTTACTAGCTCTAATAGGTGTGTGTGAGTATAAGATCATTTCATTTGTGAACAAAGATCATTTTACTTCTTTCTTCTCAATTTGGATCCCTAAAAGGCTGTGAAGGCTGTGGCTAGGACTTCTAGTTCTATAACAAATAGAAGTGGTAAAAGGGGCATCCTTGTGTTGTTTCTGATCCTAAAGGGGATATTTCCAGTTTTATGCCATTTAATATCACTGCTTTTTAACAAATTGATTATGAAATGCTTTGGTGTGATCTTTGTGTTTTACCTTCCTGGGGTTTGTTGGGCTCCTTGCATTTATGGGTTTACAGTTTTTTATTAAACTTGGACAGTTTTAGCTATAATTTTTCAAATATTTTTTCTGACTCTTTCTTCTGTGTCTCCAAATATATCTTTAACTCCCAAAATATAATAGATCACATATTATCCTAGAGAGATTAATGATGCTCTTTTAATTTTTATAAAGTCTTTATTTCACTCTCTGTGCTTCAGATTAGATAGTTTCTGTTGCTATATATACTTTTAAACTTGTTTTTTTGGTGCCATCCGATCTACTGAATTTTTCATTTCAAATATTGTATTTTCAGCTTTAGAAGTTCCATTTGGTTCTTTTTTTTAATGTTTATTTATTTTTGAGAGAAGGAAACAGAGAGACAGGGAGACAGAGAATCCCAAGCAGGCTCCACACTGTCAGTGCAGAGCCTGATGCGGGGCTCAAACTCACAAACTGTGAGATCATGACCTGAGCTGAAATCAAGAGTCAGACACTTAACCAACTGAGCCACAGGTGCCCCCCACCCCCCCATTTGGTTCTTTTGTATATCTTCCTTTTCTTTCTTCAATATGTTCATGTTTGTTTTCTTTTAAATTCTTGAACTTACTTACTGTTCTAAAGTCCTTATTTGCTAATTCCATCATCTCTAGCATTTATCGATCTGCTTTAATTGATTTTTCTTTTGGTCATGGATCATACTCTCTTGTGTCTTTTAATATCTAGTAAATTTGATTCTTTAAAAATTTTTTTTTAAAGTTTATTTATTTTGAGAGTGAGAGACAGAGAGAGCGAGCAGGGGAAGGGCAGAGAGGGAGGGAGAGAGAGAGAGAATCCCTGGCAGGCTCCACACTGTCAGTGAGGAGCCCAATGCAGCGCTTCAACCCACAAACTGTGAGATCATGACCTGAGCTGAAACCAAGAGTCTGATACTTAACCGACTGAGCCACCCAGGTGCCCCAAATTCAAATTTTTTGTTTAAATTAAATTTTTTACATTTTATTTTAGAGAGGGAGAGCAGGTGGGGGGGGGGGGGGAGAAAGAGAGAGAGAGAGAGAGAGAGAGAGAGAGAGAGAGAGAGAGAGAGAGAATCTCCAGCAGGCTCCACGTTCAGTGCAAAGCCCGATGCAGGGTTTGATCCCATGGCCCTGGGGTCATGACCTGAGCTGTAATCAATGAGCCACATAGGTATCCTGCAAATTTTACTCTTGACATAGTAAATACTGTGTTGTTAAATGTTGGATTTTGTTTCCTTCCTTTGAAGAGACTTTTTTTCTGGCAGGCAAATAAATTACTTGTGGATTAGCTTGATCTTTCTGAAGCTTGTTTTAAAGCTCTGTTAAGTTAATTCTAAAATAGCCTTATTCTAGGACTAATTTACCCTGGAACCAATGTATGATCCTTCTGTAGTCTCTTGAATGCCTCAAATGATCCATGAATAGTCAACGAAGAGCAGCCTCAACCTTGGCTAGGAACAACTTGAATGTGCCCTAGCCCTATGTGATCTCTGGGAATCGTTCAGTTTATTTCCACTGTCATTCTCTAACCAGTATTGTAGAATTTCACCATATGCTTATGTGGTTTAGTATTCAACAGATTGAAGGGGAGACCTACGTACATGTTTGGAATTCTTTCTTTGCATCTCCATGTTATCTGGTACTTTGCCCTGAAATTCATGCCACATCAGCTCTTTGAACTCTGATTTCTGTCATCTCAACTCAGTGAGTCTGTGGTGCCCTGCTTAAGTTCTCCCTCCCTACACTGCAATATAGAAAGGGCCTTTAGGCAGAAAGCTTGAGAAGTCATACGGCCAAGTTCAATGTTATTTTTTCTCTCAGGTTTCACACTCCTGTTATTACCTGTTGTACAGTGTCTGAAAACATTTGTTTCATATATTTACACTAGTTTTATAGCTGTTTATGAAGGAGGGTAAGTGTGTGATCCCAGGTAATTTGTCATGGCCCAAAACAGAACCCCTTAACTTTATTGCTTAAATTATACCTTACAAGATTAAAGCCTATCATAGGTCATACTACAAAGAAACGGAAAAGTTGTTGAAATCTGCCTGTCTCTATCTCCTAGCAGAAAGACACAACATGCCTTGACATCAGAGAGAGGAAGCAGATTTATTTTTAATATCTAAACATTTACTTTCAAATATAGTAAGGCATTTTAATGCAACAGTCTCTTTACGTGTTTTACATTTTGACGTACAAAGCTGCAGTAATTAATCACTATTTATTGGATGTATGGTAGACAGATAACTTGTCTCTCTAGTTCACAAATTCTTTGACAGAGATATACTGTGTTACAGGAATTGTACCCAAAAAGCCTTATCTGTCTATGGATCTCATTTAGATGACCAGATTCTAAAATTCAAACTGGAGTCTGATGCCAGGCTTTGGGGGATTTGGGTAAAAAGGGGAATTTTATTTTGCATGCAAGTGGGATGTGAACTGTTATACCCAGAAAGTAGACTGTGGCTATTTTCAAAAAAAGTTACAATATTTCCCATTCCACATGTTCTTACAGAACCTTGTTGTTTCCCTACCAAGAAGTGGAGTTTATGTTTTCTCTCCTTGAACTTGGACAACAGGCCTTTGTGACTGCCTCAGTTAACAAAAATATGACGCAAGTAGTATGTTATTTCTGAGGCTCGGCCAGAAAAGATAACATAGCTTCTACCTGGCTCACTCTTGGGACTCCCACCTTTGAGGCCCTGTGCTACCATGTAAGAAATACAGCTAATCTAAAGCCACTGTGCTGGAGAGACTGAGATGCATGAGGAGCTCTACCAGTTCCAGCTCCCAGCTGTTCAAGTCTTCCTGTTCCAAAACCAGATATGTCAGTGGGCAAGTCTGTGAGGTGACTCTGGCAGTGGTCACTATCTGACTGCAACCACGTGGGAGACTCCCAAGTGAGAAGTGGCAAGCTAAGTCCATCCAATCCCCAGAGTGCTAAGAGACAAGTGAAATATGCTCTTTTTGTGGCATTAAGTTTTAGGTCATTTGTTTTACAGCATTAGATGAGTGGAACACTGAATGTGGGATGCCTGTGGGGATGTCCAAGCATGTGAGAGGATATATGAATACACAGAAGAAAGGCCCAATGTTGAAGATACTAATTTATGATTTGTTGGTAAGTGAAACCATGGCACTGGTTGAGACTGCCAGTAAAGGGACTAAAGAATAAGAAAAGATAGCCTACTACAGAAACCCAAGGAATTTAAATATTTAAATGTGGGGTGGAGAAAGAAGAACTTAGGAATTGCCACAGAGGCAGAAGGAAAACCAGGACAATGTTAAGACAGGGATAACTAGAGAAGAGAGTGTTTCAACACAAAGAGAGCTGTCAATTGTGATGAAACTGCCAACAGGTTTTAAGAAATAAAAGTGTCCATTTTGGATTTTGCAACATAGACATCATTGGTGATTTGGGCAAGTGCAGTCTGTATGGAGTGCAGGGAGAGGAAAGAAGGAAAAGTCCAAATGTTATGGGTGAGAGATTAGGAAATACAGATATTAAATATGGAAAATTATTTTAATATGTTGGATATGAAGATAAACACAAAAATTATAAATAAAGGGAAATTAGAAAAAAATTTACTACACCTAAAGTAATTTCTTTGTGCTTAGAGTTTAGTCTTGAAGATACATTTTTTTTGGTGTTTAATTTTAATTTTTTAATTTAATTTAAATTTTTTATTAAGTAAACTCTATGTCCAACATGGGGCTCGAACTCACGACCCTGAGATCAAGAGTCACATGCTTTATTGACTGAGCCAGCTAGGCACCCCTTGAAGACACATTTTCATGGAATCTACAATTAAGACTTCAAAAAACTTGTCTAGGGAATTAAAAGCTTAATTCAACACAGGCATATCTCTTCCACTACCTGAAAGACGGTAACACTATCACTAGGCTTTCTTAGGCAATTCTATGGCAAAAAAATAAATTACTATGCTGCTGCTTGAAGGGCTTAAGGAATTTTTTTTTTTATTATAACTTATTTATGTATGTATGTATGTATGTCTATTTATTTATTTTGGGAGAGACAAAGTGAGAGAGGGAAGGGGGAGAGAGGGAGAGAGTGAGAATCCCAAGCAGGCTCTGCACTGTCAGTGCAAGCCTGATGTGGGGCTTGATCTCAGGAACTGTGAAATCATGACCTGTACCGAAAACAAGAATCTGATGCTTAACTGACTGAGGCACCCAGGTGCCCCAGGCTTAAGGAATTTCCAAGCTTAGTAGATAGCTGAGAGCATACAGCTGAATGGTGAGAAATTACAGAAAAAAACAGGATATTTTTCACATTAATAGAACTCAACTCATTAAATTGGTTTGACATTTGGCTTAAGCTAAATGTAGCCTAAGACTCTCTACTGCACTTACCCGTTGTTGGTGAACAATGTTTTTGTGCTCACGTGCCACACGTGTAGCCCATTTTCGAGCCTCCTTGTTTAGACTGTGCTCCTCTGTGGTTCCAGTTTCTGATTCTAATTGTCGGCTCTACAACGTTAAGAGAGAACAGAGACCAAATACTGTTATCCATACTGAAGTCACTACTGTTTGTAAGTGGACCAGAGGGCCTTCACTTAATCAGCACTCTAACCAAGTCATGCTCCACTACTGTGGGAAGCAATGTCTCACGTCAGAACATTAGCAGAAAACTAAGAGGACGGAATGAAACCATAAATGACCACAGGTTTTTCTGTTTTGTTTTGTTTGTCTTATACTGCTTAATATCAAAGCTGCATCTCTCATACTGGGTGTGAAGAAAAGCTAGCTAACCAAAGAAGAAAAAAAAAAGTATTCATGCCAATCTACTATGACATTAAAATAGTTGCATAGTTAAAATGGAAACAACCCAATAGTTTCAATGGCATTAAAAAAAAGAATCAATGGGTAGAAGCACAAAGAACAAAATAATACAGTAACAGCAACAGAAGCTTTCTGTCCATGAAAATACTGGGTTTACTTTAGTTTTAGGTCCATAACCAATTCACCAAACCCCTCAAACCAGTTTTTGCCCTTCCTCTGGACTTCAGTGTCATAGGAAATATAGGGGTGCTAGATTAAATGATCAGTAAGGGTTTCTTCTAGCCCTAAAATACTATTACTCTGTTTCACAAAGAACACACTTCAAAAGCTAAATTAACAATAGTAATAGTTTAACTTCTACTGTACAAAGTATTTTGAAAAGTGTTTCATGTGATATTTACAACCTTATGAGATGGGTCATACAGCCACCTGATAGAAAAGAAAACTGAGGCTCAGAGAGGTTAAGTAAACTTTCTGGTGTCTACCAGATATTAATTGTTACGACTTTGATTATACAAATCTGATGCCAGAATCAGAACTATTAACCAATAAACTATTTCAATTTCCCCTAAATTCTTAAGAACCCATGAAAAAATGTAAAATTGGGAAAGCAAACAATTTCTTAAATATGAGTTATCCAAAGAGGATTTTAATAGAAGCAAAATTTACAGTGGATAGATTTTAGAAAACTGACTTTTGTAAGGCTACCAAGCTCAAAATTGGTAAAGCAGAATTTGTTAAACTGGATTAAAACAGTATTTCTGTTGGGAGGATTGTAGGCAAGGGTGAAAAACTTTTACTCTATGCAGACATTTCAGTTAAAGCTAGATTATACAATGATAAATGCATTGAAACAGAGGAAAAGAATCAAAATCAAAATCTAAGCAACTTCACAATTACATTTTATATTCTTTCTTTTACTTTTTAAATTTTTTTAAATTTATATCCAAATTAGCATATAGTGCAACAATGATTTCAGGAGTAGATTCCTTAATGCCCCTTACCCATTTAGTCCATCCCCCCTCCCACAACCCCTCCAGTAACCCTCTGTTTGTCCTCCATATTTCAGAGTCTCTTATGTTTTGTCCCCCTCCCTCTTTTTATATTATTTTTGTTTCCCTTCCCTTATGTTCATCTGTTTTGTCTCTTAAAGTCCTCATATGAGTGAAGTCATATATTTGTCTTTCTCTAATTTTGCTTAGCATAATACCCTCCAGTTCCAACCATATAGTTGTAAATGGCAAGATTTCATTCTTTTTGTTTGCCAAGTAATACTCATTGTGTGTGTGTGTGTATATGTATGTATATATATATATATATATATATATATATATATATATATATATACCGCATCTTCTTTGTCCATTCATCCATCAATGGACATTTGGGCTCTTTCCATACTTTGGCTATTGTTGATAGTGCTGCTATAAACATGGGGATGCATATGTCCCTTCAAAACAGCACACCTGTATGCCTTGGATAAATACCTAGTAGTGCAATTTCTGGGTCATAGGGCAGTTCTACTTTTAATTTTCTGAGGAACCTCCATACTATTTTCCAGAGTGGTTGCACCAGCTTGCATTCCCATACATTTTATATTCTGATTCATTCTTTGGGCCATTAGGAATCTGGGAATCACCTTTATTATTATATTTTGCTTTGTAAAAGGATCTAGGCATTTAAATTTTAATCCATCCTCAGAAATCAGGGTTAAAATGTTAATCCCTGGATGCAGACTTCAAGGGCAGCCTACATTAGTCAGAGGAATCTAATGTATAAGTGGAATGCCAGAAACGTGTATTTTCAAGAGCCCAGGTTTAGGTTTTTAAGTCAGACAGACTTAGTTTTAATCCTCTCTATGCTATTTGTTAGCTTTATGATCTTGGGCATGTTATTAATCTGAGTCTTACTTACATCTGAATATTGGTAAAAATGCCTATTTCATAAGGGTTATTAAGATAAATGAGTTCATATTATGAATATTCTCTTATAGTACATATACATATTAAGTATCCTATAAATGGTAATTGTTAATGCTAAAGACCCACGTGAAAATTACTTAAAACAAAATCTCATTACTGTTAACAAAAAACTCCAAATAATTTCTAGGTTCTTGCTAGCCCAATAAGTGAATCAGAAATAAGACTGAAGATATGTTGAAAGATCAAGGCAGATCTCAAAGTGAATGAACTTATAGGGAGTAGATCAGATGAGAAAGGAGACAGTTGATGGAGAAATTGGATTTTCATTACTGAGCAACATTTTAGGAATAGGTAAATGGGTTTAAATGTGCTGGTTGCAGGTAAGGCCATAGCCCTACCTGTCCACATATAATTTGTGCCTTTTAATGGAATATTTCCTGTGCTTAAGAGCTGGGGAAGCAAAGATGGGTTTTTCCCCCCTTTCTCTTTGGGTTTACTATTACTCAGACAGGACTGCCCAATGGTCAGGACAGACAACAAATGCCACTGATTGGGAGATATGAGTTTATAGTTCAAATTCAGATTAATTTTTTTTCATGAATTTTACAATCAAGCCATGGAAAGACAAATGGAAGCAACCTACAACTCAGGTCTAGGCAAATGGGAATTTCATACATGGCAAACACGTCCCAGGGTGTTAAACAATACACAGAGAAATGTTCTATTGCCACTGCTATCATCTGAGATTGATATATATCAGGAGCCGGTGTCGATCAGATGGTGGTGTTAGCAGTGGTTTATTCTACCAAAGAAACTGCTAGTGACTGCTTCTTTTTGAAATGTTAGCTAATTTAATCTTTAGTTCATTCTTTTAACATTTTTCCTTTACCTCTTAAAAATGTAGTTGAAACATACAAGAATAACATATATAAGCTATTAAACACAAATATTTCAAGAACATTGTTATCTTCCTGAAGCAGAATATGAGAACTTAAAACTTATGTGCCAAACAATACTGTAGCCTAGCTCTGAAAAAATTCACTTGTTGAACTTGATTATTTTTAGAGACATAAATAACAATATCACAATTCTCAGAAAAATAGTGGCACAAAAATAATTCAAATAAATTATAAACTGAAGAGAAATGCTGTAAAAGGACTTTCCTATCAATTTTTAAGTATAGGGTAGGTAGTTTTTCATTTGTCATTTGTCAGATTGGGTTTTCGATAAGTTAGGTCCAGTAAATGTGATCCTTGAGATCTTCAGAAACATTAGATTTTAGAAATCATATAAGTTTTAGTAAAAAAAAAAAATTACAAAAGCAAATAGGTCTTTTCCTGGGAAATAAATGTAAATCTAAAAACAAGCCTATGCTGTTCCCTCCAGATAATATAGCTTCCTTATTGTTTTTTGTATCAGTCTTCAAATCTCAGTTCAAGTGGTATGTTCTCTGTGAAACCTTCCCTGACTTTGCAGAAAGACTCAGGGGGTCCTTCATTTTTTAACATATTTCCATTATATTAATTTATTCATTTGTTAGACATTTATTTACCTATTTATTTTTTTGAGAGAGAACATGCATGCGTGTGCATACAGAAGGACAGAGGGAGAAGGAGAGAGAAAATCTCTCCATGCTCAGAAAGTACCAAGGCCAACACGGGGCTTAATCTCACAACTGAGAGATCATGACCTGAGATGAAATCAAGAGTTGGATGATTAACCGACTCAGTGATCCAGGTGCCCCTATTCACTTGTCAGACATTTATTGAGTGGCTACTGTCAGGCAAATATCACATTATACTGTGACTGCTGGCATGTATGCTTCCCATTTGTCTTTAGGCAATTTGAGGACTTGAACCCTCAGTTAAATTTGGCTAAACAAATAAAACCTAATGCCTTTATCCTAAAGTGAGGCCACCAGATTATTGGAATGGTGCTTAAAGAGATTACCAGACATAAACATACATTAGAATCAGTTCCTAACTGATAAAAGAAAGATTATTTTGTATACGGAAGAACAGAAGAAGAAAGAGAACTAATTTATTAAGTGTCATGTATTTTAAAGTAGGTTCTCAAAGTGGACTTAAGATTGAGATCCTTCTCTCCCTTGTACAATAAAAGGCTTCCTTTTTCTTCTTTAAATGCCCACTATAAAATTCATTCAAAATAGAAAACTGAGGAAGGAAATTTTTTTGGATCTCTAAATTAAGGGATTTTTATAACTTTTATTTTATGAAATTTATTTGTTCCTTAAAAAGTAGCCATTGAAATCTGAAGTACATTTATTCTTCAAATACATTTACATTGTATGTTTATTCCCCAAAGGGACCTGGCTGTGTCATCCTGACTAGCACATTTCACCTCCTCTCTAGGCCTTAGCTTCCTCACCTGAAAATCAAGACATCTAAAGATGAGATGAAATCTCAGATTCTTACTACTGCTGCAATTAAGTTTAATATAACAGACTGACTCGTGCCTTATCTGTAAGCAGTGGTAACACTGTGTTTCTCTGGGCAAGAGACTCAGAGAGGGGCACCTGGGTGGCTCAGTAAGTTAAGCGTCTGACTTCGGCTCAGGTCATGATCTCTCAGTTGGTTAGTTCAAGCCCCACGTCAGGCTCTGTGCTGACAGCTGGATCCTGGAGGCTGATTCAGATTCTGTGTCTCCCCCTCTCATGCTCTGCCTCTCAATGATAAATAAATGTTAAAAAAAAAAAAAAAAAAAGAGAGAGACTCAGGGATTTGTTATTCTACTGCTACTGCTCTGAGCACCAAATGTCTTAGCATCATCTGAAAGCCTAGCCTAACCCAAGAGTAGAAGGGCCTCTATAAAATTTTAAAAAATATTTGGGGCACCTGGGTGGCTCAGTCAGTTAAGCATCCAACTCTTGATTTTGGCTCAGGTCATACATAATCTCATGGTTCGTGAAATCCAGCCTGGTGCTGGACTGTGCTGGCAGTGCAGAGCCTGCTTGGGATTCTTTCTCTCTCTCCCTCTTTGCCCCTCCCTGCTTGCTGCTCATGCTCTCTCTCTCTCAAAATAAAAAAAATTTTGAAGATTTAAAAAACATTCTTAAAACATAACTGTAATTTTAAATTCATGACAGGACATAATTCTTAGGAGGCATTGGGGATGAGCAATATAAAAACTATTTGGGGCACCTTGGTGGCTCAGTCCATTAAACATCCAACTTTGGCTCAGGTCATGATTTCATTTTGTGGGTTCGGGCCCTGCACTGGGCTCTGTGCTGACAGTTCAGAGCCTGGAGCCTGTTTCAGATTCTGTGTGTCCCTCTCTCTCTCTGACCCTTCCCTGCCTACACTTTGTCTCTCTCTCTCTCTCAAAAATAAACATAAAAAAATTTTTTTTAAAACTTTGATGGGAGGTGCAGGATGTCAAATTTCTGAGATGGTCAGGAACTGTAGATACTGCAAATATTAGATATCCATGACATAATGAGAAAAAAAGTTTAATTCATGTCTGTATAAGTCTATTTACATAGAGCTCTGTGTCCACATCGACATAAGTATGTTCCTGCAGAGAAATGTTTAGAAGGCTACTAACAAAATCCTATCAGTGGTTACCTTTGAATAGTGACAGTTCAGGTGAAAACTTCGTATTTTATGCTTTTTTATAATTAGAAAACCACAGTTATGTTTTTTTTTTTAATTTTTTTTTTTAACGTTTATTTATTTTTGAGACAGAGGGAGACAGAGTGTGAACAGGGGAGGGGCAGAGAGAGAGGGAGACACAGAATCTGAAACAGTCTCCAGGCTCTGAGCTGTCAGCACAGAGCCTGATGCGGGGCTCGAACTCACAGACCGTGAGATGATGACCTGAGCCGAAGTCGGACGCTTAACCGAAGTCGGACGCTTAACCGCCACCCAGGCGCCCCTTGGTTAATTTTTTAAAAGGGTACCATTTATTGAATATTTAAGCTCTCTGCTAACTGCTTTACATATATTATTTCATTAATTCTCAAAATAATCCTAATAGAGATTCTCAATTTATAGGTATTGAATTCTAGGTTTAGAAATGGTATGTGTCTTTCCTAAAGCCATTAAGTGGCAAATTTAGAGCTTATATTGAGATCTTTTTGAGTTCAGATTCCTTGGTATCTTATGACCTAATATGTCTTATGTCCCAATAATTGTTCTATTTAGTTAATGCTAATATTGATAAAATAGACAAAGGCAGTAATATTGAAAAAGGCATTCCTAAAATACAATTTTCCTTTGAATGAAAGTTTGGGTAGGTATTTACTTAGAGGTAAGACATCCTTTTTTTTTTAAGTTTATTTATTTATTTTGAGATAGAGAGCACTAGAAGGGGAGGGGCAGAGAGAAAGGGAGAGAGAGAGAATCCCAAGCAGGCTCTGCACTGTCAGCACAGAGCCTGATGTGGAGCTTGGACTTACGAACTGTGAGATCATGACCTGAGTCAAAACCAAGAGTCTGAGGCTTAACCGACTGAGCCACCCAGATGCCCCTGATTTCATTTTGTTTTTAGAAAAATAAAACCCAAACTGTTTCAAATGAGTTTAAGAAGGCCTTCAGAGACTAGCAATATTAAAAATTTTAAATTATTATTATTTTTTTAATATGAAATTTATTGTCAATTTGGTTTCCATACAACACCCAGTGCTCATCCCAACAGGTGCCCTCCTCAATGCCCATCACCCACTTTCCCCTCCCTCCCACCCCCCATCAACCCTCAGTTTATTCTCAGTTGTTAAGAGTCTCTTATGGTTTGGCTCCCTCCCTCTCTAACTTTTTTTCCCCTCCCCCCCACCCCCCATCAACCCTCAGTTTATTCTCAGTTGTTAAGAGTCTCTTATGGTTTGGCTCCCTCCCTCTCTAACTTTTTTTCCCCTCCCCTCCCCTCCCCTCCCCTATGGTCTTCTGTTAAGTTTCTCAGGATCCACATATGAATGAAAACATATGGTATCTGTCTTTCTCTGTATGACTTATTTCACTTAGCATAACACTCTCCAGTTCCATCCACATTGCTACAAAAGGCCATATTTCATTCTTTCTCATTGCCATGTAGTATTCCATTGTGTATATAAACCACAACTTCTTATTTATCATTAAAAGTTTTTTTTTTAATGTTTATTTATCTTTGAGAGAGACAGAGTGCAAGCTGGGGAGGGGCAGAGAGAGAGGGACACAGAATACAAAGCAGGTTCCAGGCTCTGAGCTGTCAGCACAGAGCCCAACACAGGGCTTGAACCACAAATCGTGTGATCGTGACCTGAGCCAAAGTTGGATGCTTAACTAACTGAGCCACCCAGGTGCCCCTGGCTTTCTTTTTCAACATTACTGTGGCTACTTGGGGTCTATTCTGGTTTCATACAAATTTTGAATTGTTTGTTCTAGCTCTGTGAAGAATGCTAGTGTTATTTTGATAGGGATTGCACTGAATGTGTAGATCGCTTTGGGTCGTATTGACATTTTAACAATATTTGTTCTTCTAATCCATGAGCATGGAATGTTTTTCCATTTCTTTGTGTCTTCTTCAATTTCTTTCATTAGCTTTCTAGAGGTTTTAGCAAACAGATCTTTTACCTCTTCAGTTAGGTTTATTCCTAGGTATTTTATGGTTTTTGGTGGAAGTGTAAATGGGTTTGATTCCTTGGCTTCTTTTTCTGCTGCTTCATTATTGTATAGAAATGCAACTGAGTTTTGTATGTTAAGTTCCCAATTTTTATATGATATAGTATTAAAATAGTCTTTTCAAATTTATAAAGTTATTAAATAACTTTAAAGATATTTCAGTTCACTTTAAGATTAACGTAGGGACACGGCAATGTTCAGAAAGTTATCAGAGCATATGCTCAGAAGGGCAAGTGATTAGGGACAGATAAGCTGATTTTCACACAAGAAACACTGTCATTATTTTTCAACTCTGTTACCAAAATATAACCATTCAAAAGAGAGATAAAGAGATGGTCATATGTGATGAATGAAAACCAAGAACACAGTAAAATACAAGCATTTCAGACCATTTTCAAAAAAAGATAACGTGGGGTGCCTGGGTGGCTCAGTCGGTTAAGCGTCCCACTTTGGCTCAGGTCATGATCTCGTGGTCTGTGAGTTTGAGCCCCGCATCGGGCTCTGTGCTGACAGCTCAGAGCCTGGAACCTGCTTCGGATTCTGTGTCTCCCTCTCTCTCTGCCCCTCCCCTGCTCATGCTCTGTCTCTCTCTGTTTCAAAAATAAATAAACGTTAAAAAAAAAAATTAAAAAAAAAAGATAACGTTAGGGTTGATAAGCCAATGTCATGTGCCAGGAACAATCTAGTTATTAACCCTCATTCAAGGGATTTGTACTACTTGTATTTTTTAGTTTATATTTATTGTGCTAAATATTTAATCCATTTTATTTTTTATGAAATTTAATAATATACTGTTATTTCAAGAAAGTTAATTTTCACTTCTTCTGAAAAGGGCTTTTGCAAGTAAAAAGCATCTGGATTTTTATAGGTTATTGTATTTCTAGTACTCGTGTTTATATAGGTTCACAATCTCCTAATTTAGAATTTCAAAATACTTGGAAAATCAGGTTTTACTTTTTAGTTAAGTTTGGAGTCACAGCTCATTTACGGCAAAATCTGACTTGAACTGAAGAGAGGTTATTTATAATTCTTATTTATTTTACTTAGTACGACTATTCAAATGTTTTACTGCAAAAATACTGTGCTTGATCAGGGAGTTCTTCCCCATACCTTGCTAGGGTGTTACACAATATACTGAATCTACAGTATATCTGATATACAGAAAATTCTTCTAAAACCTGAAATTTTTATTTTATTTTACTTTTATTTTAT
This sequence comes from Neofelis nebulosa, assembly GCF_028018385.1. NCBI lineage: Eukaryota > Metazoa > Chordata > Mammalia > Carnivora > Felidae > Neofelis > Neofelis nebulosa. The sequence continues at coordinate 58,974,660 of NC_080791.1, read as the reverse complement.
TTTTTAAAAGATTTTATTTTTGGGGCACCTGGGTGGCTCAGTCGGTTAAGCATCCAACTTCAGCTCAGATCATGATTTCACGGTTTGTGGGTTCGGGCCCCGCGTCAGGCTCTGTGCTGACAGCTCAGAACCTGGAGCCTGCTTCGGATTCTGTGTCTCCTTCTCTCTCTGTCCCTCCCCTGCTTACACATGCTCTCTCTCTCTCTCTCCCTCTCTCTCTCAAAAATAAACAAACATTAAAAAAAAAGATTTTATTTTTAAGTAATCTCTACACTCAATATAGGCTCAAACTCACAGCCCCCATATCAATAGTCATATGCTCTACCAACTGAGCCTGCCAGGCACCCCTAAAAATCCTAAAAATGGTACCTATGTTATTGATTGATTGATTGAAAATATTTTGTTTTTAAAAAATATGGAATGCTTCATGAATTTGTGTGTCATCCTTGAGCAGGGGCCATGCTAAACTTCTCTGTATTGTCCCAATTTTTGTATATGTACTGCTGAAAGCACCGAAAAATTCTGATTTTTGAAACACACCTGACCTGAAGACTTTTGATGAGAGACTGTGGCCCTCTAAGCCACATATTCTAAATATATAGCACAACTTGGAAAGAAGTGGAGCAGACTACACTTGGATGGCAGCTCTTGTGCTTAGAAGAGATGCAGGAACTCATCTGGATAGCTGGGTTGAGCATGTACAGTCTCTTAGGGAAGCACACTAGAGGTATTAGAATACCAAAAGTAATTCTAAGAGACAATCATGCCCTTCAGTAATGACATGAAAGCAAAATGAAAAACAATAAAAATGCTTGTATCTGACATTCTAAACAGATCTAGAGGCATGACTGGTTGGAAAAGCCACATAAGAATATGTCTTTATTTTTGTGGCTCTCACAGAGACTTTGCTTTAAGAGCTATAATCTCAGGCTAGATAAAAAAATGAACGTTCCAGTCTCCTTAGTGTCGGTACCAAGGCATCTATGGAAAGCTCTGGTTACATGTGGATGGTTAGAGAAAGCACCAAACCAGAGAAAGCACCAAGACTCATTATATAGGTGGTAGGTTTTCGACAAAGAGCAAGTAAGTCCTTTTTGAAGAACACAGGACAGCCTCCTCTGAACAGCTGACTGCCAGCACTGCTGTTTCTGGAGAGCAACACTCAGGTCTATAATCGGAGCCTTTCATTTTTGGATACTGTGGTCAGTATACGGGTAGGAGGATGGTACCTATTTACCCACGAGTAGGATTTTCCACAAATTCTCTATCACAGTGCTATCATGTTCAGGTGTCAATGCTATAGCACTGCATATGCAATGTAAGATTTCCAATAGCAGATAAAGCCACTCATTAACAATGAGAATTTTCAGGTAATTTCCCTGTAGGGTATACTGATCCCATATAATCTTGTATAGACAAGGATAATTTTTGGTAAATATTTATTTTTTCTTGGTTTATTGAGAAATAATTGACATACATCACTGTATAAGTTTAAGGTATACAGCATGTTGGTTTGATTTATATATATTGCACGTATTTTTAATAGATGCATAAAATGCCACACTTAAGTGAAAATTTAATGTGCAAAAGTCCTAAATTACAGCAAGTAGCTATTTTACTTACTATAACTTTTATTTACTTATTTTTTATTTATTTTTGAGAGGGTACAAGTGGGGATGAGTGGGAGGGGGACAGAGGATCTGAAGCAGGCTCTGAGCTGATAAGTTGAAAGCAGCAAGCCCAATACAGGGCTTGAACTCACAAACAATGAGATCCCGACTTGAGTCAAAGTCGGATACTCAGCTGACTGAGCCACCCAGGTGCCCCTTACTATAACTTTTAATTTTTAGACAGTAGAATTAAATATCATGAGTAGTGGCTAAAGTAACAGGAAAAGATCATATACCAGGAATTTGTCAGCTTTTTTTTTTTTTTATTTGTGACACTGTGATAAAAATGTCAGTTTGTGATATCTGTGAAGATCTTATTATTTGCAGTTCAGGAAAGGGTATTCTCATCCTCACCAGAAAATTTGGGAGAAAAGTTTCCTTAGGTTTTTTCTGTCTTTATATGTAGACATGTGTGTTTCCTGTATTATACCATCCCATCCCAGGCTGAAATAGGATAGGAGGTCCTTTTCATAGGATGTGAGGAAATGTCCTTAAAGGCACACATCACTAGTTCTGGTAATGGAAGGGACATTGAGATGTATGTAGGGCAGACGTACTGAAAAGTACCAGTTATGTTCTTATGATAAGAGTAAGAATGGACACTAATTGTTTGCTACTGGCTGTTGTTTATTCCACACAGATTGCCTTTTAAGTTCATAAACTGTTAACAGAGAGGTTGATGAGATCTACATTGTGGAATAAAAAGGGAGAGCAGAAGTCCCAAGGGACAATCAATATGGGACTTAAGAGCAGAGGGGCCAGGATTACAAAAGTGTTATAAGATTTCATTATCTTTATAATATCTTCCATATTTGATATTTTGATATTTCCTATAGCAATTAGGGGCAAAACCTAAAAAAGTGAAATATGATTGTCTTGTAGAAAGATAGGGGAAAAGACAGTCAACATTTATTCTGTACCACCTATATGCTAGGCATATAGAGTCAAATGCTTAAAGAAGCTCATTTAATTTTCAAACCAAGTAAAGTTTTTAACATTTTATATCTGACAAAGCTGAATCAGAGAGGTGAAATATATATAAACACATAAATAAAGTAAGCACAGCTAGCAAATGGCATAGCCAGGATTTGACTCCAAAGCCCATGATTTCTCATTGTACGACACCTGTATGAATCTCTAACACAAGCATGACCCATTTGACAGCTGAATGACTCTCCAAAATTGAGATCTTAATATATGTACTTGTCAATTCTCCCTCATAGAACATCCTATTTTGGGGAAGGAGGAAGGGAAATTTTAGGGTACATCTCATATCCTTCTTGGAATAATCTTGCATTAAAAACTTTCAGCAAAAAAAGGTGAAAATTACTCTTTCCAGAAAGGATTTTTGACTTACTGGTATCATCTGAAAAATGATATTTGAGGATATAAAGACAGGACACTTTGGAAATCAGTAACTCTATATGGAAATAAAGACAAGGAATTCTTTCAGTGTTAAACATGAGATAGCAATTATGTTACATGAAATAAAACTTGCCACTCATAACCATTGTGTCTTTATAAAACCATTTTGCTCAGTTTTTTTTTTTTTTTTGGTATATCATTTTAAGGTGTAAGTCAAAATAATCATATATTGGGGCGCCTGGGTGGCTCAGTCAGTTAAGCGTCCAACTTTGGCTCAGTCTGTGAGTTTGAGCCCCGCGTTGGGCTCTGTGCTGACAGCTCGGAGCCTGGAGCCTGTCTCAGATTCTGTGTCTCCCTCTCTCTCTGACCCTCCCCGCTTCACGCTCTGTCTCTCTCTGTCTCAAAAATAAATAAATTAAAAAAAAAAATTAAAAAAAATCATATATTAAAATAAAATGACAAGAAGATCAGAGCAGAAATAAACAATATAGAATCTAAAAAAACTGTAGAGCAGATCAACGAAACCAAGAGTTGGTTTTTTGAAAAAATAAACAAAATTGACAAACCTCTAGCCAGGCTTCTCAAAAAGAAAAGGGAGATGACCCAAATAGATAAAATCATGAATGAAAATGGAATTATTACAACCAATCCCTCAGAGATACAAACAATTATCAGGGAATACTATGAAAAATTATATGCCAACAAATTGGACAACCTTGAAGAAATGGACAAATTCCTAAACACCCACACTCTTCCAAAACTCAATCAGGAGGAAATAGAAAGCTTGAACAGACCCATAACCAGCAAAGAAATTGAATCGGTTATCAAAAATCTCCCAACAAATAAGAGTCCAGGACCAGATGGCTTCCCAGGGGAGTTCTACCAGACATTTAAAGCAGAGATAATACCTATCCTTCTCAAGCTATTCCAAGAAATAGAAAGGGAAGGAAAACTTCCAGACTCATTCTATGAAGCCAGTATTACTTTGATTCCTAAACCAGACAGAGACCCAGTAAAAAAAGAGAACTACAGGCCAATATCTCTGATGAATATGGATGCAAAAATTCTCAATAAGATACTAGCAAATCGAATTCAACAGCATATAAAAAGAATTATTCACCATGATCAAGTGGGATTCATTCCTGGGATGCAGGGCTGGTTCAACATCTGCAAATCGATCAACGTGATACATCACATTAACAAAAAAAAAGAGAAGAACCATATGATCCTGTCAATCGATGCAGAAAAGGCCTTTGACAAAATCCAGCACCCTTTCTTAATAAAAACCCTTGAGAAAGTCGGGATAGAAGGAACATACTTAAAGATCATAAAAGCCATTTATGAAAAGCCCACAGCTAACATCATCCTCAATGGGGAAAAACTGAGAGCTTTTTCCCTGAGATCAGGAACACGACAGGGATGCCCACTCTCACCGCTGTTGTTTAATATAGTGCTGGAAGTTCTAGCATCAGCAATCAGACAACAAAAGGAAATCAAAGGCATCCAAATTGGCAAAGATGAAGTCAAGCTTTCGCTTTTTGCAGATGACATGATATTATACATGGAAAATCTGATAGACTCCACCAAAAGTCTGCTAGAACTGATACATGAATTCAGCAAAGTTGCAGGATACAAAATCAATGTACAGAAATCAGTTGCATTCTTATACACTAACAATGAAGCAACAGAAAGACAAATAAAGAAACTGATCCCATTCACAATTGCACCAAGAAGCATAAAATACCTAGGAATAAATCTAACCAAAGATGTAAAAGATCTGTATGCTGAAAACTATAGAAAGCTTATGCAGGTAATTGAAGAAGATATAAAGAAATGGAAAGACATTCCCTGCTCATGGATTGGAAGAATAAATATTGTCAAAATGTCAATACTACCCAAAGCTATCTACACATTCAATGCAATCCCAATCAAAATTGCACCAGCATTCTTCTTGAAACTAGAACAAGCAATCCTAAAATTCATATGGAACCACAAAAGGCCCCGAATAGCCAAAGTAATTTTGAAGAAGAAGACCAAAGCAGGAGGCATCACAATCCCAGACTTTAGCCTCTACTACAAAGCTGTCATCATCAAGACAGCATGGTATTGGCATAAAAACAGACACATAGACCAATGGAATTGAATAGAAACCCCAGAACTAGACCCACAAACGTATGGCCAACTCATTTTTGACAAAGCAGGAAAGAACATCCAATGGAAAAAAGACAGTCTCTTTAACAAATGGTGCTGGGAGAACTGGACAGCAACATGCAGAAGGTTGAAACTAGACCACTTTCTCACACCATTCACAAAAATAAACTCAAAATGGATAAAGGACCTGAATGTGAGACAGGAAACCATCAAAACCTTAGAGGAGAAAGCAGGAAAAGACCTCTCTGACCTCAGCCGTAGCAATCTCTTACTCGGCACATCCCCAAAGGCAAGGGAATTAAAAGCAAAAGTGAATTACTGGGACCTTATGAAGATAAAAAGCTTCTGCACAGCAAAGGAAACAACCAACAAAACTAAAAGGCAACCAACGGAATGGGAAAAGATATTTGCAAATGACACATCGGACAAAGGGCTAGTATCCAAAATCTATAAAGAGCTCATCAAACTTCACACCCAAAAAACAAATAACCCAGTGAAGAAATGGGCAGAAAACATGAATAGACACTTCTCTAAAGAAGACATCCGGATGGCCAACAGGCACATGAAAAGATGTTCAACGTCGCTCCTCATCAGGGAAATACAAATCAAAACCACACTCAGATACCACCTCACGCCAGTCAGAGTGGCCAAAATGAAGAAATCAGGAGACTATAGATGCTGGAGAGGATGTGGAGAGACGGGAACCCTCTTGCACTGTTGGTGGGAATGCAAATTGGTGCAGCCGCTCTGGAAAGCAGTGTGGAGGTTCCTCAGAAAATTAAAAATAGACCTACCCTATGACCCAGCAATAGCACTGCTAGGAATTTATCCAAGGGATACAGGAGTACTGATGCATAGGGGCACTTGTACCCCAATGTTTATAGCAGCACTCTCAACAATAGCCAAATTGTGGAAAGAGCCTAAATGTCCATCAACTGATGAATGGATAAAGAAATTGTGGTTTATATACACAATGGAATACTACGTGGCAATGAGAAAAAATGAAATATGGCGTTTTGTAGCAGCGTGGATGGAACTGGAGAGTGTGATGCTAAGTGAAATAAGCCATACAGAGAAAGACAGATACCATATGGTTTCACTCTTATGTGGATCCTGAGAAACGTAACAGAAACCCATGGGGGAGGGGAAGGGAAAAAAAAAAAAGAGGTTAGAGTGGGAGAGAGCCAAAGCATAAGAGACTGTTAAAAACTGAGAACAAACTGAGGGTTGATGGGGGGTGGGAGGGAGGGCAGGGTGGGTGATGGGTATTGAGGAGGGCACCTTTTGGGATGAGCACTGGGTGTTGTATGGAAACCAATTTGACAGTAAATTTCATATATTAAAAAATAAAAAATAAATAAATTTAAAAAAAAAAATTAAAAAAAATCATATATTAAAATAAAATGACAAGAAATTTCAATTCAACAGCAAGTAAAAGATACACCAAAAAAAAGGCGGGGGGGGGTACAATCATTTCACGTCTTAATTAACTTTGACAGTAATATGTGACTCTGTTTTCATTTGGACCGTTTGGACTTTTGCAGGAAAAATACTGCAATTTGAACTGGGTCATATTAAAAAAGACTTCAGTTTTCTCCTTGATAAAGGCAAGATTAGCTCTACAATCCTTTCCAGCACATCTGTTGAGGAAAACTAAGGTGCTTCAGACAAGATGAAAAATGAGAAGTTCAATCTTTTCACTATAAATAGGAAAGGAAAACCTTAATTTATATTAAGGAAAATGGAAAGCCCCAGTTTATGCATTCAGTGGCCTCTTACACACACACACACACACACACACACACACACACACACACACACACACATGTTCTTTAATCCCAATACCAGTCCCACCCTTCATTAACATGCAAACCCACACATCCCATCTCCCCCACCCTTGACCCACACCCCCCATATACCTCAGCTATGGTCATTCTCAGAGCACTGACAGGGGAGAGCTCAATATCCACCAGCTGGGCAGCTTTTAAACTCTGCCCAGTAAAGATTGCACAAGGACAGAAAACAGCATAGTTAGAATCTCCAGGTTAACAGGGACACACAGCTAAGAACATTTAGCACAGTGTCTAGAAACAAAGGAGGATTTAAGATTGTAGTTGAGCCTTGGACAAGTTAGACGAGAGTCTACAGTTATTCTGAGTTTTTGAGGAAAATGGGCAAAGGTAAAATAATTTAGTATTAGTCACAATTTTAAGTCAAGCTTGGTGAACCTGTCCATACCCAATATCTTCTATTTCCCAGCTTTATTCCTTTCAGCTAAAGAAGTCAAATTATAGGACAACATCACTGGGTGATTAAGCAAAAGCAGATTGATAAAAAGGGCACTAATATAAAGGGCAAGAGTTACAATCTAGAGAAAAATGCTGATTTCCTACATTTCTTTACATAGCCACTAACAGGGCTCCTTAAAATGTAAGAAAAGTAATGAAGATATCTCCAGCAAAGATTTCTATTAAACTGATAGCATGAAATTCTGAGATCATAAATTCCCCTGGTTCTGATTCTAGGTTTACTAAGAGACCTTATGAATAAAATTTGACTTCCCTCTTGGCCTGCCTACATGGAATGAATGTGCTAGATACGCCAACATGTGCTTTTTCAACTTGTAGAAGTTGATTGCCTTTCTTTATGTTATCAAATTAGCATTTTGGTTCTATTTTTTTTTTAATTTAAATAATGGCAAACATTTTTCATTAGCTCAAGGATAAAATGTATGTTCAATGTCTGCTTTTTCAAAATTGCCAATTTGGCATTTATGTTAATGCTCTGACATTCTAAGAAATCTGAAAGGAATTATAAAGGGCCTGTAATTTTTTTAAAAGCCAAACAAAATATTTGCAGGCACATATTCACTCCTCGGTTTATTGATTCTATTCTGGTTAAAATTTAACCACTGGTTTCTTTGGAAGTATGCACATGTGAAGAATTTCATGGATAGAAAGTATGATTTATATTTAAATTGAAAAAAAAATTTTTTTATTGAGGACTTTTTCTTCTTCCCTCAGTTCAGTTTGCAGGTTTCCAGTACCGTGTCTTATAATTTAACCTTATTTAAGTTGCTGGCATAAAGATACTGGGTTTTAGTCACATTTTAGAAAGAAGAAATGTCAGTTTCTCTGCATACTCACAGTTTTGTTATAAAATTAAGGAGACACACACTCAGCTTTTTCTGTCTAGTCCGAGGATAACAGTCATTTGAGCACAAACATTGCTTAAACAAATGGAATGAAAATCTGGAATTCCCTTACAGTATCACTGTCGCAGGGTTGGAACTGGAAGGGCTGGGGTTTGTGAAATACAGCATTCTCTTGTAAAAACAGCTGAAGATTATAGTCCCGTACAACCTAAAGAGAAAATAAAGTATCTTTAACTCTTTAATAAGGTTAAGATATCCAGTAATTGCATTTTAAAGTTTAAGACTTATTCTGCTGCTTTCCAAAAATGAGAAATCATCCAACACTATGTGACCAAAAGAAAATGATAATTATCCATTTTTTTTTTCATTTTAGATAAGAGTTGTTACTTGGTATGTCCTATTTTCTCAATAGTCTAAATACGGAAAGTACTAGTTTAGAAACTAGCCCAGATTTTGGGACTAAATAATATGCAATATTTTAAGACAGCAAAAAGATAGTGATTATACAAAAGGCTGTTCTTTTTAATGGGGGCAGCGGAATGAAAATAGGAAACCACATTAGTCTCTTAGGTCTCTCCCAGTTACAAAATTTTGTAGACTTCTTAAAGTCTGCTATATGGAGATTGTCGCCCACTAGGAAACTGCTAGATAACAAACACTCTACATGGCACAAAATCGCATTCAAAAAAAATTTTTTTTGAGCAGGCTCCATGCTCAAAGTGGGGCTTGAATTCACGACCCTGAGATCAAGAGTTGCATGCTCTACTGACTGAGCCAGCCAGAAACCCTACCAAATATTATATTTATAGTATTTCTTGCCACCTTTTCTAGGTGGTTATTATTTTTTTTAAGATTTAAAAAAATCTTTAAGTAATCTCTGTACACCCAAGACGGGGCTTGAACTTACAATCCCCAAATCAAAAGTTATATGCTCCACTGACTGAGTCAGCCAGGTGCCCCTAGGAGGTTACATTCTAACTACCGTCTTATTGCATACCAAGAAGACAGACTAAAAGGAATTCATATAGAAGGGGAATTCTGATACACAGAATGCAGCAAAACAGTACAGAAAGCCATCTGAAAAGACTTCATTGCATTATATACCCTGGGAATGAATGGAAATCAGCAACATTTGATTGTGCAGAAACTTATTTTCCATTTTGCTACAGTGCTTACTTACCCTTTACTTATCTTTCATTAGCACTTCTGTCAGAGGATGGGCAGAAAATGAAAAATTTAAAGAAGCTCTGTAGCTATATCTTAGTAGTCCTCAGAAAAGGGTTTACTGAGAATATGGAGAAAGTAGGGGGTTATATTTTACATTTTATTTACCAGCACAAATCCAGTTCCCTATCGCTCATTCAGCAATTTATTGAGAGAGCTTACCAAACCCAATGTTTAATGCAGTGATGAGGGGAGAATATAGATGAATAAAGATGAATACACAAGGTTAATATCTTCAAGGAATTTATAATCTGGAAAGTGGGAGACCCAGACAATACACAGTTAAGTACACTGTGGAAGTATGTAGAGGGTACTTAGAGAAGACAAAAGAGGATGATATTTAATCCAGACTGACGGGGTGAGATGGGGTGAGCAGAGTTTGGGAAAATTTTGTCAGGCAAGGCTGGCTGAATAAACATCTTCTCAAAGGGAAATGTGTTTTTTTTTCTTTTCCTGGATTCCAGTTTTAAGCTGTGAAAGCTCTTGACACAGCCCTAAGAGCCTCACTAATCATCATGCAAAAAAAGTTAAGAGGATCATCCTTCTAGTTACAACTTTTTTTATATTTTTAACTTTATTATAACATATGTAAAACTAGAGACAACGGTATAATGTATCCCCACGTAACCATCATCCAACTTCCAAAAATGGCCCCTCCTGCCCAATCTTGTTTCATTAATAGATCCAACTATCTCTTCCACCCCCAACTATACTGAAGCAAGTCTCAAACATATCCCTTAATCCATAATATTTCAATATGATATCTAAAACACAAGGACTCTTTTATTTTTTTTTAATTTTTTTTTTTAACGTTTATTTATTTTTGGGACAGAGAGAGACAGAGCATGAACGGAGGAGGGGCAGAGAGAGAGGGAGACACAGAATCCGAAGCAGGCTCCAGGCTCTGAGCCATCAGCCCAGAGCCCGACGCAGGGCCGAACTCACGAACCGTGAGATCGTGACCTGAGCCGAAGTCGGACGCTCAACCAACTGAGCCACCCAGGCGCCCCCAAGGACTCTTTTATTTTATTTTTTTTTAATTTTTTTTCAACGTTTTTTATTTATTTTTGGGACAGAGAGACACAGAGCATGAACGGGGGAGGGGCAGAGAGAGAGGGAGACACAGAATTGGAAACAGGCTCCAGGCTCTGAGCTGTCAGCACAGAGCCCGACGCGGGGCTCGAACTCACAGACGCGAGATCGTGACCTGGCTGAAGTCGGCCGCCCAACCGACTGCGCCACCCAGGCGCCCCTCCCAAGGACTCTTTTAAAAAACATACCCATCCAGGGGCGCCTGGGTGGCTCAGTTGGTTATGCATCTGACTCCTGGTTTTGGCTCAGCTCATGATCTCTCAGTTTGTGAGTTTGAGCCCTGCATCAGGCTCTGAGCTGATAGTGTGGAGCCTGCTTAGGATTCGCTCTCTTTCTCTCTCTTTCTCTGCCTCTCCCCCTCTTGTGCTGTCTCTGTCTCTCTCTAAATAAATAAACTTAAAAAAAAAAAAAACCATGCTCATAAATTCTTATCTTTCAGTACTCACTCTAAATGTCAATGGACTAAATGCTCCAATCAAAAGACACAGGATAACAGAATGGATAGGAAAACAAGATCTATCTATATGCTGTTTACAAGAGACCCACTTTAGACCTAAGGACACCTTCAGATTGAAAGTAAGGGAATGGAGAACCATCTATCATGCTAATGGTCAACAAAAGAAAGCCAGAGTAGCCAGCCATACTTATATCAGACAATCCAGACTTTAAAATAAAGACTGTAACAAGAGATGAAGAAGGGCATTATATCATAATTAAGGAAGGGGTCTATCCACCAAGAAGATCATCTAAGAATTGTAAGCATTTAGGCTCCAAATTTGGAGGTACCCAAATATATAAATCAATTAATCACAATATAAAGAAATTCATTGATAAGAATACCATAATAATAGGGGACTTCAACACCCCACTTACAGCAATAGATAGATCATCTAAATAGACAATGAACAAGGTTCTGAATGACACACTGGACCAGATAGACTTCACAGATATATTCAGAACATTTCATCCTAAAGCAGAATACACATTCTTCTCCAGTGCACATGGAACATTTTCCAGAATAGATCACATACTGGGGTACAAAAAGATCAATATCATACTGTGCATATTTTCAGACCACAATGCTATGAAACTTGAAATCAACCACAAGAAAAAATGTGGAAAGATAACAAATACTTGGAGACTAAAGACCATCATACTATAGAATGAATGGGCTAACCAAGAAGTTAAAGAGGAGATTAAAAAGGACATGGAAGCCAATGAAAATAACAACACCACAGCTCAAAACCTCCAGGAGACAGCAAAGGCGGTTATAAGAGGAAAGTATATAGCAATCCAGGCCTTCCTAAAGAAGGAAGAAAGATCTCATATATACAACCTAATCTTACACCTTACAGATATGGAAAAAGAACAGCAAATAAAACCCAAAACCAGCAGAAGACAGGAAATAATAAAGACTAGAGCAGAAATCAGTGCTATCGAAACTAAAAAAACAGTAGAACAGATCAATGAAGCCAGAAGCTGGTTCTTTGAAAGAATTAACAAAATTAATAAGCCCCTAGCTAGTTTGATCAAATAGAAAAAGGAAAGGACCCAAATAAATAAAATCAATAATGAAAGAGGGGAGATCACAACCAACATAGCAGAAATATAAACAATAATAAGGGAATATTATAAGCAATTATGTGCCAATAATATGGGCAATCTGGAAGAAATGGACAAATTCCTAGAAACATATACACTACCAAAACTGAAACAGGAAGAAATAGAAAATTTGAACAGACCCTTAACCAGTAAAGAAATCGAATTATTAATTAAAAATCTCCCAAAAAACAAGAGTCCAGGACCAGATAGATGGCTTTCCAATAGAGTTCTACCAAACATTTAAAGAAGAGTTAACACCTATTCTCTTGAAGCTGTTCCAAAAAATAGAAATGGAAGGAAAACTTCCAAACTCTTTCTATGAAGCCAGCATTACTTTGATTCCAAAACCAGACAAAGACTCCACTAAAAAGGAGAACTATAGACCAATTTTTCTGATGAACATGGATGCAAAAATCCTCAAGATACTAGCCAACTGGATCCAACAATACATTAAAAAAATTATTCACCATGACCAAGTGGGATTTACACCTGGGATGCAGGGCTGGTTCAATATCTGCAAAACAATCAACATGATTCATCACATCCATAAAAGAAAGGACAAAAACCACATGATCCTCTCAATAGATGCAGAGAAAGCATCTGACAAAAGACAGCATCCTTTCTTGATAAAAACCCTCAAGAAAGTAGAGATAGAAGGAGCATACCTTGAGATCATAAAAGCCATATATGAAAGACCCAATGCTAATATCATCTTCAATGGGGAAAAACTGAGAGCTTTCCCCCTAAGGTCAGGAACAAGCCAGGGATGTCCACTCTTGTCACTGTTACTCAACATAGTATTGGAAATCATAGCCTCAGCAATCAGATGACACAAAGAAATAAAAGGCATTCAAATCAGCCAGGAGGAGGTCAAACTTGCACTCTTTGCAGATGACATGATACTGTATATGGAAAACCCAAAAGATTCCACCAAAAAACTGCTAGAACTGATCCATGAATTCAGCAAAGTCGCAGGATATAAAATCAATGCACAGAAATCCGGTGCATTCCTATACACCAATAATCAAGCAACAGAAAGAGAAATCAAGGAATTGATCCCATTTACAACTGCACCAAAACCCATAAAATACATAGGAATAAATCCAAGAGGTGAAAAATCTACACATTGATAACTATAGGAAGCTTATGAAAGAAATTGAAGAATACGCAAAAAAATGGAAAAAATATTCCATGTTCCTGGATAGGAAGAACAAATATTGTTAAAATGTCCATACTACTCAAAGCAATCTACACGCTCAATACAATCCCTAATAAAATAATACCAGCATTCTTCACAGAGCTAGAACAAACAATCCGAACATTTGTATGGAATGAGAAAAGACCCCAAATAGCCACAGAAATCTTGAGAAAGAAAACCAAAGATGGAGGCATCACAATCCCGGACTTCAAGCTGTTTTACAAAGCTGTAATCATCAAGACAGTGTGGTACTGGCACAAAAACAGACACTCAGATCAATGGAACAAAGTAGAGAACCCAAAAATGGACCCACAAACATTTGGCCAACTAATCTTTGACAAAGCAGGAAAGAATATCCAATGGAATAAAGACAGTCTCTTCAGCAAGTGGTGCTGGAAAAACTGGACAGCAACATGCATAAAAATGAACCTGGACCATTTTCTTATACCATACACAAAAAGAAACTCAAAATGGATGATGGACCTAAATGTAAGACAGGAAGCCATCAAAATCCTTGGGGAGAAAGCAGGCAAAAACCTCTTTGACCTTGGCTGCAGCAACTTCTTACTCAACACATCTCCAGAGGCAAGGGAAACAAAAGCAAAAATGAATTATTGGGACCTCATCAAAATAAAAAGCTTCTGCACAGTGAAGGAAACAATCAGCAAAACTAAAAAGCAACTGATAGAATGGGAAAAGATATTTGCAAATGACATATCAGATAAAGGGTTAGTATCCAAAATCTATAAAGAACTTCTCAAACTCAACACTCAAAAAACAAACAATCCAGTGAAGAAATGGGCAAAAGACATGAATAGACACTTCTCCAAAAAAGACGTCCAGATGACCAGTGGGAATGCAAACTGGTGCAGCCACTCTGGAAAACAGTATGGAGGTTCCTCAAAAAATTAAAAATAGAACTACCCTATGACCCAGCAATTGCACACTAGGTATTTATCCAAGGGATACAGGTGTGCTGTTTCGAAGGGGAACATGCACCCCAATGTTGATAACAGCACTATCAACAATAGCCAAAGTATGGAAAGAACACAAATGTTCATTGATGGACGAACAGATAAAGAAGATGTGGTATACATATACAATGGAGTATTAGCCGGCAATCAAAAAAAATGAAAGCTTGCCGTTTGCAACTACGTGGATGGAGCTAGAGGGTATTATGCTAAATGAAATTAGTCAGTTAGAGAAAAACAAACATCATATGACTTCACTCATATGAGGACTTTAAGATACAAAACAGATGAACATAAGGGAAGGGAAGCAAAACTAATATAAAAACAGGGAGGGGGACAAAACATAGGAGACCCTTAAATACAGAGAACTGAGATTTGATGGGGGATGGGGGAGAGAAGAAAATGGGTGATGGGCATTGAGGAGGGCACTTGCTGGGATGAGAACTGGGTGTTGTATCTAAGCCAATTTGACAATAAATTATCATAAAAAATAATTTCTCCCATCCTATGGGTTATCTTTTCTATATTCTTCTTTTTTAAATCTTTTTTTTTTTTTAATGTTTATTTATTTTTGAGAGAGAGGAAGAACACAAGCAAGGGAAGGTCAGAGAAAGAGGGAGGGAGACACAGAATCTGAAGCAGGATCCAGGCTCTGAGCTGTCAACCCAGAGCCTGATGTGGGACTTGAACCCACGAACCATGAGATCATGACCTCTGCTGAAGTTGGACACTTAACCGACTGAGGTACCCAGGCACCCCTGTCTTTTCTATATTCTTGAGAATGTTCTTCAATGCACAAAAGCTTTTAATTTGAGTAAGTCAAATTATCTGTTTTTTCTTTGGTTGCTTCTGCTTTAATGGCAAAGCTAAGAACACGGTGCCAAACCCAAGGTCATAAAGATTTACCTCTACGTTTTCTTCTATAGTTTTAGGTCACTGATCCATTTTGAGTTAATTTTTGTATATGGAGTGAGGCAGGGGTTCAACTTCATTCTCTTGCATGTGGTTATCTTGTCTCAGCACAAGTCTTTTGTTGAAAAAAGTAGTCTTTCTTTACTAAATGGCCTTGGCAACCTTGTTGAAAATCAATTGGCCATAGATGTTTGGGCTTATTTCTGGATTCTCAATTCTATTTCATTGGTCTATATATGTCCGTCTTTATGCTAGTACCACACTATTTTGATTAATCTTGAATTAACTTTTGAAATTGGGAAGTGTGAGTCCTTCAGCTTTGTTTTTTCTTTTCAATGCTGTTTTTGGGTATTCAGGGCCCCTTGGAAGTTCCATATGAATTTGAGGACAGGCTTTCCCATTTCTGCAAAAAAAGGTCATTGGAATTTTGATAGGGATTGATTGAATCTATAGATTGCTTTGGGGAATATGAACTCTTTCAATCCATAAATATGATTTCCATTTATTTAGGTCCTCTTCAATTATTTTCAGCAATGTTTTATAGTTTCTCAATGTACAAGTCTTTGAATCCTTTATTTAAATTTATTCTTGGTATTTTATTCTTTAGATATTATTATAGCTGGAATTGTCTTAATTTTCTTTTGGTGTATTCATTGATGGAGCACAGAAACATAGCTGATTTTTGTGTTTTGATCTCATACCTGTAATTTCACTAAATTGATTTATTAGCTCTAGTACTTTTTTCATGGTCTCTATAGTATTTTCTATATATAATTATGTCATCTGCAAAAACTGATAATTTCATTCTTCCCTTTCAATATGGATGCCTTCTACTTCTTTTTTCCTTGACTAATTGATCTGACTAGGACTTCCAGTACAGTAGGGAAAATGGGCATCTTTGTCTTGTTCCTGATCTCTAGAAGGAAAGCTTTCAGATTTTCACCATTAAGCACGATGTTAACTGTAGGTTTTTCATAAATGCCTTTTATCTGTTAAGGAAGTTCCCTTCTATTTCTAATTTGTGTTTTTATCATAAAAGAGTGTTTAATTTTGTCAAATGCTTTTCCTGTGTCTTTTCTTTTCCCTGTTTCTTTTGAGATGATAATAGTTTTTTTTTTTTTTCCTTTATTTTATTAAGTTTACGTTTTGGTTAGTCTTCAAGGTATTAAGAGTGGCAATAACGGACAAGTCAATTTCCAAAAAAAATACAGAATAACACTTCTTTTCTGAACTGTTAAAAAGCTATGTTACTAATTGGTAGGAGTCTCCTTATGCAGACAGAAAGCAAGCACACATGAACAAACTATAAAAGCCAGAACTACCTTTGGAGTTACTATCCTAGACAAAATATTTATGACAACATCTGCTTCAGTTACATATACAAAGCATTTCATAAAATATTAAGGAGCAAGCTTCATAAATAATTAAACTTAAACAAAAGCTCCTAGGGCCAGGTGTTTCTCTTCAGAGGATGAAAGATACAGAGAACACGATAATAGCTACAGTGTGTCAGTATGGATTACCCCCCCCCCCCCCAAGTATCTTTGAGAATATGTACAGTTACAATTTAGATGGGGGCGGGAGAATAAACTCCTCCCTAAAAAGACAAAGTAATAATGGTGTAGAATAAAAACCTGAAGATTTTCAAACTTCTCTCTGGGTTATCAGATCACTGTGCTGGGTTCAGCAGTGTAACAAGAATAGCATAACAAGCTCTTTGTAACAGAAAAGCACATGGCATAAAACTTAAAGGTATGAGCTCTTCTAGTTTTTGGAACAAAGGGCTCAACTCCTAGTTATATCATTCTTACTTTCAATATAAACAGAAGAGGATATCATTTATCCTCATCCCTGGGGAGCAAGATATTCATATGAGTGAATGCAGAGAAAAATGAAAGCTTATCTCGTTATGTCCAAACCAGTTTATATATTTTTAATTCATTTTCTATGGAAATAATACAAGCTAAAGAGATAATATAGTATAGTAGTAGAGCATGGAAAATGTGATGTGTGAGTATGTAACCTCGGGCAGCCATATAAACTTCCTGAGTCTGTTTTCTTCTATATAACGGGCATGATAATATCAACCTCAGAGGATGTGCTTAAAACTCCTAGAAAATTAAGTGTTGTGTAAAATATTAGTTATTCTTTAAGACTAAATTTACCTGTTTTATAAACTAAAAGTAGTGTATCCAACATAACTTATTTTCAGAAAAAGAAAATTTTTTTCCAATATATGAAATTTATTGTCAAATTGGTTTCCATACAACACCCAGTGCTCATCCCAAAAGGTGCCCTCCTCAATACCCATCACCCACCCCTCTCCTCCCTCCCACCCCCCCATCAACCCTCAGTTTGTTCTCAGTCAGAAAAAGATATTTTAAACAATTCTGTCAGAGGACAATCTCTCTGATAAAAATAAATGTAATAAAATATAATTTCTAATAAAATTAGAAATGAAAAATGTAACCCCACTACAATACTCCCACTGAATGAAAATTGGAAAAACTCATCTCTAAACAGTTCATGGGTTAACAAGGGGGACAATGTAGAAACAACAAAAAGCCCCTACATATAAAATGCAGTTAAAGTAGAAAAAGAAATTTTTAGCCTTAGGTGGATTTACTTGCAAGAAAGACTAAAACAAAGGACCTACTAGAAAAAGAAGCCTGAAAAAGAATAAGCACATAAACTGTAATAAAGTAGAAAGAAATAATAAATATAAAGGCAGGTATTAAGGAAATAGCAACAACATGAAGAAGTAGAGTAAAAGCTGGATCTTGGAGATTAAGAAGACAGATTAGTAAATTTGATCAAAATGAAAGAAAGCACAGCATACACAATATTAGAAATGGAAAGGAAGACGACAATAGAGTACCCAAGTTTATACACATATACCATCAAATTTGATAAATAAAATGGACTATTGTCTAGGAAAGTATAAGTTACCAAAATGTCCATCAACTGATGAATGGATAAAGAAATTGTGGTTTATATACACAATGGAATACTACGTGGCAATGAGAAAGAATGAAATATGGCCTTTTGTAGCAACGTGGATGGAACTGGAGAGTGTGATGCTAAGTGAAATAAGCCATACAGAGAAAGACAGATACCATATGGTTTCACTCTTATGTGGATCCTGAGAAACTTAACAGAAACCCATGGGGGAGGGGAAGGAATAAAAGAAAAAGAGGTTAGAGTGGGAGAGAGCCAAAGCATAAGAGACTGTTAAAAACTGAGAACAAACTGAGGGTTGATGGGGGGTGGGAGTGAGGGGAGGGTGGGTGATGGGTATTGAGGAGGGCACCTTTTGGGATGAGCACTGGGTGTTGTATGGAAACCAATTTGACAATAAATTTCATATATTGGAAAAAAAAAAAAAAAGGAACAGGAAGCCTGAATGGGCCAATAAATATACACAATTTGATCACTATTCAAAAATCAACTGCTCCACAAACAGAACAAAGCCAAGATGTTTTTATAGACTCATTCCCCCAACATTCTCTTATGGAAAATTTCAAAGACACATACCTTAAAATAAAAAGAACTATATGCAAACACCCATATACCCACTACCTAGATTCTTCAATTAACATTTTTCTACATTTGCTTTCATATAACTACCCATCTTTCTACCCATCCTACTTTCTATACATCAATCCTTCTATATCTTGTATTGGATTCTGGAAAATCCAGAAAATCCAGGAAAATAGAAACATGATAGGATTTCAAAGCACCAGACTAGCGATTTTTATATTTCTGTATCAACTTAATATTCTATCCATCTATCTATCTATCTATCTATCTATCTATCTATCTATCTATCTACCTACCTACCTACCTACCTACCTACCTATCTACCTATCTACTTTTTGAAGTAAACTCTAGGCCCTACATGGGGCTAGAACTCATGATCCCAAGATCATGCTCCACTGACTGACCCAGCTGTGTGCCCCCCAAATTAATATTTTAAATGTTTTTCTAAAAATAGAGGGGCGCCTGGGTGGCACAGTCGGTTAAGCGTCCGACTTCAGCCAGGTCACGATCTCGCGGTCCGTGAGTTCGAGCCCCGCGTCAGGCTCTGGGCTGATGGCTCGGAGCCTGGAGCCTGTTTCCGATTCTGTGTCTCCCTCTCTCTCTGCCCCTCCCCTGTTCATGCTCTGTCTCTCTCTGTCCCAAAATAAATAAAAAACGTTGAAAAAAAAATTTTTTTTAAAATAGAAATAGAGTCATAGTACACTGAAAACAAGAATAAATATATAAGGAGGTGCTCAGGAAGAAGAGTCTATGCTTCTTTTCTTAAGAAATCCTGATTCCTTTCCAAACAATTTCTTAAGGTATTAAGCCAGTTCCTGCTTCCCCTGCCAAAAAAGAGGATTGAATGAAATCTTTAAAAATAGCTGTTACAAAATGAATATAGTTTTACAAATGCATGCATTCAGCTGGGAAACATTTACTATGCATTTAATGTATCAGAATAAAAAAATTACTAATCATAAGAACAATTTATCTTCAAAAGGACAGTTTGTATGCTGCAAAAAAATTTTAATCTGTCAGGATCCTGAAGAAAAGCAATTTTGTTTATTTTCTCTGCACACAGTGTGAACATGCCAGCAAAGTTGCTGGATCCTAACACTTTTGAACAAAGATTTACCATCAATGAATGACAGCATGTAGGAGGTAAGGTTAATTTTTAAAAAACAAGATAAAGCCTTCATTTCTTGATCAGTGATAAAATGCTACTTTCCCTTTTGTGTCTTTTTATTATTTTTTACACTGACACATGACCTTGCTGTCCTTCCATATGAATGAGTTGAGTGCATTCAAAATTTATTTAAGTGGAAGGTAAAATTCCCTTTTTTCTTTTAAAGATTTTATTTATTTAAAAAATTTTTTAATGTTTATATTTGAGAGAGAGCGAAAGAGAGAGCGCATAAGCAGGGGAGAGGCAGAGAGAGAGAGAGACAAAGACAGAATCTGAAGCAGGCTCCAGACTCTGAGCTGTCAGCACAGAGCCTGATGTGGGGTTCAAACTCACAAGCCATGAGATTATGACCTGAGCCAAAGTCAGATGTTCAACTGAATGAGCCACTCAGGCGCCTCTAAAGATTTTATTTTTAAGTAATCTCTACACCTAATGTGGGACTTGAACTTGCAACTCTGAGATCAAGAGTCACATGCTCTTCTGACTGAGTCAGTCAGGCACCCCGAAGGTAAAACTCTTTAAATCATTTCATCTCAAAAGCAATATGGCAGCAGAGTGATAATCCTGCACTAGCTTGTACCATTACCTCCCCTTTTCCCCTTTGTGCCAACTCATCAAGAACACCATGCAACTTTGTTAGAAGGAAAAGTGTTTCCAGGAGATTTGTCCTTTAAAGCATTCTTCTAAAGTACCGGTGACTTCATTTTGTTTGTATGCAAAAACATTTTAGATTCTAAAATGGATAACATCACATATTTCACTAAAGGTAACTTACCTTGCTGGAGGTTTCTAATAAAAACTGGAATGTGTTCTGCACAGCTTGGCATGTCTCTAGCTCAGTCCGGCTGAAGGCTATTAAATAATCCTTCAGGTGATCATACACATTTCCATCAAGAGCCTGTAAAAGAGTAATAAACAAAAGCAAAAAAAAAATTATGACAAAGCTTTGATACAGAACCCCTACTGTTCACAAGGTAAATTCAGTTTAAAATCTATTAATAATAAATGGACAAAAGATAAAGATTGTTACATAAACGTACTTATAACCAGTAAACAATCACTTGGGAAAATGCTGAATCTTTCTAATAAATAGGAACTAAAAAAGATAAAATCCAATATTGGTAAAGCTGTAGAAACAGGATACACTTGGAGACAAAGTTTTTGGGTTCTGATCTTTGTTCATCTGTTTATTAACTGCCATCAGCCACTGTAGTCATTTTATAACAGAGTAGGTGTGGGAGTTAAATGGAACTGTGGATGTGAAAGGATCCAGGCACAGTGCCTGAAACAGAGTAGACATGCAATCATTAATCTCCTCCACTTTTCCTCATCCACTGTTGGTAGGATTATAAATTAGCATACTCTTACTACAGAGCAGTCAGAGAAAAAAACACAATAGCAATGGTTAGAAAAAAGTGATTTAGAAATACACTTTTGAAGAAACACCAATGAAATAAATGTCTATAAAGAATTTTAAACATTCTTCTTTGTTTAAGCATTTAGAGTAGGATTCACTGAAATTGAAAGAAAAAAAAAAAGAAAACCGCCAAACATTTGAAAAATAATTAGGCTATGATATATATAATGACTGAAATATATGCACCAACAAAAACTATGGTAACTATACTGTTGCAAAAGTAGGTACAAAATAATTTTAGATTAAAAAAAAAGTAAAACAAATAGCATACATATTAGCAACAACTATGGGGAAAATACATCTATAATAATAGCAATAATCAAAAAAAGGTTCTGGAGTCCTGCCAATCAATGGAATTTTCTTAAAAATTGAGGTAAAATTTTCACAACAAAAAATTCACCACTTTAGCTATTTTAAAGTATACAATTCAGTGGCTTTTAGCACATTCGCAATGTTGTGTAAGCACCAGTACTATCTACGTCCAGCATATTTGCACTGCCCCCAAAAGAAATCCCACATCCATTAGGGGTGACTCCCATTTCTCCCTCGCCGCCCCCACCTCTGACAACCATTTCTACCTCTAAGGGGTTTGCCTAGACATTTCATATAAATGGAACCACATAACACGTGTCATTTTGTGCCTGCCTTTATCACCAGGCATAATGTTTTCAAGGTTCATCAATGTATTAATATTTCATTTCTTTTTATGACTGAATAATATTCTTTTATATGGATATACCACATTTAGTATCCATTCATTGGTTGATGGGCATTTGGGTTGTTTCCACTTTTTGGCTATTATGGATAATGCTGCTATGAACATTTATGTATAAGTTTTTATTTGAACACCTGTTTCCAATTCTCTGGGTATATGCCTACTAGTGGAACTGCTGAGTCCTATGATAATTCTATGTCTAACTATTTGAGGAACTGCCAAACTTTTCCACAGTGGCTGCACCATTTTACATCCCCATTAACAATGTATAAAGGTTCCAATTTCTCTACATCCTCATCAATGCTTGTTGTTTTCTGTTTGTTTTTTTTTAAATTATTCAAGCCATGCAAGCAGTATCTCCTTGTGGTTTTGACTTGCATTTCTCTAATGACTAATAATGTTGGGGATCTTTTCATGGGCTTACTGGCCATTTGTATGTTGTCCTTGGAAAAATGTCTACTCAAGTCCTTCGCTCGTTTTTAAATTGGGTTGTTTTGTCTTTTTGTTGTGGGGTTGTAAGAGTTATTCATATAATCAGATACATGTCTTTTATTAGATGTATGGCTTCCAAATATATTCTCTTATTTTGTGGGCTGTCTTTTCGCTTTCTCAATAGCGTCCTTTGATGCACAAAAAGTTCTTATTTTGATGAAGTCTAATTTAGCTATTTTTCTTTTGTTGCTTGTGTTCTGGTATCATATCCTCAATGGAGGTTTTACAGTAAATAAACTCTTTGTACATCTTATGTCTGGCTATTCCATTAAACTTTTACTATATCACTGATTTTTAAAAAATGCACACCTATCCCTGAAGCACTGAGTAATAAAGCTGCACATTCTATAGTGCTTACTCCACCAGATGGCACCATCAAGCACTTTAAATATAGGCAGTGCAAATGCCTTAAAATTCCTTTCCACGTAGTCATGTAACATCCCCAGGGAGACTGCTGGTACTGTCTGAATACGAATTCCTAACTTAAGACATGCTTTTCATGAACTTGTTAAAAAAGAAACATATAAATTCTTCTGATATGGCTTTGCCTTAGAAATGCTCTTGGTAGATGGTCTTAACCTCATGTTTGCAGGAAACAACTGGAGCATTTTTATTTAAACACAGCAAGTAGCAATATAGGCATCATGAGCTCCCAGCCTCTGAATTTTTGATTCAGTAGGCTGGGGTGGTGGTGGGGAGCTGAGAATTTACATTTTCTAACAACTTGCTGCTTGTCTGGGGACCATACTTGGAGAATCACTGGACTAAATGGTCATTTTAACTGATGAGGTTCAACATTTCCACAGACTTAGATCCTGGTGAGCCTGTAGAGGCAGAGTGGCTGGAGGCAGAGACGTCTACCATCCTGAATAGGGTCAACAGCCCCAGTACAGCAGTACAGCAGCTATTTCTAACAGAATAATGTCCTACATCATAATTAGAGGCAGCATTATGCAACACGGGAAAGAACTTGAGTTCTGAAGTTGGATGTGGGTTAGAATCCCAGCACTGTTACTTAGTTCATCATTTTGATGGCTTTCTCATTTGTAATTAGGTAAAGTGGGAATACAACATACTCCACAGGCACATTGTGAAAATTAACTAAAGCAAAGGAAGTGACACAATGTTAATCTCCTTTCTTGCCTTCTTCAAAAATCTTCAATGGATTGGCCACATATTGATAACTGTTAAAGCTGGGTAATGAATACATGGGGGTATTTATACTACTCTTTTTTATTACAGTGTATGTTGAGAATTTTCCATAAAAAAATAAAAAGAAAGCCTGGATATCAGATTAGGAAAAAAAGTGATGCCACAATTTTTTTTCAATGGTTCCCACTGTATATTTTGAAAAGTCAAAATTCTTTAGCTGGTATCTACGTTCCTTTACCATCTAGTCCCAAACTACCTCTCATTAGCACCATCTCTAATCATTGTTATCTGCATTGTACTCTACATCCCAACCAGACTGAGCCTTTTTAGAGAATGCCACTCACCTTCATGTTTCCAGTTAAGTTATTCTGTTGGTTTGGAACGTTCTTCCCCCCTTCTCTTCATTCAAATAGTAATAACTATAACTGACACAGGCAGCTAACATATACTAATGACATTTGACCTAGAGCTCTTGCTCTCCCTCTTTCTCTCTCCTCTCTCTCCCCCCCTCTCTCTCGAGAGTAGGTGATTGCTGGGATGGAAGCTGAGTCAAAAATAGCCAAATGGCTATAACTAAATGGCTAGTCTTCCTACCAAATAGAGAAAGTCTGTCTTCAGTAGAAGAGATTTATACCAATTCACAAGGAAAAGCAATGATGAGAAATTTGGCAGAGTGAAGATGGGAATGGGGAGGCAAAAGGGAAGGACAAGGAATGTCTTCAGATTGGGTGGTTTCTGAATAAGCACCCCCTTGTCCTTTCTGTGATTGGTTACCTGAGCCAACAAATTCCCACTTTGCTCACGCTACTTTGAATTAGGTCTTGTTGAGTTGAGTTTGTTATTTGCAATTAAGAGACTCCTCACTAAAGGGTTCTGAATGAGGGGCACCTGGGTGGCTCAGTTGGTTAAGTGTCTGACTTCAGCTCAGGTCATGACCTTGCGGTTCGTGGGTTTGAACTCCGCATCAGGCTCTGTGCTGACAGCTCAGAGCCTGGAGCCTGCTTCAGATTCTGTATCTCCCTCTCTCTCTCTCTCTGCCCCTTCCCTGCTCGCACCCTCTCAAAAATAAATAAACATTAAAAAAAATAAAGGGTTATGAATGATAACTAGCTTGTATTGGCTGTACTATCTAAATTATTTCTTTTGATTGTATTATAAGAAAAACTTTGATTCATCTAGGTAATTAATTGTAAGTAATAATAATTCAATAACTTGCTTTATATTCCTGGTTCTCTTCAATTAACCAGATCTAAAAGTCTGAGGTAGACAATTTTTTATTGCAAAGCTGAATCACAAATACATTCCAAAAGCTACATGTATTTCTCAGAAAATTTAAAGTAAGGTAAGAACTACTCAAATCTTTCAATAAAAGGTAAATGTGCCACAATTATAATATTTGACAAGGGCATGCACAGCGAAGATGCATCTGAGTCCTGTGTAAAATTTATTTTTTTTAAGTTTACTTATTTATTGGGGGGGGGGCAGAGAGAGATGGGAGGGGGAGGAGGGGGGGAGACAGAGGATCCGAAGTAGGCTCTGTGCTGATAGCAGAGAGCCTGATGTGGGGCTTGAACTCATGAACCATGAGATCATGACCTGAGCTGAAGCTGGATGCTTAAATGACTGAATGACCCAGGTGCCTGCCTTGTGTAGCGTTCAATGAGCAAGGCACAAGAATGTTCTAAGTATACTTGTTTGTTCATTTTCAAATGAGCAATTGTGCACAAACTTCAATTAATATAGAGACTTGTGTGAAGAGCCACAAATTTTGTAATCAATGGTAAACGAGAATTCACATATGTGCTCAGAAATGGCAGAAGTATTCTTTCAAGGTTTATACAAATATGAGTTAATCTGGCAGTATGAGCTCCTTGGTGGTCTCCACTATGCAAAAATTTGGTAGGTTAACTCATCCAAATATGTATTTGAAACGTAGTCAAACTTAAAAAATTATTTGATACAAACTGCTAGGGGAAGAAGTCTGTAATACCTGAAATGGGAAACCACAGGCCTTTGATCAGCCATATGTTTTAATAGTCTAGCAGTTTTTCAATTTGAAAAATTGAATTTGAATGTGTTTAAGCAGCCATGTTCTTTTCTCTTACCCATAGACCACACACTCCCTTACGTATTATTACCCCTGCCCTCTTTACTCATTGGATCAACCTGATCTTTAAAATCAGTTGAGTTTGAAATCAAAACTCGTAATAGTAAATACTCAAAATAGTAAGAAGGAAGGAAGGAAGGAAGGAAGGAAGGAAGGAAGGAAGGAAGGAAGGAAGGAAGGAAAGATAGAAAGAAAGAAAGAAAGAAAGAAAGAAAGAAAGAAAGAAAGAAAGAAAGAAAAAGAAAGAAAAGAAAGAAAGAAAGAAAGAAAGAAAGAAAGAACGAAAAGAGAAGAGAAAAAAGAAAATTGGGCTGTCTTAACAAATTCAGAAATTTAAAATACTAGGGTGTTCCACTGAACATTTATTTTCAGGAAAGTAGAAATTCTCTGGAACACGTTGGAAGAGGAAAATTATGCTGAATAAGGAGTTAGGAGAAAGAAAATGTGACATTTTTCTAAGCATTTGGTGCAATGTCCCCTACAGTGAGAACTTTAAACAGTGGCCTCCTTATTTGGATCCAGGAAGGGCACAGATTCCGTAGTCATATGGTTATGTTGAAATCTCTTTAGTTTCCTTAATACAGCCTAGGAAGGCAAACTCTTCTAAGAGCAATGGGCATTCTAAAATAGTCTTTGGGTAAAAGTCAAGGATATAAATATCAAGATGATGATAAATTTGAGCTCTCTTAAATCATAAAATTCTACAGTCCTCCTATGCTGATGGAAGAGAACAATGATTGCCTGCCTGCATTTGTTTCTTTCTGAGAAGACCTTACCTATACTTAACCAGGATGCAGAGAAAGTAGATTTTCACAAATTAAGAGAGATTAAAGAAGTCATGGGAATGAAAGGTACAGCACAGGGAATATAGTCAATGGTACTGTAATAGTGTTATAATGGTGACATATAGTAGCTACACTTGCAGTGAGCATGGCATTATAGAGTTGTCCAATTACTATGTCATACACCTGAAAATAATGTAACACTGTGTCAACTATGCTTTAATAAAAAAATTTTTTAAAGAGATCAAAGCACGTACTGAGTTGCATTTGTATCACTGTAAATATCTTAAGACATGACTGAATATGTCAATTGATATAAAGTAAAATTAGAAACACATCACCCAATTTTATACTTGTGGTTGTTTTGTTTAAAAGCATTGGGTTACTTCAGGTTCTGTGAAAGAGGAAACAAATAAGAAAGCTCCCCTCTGTGAATTATAAAACTCCAGGAAAGGAAAATTCAACACTGCTTCTCTATAAAGTCTGTGTTGTCCTCTCCCTCTCTCTTTTTTTAAGTTTATTTATTTTGAGAGAGAAAGAGAGTGTGCGTGAGCGTGAGAGCGCATACAAGTCAGGAAGGGGCAGAGAGAAAAACAGAAGGAATCCCAAGCAGGCTCTGCACCATCAGTGCAGGGACGGATGTGGGGCTCGAAATGATGAACTGTGAGATCATAACGTGAGCTGAGATCAAGAATATGCCCCTCTGTGTTGTCCTCTTGAGTTATTTACTAGCATGCATAATTGCTGGTGAGTGTGGTGAAACCATCTCAATATTTAGGTTGCAACCCTAAAGCAGTATGGTCCGATAGAAAGCTTTGAACCATATATGCTCGCATTCAAATCCAGGTCCACTGCTTATGAAAAATATTACTCTAAGCAAGTACTGAATCTTCCTTCTTTAAACTCCTGATCTGATGGAGTCAAAAAAGTATAGTATTTGTAAAAGATGATTATTAGAATAATAAAGCTTCACCATTTCTATGTTCTATCCAGGATTTTCATCTATTTCCCTTATAGGACCCATAGTGAGGGGTTTTTTTTGTGACAGACTTGGTTTTGAATCTTGATTCTATTATGTACTTAAGGCCTCAGTTTCCCCATTTATAAAACAAAGAATAATGTATCTTCTCATGAGATCTGTAAAATAGGCATTTTCAAGTGTACCACTCTAATTCAATGTTTCTTTTATTATGGTTTTTTGGGAATTATTTTCACAGTGGTTGCCCGGAGATTACAACTAACATCTTAATTTAAAGATAACTGGTTTGGATTAATGCAAACTTAATTTCAACGGTGTATCAACTTTGGTCCTACATAGCTCTATTGCTACCCTCCTCTGTGCTATTACTGCCATACAAATGTATCTTTAACACATTATAAGTCCATCAACATTTTATAATTTTGTTTGTTTATTTATTTATTTACATTTTAGAAAGAGAGAAAGCATATAAGCGGGGGAGGGGGCAGCGGGAGAGATGGAGAGGATCTCAAGCAGACTCCATGCTCAGGGCGGAGCCCCACGCAGGGCTCAATCTCACTACCCTGAAATCATGACCTGAGTCAAAATCAAGAGTCGGACACTCCACCGACGGAGCCACCCAGGTGCCCCATGTTCATGTCTTTTAAATCACACTTTAAATATTCCTTTCTCAGACTGGATAATCTCAATTGTCTCACCTTAAATTCATGGATTCTTTCTTTTGCCAGCTCAGATTTGCTGCTGAAGCCTTCTAGTGCATTCCTATTTTAGTTATTGTACTTTCCTACACCAGGATTTCTATTTGGCTCTTTTTTATAATTTCTCTTTGTTGATATTCTCTCTTTGGTGGGACATTATTCTCATACTTTAGTTCTTTGGCTTTATGGTTTCCTTTAGCTCTTTGTTAAAAATAGGTGATTTAAAATCTTTGTCTAGTAAGTCCAATGTATGTGCTTCTTTAGGGTCAATTTCTATTGACTCCTTTTAGTCCTCTGGAAGGGCTATACACTCCTGTTTCTTTGCATATGTCATAATCTTTTAAGAACTTTCCATTTAAAATAATGTAATGTGGGGGCGCCTGAGTAGCTCAGCTGGTTGAGCGTCTGACTTTGGCTCATGGCTTGTGAGTTCGAACTCCACGTTGGGCTCTGTGCTGACAGCTCACAGCCTGGAGCCCACTTCAGATATTCTCTCTCTCTCTCTCTCTCTCTCTCTCTCTCTCTCTGCCTCTCCCCTGCTTGTGTTCTGTCTCCCTCTCTCTTTCTCAAAAATAAACATTAAAAAAATGTTTTTAAATAATGTAATGTGGTACTTCAGGAAATCAGATTCCTCTTTCTCTCCCCAAGATTTATTGTTGCTGTTGCTATTTATTTAGTGACTATGTTTTTACCTCAGAGCTCCAGGGAATCCAGAATTTTCCAAGAAGCTTCAGAGACTCCACAAATACTTGATTGAGAAGTTTTAATAAGCATGGTTTTGACCATTTTTTAATATATACAAACTGATTTTAGTCTGTCAGCCATCCATTATTTTCCATCTCACTCTACTGCTAACCATAATCTTCATTTCTAACAAATCCATCAGAATCAGCACTCAAGTAAAATGTGATAAAGGGGAGTGACATGCCCAGATGATCTTAAGGCAGGTATATGTCAAAACATTCAAGCCAAAATCTACTGGCTTGAGTATAGTGCTTTCAGAAATCTCTTGCCTGTGTTCCAATTTCAGTAGCCCCAAATCTCTTTTGTTCCTCACATATACAGAGCATAGATAAAACTAATCAGAGTAGTTTTTCTTAAAGTGGAAGCTAAGGATATAATCACATAATCTTTGCAGTTCATAAATTCATTGTAGCAATTTAAATTTTTTTGTTTTCATCTAAATAATTTTTAAATGATATAATTTAATCCAGGACAATATGGAAGATCAACCTTTTACTGGGGAATTGCCGTGGGATCTCTGTGCCCACGCTTATGTTTATGATCAATGTGTCAAGTTGTTTTAATCCAATGGTCCTAGGTTAATGAAAAGAGCTCTTGTACTTGAAATGACCTTGAACTTAAAATGTAAATGACATATTTGCAAGATGTGGAGATAAAATGACATCTGTGAACACTTTACTAACAAAACAAAAAGGGTGATGAGGAAGAGTCATTATAGGCATACGGAAGAACAGGCACGGATTTTCAAAACAGCTTAGAGACAGCATCATAATTCATATCTCAAGTAGCAATTTATGTTCCACTAATCTTTATCAGCTATCATATTTAATTATTTAATCAATTTGAATTTGACTGATTTATAGACTTGTTTGCATTTAAATGGTATTTTTTGTTGTTGTTTTATACTTATATAAAAACTATAAACAAAAGTTTTTAAGCTGGAGGCAAGGAGAGCTAGAGGGCCAAAAGGCCTGATGGAGGAAGCCGAAAGACTTCTGGAAGAAACTATAATAGACGTTCAGCTCTCTAGGTATATAAACTAGGGAATTGTAGGTATCAGATAGCAAATATGACTGCTGCAAACCTAAGAATTTTTGGCATTCCAAATTAAATCTAGAATTTTCCCATATTGATCTTTTGGCTGTTATTTCAGTGGCATCTTTTATGTGTACTTTTGACATGAAAGTACTGAAATGCCAGAAAATAGTTAGCATGGAGAATATAAAGCTTTAATTTTAGTTCAGGAGGCAATATCCCTAATGCAAGCAATATGAAAGTTCCTTGCATTGAAATTTTGGGGAAGAGTTGATACACATTTTTTTTGGATATATGGGACCATTAATGGAAAGGAAATAGTATGATGGTTTAGATGTTTCCTTTGGTCTCCTCCTAACTACAACTGATGGTTGTAGTGAACATGGTCTGATCATTACAGCCCCATGACAGCCTCTGACTGAAACAATCTTAGGTGTATGGTATACTCAAACGTGACAGCTACATTTCTTTTCTTTTTCTTTTTTTCTTTTTTAATGTTTATTTACTTGAGAGAGAGAGAAAAAGAGAGAGAGAGAGAGCAGGGGAGGGGCAGAGAGAGACACACACACAGAATCCGAAGCAGGCTCCAGGCTCTGAGCTGTCAGCACAGAGCCCGATATGGGGCTTGAACTCACATACCGTGAGATCATGACCTGAGCTGAAGTCGGACGCTCAACCGACTGAGCCACCCAGGTGCCCCAACAGCTACATTTCTTTGCACCTGAATTTTCTATGCAATATGGAATACTATGACAAAAAGGAACTTGTTATAAACATAATAACAAAGTGATTATTCAACAGTTCAATTCTATAAAAATTTATTGATAACCTACTCTGTGCCAAAAACTATGCCAAGGGTTGAGTCTGTTTAAAGTTTTGGTTTTTTTTTTTAAAAGTTTATTTATTTATTTTGAAAGGAGGGGGGCAGAGATAGAGAGGAAGAGAGAGAGAATCCCAAGCAGGCTCCACACTGTCAGTGCAGAGCCTGATGTGGGGGCTTGAACTCATGAACTGTAAGATCATGACCTGAGCCAAAATCAAGAGTCAGACGCTTACCTGACTGAGCCACCCAGGTGCCCCAAGGGTTGAGTCTGTTTATATGTGGTGTATTTGAACCATGAAGAATTTGGCCAAGTGTTAGGCATGAATATGTAATAGATAATTTTATTTATACAAGGTGGCAGAAAAGAATGACCTCAACAAATGTGGAAGTTTAAGGAAGATTTTCTGGAGGAAATGATGCTCATAGTATCATGTAGTGGAAAGTCCTGAAGAATAACATTTGCCACAGTTTTTATTAAGAGAACAGTTCAGTTCTTAACTACTAAAATCAGTATTTATCAAAGCTTGCTTAAGACCAATTAATCATTGGTGCCCCTGGGTGGCTCAGTTGGTTAAGCATCAAACTTTGGCGCAGGTCATGATCTTGCGGTCCATGAGTTTGAGACCCACATTGGGTTCTCTGCTGACAGCTCAGAGCCTGGAACCTGCTTCGGATTCTGTGTCTCTGTCTCTCTGCCCCTCCCCTGCTCGCATTCTCTCTCTCTCTCTC